>NC_080578.1:61887500-62512500 GCF_029962835.1 Magnolia sinica
ATCAAACGAGGGAGCTATCAGCTTCTCCGTTGGATCACTCGATTTGGAAAGATTAACAATCCAAATTGCAAAATGATGATCGAAGAGTTCCAACGTGCTTTTGGGATATCGAACGGTCTCTAAATTAGCCAATTCTGGTCCCATTTGGAAGCTAGTCGAGTTTCCATTCCAATGAGCTAAAAATAGCCTAAATTTGACCACTGAAGAGAGAGTTATGAAGGTTAGTATTGGACAAGGAGATGAAGGAAAAACTCAGGACCGACGACTGCGATCCCACTTACGGATGCACAAATGGTCCTAGAATATGACGATTCAAGTCAGGAATGAAAGAGTATTAAAATATCATTCAGATGACCAAAAATTCACCCAATCTGACATCAAACGGGAGAGTTATTAGCGTCTCCATTGGATCACGCGATTTGGAAAGATTAACAATCCAAATTGCAAAATGACGATCGAAGAGTTTCAACCTGCATTTGGGATATCGAACGGTCTCAGAATTAGACAATTCTGGTCCTATTTGGAAGCTTGTCGAGTTACCATTCTAATGAGCTCAAAATAGTCTATATTCAACCACAGAAGAGAGAGTTATGATGGTTACTATTGGGGAAGGATTTGAAGGAAAAATTCAGGACCGATGATTGCGATCCCACTTACAGATTCACAAATGGTCTTGGAATGCGACGATTCATGTTAAGAATGAAAGAGCACTGAAGTACCTTTCAGATGACCAAAAATTAACCGAATTCGACATCAAACAAGAGGATTATGAGCATCTCCGTTGGATCACGCGATTTGGAATGATTAACAATCCAAATTGCCAAATGATGATCGATGAGTTCAACGGGCTTTCCAGATATCGAACGGTCTCAGAATTTGACAATTCTGGTCCCATTTGGAAACTTGTCGAGTTACCATGCCAATGAGATCAAAACAGACTAAATTCGACCACTGTAGAGAGAGTTATGAAGGTTACTATTGGACAAGGAGATGAAGGAAAAATTTAGGAAAGACGACTATGATCCCACTTACGGATGCCTAAATGGTCTCGGAATACCATGATTCCAATCAGGAATGAAAGAGCATTAAAGTACCTTTCAGATGACTAAAAATTTGACCCCATCTGACATCAAACAAGCGAGTGATGAGCGTCTCCGTTGAATCGCACGATTTGGAAAGATTAACGATCCAAATTGCAAAATCACGATTGAAGAGTTCCAATGTGCTTCTAGGATATCGAACGATCTCAGAATTAGCCAATTCTGGTCCCATTTTGAAGCTTGTCGAGTTACCATTCCAATGAGCTCAAAATATTTTAAATTCAACCGCTGAAGAGAGAGCTATGAAGGTTACTAATGGATAAGGAGATGAACGAAATATTCAGGACCGATGACTGCGATCCCACTTACAGTTGCGCAAATGGTCTCAGAATACGACGATTCAAGTCAGGAATGAAAGAGCACTAAGGTACCTTTCAGTTGAAGAAAAATCGACCCAATCCGACATCAAACGAGGAAGTTATGAGCATCTCCATTAGATCACGCGATTTAGAAAGATTAACAATCCAAATTGTAAAATGACGATCGAAGAGTTCCAACGTGCTTTTGGGATATTGAACGGTCTCAGAATTAGCCATTTCTGGTCCTATTAAGAAGCTTGTCGAGTTACCATTCCAATGAGCTCAAAATAGTCTAAATTCGACTACTGAAGAGATAGTTATGAAGGTTACTATTGGACAAGGAGATGAAGGAAAAATTCAGGACCGACGACTGCAATCCCACTTACGGATTCATAAATGGTCTCAGAATACGACGATTCAAGTCAGGATTGAAACATCACTAAAGTACCATTTAGATGACCAAAAATTGACCAATCCGACATTAAATGAGGGAGTTTGAGCTTCTTCGTTGGATCACGTGATTTCGAAAGATTGACAATCCAAATTGTAAAATGACGATCAAAGAGTTCCAACGGGCTTTTGGGATATCGAACGATCTCAGAATTAGACAATTCTGGTCCCATTTGGAAGCTTGTCGAGTTACCATTCCAATGAGCTCAAAATAGTCTAAATTCAAGCACTAAAGAGAGAGTTATGAAGGTTACTATTAGACAAGGAGATGAAGGAAAAATTCAGGACCGACGACTGCGATCCCACTTACGAATGCACAAATGGTCTCGGAATACGACGATTCAAGTCAGGAAGGAAAGAGCACTAATGTACCATTCAGATGACCAAAAATTGACCCAAACTGACATCAAATGAGGGAGTTATGAGCATCACCATTGGATCGTGTGATTTAGAAAGATTAACAATCCAAATTACAAAATGATGATCAAAGAGTTCCAACGTGCTTTTGGGATATCGAACGATCTCAGAATTAGCCAATTCTGGTCCCATTTGGAAGCTTGACGAGGTACCATTCTAATGAGCTCAAAATAGTCTAAATTCGACCACTGAAGAGAGAATTATGATGGTTACTATTGGACAAGGAGATGAAGGAAAAATTCAGGACCGACGACTGCGATCCCACTTATGGATGTGCAAATGGTCTCGGAATACGATGATTCAAGTCAGGAAGGAAAGAGCATTAATGTCCCTTTCGGATGACCAAAGATTGACCCAATCTGACATTAAACAAGGGAGTTATGAGCATCACCATTGGATCGCGTTATTTGGAATGATTAACAATCTAAATTGCAAAATGACGATCGAAGAGTTTCAACGAGCTTTCGGGATATCGAACGGTCTCAAAATTTGACAATTCTAGTCTCATTTGGAAGCTTGTCGAGTTACCATTCCAGTGAGCTCAAAATAGTCTAAATTCAACCACAGAAGAGAGAGTTATGAAGGTTACTATTGGACAAGGAAATGAAGGAAAAAATCAAGGACCGACAACTGCGTTCCCACTTATGGATGCGCAAATGGTCTCGGAATACCACGATTTCAATCAGGAATGAAAGAGCATTAAAGTACCTTTCAGATGACCAAAACACGACCCAATCTGACATCAAATGAGTGAGTGATGAGCGTCTCCATTGGATCGCACAATTTGGAAAGATTAATGATCCAAATTGCAAAATGACGATCGAAGAGTTCCAACGTGCTTCTGGGATATAGAACGGTCTGAGATTTAACCAATTCTAGTCCCATTTGGAAGCTGGTCGAGTTACGGTTCCAATGAGCTCAAAATAGTCTAAATTTGACCACTGATGAGATGGTTATGAAGGTTACTATTGGACAAGGAGATGAAGGAAAAATTCAGGACTGATGACTGCGATCCCACTTAGGGATGCACAAATGATCTCAGAATATGACGATTCAAGTCAGGAATTAAAGAGCACTAAAGTACCTTTCGAATGATGAAAAATTGACCCAATCCGACATCAAATGAGGAAGTTATGAGCATCTCCATTGGATCGCGCAATTTAAAAAGATTAACAATCCAAATTGCAAAATGGCGATCGAAGAGTTCCAACGGGATTTTGGGATATCGAACGGTCTCAGAATTAGACAATTCTTGTCCCAATAGGAGGCTTTTTGAGTTACCATTCCAATGAGCTCAAAATAGTCTAAATTCGACCACTGAAGAGAAAGAGTATAAAGGTTACTATTGGACAAGGAGATGAAGGAAAAATTCAGGATCGACGACTGCGATCCCACTTATGGATGCGCAAATGGTCTCAGAAAATGACGGTCCAAGTCAGGAATGAAAGATACCTAAAGTACCTTTCAGATGATCAAAAATTGACCCAATCCAACATCAAACGAGGGAGTTATCAGCATCTCCATTGGATCATGCGATTTGGAAAGATTAACAATCCAAATTGCAAAATGATGTTCGAAGAGTTCCAACGTGCTTTTGGGATATCGAACGGTCTCAGAATTAGCAAATTCTTTTCCCATTTGGAAGCTTGTCGAGTTACCATTCTAATGAGCTCAAAATAGTCTAAATTCGACCACTAAAGAGAGAGTAATGATGGCTACTATTGGACAAGGAGATGAAGGAAAAATTCAGGACTGACAACTGTGATCTCACATATGAATGCGCAAATGGTCTCGGAATACGACGATTCAAGTTAGGAATGAAAGAGCACTAAAGTACCTTTCAGATGACCAAAAATTGACTGAATCTGACATCAAACGATGGAGTTATGAGCACACAACGGTCTCAGAATTTGCCAATTCTGGTCCCATTAGGAAGCTTGTCGAGTTACCATTCCAATGAGCTCAAAATAGTCTAAATTCAACAATTGATGAGAGAGTTATGAAGGTTACTATTGGACAAGGAGATGAAGGAAAAATCCAGGACCGACGACTGCGATCCCACTTACGGGTGCACAAATGGTCTCGGGATACGACGATTCTAGTTGGGAATGAAAGAGCACTAAAGTACTTTTTAGATGACCAAAAATTTACCCAATCCGACCTCAAACGAGGGAGTTATCAGCATCTCTGTTTGATCACGCGATTTGGAAAGATTAACAATCGAAATTGCAAAATGATGATCGAAGAGTTCCAATGTGCTTTTGGGTTATTGAACGGTCTCAGAATTAGCCAATTCTGGTCCTAATTGGAAGCTTGTCGAGTTTTCATTCCAATGAGCTCAAAATAGTCTAAATTCGACCACTGAAGAGAGAGTTATGAAGTTTGCTATTAGTCAACAAGATGAAGGAAAAATTCAAGACCGACGACTGCGATCCCAATTATGGATGCACAAATGGTCTAGGAATATGACGATACAACTCAGGAAGGAAAGAGCACTAAAGTACCTTTTAGATGAGTGAAAATTGACCTAATTCGACATCAAATGAGGGAGTTATGAGCATCTTTGTTGGATCGCGCGATTCAAAAAGATTAACGATCTAAATTGCAAAATGACAATCAAAGAGTTCCAATGTGCTTCTGGGATATCGAACGGTCTCAGAATTAGCCAATTCTGGTCCCATTAGGAAGCTTGTAGAGTTACCATTCTAATGAGCTCAAAATTGTCTAAATTCGACAACTGAAGACAGAGTTATGAAGGTTACTATTGGACAAGGAGATGAAGGAAAAATCTAGGACCGACGACTGCGATTCCACTTACGGATGCGCAAATGGTCTCGGGATATGACGATTCTACTCATGAATGAAAGAGCACTAAAGTACCTTTTAGATGAACAAAAATTAACACAATCCAACATCAAACAAGGGAGTTATCAGCATCTTCGTTGGATCACGTGATTTGGAAAGATTAACAATCCAAATTGCAAAATGATGATCGAAGAGTTCCAACATGCTTTTAGGATATCGAACGGTCTCTGAATTAGCCAATTCTGGTCCCATTTTGAAGTTTGTCGAGTTTTCATTCCAATGAGCTCAAAATAGCCTAAATTCGACCACTGAAGAGAGAGTTATGAAGTTTACTATTGGACAAGGAGATGAAGGAAAAATTCAAGACTGACGACTGCGATCCCACTTACGGATGCGCAAATGGTCCCAGAATACAACATTCAAGTCAGGAATGAAAGAGCACTAAAGTACCATTCAGATGACTAAAAATTGACCCAATCTGACATCAAACGAGGGTGTTATGAGCATCTGCATTGGATCGCATGATTGGGAGAGATTAACAATCCAAATTACAAAATGACGATCGAAGAGTTTCAACGGGATTTTGGGATATCGAACGGTCTCAGAATTAGACAATTCTGGTCCCATTTGGAAGCTTGACGAGTTAATATTCTAAAGAGCTCAAAATAGTCTAAATTCAACCATAGAAGAGAGAGTTATAACAGTTACAACTGGACAAGGATATGAAGGAAAAATTCAGGACCGGCGACAGCGATCCCACTGACGGATTCGCAAATGATCTCGGAATTCGACGATTCAAGTTAGGAATGAAAGAACACTGAAGTACCTTTCAGATGACCAAAAATTGTCTGAATCTGACATCAAACGAGGGGGTTATGAGCATCTCCGTTAGATCCTGCGATTTGGAATGATTAACAATCCAAATTGCCAAATGATGATCGAAGAGTTCAACGGCCTTTCTGGATATCGAACAGTCTCAGAATTTGACAATCTGGTCCCATTTGGAAGCTTGTCAAGTTATCATTCCAATGAGCTTAAAACAGACTAAATTCGACCACTGAAGAGAGAGTTATGAAGGTTACTATTGGACATGGACATGAAGGAAAAATTTAGGACCGACGACTGCGATCCCACTTGCGGATGCCTAAATGGTCTCAGAATACTACAATTCAAGCCAGGAATGAAAGAGCACTAAAGTACCTTTCAGATGACCAAAAATTGACCCAATCTGACATCAAAAGAGGGAGTTATGAGCTTCTCCATTAGATCACCCGATTTCGAAAGATTAACAATCCAAATTGCAAAATGGCGATCGAAGAGTTCCAACGTGCTTTTGGGATATCGAACGGTCTCAGAATTAGCCATTTCTGGTCCGATTAGGAAGCTTGTCAAGTTACCATTCCAATGATCTCAAAATAGTCTAAATTTGACCACTGAAGAGAGAGTTATGAATGTTACTATTGGACAAGGGGATGAAGGAAAAATTCAGGATCGACAACTGTGATCTGACATACGGATGCGCAAATGGTCTCAGAATATGACGATTCAAGTCAGGAATGGAATAGCACTAAAGTAGCTTATAGATGACCAAAAATCAAACAAAGTCGACATCAAACGAGGGAGTTATGAGCAAATCCGTTAGATCATGCGATTTCGAAAGATTAACAATCCAAATTGCAAAATGACGATCGAAGCGTTGCAACGTGCTTTTGGGATATATAACGGTCTTAGAATTAGCCAATTCTGGTCCCATTAGGAAGCTTGTTGAGTTACCAATCCAATAAGCTCAAAATAGACTAAATTCGACAATTGAAGAGAGGGTTATGAAGGATACTATTGGACAAGGAGATGAAGGAAAAATCCAGGACCGATGACTACAATCCCACTTACGGATGCACAAATGGTGTCGGGATATGACGATTTTAGTCAGGAAAGAAAGAGCACTAAAGTACCTTTCAGATGACCAAAAATTGACCCAATCCGACATCAAACGAGGGAGTTATCAGCATCTCCATTGGATCACACGATTTGGAAAGATTAACAATCCAAATTGCAAAATGATGATCGAAGAGTTCCAATGTGCTTTTAGGATATCGAACGGACTCAGAATTAGACAATTCTGATCTCATTTGGAAGATTGTCGAGTTTTCATTCCAATGAGCCCAAAGTAGTCTAAATTCGACCACTGAAGAGAGAGTTATGAAGTTTACTATTGGACATGGAGATGAAGAAAAAATTCAAGACCGATCACTGCGATCCCACTTACGGATGCGCAAATGGTCTCGGAATACGACGATTCAAGTCAGTAATGAAGAGCACTAAAGTACCTTTCAGATGACCAAAAATCGAGCCAATCCGACCTCAAACGAGGGAGTTATGAGCATCTCCGTTAGATCGCTCTATTTGGAAAGATTAACAATCCAAATTGCAAAATGACGATCGAGGAGTTCCAACGCGCTTTTAGGATATCGAACGGTATCAGAATTAGCCAATTCTAGTCCCATTAGGAAGCTTGTCTAGTTACCATTCCAATGAGCTCAAAATAGTCTAGATTCGACCACTGAAGAGAGAGTTATGAAGGTTACTATTGGACAAGGAGATGAAAGAAAAATTCAGGTCCGACGACTGCGATCCCACTTACGGATGTGCAAATGGTCTAGGAATACCATGATTCAAGTCATAATGAAAGAGCACTAAAGTACGTTTCAGATGACCAAAAATTGACCCAATCTGACATCAAACGAGGGAGTTATGAGCATCTCCATTCGATTACGCGATTTGAAATGATTAACAATCTAAATTGCAAAATGACAATCAAAGAGTTGCAACGTGCTTTTGGGATATCGAACGGTCTCAGAATTAGCCAATTCTGGTCTGATTTGGAAGCTTGACAAGTTTTCATTCCAATGAACTCAAAGTAGTCTAATTCGACCACTAAAGAGAGAGTTATGATGGTTACTAAAGGACTAGGAGATGAAGGAAAAATTTAGGACTGGCGACTACGATCCCACTTACGGATGTGCAAATTGGTCTCCGAATACGACGATTCAAGTCAGGAATGAAAGAGCATTAAAATACCTTTCATATGACTACAAATTGACCCAATCTGACATCAAACGAGGGAGTTATGAGCATCTCTGTTGGATCACACAATTTGGAAAGATTAACAATCCAAATTGCAAAATGACGATCGAAGAGTTCCAACGTGCTTTTGGGATATCGAACGGTCTCAGAACTAGCCAATTCTGGTACCATTTGGATGCTTGTCGAGTTACCATTCCAATGAGCTCAAAATAGTCTAAATTCGACCAGTGAAGAGAGAGATATGATACAATTGTATAAGGAGATGAAGGAAAAATTTAGGACTGATGATTGCGATCCCACTTACGGATGCGCAAATTGTCTCGGAATACAACGATTCAAGTCAAGAATGAAAGAGCACTAAAGTACCAATCAGATGACCAAAAATTGACCCAATCCGACATCAAACGAGGGAGTTGTGAGCTTCTCCGTTGGATCGCGCGATATGGAAAGATTAAGAATCCAAGTTGCAAAATGACAATCGAAGAGTTCCAACGGGGTTTTGGGATATCGAACGGTCTCAGAATTAGACAGTTCTGGTCCCATTTGGAAGCTTGTTGAGTTACCATTCTAATGAGCTCAAAATTGTCCAAATTCGACCAATGAGGAGAGATTTATGATGGTTCCTATTGGACAAGGAGATGAAGGAAAAATTCACTACCGACGACTGCGATCCCACTTACGGATGTGCAAATGGTCTAGTAATACGACGATTCAGGTCAGGAATGAAAGAGCACCAAAGTACCTTTCAGATGACCAAAAATCGACCCAATCTGACATCATACGAGGGAGTTATGAGCATCTCCGTTGGATCACGCGATTCGGAAAGATTAACAATCCAAATTGCAAAATGACGATCGAAGAGTTCCAACATGGTTTTGGGATGTCGAACGGTCTCAGAATTAGCCAATTCTAGTCCCATTTGGAAGCTTGTCGAGTTACCATTCCAATGAGCTCAAAATAGTCTAAATTCGACCATTGAAGAGAGAGTTATGAAGGTTACTATTGGACAAGGAGATGAGGGAAAAATTCAGGACCGACGACTGCGATCCCAATTACAGATGCACAAATGGTCTACGAATACCACGATTCTAGTCAAGAATGAAAGACCACTATAGTACCTTTCAGATGACCAAAAATTGACCCAATCTGACATCAAACGAGGGAGTTATCAGCATCTCCATTGGATCCCGCGATTTGGAAAGATTAACAATCTAAATTGGAAAATGATGATCGAAGAGTTGCAACGTGCTTTTATGATATCGAATGGTCTCAGAATTAGCCAATTCTGATCCCATTTGGAAGATTCTCGAGTTTTTATTCCAATGAGCTCAAAATAGTCTAAATTCGACCACTGAAGAGAGAGTTATGAAGTTTACTATTGGACAAGGAGATAAAGGAAAAATTGAAGACCGAAGACTGCGATCCCACTTACGAATGCACAAATGGTCTTGGAATACGACGATTCAAGTTAGTAATGAAGATCACTAAAGTACCTTTCAGATGACCTAAAATCGAGCCAATTCGACCTCAAACGAGGGAGTTATGAGCATCTCCGTTGGATCGCGCGATTTGAAAACATTAACAATCCAAACTGTAAAATGACGATCGAGGAGTTCCAACGCGCTTTTAGGATATCGAACGGTATCAAAATTAGCCAATTCTAGTCCTGTGACCTCAAAATAGTCTAGATTCGACCACTGAAGAGAGAGTTATGAAGGTTACTATTGGACATGGAGATGAAGGAAAAATTCAGGACCGACAACTGCGATCCCACTTACGGATGCGCAAATGGTCTAGGAATATAATGATTCAAGTCAGAATGAAAGAGCTCTAAAGTACCTTTCAGATGACCAAAAATTGACCCAATCCGACATCAAAAGAGGGAGTTATGAGCATCTCCATTGGATCGCGCGATTTGGAAAGATTTACAATCCAAATTGCAAAATGATGATCGAAGAGTTCCAACGTGCTTTTAGGATATCGAACGGTCTCAGAATTAGCCAATTCTGATCCCATTTGGAAGATTGTCGAGTTCTCATTCCAATGAGCTCAAAATAGTCTAAATTCGACCACTAAAGAGAGAGTTATGAAGGTTACAATTGGACAAGGAGATGAAGGAAAAATTCAGGACCGACGACAGCGATCCCACTTATGGATGCGCCAATTCTGGTCCCATTAGGAAGCTTGTCTAGTTACCATTCCAATGAGCTCAAAATAGTCTAGATTCGACCACTAAAGAGTGAGTTATGAAGTTACTATTGGATAAGGAGATGAAGGAAAAATTCAAGACCGACGACTGCGATCCCAATTACGGATGCACAAATGGTCTATGAATACGATGATTCCAGTCAAGAATGAAAGAGCACTATAGTACCTTTCAGATGACCAAAAATTGACCCGATCTGACATGAAATGAGGGAGTTATGAGCATCTTTGCTGGATCGCGAGATTCAAAAAGATTAAAAATCCAAATTGCGAAAAGATAATCGAAGAGTTCCAACGTGCTTTTGGGATATCGAACGGTCTCAGAATTAGCCAATTCTGGTCCCATTAGGAAGCTTGTTGAGTTACCATCCCAATGAGTTCAAAAGAGTCTAAATTTGACAACTGTAGAGAGAGTTATGAAGGTTACTACTGGACAAGGAGATGAAGGAAAAATCCAGGAGTGATGACTAAGATCCCACTTGTGGATGCGCAAATGGTCTCAGGATACGACGATTCTATTCAGGAATGAAAGAGCACTAAAGTACCTTTCAGATGATCAACAATCGACCCAATCCGACATCAAACGAGGGAGTTATCAGTATCTCCATTGGATCACGAGATTTGGAAAGATTAACAATCCAAATTGCAAAATGATGATCGGAGAGTTCCAACGTGCTTTTAGAATATTGAATGGTCTCAGAATTAACCAATTCAGATCCCAGATGGAAGATTGTGAGTTTTCATTCCAATGAGCTGAAAATAGTATAAATTTGACATCTAAAGAGAGAGTTATGAAGGTTACAATTGGACAAGGAGATGAAGGAAAAATTCTGGACCGACGACTACGATCTCACTTATGGATGCAAAAATGGTCTAGGAATATGCTGATTCAAGTCAGAATAAAAGAGCCCTAAAGTACCTTTCAGATGACCAAAAATTGACCCAATTCGACATCAAATGAGGGAGTTATGAGCATCTCCATTGGATCGCACGATTTGGGAAGATTAACAATCCAAATTGCAAAATGACGATCGAAGAGTTCCAACGTGCTTTTGGGATATCGAACGGTCTCAAAATTAGCCAATTTTGCTCCTATTTGGAAGCTTGATGTGTTTTCATTCCAATGAGCTCAAAATAGTTTAAATTTGACCACTGAAGATGGCTACTATTGGACTAGGAGATGAAGGAAAAATTTAGGACTGACGACTTCAATCCCACTTACGGATGCGCAAATGGTCTCCGAATACGATGATTCAAGTCAGGAATGAAAGAGCTCTAAAGTACCTTTCAGGAGTTATGAGCATCTCCGTTGGATAGCGTGATTTAGAAAGATTAACAATCCAAATTACAAAATGACGATCGAGGAGTTCCAACGTGCTTTTAGGATATCAAACGGTATCAGAATTAGCCAATTCTAGTCCCATTAGGAAGCTTGTCTAATTACCATTCCAATGAGTTCAAAATAGTCTAGATTCGACCATTGAAGAGAGAGTTATGAAGGTTACTATTGGATAAGGAGATGAAGGAAAAATTTAGGACCGACGACTGCGATCCCACTTACGGATGCGCAAATGGTCTAGGAATACGATGATTCAAGTCAGAATGAAAGAGCACTAGAGTGCCTTTCAGATGACCAAAATTGACCCAATTCGACATCAAACGAGGGAGTTATGAGCATCTCCATTGGATCGCGCAACTTGGAAAGATTAACAATCCAAATTGTAAAATGACGATTAAAGAGTTCCAACGTGCTTTTGGGATATTGAACGGTCTCAGAATTAGCCAATTCTGGTCCTATTTGGAAGCTTGACGAGTTTTCATTCCAATGAGCTCAAAATAGTTTAAATTCGACCACTGAAGATGGCTACTATTGGACTAGGAGATGAAGGAAAAATTTAGGACTGACAACTGCGATCCCACTTACGGATTCGCAAATGGTCTCCGAATACGACGATCAAGTCAGGAATGAAAGAGCACTAAAGTACCTTTCAGGAGTTATGAGCATCTCCATTAGATTGCGTGATTTGGAAAGATTAACAATCCAAATTGTAAAATGTCGATTGAGGAGTTCCAACGCGCTTTTAGGATATCGAACGGTATCAGAATCAGCCAATTCCAGTCCCATTAGGAAGCTTGTCTAGTTACAATTCCAATGAGCTCAAAATAGTCTAGATTCGACCACTGAAGAGAGAGTTATGAAGGTTACTATTGGATAAGAGGAGATGAAGGAAAAATTTAGGACCGACGACTGCGATCCCACTTATGGATATGCAAATGGTCTAGGAATACGATGAATCAAGTCAGAATGGAAGAACACTAAAGTGCCTTTCAGATGACCAAAAATTGACCCAATCCGACATCAAAAGAAGGTGTTATGAGCATCTCCATTGGATTGCGCGATTTGGAAAGATTAACAATCCAAATTGTATAATGATGATTGAAGAGTTCCAACATGCTTTTAGGATATCGAACGGTCTCAGAATTAGCCAATTCTGATCCCATTTGGAAGATTGTCGAGTTTTCATTCTAATGAGCTCAAAATAGTCTAAATTCGACCACTGAAGAGAGAGTTATCAAGTTTACTATTGGACAAGGAGATGGAGGAAAAATTCAACACCGACGACTGCGATCCCACTTACGGATGCGCAAATGATCTCGAAATATGAGATTCAAGTCAGAATGAAAGAGCCCTAAAGTACCTTTCAGATGACCAAAAATTGACCTAATCCGACATCAAACGAGGGAGTTATGAGCATCTCCATTGCATCGCGCGATTTTGAAAGATTAACAATCCAAATTGTATAATGATGATTGAAGAGTTCCAACATGCTTTTAGGATATCGAACGGTCTCAGAATTAGCCAATTCTGATCCCATTTGGAAGATTGTCGAGTTTTCATTCTAATGAGCTCAAAATAGTCTAAATTCGACCACTGAAGAGAGAGTTATCAAGTTTACTATTGGACAAGGAGATGGAGGAAAAATTCAACACCGACGACTGCGATCCCACTTACGGATGCGCAAATGATCTCGAAATATGAGATTCAAGTCAGAATGAAAGAGCCCTAAAGTACCTTTCAGATGACCAAAAATTGACCTAATCCGACATCAAACGAGGGAGTTATGAGCATCTCCATTGCATCGCGCGATTTTGAAAGATTAACAATCCAAATTGCAAAATGACGATCGAAGAGTTCCAATGTGCTTTTGGGATATCGAACGGTCTCAGAATTAGCCAATTCTAGTCCTATTTGGAAGCTTGACGAGTTTTCATTCCAATGAGCTCAAAATAGTTTGAATTCGACCACTGAAGATGGCTACTATCGGACTAGGTGATGAATGAAAAATTTAGGACTGACGATTGCGAACCCACTTACAGATGCGCAAATGGTCTCTGAATACGATGATTTAAGTCAAGAATGAAAGAGCACTAAAGTACCTTTCAGATGACCAAAATTTGACCAAATCCGACATCAAATGAGGGAGTTATGAGCATATTCGTTAGATCAGGCGATTTCGAAAGATTAACAATCCAAATTGCAAAATGATGATCAAGGGATTCCAACACGCTTTTAGGATATTGAACGGTATCAGAATTAGCCAATTCTGGTCACATTAGGAAGCTTGTCTAGTTACCATTCCAATGAACTCAAAATAGGTTAAATTCGACCACTGAAGAGAGAGTTATGATGGTTACTACTGGACTAGGAGATGAAGGAAAAATTTAGGACTGACAACTGCGATCCTACTTATGGATGCGCAAATGGTCTCGGGTTACAACGATTCTAGTCAAGAATGAAAGAGCACTAAAGTACCTCTCAGATGACCAAAAATTGACCCAATCCGACATCAAACGAGGGAGCTATCAGCATCTCCATTGGATCACGTGATTTGGAAAGATTAACAATCCAAATTGCAAAATGATGATCGAAGAGTTCCAACGTGCTTTTAGGATATCGAACGGTCTCAGAATTAGCAAATTCTAATCCCATTTGGAAGATTATCGAGTTTTCATTCCAATGAGCTCAAAATAGTCTAAATTCGACCACTGAAGAGAGAGTTATGAGGTTCACTATTGGCCAAGGAGATGAAGGAAAAATTCAAGACCGACGTCTACGATCCCACTTAAGGAAGCACAAATGGTCTCAGAATACGACGATTCAAGTCAGTAAGGAAGAGCACTAAAGTACCTTTCAGATGACCAAAAATTGACCTAATCCGACCTTAAACGAGGGAGTTATGAGCATCTCCATTGGATTGTGCGATTTGGAAAGATTAACAATCCAAATTGCAAAATGATGATCGAAGAGTTCCAACGGGCTTTTCGGATATCGAACGGTCTCAGAATTAGCCAATTCTGGTCCCATTTGGAAGCTTGACGAGTTTTCAATCCAAAGAGCTCAAAATAGTCTAAATTCGACCACTGAAGATGGTTACTATTGGACTAGGAGTTGAAGGAAAAATTTAGGACCGACGACTGTGATCCCACTTACGGATGCACAAATGGTTTCAGAATACGACGATTCAAGTCAGTAAAGAAGAGCACTAAAGTACCTTTCAGATGACCAAAAATCGACCCAATCCGACATCAAACGAGGGAGTTATCAGCATCACCATTGGATCATGCGATATGGAAAGATTAACAATCCAAATTTCAAAATGATGATCGAAGAGTTCCAACGTGTTTTTAGGATATCGAACGGTCTCAGAATTAGCCAATTCTGATCCCATTTGGAAGATTGTCGAGTTTTCATTCCAATGAGCTCAAAATAGTCTAAATTCGACCACTGAAGAGAGAGTTATGAAGTTTACTATTGGACAAGGAGATGAAGGAAAAATTCAAGACCGGCGACTGCGATCCCACTTACGGATGTGCAAATGGTCTCAGAATACGATGATTCAAGTCAGTAACGAAGAGCACTAAAGTACTTTTCAGATGACCAAAAATCGAGCCAATCCAACCTCAAACGAGGGAGTTATGAGCATCTCCGTTGGATCGCGTGATTTGGAATTATCAATCCAAATTGTAAAATGACGATCGAGGAGTTTCAATGCGCATTTAGGATATTGAACGGTATCAGAATTAGCCAATTCTGGTCCCATTAGGAAGCTTGTCTAGTTACCATTCCAATGAGCTCAAAATAGTCTAGATTCGACCACTGAAGAGTGAGTTATGAAGGTTACTACTGGACAAGGAGATGAAGGAAAAATTCAGGACCAACGACTGCGATCCCACTTACGCATGCACAAATGGTCTAGGAATACGATGATTCAAGTCAGAATGGAAGAACACTAAAGTACCTTTAAGATGACCAAAAATTGACCCAATCTGACATCAAACGAGGGAGTTATGAGCATCTCCATTGGATCGTACGATTTGGAAAGATTAACAATTCAAATTGTAAAATGACGATCGAAGAGTTCCAACGTGCTTTTGGATATCGAACGGTCTCAGAATTAGCCAATTTTGGTCCCATTTTGAAGCTTGACGAGTTTCATTCTAATGAGCTCAAAATTATCTAAATTCGACTACTGAAGATGGTTACTATTGGACTAGGAGATGAAGGAAAAATTTAGGACCGACGACTGCGATCCCACTTACGGATGCGTAAATGGTCTACGAATACAACGATTCAAGTCAGGAATGAAAGAGCACTAAAGTACCTTTTAGATGACCACAAATTGACCCAATCCGACATCAAATGAGGGAGTTATGAGCATCTTCGTTGGATCGTGCAATTTGGAAAGATTGACAATCCAAATTGTAAAATGACGATCGAAGAGTTCCAACATGCTTTTGGGATATCGAACGGTCTCAGAACTAGCCAATTCTGGTACCATTGGGACCCTTGTCGAGTTACCATTCCAATGAGCTCAAAATAGTCTAAATTCGACCACTGAAGAGAGAGATATGATTACCATTGTACAAGGAAATGAAGGAAAAATTCAGGACTGATGACTACGATCCCACGTACGGATGCGGAAATGGTATCGAAATATGACGATTCAAGTCAAGAATGAAAGAGCACTAAAGTACCATTCAGATGACCAAAAGTCGACCCAATCCGACATCAAACGAGGGAGTTGTGAGCATCTCCGTTGGATCGCGCGATATGGAAAGATTAAGAATCCAAATTGCAAAATGACGATCGAAGAGTTCCAATGGGGTTTTGGGATATCAAACGGTCTCAAAATTAGACAATTATGGTCCCATTTGGAAGCTTGTTTACACTACCAAAAAAGGGGCAAAGGCTACGGATAAAATCCATAGCCATAGACCTATGGCTACGGACTAAAACCGTAACTAGTCCGTAACACGACCGTCATCATAGGTGCCATAACAATAGGTCCGAAACCTATGGCTACGGATTTAATCCGTAGCTTTAGGTTAAATAGCTACAGATATAATCCATAGCAATTATGTCTGTAGCAAAAAGTTCAAACGGCTACAGATATTATTTGTATCTAAAAGTCCGTAGCAATAGGCCGAAATTGAAAAGGCTACCCCTGTTTGATTAGTGGCTACGGATTTAATCCGTAGCTATAGGTTAAATAGCTATAGATATAATCCGTAGCAATTATATCTGTAGCAAAAACTTCAAACAGCTACGGATCTTATTTGTAGCTGAAGGTCTGTAGCAATATGCCAAAATTGAAAAGGTTACAGCTGTCTGATTAGTGGCTACGGTCAATATCCGTAGCTATTTTGTACATTGAAAAATTAAATCATTTGTTCATTCAATTACCACCTGTACAATCATTCATTCATTCAATTACAATCCTTCATTCAATCAATTACAATTATAATCCTTTATTCAATCAATTACAATTACAATCAATTACAGTTACAATTACAATAATGCTGAAAATACAAATCTTTGGCTTCATTAGAGAAATGTGCTCGACTTCACCCTGAAATTTCAACAGCTACTAAAATTACATCATCCTACAAACAGTCATATCATTCATAAATTAGAATGCCCATTGGGGAAAAAAAAGACAGTGAAAGAAGTGCATCACGTATAACCACTTTTTTTCTTCTTAATAAATTAAAAAAAAAAAACTCAAACAGGAATGAAATTGACACAAAAGAAATGGCCTCACCATATGATTATAAGTTTTGGTTTAGGTTTAGGTTATAGGTTTAGGTTAAGGTTAGGCTATAGGTTATAATTAAGTATATGTTATAGGCTAAGGTTTAGGTTATAGGTTTTGGTTTAGGTTTACGTTAAGGTTTAGGTTTAGGTTATAGGTTATAGCTTTTGGGAACTTGATTATAGGTTAAGGTTTAGGTTTAGGAAATCGGGTTCGGGTTCGGGATCGGGTTTAGGTTTGGGTTTTCAAGTTTAGGTTTAGGTTAAGTAGTTGAGATTAGGATTAGGTGTAGGTTTGGGTTTAAGGATTTGAAAATACATTTAGATTTTAAGTTTAGGTTTAAGTTAAAGGTTTAGGGAAAGGTTATAAGTTTAGGTTAGGTTTAGGTTTAGGTTTAGGTTATAGGTTATAGCTTTAGGGAATTGAGAATGGGTTATGGTTTAGGTTTAGGAAATCGGGTTCAGGTTCGGGATTGGGTTTAAGTTTGGGTTTTCAAGTTTAGGTTTAGGTTTAGGTTAGGGAGTTGAGATTAGGATTAGGTGTAGGTTTGGGTTTCGGGAATTGAGTTTAGGTTATAGGTTTAGGGAGAGGTTAGGTTTAGGTTATAGGTTTTGGGATTTGGGAATAGTTTTAGGTTATAAGTATAGGTTTAGGTTAGCTTATAGGTTAAGGTTTAGGGATTTGAGTTTAGGTTATAGGATTGGGTTACGGTTTAGGTTTAGGTTATAGGTTTTGGGATTTGAGAATGGGTTCGGGTTTAGGTTATAGGTTTTGGTTTAGGTTATAGGTTTTTGGATTTGAGAATGGGTTCGGGTTTAGGTTATAGGTTTTGGTTTTGGTTTAGGTTATAGGTTTTGATTTAGGTTATAGGTTATAGGTTTATGTTAAGATTTAGATTTAGGTTAAAGGTTTTGGGATTTGAGAATGAGTTCAAGTTTAGGTTATAGGTTTTGGTTTTGGTTTAGGTTTAGGTTATAGGTTTTGGGATTTGAGAATGGGTTCGGGCTTAGGTTATAGGTTTTGGTTTTGGTTTAGGTTATAGGTTTTGGTTTAGGTTATAGATTATAGGTTTAGGTTAAGGTTTAGGTTCAGGTTATAGGTTTTGGGATTTGAGAATAGGTTCAGGTTTAGGTTATAGGTTTTGGTTTAGGTTATAGGTTTTGGGATTTGAGAATGGGTTCGGGTTTAGGTTATAAGTTTTGATTTTGGTTTAGGTTTATGTGATAGGTTTTTGGATTTGAGAATGGGTTATGGTTTAGGTTTAGGAAATCGGGTTCAGGTTCGGGATTGGGTTTAAGTTTGGGTTTTCAAGTTTAGGTTTAGGTTTAGGTTAGGGAGTTGAGATTAGGATTAGGTGTAGGTTTAGCTTTAGGGAATTGAGTTTAGTTATAGGTTTAGGGAAAGCTTAGGTTTAGGTTATAGGTTTTGGGATTTGGGAATAGTTTTAGGTTATAAGTATAGGTTTAGGTTAGGTTATAGGTTAAGGTTTAGGGATTTGAGTTTAGGCTATAGGTTTAGGTTTAGGTGTAGGTTTAGGTTTAGGGAATTGAGTTTAGGTTATAGGTTTAGGGAAAGGTTAGGTTTAGGTTATAGGTTTTGGGATTTAAGAATAGTTTTAGGTTATAAATATAGGTTTAGGTTAGGTTATAAGTTAAGGTTTAGGGATTTGAGTTTAGGTTATAGGATTAGGTTTAGGTTTAGGTTTAGGGATTTGAGTTTAGGTTATAGGTTTAGGTTTAGGTTTTAGGTTTAGGTTTGGGTTTTGAGATTTGAGAATGGGTTCGGGTTTAGGTTACAGGATTAGGTTTAGGTTTAGGTTTAGGGATTTGAGTTTAGGTTATAGGTTTAGGTTTATGTTTTAGGTTTAGGTTTAGGTTTAGGTTTAGGTTTAGGTTTGGGTTTTGGGATTTGAAAATGGGTTCGGGTTTAGGTTATAGGTTTTGGTTTCGGTTTAGGTTATAGGTTTTGGGATTTGATAATGGGTTCGGGTTTAGGTTATAGGTTATAGGTTTTGGTTTTGGTTTAGGTTATAGGTTTTGATTTAGGTTATAGGTTAACGATTTAGGTTAAGGTTTAGGTTGAGGTTATAGGTTTTTTGGATTTGAGAATAGGTTCGGGTTTAGGCTATAGGTTTTGTTTTAGGTTTAGGTTATAGGTTTAGGTTTAGGTTATAGGTTTTAGGTTTAGGTTATAGGTCATAGGATTTGAGAATGTGTTCGGGTTTAGGATATAGGTTTTAGTTTTGGTTTTGATTATATGTTTTAATTTAGGTTATAGGTTATAGGTTTAGGTTTTAGGTTTTGGTTTTGGTTTTGATTTAAGTTATAAGTTATAGGTTTAGGTTAAGGTTTAGGGAAAGGTAATAGGTTTTGATTTAGGTTATAGGTTATAGGTTTAGGTTTTAGGTTTTGATTTTTGTTATAGGTTATAGGTTTAGGTTTAGGTTTAGGTTTAGGTTATAGGTTTTGGGATTTGAGAATGGGTTTGGGTTTAGGTTATAGGTTTTGGTTATAGGTTATAGGTTTAGGTTAAGGTTTAGGTTTAGGTTATAGGTTTTGGGATTTGAGAATAGGTTCGGGTTTAGGTTATAGGTTTTAGTTTTGGTTTATGTTATAGGTTTTGGGATTTGAGAATGGGTTCGGGTTTAGGTTATAAGTTTTGGTTTTGGTTTAGGTTTAGGTTATAGGTTTTTGGATTTGAGAATGGGTTATGGTTTAAGTTTAGAAAATCAGGTTCAGGTTCGGGATTGGGTTTAAGTTTGAGTTTTCAAGTTTATGTTTAAGTTTAGGTTAGGGAGTTGAGATTAGGATTAGGTGTAGGTTTAGCTTTAGGGAATTGAGTTTAGCTTATAGGTTTAGGGAAAGCTTAGTTTTAGGTTATAGGTTTTGGGATTTGGGAATAGTTTTAGGTTATAAGTATAGGTTTAGGTTAGGTTATAGGTTAAGGTTTAGGGATTTGAGTTTAGGCTATAGGTTTAGGTTTAGGTGTAGGTTTAGGTTTAGGGAATTGAGTTTAGGTTATACGTTTAGGGAAAGGTTGGGTTTAGGTTATAGGTTTTGGGATTTGGGAATAGTTTTAGGTTATAAGTATAGGTTTATGTTAGGTTATAAGTTACGGTTTAGGGATTTGAGTTTAGGTTATAGTATTAGGTTTAGGTTTAGGTTTAGGGATTCGAGTTTAGGTTATAGGTTTAGGTTTAGGTTTTAGGTTTAGGTTTAGGTTTAGGTTTGGGTTTTGGGATTTGAGAATGGGTTCGGGTTTAGGCTATAGGTTTTGGTTTCGGTTTAGGTTATAGGTTTTGGGATTTGATAATGGGTTCGGGTTTAGGTTATAGGTTATAGGTTTGGGTTTTGGTTTAGGTTATAGGTTTTGGTTTAGGTTATAGGTTAACGGTTTAGGTTAAAGTTTAGGTTGAGGTTATAGGTTTTTTGAATTTGAGAATGGGTTCGGGTTTAGGCTATAGGTTTTGGTTTTGGTTTAGGTTATAGGTTTTAGGTTTAGGTTATAGGTTATAGGATTTGAGAATGTGTTCGGGTTTAGGATATAGGTTTTGGTTTTGGTTTTGATTATATGTTTTGATTTAGCTTATAGGTTGTAGGTTTAGGTTTTAGGTTCTGGTTTTGGTTTTGATTTAGGTTATAGGTTATAGGTTTAGGTTAAGGTTTAGGGGAAAGGTAATAGGTTTTGATTTAGGTTATAGGTTTTAGGTTTAGGTTTTAGGTTTAGGTTTAGGTTAAGGTTTAGGTTTAGGATATAGGTTTTTGGATTTGAGAATGGGTTCGGGTTTAGGTTATAGGTTTTAGTTATAGGTTATAGGTTTAGGTTAAGGTTTAAGTTTAGGTTATAGGTTTTGGAATTTGAGAATGGGTTCGGTTTTAAGTTATAGGTTTTGGTTTTGGTTTAGGTTATAGGTTTTGTGATTTGAGAATGAGTTCGGGTATAGGTTATAAGTTTTGGTTTTGGTTTTGGTTTAGGTTATAGGTTTTTAGATTTGAGAATGGGTTATGGTTTAGGTTTAGAAAATCAGGTTCAGGTTCAGGAATGGGTTTAAGTTTGAGTTTTCAAGTTTATGTTTAGGTTTAGGTTAGGGAGTTGAGATTAGGATTAGGTGTAGGTTTAGCTTTAGGGAATTGAGTTTAGCTTATAGGTTTAGGGAAAGCTTAGGTTTAGGTTATAGGTTTTGGGATTTGGGAATAGTTTTAGGTTATAAGTATAGGTTTAGGTTAGGTTATATGTTAAGGTTTAGGGATTTGAGTTTAGGCTATAGGTTTAAGTTTAGGTATAGGTTTAGGTTTAGGGAATTGAGTTTAGGTTATAGGTTTAGGGAAAGGTTAGGTTTAAGTTATAGGTTTTTGGATTTGAGAATGGGTTCGGGTTTAGGTTATAGGTTTTAGTTTTGGTTTAGGTTATAGGTTTTGGGATTTGATAATGGGTTCGGGTTTAGGTTATAGGTTTTGGTTTTGGTTTAGGTTATAGGTTAACGGTTTAGGTTAAGGTTTAGGTTGAGGTTATAGGTTTTTGGATTTGAGAATGGGTTTGGGTTTAGGTTATAAGTTTTGGTTTTAGTTTAGGTTTAGGTTTAGGTTATAGGTTTTTGGATTTGAAAATGGGTTATGGTTTAGGTTTAGGAAATCAGGTTCAGGTTCGGGATTGGATTTAAGTTTGGGTTTTTAAGTTTAGGTTTAGGTTTAGGTTAGGGAGTTGAGATTAGGATTAGGTGTAGGTTTAGCTTTAGGGAATTGAGTTTAGCTTATAGGTTTAGGGAAAGGTTAGGTTTAGGTTATAAGTTTTGGGATTTGGTTTAGGTTATAGGTTTTAGTTTAGGTTATAGGTTTTGGGATTTGAGAATGGGTTCGGGTTTAGGTTATAGGTTTTGGTTTAGGTTATAGGTTTTTTGATTTGAGAATGGATTCGGGTTTAGGTTATAAGTTTAGGGAAAGGTTTAGGTTTAAGTTATAGGTTTTTGGATTTGAGTATGGGTTATGGTTTAGGTTTAGGAAATTGGGTTCAGGTTCAGGATTGGGTTTAGGTTTGGGTTTTCAAGTTTAGGTTTAGGTTTTGGTTAGGGAGTTAAGATTATGATTAGGTGTAGGTTTAGGTTTCGGGAAATGAGTTTAGGTTATAGGTTTAGGGAAAGGTTAGGTTTAGGTTATAGGTTTTGGGATTTGGGAATAGTTTTAGGTTATAAGTATATGTTTAGGTTAGGTTATAGGTTAAGGTTTAGGGATTTGAGTTTAGGCTATAGGTTTAGGTTTAGGTGTAGGTTTAGGTTTAGGGAATTGAGTTTAGGTTATAGGTTTATGGAAAGGTTAGGTTTAGGTTATAGGTTTTGGGATTTGGGAATAGTTTTAGGTTATAAGTATAGGTTTAGGTTAGGTTATAGGTTAAGGTATAGGGATTTGAGTTTAGGCTATAGGCCGGTTTAGGTTTAGGTGTAGGTTTAGGTTTAGGGAATTGAGTTTAGGTTATAGGTTTAGGGAAAGGTTAGGTTTAGGTTATAGGTTTTGGGATTGGAGAATAGTTTTAGGTTATAAGTATAGGTTTAGGTTAGGTTATAGGTTAAGGTATAGGGATTTGAGTTTAGGCTATAGGCCGGTTTAGGTTTAGGTGTAGGTTTAGGTTTAGGGAATTGAGTTTAGGTTATAGGTTTAGGGAAAGGTTAGGTTTAGGTTATAGGTTTTGGGATTGGAGAATAGTTTTAGGTTATAAGTATAGGTTTAGGTTAGGTTATAGGTTAAGGTTTAGGGATTTGAGTTTAGGTTATAGGATTAGGTTAGTTTTGGGATTTGAGAATGGGTTCGGGTTTAGGTTATAAGTTTTGGTTTAGGTTTAGGTTTAGGTTTAGGGATTCAAGTTTAGGTTATAGGTTTAGGTTTAGGTTTTAGGTTTAGGTTTAGGTTTAGGTTTGGGTTTTGAGATTTGAGAATGAGTTCGGGTTTAGGTTATAGGTTTTGGTTTTGGTTTAGGTTATAGGTTTTGGGATTTGGGAATAGTTTTAGGTTATAAGTATAGGTTTAGGTTAGTTTATAAGTTAAGGTTTAGGGATTTGAGTTTAGGTTATAGGATTAGGTTTAGGTTTAGGTTTAGGGAATTGAGTTTAGGTTATTGGTTTAGGTTTAGGTTTTAGGTTTAGGTTTAGGTTTAAGTTTGGTTTAGGTTATAGGTTTTGATTTAGGTTATAGGTTAACGGTTTAGTTTATAGGTTTTTGGATTTGAGAATGGGTTCGGGTTTAAGCTATAGGTTTTGGCTTTGGTTTAAGTTATTGGTTTTGGTTTAGGTTATAGGTTTTAGGTTTAGGTTTAGGTTTAGGTTTAGATTATAGGTTATAGGATTTGAGAATGCGTTCGGGTTTAGGATATAGGTTTTAGTTTTGGTTTTGGTTATATGTTTTGATTTAGGTTTAGGTTATAGGTTAAGGTTTTAGTTTTAGGTTAAGGTTACGGTTTAGGTTAAGGTTAAGGTTTAGGTTATAGGTTAAGGTTTTAGGTCATAGGTTTTGGTTTAGGTTAAGGTTTAGGTTTAGGTTATAAGATATAGGTTTAGGGAATTGAGAATAGGTTAAGGTTTGGGTTTAGGAAATCGGGTTCGGGTTCGGGATTGGGTTTATGTTTGGGTTTTCAAGTTTAGGTATAGGTTTAGGTTAGGGAGTTAAGATTAGGATTAGGTGTAGGTTTAGGTTTAGGGATTTGAGAATACATTTAGGTTCTAGGTTTAGGTTTAGGTTTTAGGTTTTAGGTTAAGGTTATATGTTTAGGTTAAGGTTTAGGTTTAAGTTAAGGTTGAGGTTTAGGTTATAGGTTAAGGTTTTAGGTCTAAGGTTTAGGTTATAGGTTAAGGTTTTAGGTCATAGGTTTAGGTTTAGGTTATAAGATATAGGTTTAGGGAATTGAGAATAGGTTAAGGTTTAGGTTTAGAAAATTAGGTTCGGGTTCGGGAACAGGTTTATGTTTAGGTTTTCAAGTTTAGGTATAGGTTTAGGTTAGGGAGTTAAGATTAGGATTAGGTGTAGGTTTAGGTATAGGTATTTGAGAATACATTTTGGTTTTAGGTTTAGGTTTAGGTTTTAGGTTTTAGGTTAAGGTTTAGGTTTAGGTTAAGGTTGAGGTTTAGGTTATAGGTTAAGGTTTTAGGTCATAGGTTTTGGTTTAGGTTAAGGGTATGGTCCCTGCAAATACAGATATAAATACGGCCATCGGGCGCAAATGGCCAGGCCCTTCCAATGCTATACATAAAAAATGGACAGCTTCATCATGGTCATAATAACGGTTCCCTCTTTCCAGGGAACCCTGCTCTCCCGAATAGCTCCGACGCACATCCGGGTCTGCTCTATTAATTTCGATCAAATACATAAACACGGCCTGTCTAAATGGCCAGGCCCCTCCAATGCTGTCCATAGGAAATGGACAGCTTCATCATGGTCATAACAACAGTTCCCACCTTCCAAGGACCCCTGCTCATCCGGATAGCTCCGACGCACATCTGGATCTGCTCCATTAATTTTGAGCAAATTTAATGGAGTAAATACATAACCACTTGGCCCCAAATACCTACTTTATAAAAGAAAATTTCCCTTGTTTTCTCAAATTTTCCATTTCGATCTTTTTTGGCCCAAATCCTTATCAATGCATGAGAATCATGCATAAACATGGATTTTAAGCAAAATACATGAGGAGAATTACAACATAGATATCATGCACATGATATCACATAATGTATTGTTTGATGAACTACACATGTGAATTCTTGACAAGAGACGTACCAGATGCTTGAATCTGAAATATGCAGCTCCAACCCTCCCACATGCAACATCCACCTGAGGTAGAATAGATGCTCATCTGTCATACAAGCATTTACCAAATTCTGAATCTAAATAAGCAACATTTCCAATAGTTCTTTGCTCCAAACTGATAAAAGTGGGGAAACAAATCTTCCGCCATTGGTTTTTTAGATATCCTTCAATCCCACAATGGTTACATGGGACATCCAATAGGCCCTAAGCCTGTCAAATGAGCTAGAAAGTATAGTTGCAACCAAAGTTTTTGTTTTGTACCCACAGTTAATTTGATTCAACCATATACAGGGACTTTAAACTTGAGAGCCAAAATTCTGTATTTATTTACAGTTTGTGAAGCCTAAATCCAATGGCTGCCAAAAAAAAATGCCTCATATTACAATCCAGGCACCTGAAATATTCCGAATCATAAGCTGATAATAAAGCCACATATATCACAATGAAATATTGTTCTCAAGGAATGGTCTTGAGAACTTCATGAAAATTTACACTACCAAAAAATCGAACAAAGACTACGGAATTAACATGTGTTATGGCAATACACATCTTAGTAGCTTCATGCCACTACTTGATACCTGACAAATGCAGTAAGGTGAATTCATGCCACTACTTGATACCATCAAATTATTTATAAAGAACAGGAAAAAACAAAGATAAAATAAATAGTTAAAAACTTTACCATTTCAATATTGAACCATGGCAACATTAAACAACTATGATTGGAAAAGAATATGAACTTTCAACTAAAGGATGAATATGTACCAATTTGAAGCTCATATCCTACACCAACTTGCCAAAAGGAAAATACAAGAGGACATGCCCAACTGGAAATGGAGCACAGATCTATTATGTTTGTAAGAATTCTGAGAGACTGGTTTGCATAAACAGCTTCCTAATCCCTGAAGAGATTTCAAAAGCAAAATTAGTTCTATTGGCACAAGAAGTAATTGGTTTTAAAGATAGATAAACAAATATAGTGGGTTTTCCTTTAATGAAATGACCTCCATTCATCCAATAACTATTAAGGAAAATGAATTCATTCGCAATCATACTTTGCATGGATGCTCACAATTAGTACTACCATGCATTGATATTAGAATCAAGAACCCTCATGATAAGAGGAATTATAGCGTCCAAATACATCAGGTCATGCTCAGCATTCTCATGTGCTTAGTTCATACAAGTCAGACCAATAGAGAGGAGATCTGCATCCCAAAATGTTCATCTGATAGGCTCCAGCATAGACAAAGGACACCCTAAAATTTCTCAAATTCCAATACATACCGTTCCCATTACAATACATAGCGAATCAATCTGGAAATTCAAAAGGGCCACAAAACAGTATCATCAGGTCCTTTGCTAAATTATAAAACATGATATAGCTAAAAAAACTTCATAAATGCCCATACCAACACAAGTACCATTCAAAACAATGCAATGCTGAAACCAAATAGAAAAAATGGTGGAAAATATTCACAATCTGACTCAACTCACACAAAAATGGAAAAGTTCCTTAGTTGTCTTGGGGTCTGTTGTTTGAATGCAAGCATAGCACAACAATCCATAAACATGCACAAAGCCACTATAAACATGGCATGTGTACCACATTACACTTTGTAGTTCCTGAAATTGAGCATGGTTGTGAAAGCTCTTAAATTGAGCCCCTTATTCACAAGAGCATGGTAAGAAGGAAAACACAATCAAACACTCTGATACTCAGATGAATGATACATAAGCACTGGGTAATTATTTAGAAATTGCATGTGGTATAAGAGTAATTCAAATCATGACCATTTAATAGAACAGAAGAAATTGTTGAAGCTCACTGTTTAGATAGCAGAGTTTTGAAACATGGAAAATCCAACCTTGCCCATCAGTTGGATGCTTCAGATTCATCATCAGACAGTCCACATGCACAGAAAAGATGCAGGCTAAACAGATATCATTTGATTTAGGAAATTTATTTGATTCCTATTCTAGATAAACCAGTGGAGCTAGCTCCATTCCATTCAAAATGGCAGAACTAGGCCCCAAATTCTAGCTAGGATTGCTTCAGGCCTACTCGAAATGCATGAGAATACAACTAAAGATCGGCCATCAATATGAATTAAATTGGTGTCACCCTGCTTTAGCAATTTTTGGGTTGATTTGATTAACAAATATCTACACAATTAAAAAACAACGCTAATAAACTAAAACCTAACAATTGAATTCGAAGCTAATTTGAGAAACCGGCCGATGTATTAGAAATTTCCAATGATACATTGCAAGATATAAATCATTGGTGATATTAGAGACTGGAAATGATAGAATTAGTTTAGTGACTCTCCATCTTAAACCCCATGATCCGAATGCCACCAAATCAGTTTAGTTGCCCTTTGATCTTCTATTGCCCCATTTGTTGACACCTGGTTAACTAGGTGCTTGGTATGAGTCAAAATGGGGTGGATTTACTGAGTCGACTCAAGCAACTCACAAATTTGCCTGACCTCTTTGTTTTTCCCATATTGGACGGTCAAGTTTTGATGCTAAGTGACTAAGCCACCATTGGTGAGTGGTGAACCAGGTGCGTGATGTTTTTGAAGCCACAACACCATGAGTCACCAATAGTTGGATAGTGCGAATCCAGCTTAGTGGCCAGAAGATCAGAACAGGTAATAAAAGTATAAAAATGAGCAATGTTAGAGTAAAGTAAAAGCAAGAGTTCAACAAGGAAGAGGCAAGCTCAGGACTAGAACTATAACAAAACATATTGAGATTCAGCACATGTGAAATACAAATAGAAACCAATACGAATAACAGAATCCGGAAAAAGAAAGTGACAGAAAATCAGAAAAGTGTACCCTAAGAATACAGCATCATTACTATTACTTTGAGCAGAATATCAATGCCAACAAAATACAATTGGGTATTGAAAAAAAAATCACAGCAGGACAATCAAATAAGCTCACCTTCCTTGCTATGTTCTCAAAACTAGGCCTGCTAATGAGAGAGAAAGTAAGGAGAGAGACATTAGCGCCACTGTAGCTGAGAGGTCTCAGCCTGTTATAGTCTTCTTGACCTGCATGGAGTTTCAATTTCTTGAAAATCAGTAATTACAATGCACAAAATAGGAAGATGGTTTTATTTTAATTTCTTTCCCAAAACCATTAAATGCTAAAAATAATTCAAATTACTAAGATTTAGCACAACTAATTCCAACAATGGATAAAACCCAAAACAGGATATGGATTTGGTTGAATATTACAATTCAAGATACTAGTTGCTTCCTTTTATTCTTCCTCGTTCCTTTTTCAATCGATGGCATATCTGCATATGTTTCCGGTACATTCACCTCCTTTAAATAATTCATCATATTCAATTCAAATTTCAAACATAGAAAAAAATAGAACAAAAGAAATCTCAAAAGGTAAAAAATAAAATTCACCCAGAACAGAATATTAAACAAAAGAGAAAAGAAAGTAGTTAACTGTCCACATTTCCAATAAACGTTCTTTTAACACAAAAAGAAAAAAAGAAAAAAAGCAGAGACATTTAAACCAAGAAATTCAAAACAAAAATCAAAATTTCCAGAAGATATTATAGAAATGTACCAGCATAACTAGATCATGAGTAGTAGTTTTCCTATATCTTCCACAGAATGCACACCTCACCTCTCAACGACATGAACCCAGAAAAATTATTCCAGCAGACATGCAATTGCAGACGTGGAAACCTCCAAGAGCGGGACCCCTCTGGCATTGACGAACTCATCCTTAAATTGACCCTTCATTTAAAATAAAAAATATATATAAATTTCTACATGATACACCTGACATTGAGAAATGTATGCATTTATAGCACTCCCGAGCTTATATTTTTTACTTGAAAAGAAACAAGCCTTAAAAGATAATAAGCAATCTTTTTCTCATTTTTAATCAGGTACATGTTGGGGACTCTATAACACTTTCTTCTATTCCTAGCTTCCATCTGGAAGCATAAAGGGAGCATGGAAGTAGTTTAGAGGCTAGGGAGGCTTTCAATAGCAATACTTACCATATAAATTGCTTGAACAAATTATAACTAAGATATTATTAGCATGGGCTTAGAATACTTTTCAATGTGGGAATACTTCTTGAAACTGATAAACCATGACAAACATTTAAGAGACATATTTGATTCACTTCAAGCAGCTCTAGTTCAGATTATAAGGAAGCAGCTCTTGAATTCTGGATTTGGACATGGCCCACTCCAGGGCCATAAATTAGATCTCTTAGAGACTTTACCTTGAGATGGTTGAGGAAGGGCAATAGTGGATTGACAGTGTAGCTATTGGAGTTAACTGTAGAATTAAGTATTAAATATACCTTGAAAATGAGTTTTGATCTCATTTAAATATATCAAATCTTATGTTTTGATCTGTAAAACAGGCCTGAATATAGTTGAAAATGAGTTCATAGGCTTCCTATACCTTCAAATGAAGAAAATACCTTGACAACTATACAACTATCCATGACTAATTGTAAGAAATAAGATTCTGTCATAGAAAAGACATAAATCACAAAACCTAATTTGGATCAAGAGGAATTCTTCATGATCCCATCCCCAATTCAGGAAACTGATTCAGGGCTAGAAGTGGAAAAAAAAAATCACCCAATAACTGAAATTCGTTGCTGAAAAGAATCCCACCCAAATCCAAAAGGTTTTTTTAACAAACATACTCTGGTTTATATCATGACGCCTGAAAGAATCCGACACAAGTCCGATTCCCAATTCAGGTCAAGGGTAGAAATGCAGGGGGGAAATCAACACAGAGCCAATTCATCACTTCTCACAAGAAATCCAGTTAGGGTTACAATGACAGATGCCATGTTAATGAATCGCCAAAAAAAAATTCATCGTGATTCTCAAAATTCATTATTCTAACCCAAATCCTGCAAATTCCAATTCAAGAAAATCCCATTTCCAATCAAACGTGACAAATCCAAATCAGTAATTCCTTATCGACGCAACAACAAAAATCGCAGAACAGTCGGCTCGAGTGCTTGACATTTTCTTCGATGAGATAGAGACGGACAACGACACCACTGCTCTCATTGACGAGCAGCGTGCACCATGTCGGCATCCCTTAGACATTGTAGTCCTCAATCTTATCACATTCCTGGAGGAACGATCGAATATTGTTACGAAACAGGCCCGAGTAGTTGACTGGGCAGCTAGGGCTGCGAATGCATGGAATGCATAGGCCTTGATCTGCCGTTTTTGCTTCTTATAGGCATCAAAGATGGTAGACATGAGATAGAGCGTGGAGGTGCAGCTAGGGCGTGGGGACCTTCTTCCAATTCAAAGAGAGAGAGATAGAGAGAGATAGAGGTGGGGGTGCGGCTAGGGCGTGGGGACCTTCTTCCAATTCACAGAGAGAGAGAGAGAGAGAGAGAGAGAGAGAGAGAGAGGTGGAAGTGCAGCTAGGGCGTGGGGGTGAGGTGGAGGCGTGAGAGGGATGTTTGAGAGAGAGGGAATGAAAAAAAATGGCCCGCGTCAATGAAATAGAAAGGACACGCGAGGCTTTTTTTCCGTCGGATTTAGCTACGGATATACGAACTTTAGCTACAGATTAAACCCGTAGCTATATAGCTACGGCTTTAAACCATAGCAAAATTCCGCCATAGGCTGTATCCTTTGCCCCATTTTTTGGTAGTGTGAGTAACCATTCTAATGAGCTCAAAATTGTCCAAATTCGACTAGTGAGGAGAGATTTATGATGGTTAATATTTGACAAGGAGACGAAGGAAAAATTCACTACCGACGACTGCAATCCCACTTACGGATGCACAAATAGTCTAGTAATTCGACGATTCAGGTGAGGAATGAAAGAGCACCAAAGAACCTTTCAGATGACCAAAAATCGACCCAATCCGACATCAAAAGAGGGAGTTATGAGCATCTCCGTTGGATCGCGCGATTCAGAAAGATTTACAATCCAAATTACAAAATGACGATCAAGGAGTTCCAACGTGGTTTTGGGATGTCGAACAGTCTCGGAATTAGCCAATCCAGGTCCCTTTTGGAAGCTTGTCGAGTTACCATTCCAATGAGCTCAAAATAGTCTAAATTCGACCATTAAAGAGAGAGTTACGAAGGTTACTATTGGACAAGGAGATGAAGGAAAAATTCAGGACCGACGACTGCGATCCCAATTACAGATGCCCAAATGGTCAGTCAAGATTGAAAGAGCACTATAGTACCTTTCAGATGACCAAAAACTGAATGAATCTGACATCAAGCGAGGGAGTTATGAGTATCTTCATTGGATCGTGTGATTCAAAAAGATTAACAATCCAAATTGCAAAAAGACAATCGAAGAGTTCCAATGTGCTTTTGGGATATCGAACGGTCTCAGAATTAGCCAATTTTGGTCCCATTAAGAAGCTTGTCCAGTTACCATTCCAATGAGCTCAAAATAGTCTAAATTCGACCATTGAAGAGTGAGTTATGAAGGTAACTATTGGACAAGGAGATGAAGAAAAAATTCAGGACCGACGACTACGATCCCAATTACGGATGCACAAATGGTCTACGAATACGACGATTCAAGTCAAGAATGAAAGACCACTAAAGTGCCTTTTAGATGACAAAAAATTGACCCAATCTGACATCAAATGAGGGAGTTATGAGCCTCATCGTTGGATCACGTGATTCAAAAAGATTAACAATCCAAATTGTAACTTGATAATCGAAGAGTTCCAACATGCTTTTGGGATATCGACCACTGAAGATGGTTACTATTGGACTAGGAGATGAAGGAAAAATTTAGGACCGACGACTGTGATCCCACTTACGGATGCACAAATGGTTTCAGAATACGATGATTCAAGTCAGTAATGAAGAGCACTAAAGTACCTTTCAGATGACCAAAAATCGACCCAATCGGACATCAAACGAGGGAGTTATCAGCATCTCCATTGGATCATGCGATATGGAAAGATTAACAATCCAAATTTCAAAATGATGATCGAAGAGTTCCAACGTGCTTTTAGGATATCGAGCGGTCTGAGAATTAGCCAATTCTGATCCCATTTGGAAGATTGTCGAGTTTTCATTCCAATGAGCTCAAAATAGTCTAAATTCGACCACTGAAGAGAGAGTTATGAAGTTTACTATCGGACAAGGAGATGAAGGAAAAATTTAAGACCGGCGACTGCGTTCTCACTTACGGATGTGCAAATGGTCTCAGAATAGGATGATTCAAGTTAGTAATGAAGAGCACTAAAGTACTTTTCAGATGACCAAAAATCGAGCCAATCCAACCTCAAATGAGGGAGTTATGAGCATCTCCGTTGGATCGCGCGATTTGGAATTATCAATCCAAATTGTAAAATGGTGATCAAGGAGTTTCAACGCGCTTTTAGGATATAGAACGGTATCAGAATTAGCCAATTTTGGTCCCATTAGGAAGCTTGTCTAGTTATCATTCCAATGAGCTCAAAATAGTCTAGATTCGACCACTGAAGAGTGAGTTATGAAGGTTACTATTGGACAAGGAGATGACGAAAAAATTCAGGACCGACGACTGCGATCCCATTTATGCATGCGCAAATGGTCTAGGAATACGATGATTCAACTCAGAATGAAAGAGCACTAAAGTACCTTTCAGATGACCAAAAATTGACCCAATCCGACATCAAACGAGGGAGTTATGAGCATCTCCATTGGATCATGCGATTTGGAAAGATTAACAATCCAAATTGCAAAATGACGATCGAAGAGTTCCAACGTGCTTTTGGGATATCGAACGGTCTCAGAATTAGCCAATTCTGGTCCCATTTGGAAGCTTGACGAGTTTTCATTCCAATGAGCTCAAAATAGTCTAAATTCGACTACTGAAGATGGTTACTATTGGACTAGGAGATGAAGGAAAAATTTAGGACTGACGACTGCGATCCCACTTACGAATGCGCAAATGGTCTCCGAATGCGACGATTCAAGTCAGGAATGAAAGAGCACTAAAGTACCTTTCAGATGACCACAAATTGACCCAATCCGACATCAAATGAGGGAGTTATGAGCATCTCCGTTGGATCGCGCAATTTGGAAAGATTAACAATCCAAATTGCAAAATGACGATCGAAGAGTTCCAACGTGCTTTTGGGATATCGACGGTCTCAGAACTAGCCAATTCTGGTACCATTTGGACGCTTGTCGAGTTACCATTCCAATGAGCTCAAAATAGTCTAAATTCGACCACTGAAGAGAGAGATATGATACAATTGTACAAGGAGATGAAGGAAAAGTTCAGGACTGATGACTGCGATACCATGTACGGATGCGCAAATGGTATCGGAATACGATGATTCAAGTCAAGAATGAAAGAGCACTAAAGTACAATTCAGATGACCAAAAATCGACCCAATCCGACATCAAACGAGGGAGTTATGAGCATCTCCGTTGGATCGCGCGATTGGAAAGATTAAGGATCCAAATTGCAAAATGACGATCGAAGAGTTCTAACGGGGTTTTGAGATATCGAACGGTCTCAGAATTAGAAAATTATGGTCCCATTTGGAAGCTTGTTGAGTAACCATTCTAATGAGCTCCAAATAGTCCAAATTCGACTAGTGAGGAGAGATTTATGATGGTTAATATTGGACAAGGAGACGAAGGAAAAATTTACTACCGACGACTGTGATCCCACTTACGGATGCTCAAATTGTCTAGTAATACGACAATTCAGGTGAGGAATGAAAGAGCACCAAAGTACCTTTCAAATGACCAAAAATCGACCCAATCCGACATCAAAAGAGGGAGTTATGAGCATCTCCATTGGATCGTGCGATTCAGAAAGATTTACAATCCAAATTGTAAAATGATGATCGAGGAGTTCCAACGTGGTTTTGGGATGTCGAACGGTCTCGGAATTAGCCAATCCAGGTCCCTTTTGGAAGCTTGTCGAGTTACCATTCCAATGAGCTCAAAATAGTCTAAATTCGACCATTGAAGAGAGAGTTACGAAGGTTACTATTGGGCAAGGAGATGAAGGAAAAATTTAGGACCGACGACTGCGACCCCAATTACGGATGCCCAAATGGTCAGTCAAGAATGAAAGAGCACTATAGTACCTTTCAGATGACCAAAAACTGACTGAATCTGACATCAAACGAGGGAGTTATGAGTATCTTCATTGGATCGCGTGATTCAAAAAGATTAACAATCCAAATTGCAAAAAGACAATCGAAGAGTTCCAACGTGCTTTTGGGATATCGAACGGTCTCAGAATTAGCCAATTCTGGTCCCATTAGGAAGCTTGTCGAGTTACCATTCCAATGAGCTCAAAATAGTCTAAGTTCAACCATTGAAGAGTGAGTTATGAAGGTTAACTATTGGACAAGGAGATGAAGAGAAAATTCAGGACCGACGACTACGATCCCAATTATGGATGCACAAATGGTCTACGAATACGACGATTCAAGTCAAGAATGAAAGACCACTAAAGTGCCTTTCAGATGACCAAAAATCGACCCAATCTGACATCAAACGAGGGAGTTATGAGCCTCTTCGTTGGATCACGTGATTCAAAAAGATTAACAATCCAAATTGTAACTTGACATCGAAGAGTTCCAATGTCCTTTTGAGATATCGAACGATCTCAGACTTACCCAATTCTGGTCCCATTAGGAAGCTTGTCGAGTTAACATTCCAATGTTCTCAAATTTTTCTAAATTCGACCATAGAAGATGGTTACTATTGGACTAGGAGATGAAGGAAAATTTTAGGACCCACGACTGTGATCCCACTTACGAATGCACAAATGGTTTCAGAATACGATGATTCAAGTCAGTGAAGAGCACTAAAGTACCTTTCAGATGACCAAAAATCGACCCAATCGGACATCAAACGAGGGAGTTATCAGCATCTCCATTGGATCATGCGATATGGAAAGATTAACAATCCAAATTTCAAAATGATGATCGAAGAGTTCCAACATGCTTTTAGGATATTGAACGGTCTGAGAGTTAGCCAATTCAGATCCCATTTGGAAGATTGTCGAGTTTTCATTCCAATGAGCTCAAAATAGTCTAAATTCGACCACTAAAGAGAGAGTTATGAAGTTTACTATTGGACAAGGAGATGAAGGAAAAATTCAAGACCAACGACTGCGATCCCACTTATGGATGTGCAAATGGTCTCAGAATACGACGATTCATGTCAGTAATGAAGAGCACCAAAGTACTTTTCATATGACCAAAAATCGAGCCAATCCAACCTCAAACGAGGGAGTTATGAGCATCTTCGTTGGATCGCGCGATTTGGAATTATCAATCCAAATTGTAAAATGACGATCAAGGAGTTTCAACGCGCTTTTAGGATATTGAACGGTATCAGAATTAGCCAATTCTGGTCCCATTAGGAAGCTTGTCTAGTTACCATTCCAATGAGCTCAAAATAGTCTAGATTCGACCACTGAAGAGTGAGTTATGAAGGTTACTATTAGACAAGGAGATGACGAAAAAATTCAGGACCGACGACTGCGATCCCACTTATGCATGTGCAAATGGTCTAGGAATACGATGATTCAAGTCAGAATGAAAGAGCACTAAAGTACCTTTCAGATGACCAAAAATTGACCCAATCCGACATCAAACGAGGGAGTTATGAGCATCTCCATTGGATCGTGCGATTTGGAAAGATTAACAATCCAAATTGCAAAATGACGATCGAAGAGTTCCAACGTGCTTTTGGGATATCGAACGGTCTCAGAATTAGCCAATTCTAGTCTCATTTGGAAGCTTGACGAGTTTTCATTCCAATGAGCTCAAAATAGTCTAAATTCAACTACTGAAGATGGTTACTGTTAGCTAGGAGATGAAGGAAAAATTTAGGACCGACGATTACGATCCCACTTACGGATGCGCAAATGGTCTCCGAATACGAGGATTCAAGTCAGGAATGAAAGAGCACTAAAGTACCTTTCAGATGACCACAAGTTGACCTAATCCGACATCAAATGAGGGAGTTATGAGCATCTCCGTTGGATCGTGCAATTTGGAAAGATTAAAGAATCCAAATTGCAAAATGACGATCGAAGAGTTACAACGTGCTTTTGGGATATCGACGGTCTCAGAACTAGCCAATTCTGGTACCATTTGGACGCTTGTCGAGTTACCATTCCAATGAGCTCAAAATAGTCTAAATTCGACCACTGAAGAGAGAGATATGATACAATTGTACAAGGAGATGAAGGAAAAATTTAGGACTGATGACTGTGATCCCACGTATGGATGTGCAAATGGTATCGGAATATGACGATTCAAGTCAAGAAAGAAAACTCGTCAAGCTAAAGTGGGAGTTGTGAGCATCTCCGTTGGATCGCGTGATATGGAAAGATTAAGAATCCAAATTGCAAAATGACGATCGAAGAGTTCCAACAGGGTTTTGGGATATCGAACGGTCTCAGAATTAGACAATTATGGTCCCATTTGGAAGCTTGTAGAGTAACCATTCTAATGAGCTCAAAATTGTCCAAATTCGACCAGTGAGGGGAGATTTATGATGGTTAATATTCTACAAGGAGACGAAGGAAAAATTCACTACCGACAACTGCGATCCCACTTACAGATGCGCAAATAGTCTAGTAATACGACGATTCAGGTGAGGAATAAAAGAGCACCAAAGTACCTTTCAGATGACCAAAAATCGACCCAATCCGACATCAAAAGAGGGAGTTATGAGCATCTCCGTTGGATCGTGCGATTCAGAAAGATTTACAATCCAAATTGCAAAATGACGATCGAGGAGTTCCAACGTGGTTTTGGGATGTCGAACGGTCTCGGAATTAGCAAATCCAGGTCTCTTTTAGAAGCTTGTCGAGTTACCATTCTAATGAGCTCAAAATAGTCTAAATTCGATCATTGAAGAAAGAGTTACGAAGGTTACTATTGGACAAGGAGATGAAGGAAAAATTCAGGACCGACGACTGCGATCCCAATTACGAATGCCTAAAAGGTCAGTCAAGAATGAAAGAGTACTATAGTACCTTTCAGATGACCAAAAATTGACCGAATCTGACATCAAACGAGGGAGTGGTGAGTATCTTCATTGGATCGCGTGATTCAAAAAGATTAACAATCCAAATTGCAAAAAGTCAATCAAAGAGTTCCAACGTGCTTTTAGGATATCGAACGTTCTCAGAATTAGCCAATGCTGGTCCCATTAGGAAGCTTGTCGAGTTACCATTCCAATGGAGCTCAAAATAGTCTAAATTCGACCATTGAAGAGTGAGTTATGAAGGTAACTACTGGACAAGGAGATGAAGAAAAAATTCAGGACCGACGACTGTGATCCCAATTACGGATGCACAAATGGTCTACAAATATGACGATTCAAGTCAAGAATGAAAGACCACTAAAGTGCCTTTCAGATGACCAAAAATTGACCCAATCTGACATCAAACGAGGGAGTTATGTGCCTCTTCATTGGATCATGTGATTCAAAAAGATTAACAATCCAAATTGTAACTTGACAATCGAAGAGTTCCAATGTGCTTTTGGGATATCGAACGGTCTCAGAATTACCCAATTCTGGTCCCATTAGGAAGCTTGTCGAGTTAACATTCCAATGAGCTCAAAATAGTCTAAATTCAACAACTGAAGAGAGAGTTATGAAGGTTTCTATTGGACAAGGAGATGAAGGAAAAATCCAGGACTAATGATTGCGATCCCACTTATGAATGCGCAAATGGTTTTGGGAAATGACGATTCTAGTCAGGAATGAAAGAGCACTAAAGTACCTTTCAGATGACCAAAAATTGACCCAATCCGACATCAAACGAGGGAGTTATCAACATCTCCATTGGATCACGTGATTTGGTAAGACTAACAATCCAAATTGTAAAATGATGATCGAAGAGTTCCAACGTGCTTTTAGGATATCGAACGGTCTCGGAATTAGCCAATTTTGATCCCATTTGGAAGATTGTCAAGTTTTCATTCCAATGAGCTCAAAATAGTCTAAATTCGACCACTGAAGAGAGAGTTATGAAGTTTAGTATTGGACAAGGAGATGAAGGAAAAATTTAAGACCGACGACTGTGATCCCACTTACGGATTGCAAATGGTCTCAGAATACGACGATTCAAGTCAGTAACGAAGAGCACTAAGAACTTTTCAGATGACCAAAAATCGAGCCAATCCGACCCCAAACGAGGGAGTTATGAGCATCTCCGTTGGATCGTACGATTTGGAATTAACAATCCAAATTGTAAAATGATGATCAACGAGTTTCAACGCGCTTTTAGGATATCGAACGGTATCAAAATTAGACAATTATGGTCCCATTAGGAAACTTGTCTAGTTACCATTCCAATGAGCTCAAAATAGTTTAGATTCGACCACTGAAGAGAGAGTTATGAAGGTTACTATTGGACAAGGAGATGAAGGAAAAATTCAGGACCAACGACTGTGATCCCACTTACGGATGCGCAAATGGTCTAGGAATATGATGATTCAAGTCAGAATGAAAGAGCACTAAAGTACCTTTCAGATGACCAAAAATTAACCCAATCCGAAATCAAACGAGGGAGTTATGACCATCTCCATTGGATCGCGCGATTTGGAAAGATTAACAATCCAAATTGCAAAATGACAATCGAAGAGTTCCAACGTGCTTTTAGGATATCGAACGGTCTCAGAATTAGCCAATTCTAGTCCCATTTGGAAGCTTGACGAGTTTTCATTCCAATGAGCTCAAAATAGTCTAAATTCGACCACTGAAGATGGTTACTATTGGACTAGGAGATGAAGGAAAAATTTAGGGCCGACGATTGTGATCCCACTTACGGATGCACAAATGGTCTTCGAATACGACAATTCAAGTCAAGAATGAAAGAGCACTAAAGTACCTTTCAGCTGACCACAAATCGACCCAATCCGACATCAAACAAGGGAGTTGTGAGCATCTCCATTGGATCACGCGATATGGAAAGATTAAGAATCCAAATTTCAAAATGATGATTGAAGAGTTCCAACGGGGTTTTGGGATATCGAATAGTCTCAAAATTAGACAATTCTAGCCCCATTTGGAAGCTTGTTGAGTTACCATTCTAATGAGTTCAAAATTGTCCAAATTTGACCAATTAGGAGAGATTTATGATGGTTACTATTGGACAAAGAGATGAAGGAAAAATTCACTACCGACGACTGCGATCCCACTTACGGATGCGTAAATAGTCTAGTAATACGACGATTCAAGTCAGGAATGAAAGAGCACCAAAGTACCTTTCAGATGACCAAAAATTGAACCAATCCGACATTAAACAAGGGAGTTATGAGCATCTCCGATGGATCGCATGATTCGGAAAGATTAACAATCCAAATTGCAAAATGATGATCGAAAAGTTCCAACGTAGTTTTGGGATGTCGAATGGTCTCGGAACTAGCCAATTCTGGTCCCTTTTGGAAGCTTGTCGAGTTACCATTCCAATGAGCTAAAAATAGTCTAAATTCAACCATTGAAGAGAGAGTTATGGAGGTTACTATTGGACAAGGAGATGAAGGAAAAATTCAAGACCGACTACTGCGATCCCAATTACGGATGCAAAAATGGTCTACGAATACGATGATTCCAGTCAAGAATGAAAGAGCACTATAGTACATTTCAGATGACCAAAAATTGATTAAATTTGACATCAAACGAGGGAGTTAAGAGCATCTTCTTTGGATCGCGCAATTCAAAAAGATTAATTAATAATCCAAATTGCAAAAAGACAATCGAAGAGTTCCAACGTGCTTTTGGGATATCGAACGGTCTCAAAATTAGCCAATTCTGGTCCCATTAGGAAGCTTGTCGAGTTACCATTCCAATGAGCTCAAAATAGTCTAAATTTGACAACTGAAGAGAGGGTTATGGAAGTTACTATTAGACAAGGAGATGAAGGAAAAATCCAAGACTAACGACTACGATCGCACTTATGGATGCGCAAATGGTCTCGGGATACGATGATTCTAGTCAGGAATGAAAGAGCACTAAAGTACCTTTCAGATGACCAAAAATCGACCCAATCTGACATCAAACGAGGGAGTTATCAGCATCTCCATTGGATCACGCGATATGGAAAGATTAACAATCCAAATTGCAAAATGATGATCGAAGAGTTCCAACGTGCTTTTAGGATATCGAACGGTCTCAGAATTAGCCAATTCTGATCCCATTTGGAAGATTGTCGAGTTTTCATTCCAATAGCTCAAAATAGTCTAAATTCAACCACTGAAGAGATAGTTATGAAGGTTACTATTCGACAAGGAGATGAAGGAAAAATTCAAGACCGACGACTGCGATCCCACTTACAGATGCGCAAATGGTCTAGGAATACGATGATTCAAGTCAGAATGAAAGAGCACTAAAGTACCTTTCAGATGACCAAAAATTGACCCAATCCGACATCAAAAGAGGGAGTTATGAGCATCTCCATTGGATCGGGCGATTTGGAAAGATTAACCATCCAAATTGTAAAATGACGATAGAAGAGTTCCAACGGGGTTTAGGGATATCGAACGGTCTCGGAATTAGCCAATTCTGGTCCCTTTTGGAAGCTTGTCGAGTTACCATTCCAATGAGCTCAAAATAGTCTAAATTCGACCATTGAAGAGAGAGTTATGAAGGTTACTATTGGACAAGGAGATGAAAGAAAAATTCAGGACCGACGACTGCGATCCCAATTATGGATGCACAAATGGTCTACGAATATGACAATTCCAGTCAAGAATGAAAGAGCACTATAGTACCTTTCAGATGACCGAAATTTGACCGAATCTGACATCAAACGAGGGAGTTATGAGCATCTTCGTTGGATCGCGCGATTCAAAAAGATTAAATCCAAATTGCAAAAAGACAATCAAAGAGTTTCAACGTGCATTTGGGATATCGAATGGTCTGAGAATTAGCCAATTCTGGTCCCATTAGGAAGCTTGTCTAGTTACCATTCCAATGAACTCAAAATAGTCTAAATTCAACAGTTGAAGAGAGAGTTATGAAGGTTACTATTGGACAAGGAGTTGAAGGAAAAATCCAGGATTGACGACTGCGATCCCACTTATGGATGTGCAAATGGTCTCGGGATACGACGATTCTAGTTAGGAATGAAAGAGCACTAAAGTACCTTTCAGATGACAAAAAATCGACCCAATCCGACATCAAACGAGGGAGTTATCAACATCTCCATTGGATCACGGGATTTGGAAAGATTAACAATCCCAATTGCAAAATGATGATCGAAGAGGTCCAACGTGCTTTTAGGATATTGAACGGTCTCAGAATTAGCCTATTCTGATCCCATTTGGAAGATTGTCGAGTTTTCACTCGAATGAGCTCAAAATAGTCTAAATTCGACCACTGAAGAGAGAGTTATGAAGTTTACTATTGGACAACAAGATGATGGAAAAATTCAAGACAGACGACTGCGATCACACTTATGGATGCGCAAATGGTCTCGGAATACGACGATTCAAGTCAGTAATGAAGAGCACTCAAGTACTTTTCAGACGACCAAAAATTGAGCCAATCCGACCTCAAACGAGGGAGTTATGAGCATCTCCATTGGATCGTGCGATTTGGAAAGATTAACAATCCAAACTGCAAAATGACGATTGAGGAGTTCCAACACGCTTTTAGGATATCAAACGGTATCAGAATTAGCCAATTCTAGTCCCATTAGGAAGCTTGTCTAGTTTCCATTCCAATGAGCTGAAAATAGTCTGGATTCGACCACTAAAGAGAGAGTTATGAAGGTTACTATTGGACAAGGAGATGAAGGAAAAATTCAGGACCGACGACTGCGATCCCATTTACGGATTCGCAAATGGTCTAGGAATACGATGATTCAAGTCAGAATGAAAGAGCACTAAAGTACCTTTCAGATGACCAAAAATTGACCCAATTCGACATCAAAAGAGGGAGTTATGAGCATCTCCATTGGATCGCGCGATTTGGAAAGATTAACAATCCAAATTGCAAAATGATGATCGAAGAGTTCCAACGGGGTTTAGGGATATCGAACGGTCTCAGAATTAGCCAATTCTGGTCCCTTTTGGAAGCTGGTCAAGTTACCATTCCAATGAGCTCAAAATAGTCTAGATTCGACAATTGAAGAGAGAGTTATGAAGGTTACTATTGGACAAGGAGATGAAAGAAAAATTCAGGACCGACGACTGCGATCCCAATTACGGATGCACAAATGGTCTCAAAATACAATGATTCAAGTCAGTAATGAAGTGCACTAAAGAACTTTTCAGATGTCTAAAAATTGAGCCAATCCGACCTCAAACGAGGGAGTTATGAGCATCTCCGTTGGATCGCGTGATTTGGAATTAACAATCCAAGTTGTAAAATGACGATCAAGGAGTTTCAACGCACTTTTAGGATATCGAACGTTATCAGAATTAGACAATTCTGGTCCCATTAGGAAGCTTGTCTAGTTACCATTCCAATGATCTCAAAATAGTCTTAATTCGACCACTGAAGAGAGAGTTATGAAGGTTACTATTGGACAAGGAGCTGAAGGAAAAATTCAGGACCGACGACTGCGATCCCACTTACGGATGCGCAAATGGTCTAGGAATACGATGATTCAAGTCAGAATGAAAGAGCACTAAAGTACCTTTTAGATGACCAAAAATTGACCCAATCCGACATCAAACGAGGGAGGTATGAGCATCTCCATTGGATCGCGTGATTTGGAAAGATTAACAATCCAAATTGCAAAATGACAATCGAAGAGTTCCAACGTGCTTTTGGGATATCGAACGGTCTCAGAATTACAATCCAAATTGCAAAATGACGATCGAGGAGTTCCAACGCACATTTAGGATATCGAACGGTATCAGAATTAGCCAATTCTAGTCCCATAAGGAAGCTTGTCTAGTTACCATTCCAATGAGCTCAAAATAGTCTAGATTCAACCATTGAAGAGAGAGTTATGAAGGTTACTATTGGACAAGGAGATGAAGGAAAAATTCAGGACCGACGACTGCGATCCCACTTACGTATGCGCAAGTGGTCTAGGAATACGATGATTCAAGTCATAATGAAAGAGCACCAAAGTACCTTTTAAATGACCAAAAATTGATCCAATCAGACATCAAACGAGGGAGTTATGAGCATCTCCATTGGATCATGCGATTTGGAAAGATTAACAATCCAAATTGCAAAATGACGATCGAAGGGTTCCAACGTGCTTTTGGGATATCGAACAGTCTCAGAATTGGCTAATTCTGGTCCAATTTGGAAGCTTGACAAGTTTTCATTCCAATGAGCTCAAAATAGTCTAAATTCGACCACTGAAGAGAGAGTTATGAAGTTTACTAGTAGACAAGGAGATGAAGGAAAAATTCAAGACCGGATGACTAAAAATTGAGCCAATCCAACCTCAAACGAGGGAGTTATGAGCATCTCCGTTGGATCGCACGATTTGGAAAGATTAACAATCCAAATTGCAAAATGACGATCAAGGAGTTCCAACGGGCTTTTAGGATATCGAACGGTATCAGAATTAGCCAATTCTTGTCCCATTAGGAAGCTTGTCTAGTTACCATTCCAATGAGCTCAAAATAGTCTAGATTCGACCATTGAAGAGAGAGTTATGAAGGTTACTATTGGACAAGGAGATGAAGGAAAAATTCAGGACTGAAGACTGCGATCCCACTTACGGATGCACAAATGGTCTAGGAATATGATGGTTCAAGTCAGAATGAAAGAGAACTAAAGTACCTTTCAGATGATCAAAAATTGACCCAATCCGGCATCAAACGAGGGAGTTATGAGCATCTCCATTGGATCATGCGATTTGGAATGATTAACAATCTAAATTGCAAAATGACGATCGAGGAGTTCTAACGTGCTTTTGGGATATCGAACAGTCTCAGAATTAGCCAATTCTGGTCCCATTTGGAAGCTTGACGACTTTTCATTCCAATGAGCTCAAAATTGTCTAAATTCGACTACTGAAGAGAGATTATGGTGGTTACTATTGGACAAGGAGACGAAAGAAAAATTTAGGACTGACGACTGTGATCCCACTTACAGATGTGTAACTGGTCTCCGAATATGATGATTCAAGTCAGGAATGAAAGAGCACTAAAGTACCTTTCAGATGACCACAAATCGACCCAATCCGACATCAAATGAGGCAGTTTTGAGCATCACCGTTGGATCACGCAATTTGGAAAGATTAACAATCCAAATTGCTAAATGATGATGGAAGAGTTCTAACATGCTTTTGGGATATCGAACGGTCCCAGAACTAGCCAATTCTGGTACCATTTGGACGCTTGTCGAGTTCCCATTCCAATGAGCTCTAAATAGTCTAAATTTGACCACTGAAGAGAGAGATATTATACACTTATACAAGGAGATGAAGGAAAAATTCAGGACTGACGACTGCGATCCCACTTATGGATTCGCAAATGGTCTCGAAATACGACGATTCAAGTCAAAAATGAAAGAGCACTAAAGTAGCATTCAGATGACCAAAAATTGACTCAATCCGACATCAAACGAGAGAGTGTGAGCATCTCCGTTGGATCGCTCGATATGGAAAGATTAAGAATCCAAATTACAAAATGACGATCGAAGAGTTCCAATGGGGTTTTGGATATCGAACGGTCTCAGATTTCGACAATTCTGGTCCCATTTTGAAGCTAGTTGAGTTACAATTCTAATGAGCTCAAAATTGTCCAAATTCGACCAATGAGGAGAGATTTATGATGGTTATGATTGGACAAGGAGATGAAGGAAAAATTCACTACCGATGACTGCAATCCCACTTACGGATGCGCAAATGGCCTAGTAATATGACGATTTAGGTCAGGAATGAAAGAGCACCAAAGTACCTTTCAGAAGACTAAAAACTGACCCAATCCGACATTAAACGAGGGAGTTATGAGCATCTCCTTTGGATCGCGTGATTCGAAAAGATTAACAATCCAAATTGCAAAATGACGATCGAAGAGTACCAACGTGGTTTTGGGATCTCAAACGGTCTCGAAATTAGCCAATTCTGCTCCCATTTGGAAGCATGTCGAGTTACCATTCCAATGAGTTCAAAATAGTCTAAATTTGACCATTGGATAGTGAGTTATGAAGGTTACTATTGGACAGGGAGATGAAGGAAAAATTCAGGACCGACGACTGCGATCCCTATTACGGATGCACAAATGGTCTATGAATACGACGATTCCAGCCAAGAATGAAAGAGCACTATAGTACCTTTCAGATAACCAAAAATTGACCAAATCTGACATCAAACGAGGGAGTTATGAGCATCTCCATTGGATCGCGTGATCCGGAAAGATTAACAATCCAAATTGCTAAAAGACAATTGAAGAGTTCCAACGTGCTTTTGGGATATCGAACGGTCACAGAATTAGCCAATTCTAGTCCCATTAGGAAGCTTGTTGAGTTACCATTCCAATGAGCTCAAAATAATCTAAATTCGACAACTAAAGAGAAAGTTATGAAGGTTACTATTGGACAAGGAGATGAAGGAAAAATCCAGGACTGACGACTACGATCCCACTTATGGATGCGCTAATGGTCTCAGGATACGACGATTCTAGTCAGGAATGAAAGAGCACTAAAGTACCTTTTAGATGACCAAAATCGACCCAATCTGACCTCAAATGAGGGAGTTATCAGCATCTCCATTGGATCACGCGATTTGGAAAGATTAACTATCCAAATTGTAAAATGATGATTGAAGAGTTTCAACGTGCTTTTAGGATATCGAACGGTCTTAAAATTAGCCAATTCTGATCCCATTTGGAAGATTGTTGAGTTTTCATTCCAATGAGCTCAAAATAGTCTAAATTTGACCACTGAAGTGAGAGTTATGAAGTTTACTATTGGACAAGGAGATGAAGGAAAAATTCAAGACCGACGACTGCGATCCCACTTATGGTTGCGCAAATGGTCTCAGAATACGACGATTCAAGTCAGTAATGAAGAGCACCAAAGTACCTTTCAGATGAACGAAAATCAAGCCAATCCGACCTCAAACGAGGGAGTTATGAGCATCACCGTTGGATCGTGCGATTTCAAAAGATTAACAATCCAAATTGCAAAATGATGATGGAGGAGTTCCAACGCGCTTTTAGGATATCGAACAGCATCAAAATTAGCCAATTCTGGTCCCATTAGGTAGCTTGTCTAGTTACGATTCCAATGAGCTCAAAATAGTCTAGATTCGACCACTGAAGAGAGTTATGAAGGTTACTATTGGACAAGGAGATGAAGGAAAAATTTAGGACTGACGACTGCGATCCCACTTACGGATGCGCAAATGGTCTAGGGAATATGATGATTCAAGTTAGAATGAATGTGCACTAAAGTACCTTTCAGATGACCAAAAATCGACCCAATCCGACATCAAACTAGGGGTTATGAGCATCTCCATTGGATCGCATGTTTGGAAAGATTAACAATCCAAATTGCAAAATGACGATGGAAGAGTTCCAACGTGCTTTTGGGATATCGAACGGTCTCAGAATTAGCCAATTCTAGTCCCATTTGGAAGCTTGACGAGTTTTCATTCCAATGAGCTCAAAATAGTCTAATTCGACCATTGAAGAGAGAGTTATGATGGTTACTATTGGACTAGGAGATGAAGGAAAAATTTAGGACCGACGACTGCTATCCCACTTATGGATGCATAATTAGTCTCTGAATATGACGATTCAAGTCAGGAATGAAAGAGCACTAAAGTACCTTTCAGATGACCAAAAATCGAGCCAATCCGACATCAAACGAGGGAGTTATGAGCATCTCCGTTGGATCGCGCAATTTGGAAAGATTAACAATCCAAATTGCAAAATGACGATCGAAGAGTTCCAACGTGCTTTTGGGATATCGAACGGTCTCAGAACTAGCCAATTCTGGTACCATTTGGACGCTTGTCGAGTTACCATTCCAATGAGCTCAAAATAGTCTAAATTCAACAACTAAAGAGAGAGATATTATACAATTGTACAAGGAGAGGAAGGAAAAATTCAGGATTGACGACTGCAATCCCACTTACGAATGCACAAATGGTCTCAGAATATGACGATTCTAGTAAGAATGAAAGAGCACTAAAGTACCATTCAGATGACCAAAAATTGACCCAATCCGACCTCAAATGAGGGAGTTCTGAGCATCTCCGTTGGATCACGCTATATGGAAAGATTAAGAATCCAAATTGCAAAATGACGATCGAAGAGTTCCAACGGGGTTTTGGGATATCGAACGGTCTCAGAATTAGAAAAGTCTGGTCCCATTTGTTAGCTTGTTGAGTTACCATTCTAATTAGCTCAAAATTGTCCAAATTTGACCAATGAGGAGAGATTTATGATGGTTACTATTGGACAAGGCGATGAAGGAAAAATTCACTACCGACGACTGGGATCCCACTTACGATTGCACAAATGGTCTAGTTAAATGACGATTCAGGTTAGGAATGAAGGAGCACCAAATTACATTTCAGATGACCAAAAATTGAAATAAAACGACATCAAATGAGGGAGTTATGAGCATCTTTGTTGGATCACGCGATTCGGAAAGATTAACAATCCAAATTGCAAAATGACGATCGAAGAGTTCCAATGTAGTTTTGAGATGTCGAACGGTCTCAGAATTAGCCAATTCTGGTCCCATTTGGAAGCCTGTCGAGTTACCATTCCAATGAGATCAAAATAGTCTAAATTCGACCATTGAAGAGAGAGTTATGAAGGTTACTATTGGACAAGGAGATGAAGGAAAAATTCAGGACCGATGACTGCGATCCCAATTACGGATGCACAAATGGTCTAGGAATACAACGATTCAAGTCAAGAATGAAACAGATGACCAAAAATTGACCTAATCTGACATTAAACGATGGAGTTATGAGCATCTTCATTGGATAGTGCGATTCAAAAAGAATAACAATCCAAATTGCAAAATGACAATCGAAGAGTTCTAACGTGGTTTTGGTATATCGAACGGTCTCAGAATTAGCCAATTCTGGTCCCATTAGGAAGCTTGTTGAGTTACCATTCTAATGAGCTCAAAATAGTCTAAATTCAACAACTGAAGAGAGAGTTATGAAGGTTACTATTGGACAAGGAGATGAAGGAAAAATCCAGGACTAACGACTGTGATCCTACTTATGGATGCGCAAATGGTCTCGAGATACGATGATTCTAGTCAGGAATGAAATAGCACTAAAGTACCTTTCAGATGACCAAAAATCAACCCAATCTGACTTCAAACGAGGGAATTATCAGCATCTCCATTGGATCACGTGATTTGAAAAGATTAACAATCAAAATTGCAAAATGATGATCGAAGAGTTCCAACGTGCTTTTAGGATATCGAATGGTCTCAGAATTAGCCAATTCTGATCCCATTTGGAAGATTGTCGAGTTTTCATTCCAATGAGCTCAAAATAGTCTAAATTCGACCACTGAAGAGAGAGTTATGAAGTTTACTATTGGACAAAGAGATGAAGGAAAAATTCAAGACCGACGACTGCGATCCCACTTACGGATGCGCAAATGGGCTCGAAATACGATGATTCAAGTCAGTAATGAAGAGCACTAAAGCACCTTTCAGATGACCAAAAATCGAGCCAATCCGACCTCAAATGAGGGAGTTATGAGCATCTCCGTTGGATCACGTGATTTGGAAAGATTAACAATCCAAATTGCAAAATGACGATCGAGGAGTTCCAACGCGCTTTTAGGATATCAAACGGCATCAGAATTAGCCAATTCTGGTCCCATTAGGAAGCATGTCCAGTTACCATTCCAATGAAATCAAAATAGTTTAGATTCGACCACTGAAGAGAGAGTTATGAAGGTTACTATTGGACAAGGAGATGAAGGAAAAATTCAGGACCGACGATTGCGATCCCACTTACGGATGCACAAATGGTCTAAGAATACGATGATTCAGGTCAGGAATGAAAGAGCACTAAAGTACCTTTCAGATGACCAAAAATTGATCCAATCCCACATCAAACAAGGGAGTTATGAGCATCTCCATTGGATCGCGTGATTTGGAAAGATTAAAAATCCAAATTGCAAAATGACGATCGAAAAATTCCAACGAGGTTTTGGGATGTCGAACGGTCTCAGAATTAGCAAATTCTCGTCGCATGTAGAAGCTTGTCGAGTTACCATTCCAATGAGCTCAAAATAGTCTAAATTCGACCATTGAAGAGTGAGTTATGAAGGTTACTATTGGATAAGGAGATGAAGGAAAAATTCAGGACCAACGACTATGATCCCAATTACGGATGCACAAATGGTCTACAAATATGACGATTCAAGTCAAGAATGAAAGAGCACTAAAGTGCCTTTTAAATGACTAAAAATCGACCCAATCTGACATCAAACGAGGGAGTTATGAGCCTCTTCGTTGGATCGCGTGATTCAAAAAGATTAACAATCCAAATTGTAACTTGACAATCGAAGAGTTCCAATGTGCTTTTGGGATATCGAACGGTCTCAGAATTACCCAATTCTGGCCCCATTAGGAAGCTTGTCGAGTTAACATTCCAATGAGCTCAAAATAGTCTAAATTCAACAACTGAAGAGAGTTATGAAGGTTTCTATTGGACAAGGAGATGAAGGAAAAATCCCGGACTAACGACTGTGATCCCACTTATGGATGCGCAAATGGTCTTGGGATACGATGATTCTAGTCAGGAATTAAAGAGCACTAAAGTACCTTTCAGATGACCAAAAATTGACCTAATCCGACATCAAATGAGGGAGTTATCAACATCTCCATTGGATCACGCGATTTGGAAAGACTAACAATCTAAATTGTAAAATGATGATCGAAGAGTTCCAACGTGCTTTTAGGATATCGAATGGTCTCGGAGTTAGCCAATTCTGATCCCATTTGGAAGATTGTCAAGTTTTCATTCCAATGAGCTCAAAATAGTCAAAATTCAACCACTGAAGAGAGAGTTACCATTCCAATGAGCTCAAAAAAGTCTAAATTCGACCACTAAAGAGAGAGTTATGATAAAATTGTACAAGGAGTTGAAGGAAAAATTCAGGACTAATGAATGCGATCCGACTTACGGATACGCAAATGGTCTCGGAATACGACGATTCAAGTCAAGAATGAAAGAGCACTAAAGTACCATTCAGATGACCAAAAATTGACCCAATCCGACATCAAACGTGGGAGTTATCAGCATCTCCATTGGATCACGCGATTTGGAAAGATTCACAATCCAAATTGCAAAATGATGATCGAAAAGTTCCAACGTGCTTTTAGGATATCGAACGGTCTCAGAATTAGCTAATTCTGATCCCATTTGGAAGATTGTCGATTTTCATTCCAATGAACTCAAAATAGTCTAAATTCGACCACTAAAGGGAGAGTTATGAAGTTTACTATTGGACAAGGAGATGAAGGAAAAATTCAAGTCTGACGATGGCGATCCCACTTACGGATGTGCAAATTGTCTCGGAATTTGACAATTCTAGTCATTAATGAAGAGCACTAAAGTACCTTTCAGATGATCAAAAATTGAGCCAATCCGACCTCAAACGAGGGAGTTATGAGCAACTCCGTTGGATCACCCGATTTGGATAGATTAACAATCCAAATTGCCAAAAGACGATCCAGGAGTTCCAACGTGCTTTTAGGATATCGAATAGTATCAGAATTAGCCAATTGTAGTCCCATTAGGATGCTTGTCTATTACCATTCCAATGAGCTCAAAATAGTTTAGATTCGACCACTGAAGAGAGAGTTATGAAGGTTACTATTAGACAAGGAGATAAAGGAAAAATTCAGGACCGACGACTGCGATCCCACTTACAGATGCACAAATGGTCTAAGAATACGATGATTCAAGTCAGAATGAAAGAGCACTAAAGTACCTTTCGATGACCAAAAATTGACCCAATCCGACATCAAAAGAGGGAGTTATGAGCATCTCCATTGGATCGCGCGATTTGGAAAGATTAAGAATCCAAATTGCAAAATGACGATCGAAGAGTTCCAACGGGGTTTAGGGATATCGAACGGTCTCAGAATTAGACCATTCTGGTCCCATTTGGAAGCTTGTTGAGTTACCATTCTAATGAGCTCAAAATTGTCGAAATTCGACCATTGAGGAGAGATTTATGATGGTTACTATTGGACAAGGAGATGAAGGAAAAATTCACTATCGACGACTGCGATCCCACTTACGGATGCGCAAATAGTCTAGTAATACGACGATTCAGGTCAAGAATGAAAGAGCAACAAAGTACCTTTCAGATGACCAAAAATTGAATCAATCCGACATTAAACGAGGGAGTTATGAGCATCTCTGTTGGATCGCGCGATTCAGAAAGATTAACAATCCAAATTGAAAAATGACGATCGAAGAGTTCCAACGTGGTTTTGGGATGTTGAACGGTCTCGGAATTAGCCAATTCTGGTCCCTTTTGGAAGCTTGTCGAGTTACCATTCCAATGAGCTCAAAATAGTCTAAATTCAACTATTGAAGAGAGAGAGTTATGAAGGTTACTATGGGGGACAAGGAGATGAAAGAAAAATTCAGGACCGACGACTGCGATCCCAATTACGGATGCACAAATGGTCTACGAATACGACAATTCCAGTCAAGAATGAAAGAGCACTATAGTACCTTTCAGATGACCAAAATTTGACCGAAGCTGACATCAAACAAGGGAGTTATGAGCATCTTCGTTGGATCACACGATTCAAAAAGATTAAATCCAAATTGCAAAAAGACAATCAAAGAGTTTCAACGTGCTTTTGGGATATCGAACGGTCTCAGAATTAGCCAATTCTGGTCCCATTAGGAAGCTTGTCGAGTTACCATTCCAATGAGCTCAAAATAGTCTAAATTCAACAATTAAAGAGAGAGTTATGAAGGTTACTATTGGACAAGGAGATGAAGGAAAAATCCAGGACTGACGACTGCGATCCCACTTATGGATGTGCAAATGGTGTCGGGATACGATGATTCTAGTCAGGAATGAAAGAGCACTAAAGTACCTTTCAGATGACCGAAAATCGACCCAATCCGACATCATATGAGGGAGTTATCAGCATCTCCATTGGATCATGTGATTTGGAAAGATTAACAATCCAAATTGCAAAATAATGATCGAAGAGGTCCAACGTGCTTTTAGGATATGGAACGGTCTCAGAATTAGCCTATTCTGATCCCATTTGGAAGATTGTCGACTTTTCACTCCAATGAGCTCAAAATAGTCTAAATTCGACCACTGAAGAGAGAGTTATGAAGTTTACTTTTGGACAAGGAGATGATGGAAAAATTCAAGACTGACGACTGCGATCCCACTTACGGATGCGCAAATGGTCTCGGAATACGACGATTCAAGTCAGTAATGAAGAGCACTAAAGTACCTTTCAGACGACCAAAAATTAAGCCAATCCGACCTCAAACGAGGGAGTTATGAGCATCTCCGTTGGATCGTGCGATTTGGAAAGATTAACAATCCAAACTGCAAAATGACGATTGAGGAGTTCCAACGCGCTTTTAGGATATCGAACGGTATCAGAATTAGCCAATTCTAGTCCCATTAGGAAGCTTGTCTAGTTACCATTCCAATGAGCTCAAAATAGTCTAAATTCGACCACTGAGGAGAGAGTTATGAAGTTTACTATTCGACAAGGAGATGAAGGAAAAATTCAGGACCGACGACTGCGATCCCACTTACGGATGCGCAAATGGTCTAGGAATACGATGATTCAAGTCAGAATGAAAGAGCACTAAAGTACCTTTCAGATGACCAAAAATTGACCCAATCCGACATCAAAAGAAGGTGTTATGAGCATCTCCATTGGATCGCGCGATTTGGAAAGATTAACAATCCAAATTGTAAAATGATGATCGAAAGTTCCAACATGCTTTTAGGATATCGAACGGTCTCAGAATTAGCCAATTCTGATCCCATTTGGAAGATTTTTGAGTTTTCATTCCAATGAGCTTAAAATAGTGTAAATTCGACCACTGAAGAGAGAGTTAAGAAGTTTACTATTAGACAAGGAGATAAAGGAAAAGTTCAAGACCGACGACTGCGATCCCACTTACGGATGCGCAAATGGTCCTAGAATACGACGATTCAAGTCAGTAATGAAGAGCATGAAAGTACCTTTCAGATGACTAAAAATCGAGCTAATCAGACCACAAACGAGGGAGTTATGAGCATCTCCATTGGATTGCGCGATATGGAAAGATTAACAATCCAAATTACAAAATGACGATCAAGGAGTTCCAACGCGCTTTTAGGGTATCGAACGGTATCAAAATTAGGCAATTCTAGTCCCATTAGGAAGCTTGTCTAGTTACCATTCCAATGAGCTCAAAATAGTCTAGATTCGACCACTGAAGAGAGAGTTATGAAGGTTACTATTGGACAAGGAGATGAAGGAAAAATTGAGGACCGACGACTGCGATACCACTTACAGATACGCAAATGGTCTAGGAATACGATGATTCAAGTCAGAATGAAAGAGCACTAAAGTACCTTTCAGATGACCAAAAATTGACCCAATCCGACATCAAATGAGGGAGTTATGAGCATCTCCAATGGATCACGCGATTTGGAAAGATTAACAATCCAAATTGCAAAATGACGATCGAAGAGTTCCAACGTGCTTTTGGGATATCGAACGGTCTCAGAATTAGCCAATTCTGGTCCCATTTGGAAGCTTAACGAGTTTTCATTCCAATGAGCTCAAAATAGTCTAAATTCGACTACTGAAGATGGTTACTATTGGACTAGGAGATGAAGGAAAATTTTAGGACCAACGACTGCGATCCCACTTATGGATGCGCAAATGGTGTCCGAATATGACGATTCATGTCAGGAATGAAAGAGCACTAAAGTACCTTTCAGATGACCACAAATCGACCCAATCCGACATCAAACGAGGGAGTTATGAGCATCTCCGTTGGATCACGCAATTTGGAAAGATTAACAATCCAAATTGCAAAAAGACGATCGAAGAGTTCCAACGTGCTTTTGGGATATCGAACGGTCTCAGAACTAGCCAATTCTGGGACCATTTGGACGCTTGTCAAGTTACCATTTCAATGAGCTCAAAATAGTCTAAATTCGACCACTGAAGAGAGATATATGATACAATTGTACAAGGAGATGAAGGAAAAATTCAGGACTGATGACTGCGATCCCACTTACGGATGCGCAAATGGTCTCGAAATACGACGATTGAAGACAAGAATGAAAGAGCACTAAAGTACCATTCAGATGACCAAAAGTTGACCCAATCCGACATCAAACGAGGGAGTTGTGAGCATCTCCCTTGGATCACATGATATCGAAAGATTAAGAATCCAAATTGCAAAATGACGATCGAAGAGTTCTAACGGGGTTTTGGGATATCGAACGGTCTCAAAATTAGACAATTCTGGTCCCATTTGGAAGCTTGTTGAGTTACCATTCTAATGAGTTCAAAATTGTCCAAATTTGACCAATGAGGAGACATTTATGATGGTTAGTATTGGACAAGGAGATGAAGAAAAAATTCACTACAGACGACTGCGATCCAACATACGGATGGGCAAATACTCTAGTAATACGACGATTCAGGTGAGGAATGAAAGAGCCGCAAAGTACCTTTCAGATGACCAAAAATCGACCAAATCCGACATCAATCGAGGGAGTTATGAGCATCTCCGTTGGATCACGCGATTCGAAAAGATTAACAATCCAAATTGCAAAATGATGATCGAAGAGTTCCAACGTGGTTTTGGGATGTCGAACGGTCTCAGAATTAGCCAATTTTGGTCCCTTTTGGAAGCCGGTCGAGTTACCATTCCAATGAGCTCAAAATAGTCTAAATTCGACCATTGAAGAGAGAGTTATGAAGGTTACTATCGGACAAGGAGATGAAGGAAAAATTTAGGACCGATGACTGCGATCCCTATTATGGATGCACAAATGGTCTAGGAATACGATGATTCAAGAATGGAAGAGCACTATAGTACCTTTCAGATGACCAAAAATTGACCGAATCTGACATCAAACGAGAGATTTATGGGCATCTTCGTTGGATCGCGCGATTCAAAAAGATTAACAATCCAAATTGCAAAAAGACAATCAAAGAGTTCCAACGAGCTTTTGGGATATCGAACGGTCTTAGAATTAGCTAATTCTGGTCCCATTAGGAAGCTTGTCGAGTTACGATTCTAATGAGCTCAAAATAGTCTAAATTTGACAACTAAAGAGAGAGTTATGAAGGTTACTATTGGACAAGGAGATGAAGAAAAAATTCAGGACTAACGACTGCGATCCCACTAATGGATGCACAAATGGTCTTGGGATACAACGATTCTAGTCAAGAATGAAAGAGCACTAAAGTACCTTTCAGATGACCAAAAATTGACCCAATCCGACATCAAAAGAAGTGTTATGAGCATCTCCATTGGATCGCGCGATTTGGAAAGATTAACAATCCAACTTGTAAAATGACGATCGAAAGTTCCAATGTGCTTTTAGGATATCGAACGGTCTCAGAATTAGCCAATTCTGATCCCATTTGGAAGATTTTTGAGTTTTCATTCCAATGAGCTTAAAATAGTGTAAATTCGACCACTGAAGAGAGAGTTATGAAGTTTACTATTAGACAAGGAGATGAAGGAAAAATTCAGGACTGACGACTGCGATCCCACTTACAGATGCGCAAATGGTCTCAGAATACGACAATTCAAGTCAGGAATGAAAGAGCACTAAAGTACCTTTCAGATGACCAAAAATTGACCCAATCCGACATCAAACGAGGGAGTTATGAGCATCTCCATTGGATCGCGTGATTTGTAAAGATTAACAATCCAAATTGCAAAATGAGGATCGAAGAGTTCCAACGTGCTTTTGGGATATCGAACGGTCTCAGAATTAGCCAATTCTGATCCCATTTGGAAGATTGTCGAGTTTTCATTCCAATAGCTCAAAATAGTCTAAATTCAACCACAGAAGAGATAGTTATGAAGGTTACTATTGGACAAGGAGATGAAGGAAAAATTCAGGACTGATGACTGCGATCCCACTTACGGATGCACAAATGGTCTAGGAATACGATGATTCAAGTCAAGAATGAAAGAGCACTAAAGTACCTTTCAGATGACCAAAAATCGACCCAATCTGACATTAAACGAGGGAGTTATCAGCATCTCCATTGGATCACGCGATTTGGAAAGATTAACAATCCAAATTGCAAACTGATGATCGAAGAGTTCCAACGTGCTTTTGGGATATCGAACGGTCTCGTAACTAGCCAATTCTGGTCCTATTTGAAAGCTTGTCAAGTTACCATTCCAATGAGCTCGAAATAGTCTAAATTCGACCACTGAAGAGAGAGTTATGAAGGTTACTATTGGACAACGAGATGAAGGAAAAATTTAGGACTGACGACTGCGATCCCACTTATGGATGCGCAAATGGTCTCCGAATACGACGATTCAAGTCAGGAATGAAAGAGCACTAAAGTACCTTTCAGATGACCACAAATCGACCCAATCCGACATCAAACGAGGGAGTTATGAGCATCTCCATTGGATCACGCAATTTGGAAAGATTAACAATCCAAATTGCAAAATGACGATCGAAGAGTTCCAACGTGCTTTTGGGATATCGAACGGTATTAGCCAATTCAGGTCCCATTTGAAAGCTTGTTATGTTACCATTGCAATGAGCTCAAAATAGTCTAAATTCGACCACTGAAGAGAGAGTTATGAGGGTTACTATTGAATAAGGAGATGAAGGAAAAATTCTAGACCGACGACTGCGATACCACTTAGGGATGCGCAAATGGTCTCGGAATACGATGATTCAAGTCAGAATGAAAGAGCACTAAAGTACCTTTCAGATGACCAAAAATTGACCCAGTCCGACATTAAACGAGGGAGTTATGAGCATCTCCATTGGATCGCGCGATATGGAAAGATTAAGAATCCAAATTTCAAAATGACGATCGAAGAGTTCCAACGGGGTTTCGGGATATCGAACAGTCTCAAAATTAGACAATTCTGGCCCCATTTGGAAGCTTGTTGAGTTACCATTCTAATGAGTTCAAAATTGTCCAAATTCGACCAATGAGGAGAGATTTATGATGGTTCCTATTGGACAAGGAGATGAAGGAAAAATTCACTACCGACGACTGCGATCCCACTTACGGATGTGCAAATGGTCTAGTAATACGACGATTCAGGTCAGGAATGAAAGAGCACCAAAGTACCTTTCAGATGACCAAAAATCGACCCAATCCGACATCATACGAGGGAGTTATGAGCATCTCCGTTGGATCGCGCGATTCGGAAAGATTAACAATCTAAATTGCAAAATGACGATCGAAGAGTTCCAACGTGGTTTGGGATGTCGAACGATCTCAGTATTAGCCAATTTTGGTCCCTTTTGGAAGCTGGTCGAGTTACCATTCCAATGAGCTCAAAATAGTCTAAATTCGACCATTGAAGAGAGAGTTATGAAGGTTACTATCGGACAAGGAGATGAAGGAAAAATTCAGAACCAATGACTGCGATCCCTATTACGGATGCACAAATGGTCAGTCAAGAATGAAGGAGCACTATAGTACCTTTCAGATGACCAAAAATTGACCGAATCTGACATCAAACGAGAGATTTATGGGCATCTTCGTTGGATCGCGCGATTCAAAAAGATTAACAATCCAAATTGCAAAAAGACAATCAAAGAGTTCCAACGAGCTTTTGGGATATCGAACGGTCTTAGAATTAGCCAATTCTGGTCCCATTAGGAAGCTTGTCGAGTTACGATTCCAATGAGCTCAAAATAGTCTAAATTCGACAACTAAAGAGAGAGTTATGAAGGTTACTATTGGACAAGGAGATGAAGAAAAAATTCAGGACTAACGACTGCGATCCCACTATGAGCATCTCCATTGGATCGGGCGATTTGGATAGATTAATAATCCAAATTGCCAAAAGACGATCGAGGAGTTCCCACGTGCTTTTAGGATATCGACTAGTATCAGAATTAGCCAATTCTGGTCCCATTAGGAAGCTTGTCTATTACCATTCCAATGAGCTCAAAATAGTCTAGATTTGACCACTGAAGAGAGAGTTATGAAGGTTACTATTGGACAAGATGAAGGAAAAATTCAGGACCGACGACTGCGATCCCACTTACGGATGCACAAATGGTCTAGGAATATGATGATTCAAGTCAGGAATGAAAGAGCACTAAAGTACCTTTCAGATGACCAAAAATTGACCCAATCCGACATCTAACGAGGGAGTTATTAGCATCTCCATTGGATTACACGATTTGGAAAGATTAAAAATCTAAATTGCAAAATGACGATCGAAGAGTTCCAACGTGCTTTTGGGATATCGAACGGTCTCAGAATTAGCCAATTCTGGTCCCATTTGGAAGCTTGACGAGTTTTCATTCCAATGAGCTCAAAATAGTCTAAATTCAACCACTGAAGAGAGAGTTATGATGGTTACTATTGGACTAGGAGATGAAGGAAAAATTTAGGACCGACGACTACGATCCCACTTACGGATGTGCAAATGGTCTCTGAATACGACGATTCAAGTCAGGAATGAAAGAGCACTAAAGTACCTTTCAGATGACCACAAATCGACCCAATTCAACATCAAACGAGGGAGTTATGAGTATCTCTGTTGGACGCGCTATTTGGAAAGATTAACAATCCAAATTGTAAAATGACGATCGAAGAGTTCCAATGTACTTTTGGGATGTCGAACGGTCTCAGAATTAGCCAATTCTGGTCCAATTTGAAAGCTTGTCAAGTTACCATTCGAATGAGCTCAAAATAGTCCAAATTCGACCACTGAAGAGATAGTTATGAAGGTTACAATAGGACAAGGAGATGAAGGAAAAATTTAGGACTGATGATTGAGATACCACTTACAGACACCCAAATGGTCTCGGAATACGACGATTCCAGCCACGAATGAAAGAGCACTAAAGTACCTTTCAAATGACCAAAAATTGACCCAATCTATCTTCAAACAAGAGAGTTATGTGCGTCTCCATTGGATCGCATGATTTGGAAAGATTAACAATCCAAATTGCAAAATGACGATCGAAGAGTTCCAACGTGCTTTTGGGATATCGAACGGTCTCAGAATTAGCTAATTTTGATTCCATTTAGAAGCTTGTCAACTTACCATTCTAATGAGTTCAAGATAATCTAAATTTGACTGCTGAAGGGAGGGTTATGAGGGTTACTTTTGGACAAGGAGATGAAGGAAAAATTCAGGACCAACGACTGCAATACCACTTACGGATGCCCAAATGGTCTCGGAATACGACGATTCCAGCCATGAATGAAAGAGCACTAAAGTTCCTATCAATTGACCAGAAATTGACCCAATCCATCATCAAACAAGGGAGTTATGAGCGTATCCGTTGGATCGCGCAATTTGGAAAAATTTACAGTCCAAATTGCAAAATGACGTTCGAAGGGTTCCAATGTACTTTTAGGATATCGAATGGTCTCAGAATTAGCTAATTCTGGACCAATTTGAAAGCTTGTCAAGTTACCATTCCAATGAGCTCAAAATAGTCCAAATTTCACTACTGAAGAGAGAGTTAGGAAGGTTACTATTGGACAAGGAGATGAAGTAAAAATTAAGGACCGATGACTGAGATCCCACTTACGGATGCCCAAATGGTCTTGGAATACGACGATTCCAGCCACGAATGAAAGAGCACTAAAGTACCTTTCAAGTAACCAAAAATTGACCCAATCTGTCATCAAACAAGTGACTTATAAGCGTCTTCATTGGATCGCATGATTTGGAAAGATTAACAATCCAAATTGTAAAATAATGATAGAAGAGTTCCAATGTACTTTTGGGATATCGAACGGTCTCAAATGAGGGAGTTATGAGTGTCTCCGTCGGATCGGGTGATTTGGAAAGATTAACAATCCAAATTGCAAAATGATAATCGAAGAGTTCCAATGTGCTTTTGGTCCAATTTGAAAGCTTGTCAAGTTACCATTCCAATGAGCTCAAAATAGTCGAAATTTGACCACAAAAGAGAGTTTAAAAGGTTACTATTGGACAAGTAAATGAAGGAAAAATTTAGGACTAACAACTAAGATCCCACTTACAGATGCCCAAATGGTCTTGAATACGACGATTCTAGCCACGAATGAATGAGCACTAAAGTACCTTTCAAATGACCAAAAATTGACCCAATCCATCATCAAACAAGAGAGCTATGAGCGTCTTCGCATGATCGCCCGATTTGGAAAGATTAACAATCCAAATTGCAAAATGACGATCAAAGAGTGCCAACATGCTTTTAGGATATCGAACGGTCTCAGAATTAGCCAATTCTAGTCCAATTTGAAAGCTTGTCAAGTTACCATTCCAATGAGCTCAAAATAATCTAAATTCAACCACTGAAGAGAGAGTTATGAAGGTTACTATTGGACAAGGAGATGAAGGAAAAATTCAGATCCGACAATTGAGATCTGACTTACAGATGCGCAAATGGTCTCAGAATACGATGATACAAGTCAGGAATGAAAGAGCACTAAAGTACCTTTTAGATGGTCAAAAATCGACCCAATCTGACATTAAAAGAGGGAGTAATGAGTGTCTCCATTGGATCGAATGATTTGAAAACATTAACAATCCAAATTGTAAAATGGCGATCAAAGAGTTCCAATGTACTTTTAGGATATCGAACGGTCACAAAATTAGCGAATTCTAGTCCAATTTGAAAGCGTGTCAAGTTACCATTCCAATGAGCTCAAAATAGTCCAAATTTGACCACCGAAGAGAAAGTTATGAAGGTTACTATTGGAAAAGGAGATGATAGAAAATTCAGGACTGACGACTGCGATCCCACTTACGGATGCCTAGGTGGTCTCAATATACGTCGATTCCAGTCAGGAATGAAAGAGCTCTAAAATTCCTTTCGAATGACTAAAAATTGACCCAATCCGACATAAAACGAGGGAGTTATGTGTATCTCCATTAGATCACGCGATTTGGAAAGATTAACAATCTAAATTACAAAATGACGATCGAAGAGTTCCAATGTACTTTTGGGATATCGAATGGTCTCAGAATTAGCCAATTCTGGTCCAATTTTAAAGCTTGTCAAGTTACCATTCTAATGAGCTCAAAATATTCCAAATTCAACCACTGAAGAGAGAGTTAAGAAGGATACAATTGGACAAGGAGATGAAGGAAACATTCTGGACCAATGACTGCGATCCCACTTACGAATGCCCAAATGGTCTCCAAATACGACGATTCCAGCCACGAATGAAAGTGCACTAAAGTACCTTTCAAATGACCCAAAATTAACACAATCCGTCATCAAACAAGGGAGTTATGAGCATCTCCGTTGGATAGCACGATTTGGAAAGATTAACAATCCAAATTGCAAAATGACGATCGAAGAGTTCCAACGTGCTTTTGGGATATCGAACGGTCTTGTAACTAGCCAATTCTGGTCCTATTTGAAAGTTTGTCAAGTTACCATTCCAATGAGCTCAAAATAGTTTAAATTCGACCACTAAAGAGAGAGTTCTGAAGCTTTCTATTGGAAAAGGAGATGAAGGAAAAATTCAAGATCGACGACTGCTATCCCACTTATGGATGCCCAATGGTCTCGGACTACGACAATTCTAGTTAGGAATGGAAGATCACTAAAGTACCTTTCAGTTGGCCAAAAATTGTCCCAATCTGACATCAAACGGGGGAGTTATGAGCGTCTCCATTAGATCACATGATTTAGAAAGATTAACAATCCAAATTGCAAAATTACGATCGAAGAGTTCAAACATGCTTTTGGGATGTCAAATGGTCTCGAAATTATCCAATTCTGGTCCCATTTAAAAGCTTCTCAAGTTACCATTCTAATGAGCTCAAAATAGTCTAAATTCGACCACTGAAGAGTGAGTTATGAAGTTTACTATTAGAAAAGGAGATGAAGGAGAAATTCAGGACCGACGACTGCGATCCCACTTACGGAAGCCCAAATGGTATCGAAATACGACAATTCCAGTCAGGAATGAAAGAGCACTAAAGTACCTTTTAGATGACCAAAAGTCAACCCAATCTGACATAAAACGAGGGAGTTATGAGCACTCCATTGGATCGAGTGATTTGGAAAGATTAACAATCCAAATTGCAAAATGACGATCGAAGAGTTCCAACGTGCTTTTGGGATATCGAACGGTCTCGAAATTAGCCAATTCTGGTCAAATTTGGAAGCTTGTCAAGTTACCATTCCAATGAGCTCAAAATAGTCTAAATTCGACCACTGAAGAGAGAGTTATGAAGGCTACTATTGGACAAGGAGATGAAGGAAAATTTCAGGACCGATGACCCCGATCCCACCTACGGATGCACAAATGGTCTCGGTATACGACGATTCAAGTCAGGAAAGAAAGAGCACTAAGTACCTTTCAGATGACCAAAAATTGACCCAATCCGACATCAAACGAGGGAGTTATCAGCATCCCTATTAGATCGCACGATTTGGAAAGATTAACAATCCAAATTGCAAAATGATGATCGAAGAGTTCGAACGTCCTTTTGGGATATCGAACGGTGTCAGAATTAGCCAATTCTGGTCCCATTTGGAAGCTTGTCAAGTTACCATTCCAATGAGATCAAAATATTTCAAATTAGACCATGAAAGAGAAAGTTATGAAGGACACTATTGGAAAAGGAGATGAAAGAAAAATTCAGGACTAATGACTGCGATCCCACTTACGGATGCCTAAATGGTCTCAGAATACGACGATTCTAGGCAGGAATGAAAAGAACTAAAGTAACTTTCAGATGAACAAAAATTGACCCAATCTGACATCAAACGACAGAGTTATGAGCGTCTCCGTTGGATAGCGCGATTTGGAAAGATTAAGAATCCAAATTGCAAAATGACGAACGAAGAGTTCCAACGTGCTTTTGGGATATCGAACGGTCTCGAAATTAGCCAATTCTGATCTCAATTGATGCTTGTCAAGTTACCATTCCAATGAGCTCATAATAATCTAAAATCGACCACAAAAGAGAGAGTTATAAAGGTTACTATTAGATAAGGAGATGATGGAAAAATTAAAGACCGATGACTGCGATCCCACTTACGGATACCTAAATGGTCTCGGAATACGATGATTCCAGTCAGTAATGAAAGAGCACTGAAGTACCTTTCAGATGACAAAACATTGACCCAATCCGACATCAAACGAGGGAGTTATGAGCGTATCCGTTGGATCGTGCAATTTGGAAAAATTTACCGTCCAAATTGCAAAATGACGATCGAAGAGTTCCAATGTACTTTTAGGATATCGAATGGTCTCAGAATTAGCCAATTCTGGACCAATTTGAAAGCTTCTCAAGTTGCCATTCCAATGAGCTCAAAATAGTCCAAATTCGACCACTGAAGAGAGTGTTAAGAAGGTTACTATTGGACAAGGAGATGAAGCAAAAATTAAGGACCGATGACTGAGATCCCACTTACGGATGCCCAAATGGTCTCAGAATACGACGATTCCAGATACGAATGAAAGAGCACTAAATTACCTTTCAAGTGACCAAAAATTGACCCAATCTGTCATCAAACAAGAGAGTTATAAGCATCTTCATTGGATCGCAAGATTCAGAAAGATTAACAATCCAAATTGTAAAATAATGATCGAAGAGTTCCAATGTACTTTTGGGATATCGAACGGTCTTGGAATTAGCCAATTCTGGTCCCATTTGAAAGCTTGTCAAGTTACCATTCCAATGAGCTCAAAATAGTCCAAATTCGACCACTGAAGAGATAGTTATGAAGGTTACAATTGGACAAGGAGATGAAGGAAACATTCTGGACCAATGACTGCGATCCCACTTACGGATGCCCAAATGGTCTCGGAATGCAACGATTCCAACCACGAATGAAAGAGCACTAAAGTACCTTCTGGATGACTAAAAAGTTACCCAATCTGACATCAAATGAGGGAGTTATGAGTGTCTCCATTGGATTGCGCGATTTGGAAAGATTAATAGTCCAAATTGCAAAATGATGATCGAAGAGTTCCAATGTACTTTTGGGATATCGAATGGTATCAGAATTAGCCAATTCTGGTCCAATTTGAAAGCTTGTCAAGTTACCATTCCAATGAGCTCAAAATAGTCCAAATTCGACCACAGAAGAGAGACTTAAGAAGGTTACTATTGGACAAGGAGTTGAAGGAAAAATTTAGGACTAACGACTAAGATCCCACTTACAGATGCCCAAATGGTCTCGGAATACGACGATTCTAGCCACGAATGAAAGAGCACTAAAGTACCTTTCAAATGACCAAAAATTGACCCAATCCATCATCAAATAAGAGAGCTATGAGCGTCTCCGCATGATCGCCCGATTTGGAAAGATTAACAATCCAAATTGCAAAATGACGATCGAAGAGTGCCAACGTGCTTTTGGGATATCGAACGGTCTCAGAATTAGCCAATTCTAGTCCAATTTGAAAGCTTGTCAAGTTACCATTCCAATGAGCTCAAAATAGTCAAAATTCGACCACTGAAGTGATAGTTATGAAGGTTACAATTGGACAAGGAGATGAAGGAAATAGTCAGGACCAATGACAGTGATCCCACTTACGGATGCCCAAATGGTCTCGGAATACGACCATTCCTGCCATGAATGAAAGAGCACTAAAGTACCTTTCAAATGACCAAAAATTTACCCAATCTATCAACAAACAAGAGAGTTATGAGCGTCTCCATTGGATCGCGCGATTTGGAAAGATTAACAATCCAAATTGTAAAATGACGATTGAAAAGTTCCAACGTACTTTTGGGATATCGAACGGTCTCAAAATTAGCCAATTATGGTCCAATTTGAAAGCTTGTCAAGTTACCAATCCAATGAGCTCAAAATAGTCTAAATTCAACCACTGAAGAGAAAGTTATGAAGGTTATAATTGGACAAGCAGATGAAGGAAATATTCTAGACCAATGACTGCGATCCCACTAACGGATGCCCAAATGGTCTTGGAATATGACGATTCTAGTTAGGAATGAAAGATCACAAAAGTACCTTTCAAATGACCAAAAATTGACCCAATCCGACATCAAATGAGGGAGTTATTAGCGTCTCCGTTGGATCGTATAATTTGGAAAGATTAACAATCCAAATTCCAAAATGACGATCGAAGAGTTCCAACGTGCTTTTGGGATATCTAACGGTCTCAAAATTAGCCAATTCTGGTCGCATTTAGAAACTTGTCAAGTTACCATTCCAATGAGCTCAAAATAGTCTAAATTTGAGCACTGAAGAGAGAGTTATGAAGGTTACTATTGGAGAAGGAGATGAAGGAAAAATTCAGGACTGACGACTATGATCCCACTTACGGAAGCCTAAATGATCTAAGAATACGATGATTCCAGCCAGGAATGAAAGAGCACTAAAGTACCTTTCAGAAGATCAAAAATCAACCCAATCCAACATCAAACGAGGGAGTTATGAGTGTCTCCATCGGATTGCGTGATTTGGAATGATTAACAGTCCAAATTGCAAAATGACGATTGAAGAGTTCCAATGTACTTTTGGGATATCGAATGGTCTCAGAATTAGCCAATTCTAGTCTAATTTGAAAGCTTGTCAAGTTACCATTCCAATGAGCTCAAAATAGTCCAAATTCAACCATTGAAGAGAGAGTTAAGAAGGTTACAATTGGACAAGGAGATGAAGGAAACATTCTGGACCAATGACTGCGATCCCACTTACGGATGCCCAAATGGTCTCGGAATACGACGATTCCAGCCACGAATGAAAGAGCACTAAAGTACCTTTCAAATGACCAAAAATTGACCCAATCTATCATCAAACAAGAGAGTTATGAGCGTGTCTGTTGGATCGCATGATTTGGAAAGATTAACAATCCAAATTGTAAAATAATGATCGAAGAGTTCCGATGTACTTTTGGGATATCGAACGGTCTCGGAATTAGCCAATTCTGGTCCCATTTGAAAGCTTGTCAAGTTACCATTCCAATGAGGTCAAAATAGTCTGAATTCGACCACTGAAGAGAGAGTTAAGAAGGTAACTATTGGACAAGGACATGAAGGAAAAATTTAGGACTGACGACTGAGATCCCACTTACAGATGCCTAATTGGTCTCAGAATACGACGATTCCAGCCACGAATGAAAGAGCACTAAAGTACCTTTCAAATGACCAAAAATTGACCCAATCTGTCATCAAACAAGAGAGCTATGAGCGTCTCCGCAAGATCGCCCGATTTGGAAAGATTAACAATCCAAATTGCAAAATGACGATCGAAGAGTTCCAACGTGCTTTTGGGATATCGAACGGTCTCAGAATTAACCAATTCTGGTCCAATTTGAAAGCTTGTCAAGTTACCATTCCAATGAGCTCAAAATAGTCCAAATTTAACCACTGAAGAGATAGTTATGAAGGTTAAAATTGGACAAGGAGATGAAGGAAACATTCAGGACCAATGACAACGATCCCACTTACAGATGCCCAAATGGTCTCGGAATATGATGATTCCTGTCAGGAATGAAAGAGCTCTAAAGTATCATTCAGATGACAAAAAATTAACCCAATCCATCATCAAAGAAGAGAGCTATGAGCGTCTCCGCAGGATCACTTGATTTGGAAAGATTAAAATGACGATTGAAGAGTTCCAACATGCTTTTGAGATATCGAACGGTCTTAGAATTAGCCAATTTTGATCCTATTTGGAAGCATGCCAACTTAGCTCAAGATAATCTAAATTTTACCACTGAAGGGAGGGTTATGAGGGTTACTTTTGGACAAGGAGATGAAGGAAAAATTCAGGACCGACCACCGCAATCCCACTTACAGATGCCCAAATGGTCTCGCAATACGACGATTCCAGCCATGAATCAAAGACCACTAAAGTACCTATCAATTGACCAAAAATTGACCTAATCCATCATCAAACAAGGGAGTTATGAGCGTCTCCATTGGATCGTGCAATTTGGAAAGATTAACAATCCAAATTACAAAATGACGATAAAAAAGTTCTAATGTACTTTTGGGATATCGAACGATGTCAGAATTAGCCAATTCTGGTCCAATTTGAAAGCTTGTCAAGTTATCATTCCAATGAGGTCAAAATAGTCCAAATTTGACCACAGAAGATAGAGTTATGAAGGTTACAATTGGATAAGGAGATGAAGGAAACAGTCTAGACCAATGAATGCCATCCCACTTATGGATGCCCAGATGGTCTTGGAATACGACGATTCTCGCCACGAATGGAAGAGCACTAAAGCACCATTCAAATGACCAAAAATTGACCCAATCTGTCAACAAACAAGAGAGTTATGAGCGTCTCCGTTGGATCGCGCGATTTGGAAAGAATAACAATCCAAATTGTAAAATGAGGATCGAAGAGTTCCAATGGACTTTTGGGATATCAAACGGTCCCAGAATTGGCCAATTCTGGTCCAATTTGTAAGCTTGTCAAGTTACCATTCCAATGAGCTCAAAATAGTCTAAATTCAACCACTGAATAGATAGTTATGAAGGTTACAATTAGATAAGGAGATGAAGGAAACATTCTAGACCAATGGCTGCAATCCCACTTACAGATGCCCAAATGGTCTCGGAATACGACAATTCCAGCCATGAATGAAAGAGCACTAAAGTACCTATCAATTGACCAAAAATTGACCCAATCCATCATCAAACAAGGGAGTTATGTGCGTCTTCGTTGGATCGCGCGATTTGGAAATATTAACAATCCAAATTCCAAATGACGATCGAAGAGTTCCAACGTGCTTTTGGGATATCGAACAATCTTAGAATTAGCCAATTCTGGTCCCATTTGGAAGCTTCTCAAGTTACCAATCCATGAGCTCAAAATAGTCCAAATTTGACCACTGAAGAGAGAGTTATGAAGGTTACTATTGGACATGGAGATGAAGGAAATATTCAAGACTGACGACTACGATCCCACTTAAGGATGCCCAAATGGTCTTAGAATACGACGGTTTCAGTGAGAAATGAAAGAGCACTAAAGTACCTTCCAGATGACTAAAAAACAACCCAATCTGACATCAAACGAGGGAGTTATGAGTGTCTCCATTGGATTGAGCGATTTGGAAAGATTAACAATCCAAATTGCAAAATGACGATTGAAGAATTCCGATGTACTTTTGGGATATCGAATGATCTCAGAATTAGCCAATTCTGGTCCAATTTGAAGCTTGTCAAGTTACTATTCCAATGTGCTCAAAATAGTCCAAATTCGACCGCTGAAGAGAGAGTTAAGAAGGTTACAATTGGATGAGGAGATGAAGGAAACATTCTGGACCAATGACTGCGATCCCACCTACGGATGAGCAAATGGTCTCGGAATACAATGATTCCAGCCACGAATGAAAGAGCACTAAAGTACCTTTCAAATGTCCAAAAATTGACCCAATCTATCATCAAACAAGAGAGTTATGAGTGTGTCTGTTGGATCGCACGATTTAGAAAGATTAACAATCCAAATTGTAAAATAATGATCAAAGAGTTCCGATGTACTTTTGGGATATCGAACGGTCTCGGAATTAGCCAATTCTGGTCCCATTTGAAAGCTTGTCAAGTTACCATTCCAATGAGGTCAAAATAGTCTAAATTTGACCACTGAAGATAGAGTTAAGAAGGTAACTATTGGATAAGGAGATGAAGGAAAAATTTAGGACTGACAATTGAGATCCCACTTACAGATGCCCAAATGGTCTCAGAATACGACGATTCCAGCCACGAATGAAAGAGCCCTAAAGTACCTTTCAAATGACCAAAAATTGACCCAATCTGTCATCAAACAAGAGTGCTATGAACGTCTCCACAGGATCGCTGAATTTAGAAAGATTAACTATCCAAATTACAAAATGACATCGAAGAGTTCCAATGTGCTTTTGAGATATCGAACGGTCTCAGAATTAGCCAATTTTGTTCCCATTTGGAAGCATGCCAACTTACCATTCTTATGAGCTCAAGATATTCTAAATTTTACCACTGAAGGGAGGGTTATGAGGGTTACTTTTGGACAAGGAGGTGAAGGAAAAATTCAGGACCGACCACTACAATCCCACTTACGGATGCCCAAATGGTCTCGCAATATGACGATTCTAGCCATGAATGAAAGAGCACTAAAGTACCTATCAATTGACCAAAAATTGACCCAATCCGTCATCAAACAAGGAAGTTATGAGCGTCCCCATTAGATTGCACGATTTGGAAAGATTAACAATCCAAATTGCCATATAACGATCAAAGAGTTCCAACGTGCTTTTGGGATATCGAACGGTCTCAGAATTAGCCAATTCTGGTCCTATTTGGAAGACTGTCAAGTTACCATTGTATGAGCTCAAAATTGTCCAAATTCGACCACTAGAGAGAGAGTTATGAAGGTTACTATTGGAAAAGGAGATGAAGGAAAAATTCAGGACTGATGACTGCTATCCCACTTACGTATGCCTAAATGGTCTCAGAATACTACAATTCCAGTCAGGAATGAAAGAGCACTAAAGTACCTTTCGAATAACTAAAAATCAACCCAATCCGGCTATAAATGAGAGAGTAATGAGCGTCTCCGTTGGATCGCGCGATTTGAAAAAATTAACAATCCAAATTGCAAAATGACGATCAAAAAGTTCCAATGTACTTTTGGGATATTGACCGATCTCAGAATTAGCCAATTCTAGTCCAATTTGAAAGCTTTTCAAGTTATCATTCCAATGAGGTCAAAATGGTCCAAATTTGACCACTGAAGATAGAGTTATGAAGGTTACAATTGGATAAGGAGATGAAGGAAACAGTCTAGACCAATGAATGCGATCGCACTTATGGATGCCCAAATGGTCTCGGAATACGACGATTCTCGCTACGAATGGAAGAGCACTAAAGCACCATTCAAATGACAAAAAATTGACCCAATCTGACATCAAATGAGGGAGCTATGAGTGTCTCCATTGGATCGCACGATTTCGAATGATTAACAATCCAAATTTCAAAATGATGATCGAAGAGTTCCAATGTACTTTTGGGATATCGAATGGTCTCAGACTTAGCCAATTCTGGTCCAATTTGTAAGCTTGTCAAGTTACCATTCCAATGAGCTCAAAATAGTCTAAATTCAACCACTGAATAGATAGTTACGAAGGTTACAATTAGATAAGGAGATGAAGGAAACATTCTAGACCAATGACTGTGATCCCACTTATGGATGCCCAAAAATCTCAGAATACGACAATTCCAGCCATGAATGAAAGAGCACTAAATTACCTATCAACTGACCAAAAATTGACCCAATCCATCATCAAATAAGGGAGTTATGTGCGTCTCCGTTGGATCACGCGAATTAGAAAGATTAACAATCCAAATTCCAAATGATGATCAAAGAGTTCCAACGGGCTTTTAGTATATCGAACGGTCTCAGAATTAGCCAGTTCTGGTCCCATTTGGAAGCTTGTCAAGTTACCATTCCATGAGCTCAAAATAGTCCAAATTCGACCACTGAAGAGAGAGTTATGAAGGTTACTATTGGAAAAGGAGATGATTGAAAATTTCAGGATAGACAACTATAATCCCACTTAAGGATTCCCAAATGGTCTCATAATACGACGATTCCAGTCAAGAATGAAAAAGCACTAAAGTACCTTTCGGATAACTAAAAAACAACCCAATCCGACATCAAACGAGGGAGTTATGAGTGTCTCATTTGGATTGTGCGATTTGGAAAGATTAACAATCCAAATTGTAAAATGATGATCGAAGAGTTCCAATGTACTTTTGGGATATCAAATGGTCTCATGTTAACCAATTCGTGTCCAATTTGAAAGCTTGTCAAGTTACGACCACTAAAGATAATCCAAATTCGACCACTAAAGAAAGAGTTATGAAGGTTACAATTGGACAAGTAGATGAAGGAAATATTTTGGACCAATGATTGCGATCCCACTTATGGATGCCCAAAATGGTCAGGGAATACGACGATTCCAGCCATGAATGAAAGAGCACTAAAGTACCTATCAATTGACCAAAAATTGAACCAATCCGTCATCAAACAAGGGAGTAATGAGCGTCTCCATTGGATCACGCGATTTGGAAAGATTAACAATCCAAATAGCCAAACGACGATCAAAGAGTTCCAACGTGCTTTTGGGATATCGAACGGTCTCAGAATTAGCCAATTTTAATCCCATTTGGAAGCTTATCAACTTACCATTCTAATGAGCTCAAGATAATCTAAATTTGACCATTGAAGGGAGAGTTATGAGGGTTACTTTTGGACAAGGATATGAAGGAAAAATTCAGGACCGACGACTGAGATCCCACTTACGGATTCCCAAATGGTCTCAGAATACGGCGATTCTAGCCATGAATGAAAGAGCACTAAACTACCTATCAATTGACCAAAAATTGACCCAATCCGTCATCATACAAGGGACTTATGAGCGTCTCCGTTGGATTGCACGATTTGGAAAGATTAATAATCCAAATTGCAAAATGATGATCGAAAAGTTCCAATGTACTTTTGGGATATCGAACAGTCTCAGAATTAGCCAATTCTGGTCCAATTTAAAAGCTTGTCAAGTTACCATTCCAATGAGCTCAAAATAGTCCAAATTCGACCACTGAAGTGATAGTTATGAAGGTTACAATCGGACAAGGAGGTGAAGGAAACATTCTGGACCGATGACTGCGATCTCACTTACGGATGCCCGAATGGTCTCGGAATATGACTATTCCAGCCACGAATGAAAGAGCACTAAAGTACCTTTCAAATGACCAAAAATTGACCCAATACGTCATCAAACAAGGGATTTATGAGCGTCCCCTTTGTATCGCGCGATTTGGACAGATTAGCAATCCAAATTGCAAAATGACGATCAAAGAGTTCCAACGTGCTTTTGGGATATCGAACGGTCTCAGAATTAGCCAATTTTGATCCCATTTGGAAGCTTGTCTACTTACCATTCTAATGAGCTCAAGATAATCTAAATTTGAGAACTAAAGGGAGGGTTATTAGGGTTACTTTTGGACTAGGAGATGAAGGAAAAATTCTGGACCGACGACTGCAATCCCACTTACAGATGCCCAAATGGTCTCGGAATATGACGTTTCCAGCCACGAATGAAAGAGCACTAAAGTATCGATCAATTGACCAAAAATTGACCCAATCCGTCATCAACCAAGGGAGTTATGAGCGTCTTCGTTGGATCGTGCAATTTGGAAAGATTAACAATCCAAATTGTAAAATGATGATCTAAGAGTTCCAATGTACTTTTGGGATATCGAACGGTCTCAAAATTAGCCAATTCTGATCCAATTTGAAAGCTTGTCAAGTTACCATTCCAATGAGCTCAAAATAGTACAAATTCGACCACTGAAGTGATAGTTATGAAGGTTACAATTGCACAAGGAGATGAAGGAAACATTCTGGACCGATGACTGCGATCTCACTTACAGATGCCCAAATGGTCTCGGAATACAACGATTCCAGCCACGAATGAAAGTGTACTAAAGTACCTTTCAAATGAGCAAAAATTGACCCAATACGTCATCAAACAAGGGAGTTATGAGCGTCTCTGTTGGATCACACGATTTGGAAAGATTAACAATCCAAATTGCAAAATGACGATCGAAGAGATCCAATGTACTTCTGGTATATCGAACGGTCTCAGAATTAGCCAACTCTGGTCCAATTTGAAAGCTTGTCAAGTTAACATTCCAATGAGCTCAAAATAGTCCAAATTCGACCACTGAAGAGAGAGTTAAGAAGGTTAGTATTAGACAAGGAGATGAAGGAAAAATTCAGGACTGATGACTACAATCACACTTACGGATGCCCAAAAGGTCTTGGAATACAACGATTCCAGTCATGAATGAAAGAGCACTAAAGTACATTTCAGATGACCCAAAATTAACCCAATTCGTCATCAAACAAGAAAGTTATGAGCGTCTCCGTTGGATTGCACGATTTGGAAAGATTAATAATCCAAATTGCAAAATGGTGATCGAAGAGTTCCAATGTACTTTTGGGATATCGAATGGTCTCAAAATTAGCCAATTCTGGTCCAATTTGAACGCTTGTCAAGTTACCATTCCAATGAGCTCAAAATATTCCAAATTCGACCACTGAAGAGAGAGTTATGAAGGTTACTATTGGACAAGGAGATGAAGGAAAAATTTAGGACCGACGACTGAGATCCCACTTACTGATGCCCAAATGGTCTCGGAATATGACGATTCCAACCATGAATGAAAGAGCACCAAAGTACGTATCAATTGACCAAAAATTGACCCAATCCGTCATCAAACAAGGGAGTTATGAGCTTCTCCGCTGGATCGTGTGATTTGGAAAGATTAACAATCCAAATTGTCAAATGACGATCGAAGAGTTCCAACGTGCTTTTGGGATATCGAATGGCCTCAGAATTAGCCAATTCTAGTCCCATTTGGAAGCTTGTCAAGTTACCATTCCAATGAGCTCAAAATAGTCCAAAATCGACCACTGAAGAGAGAGTTATGATGGTTACAATTAGATAAGGAGATGAAGGAAATAGTCTGGACTGACGACTGCGATCCCACTTATTGATGCCCAAATGGTCTCAGAATACGACGATTCTTGTCAGGAATGAAAGAGCACTAAATTACCTTTTGGATGACTTAAAATTGACCCAATCCAACATTAAACAAGGGAGTTATGAGCCTCTCCGTTGAATCGCATGATTTGGAAAGAGTAACAATCCAAATTGCAAAATGTTGATCAAAGAGTTCCAATGTACTTTTGGGATATCGAACGGTCTCATAATTAGACAATTCCAGTCCAATTTGAAAGCTTGTCAAGTTAACATTCCAATCAACTCAAAATAGTCCAAATTCGACCACTTAAGAGAGTGTTATGATGGTTACTATTGGACAAGGAGATGAAGGAAATATTCTGGACCAAGGACTGCGATCCCACTTACGGGTGCCCAAATGCTCTCAGAATATGACGATTCTAGCCACGAATGAAAGAGCACTAAAGTACCTTTCAGATGACCAAAAATTGACCCAATCTGTCATCAAACAAGAGAGTTATGAGCATCTCCGTTGGATCACCCGATTTGGAAAGATTAACAATCCAAATTGCAAAATGACGATCGAAAAGTTCCAATGTACTTTTAGGATATCGAACGGTCTCAGAATTAGCTAATTCTGGCCCAATTTGGCAGCTTGTCAAGTTTCCATTCCATTGAGCTCAAAATAGTACAAATTCGACCATTGAAGAGAGAGTTATGAAGGTTACAATAGGACAAGGAGATGAAGGAAACAGTCTAGACCAATGACTGCGATCCCACTTACAGATGCCCAAATGGTCTCGGAATACGATGATTCCCGCCACGAATGAAAGAGCACTAGAGTACCTTTCAAATGACCAAAAATTGACCCAATCTTAATCAAATAAGAGAGTTATGAGCGTCTCCATTGGATCACACGATTTGGAAAGATTAACAATCTAATTTGTAAAATGATCATCGAAGAGTTCCAATGTACTTTTGGGATATCGAACGGTCTCAGAATTAGCCAATTCTGGTCCCATATGGAAGCTTGTCAAGTTAACATTCCAATGAGCTCAAAATAGTACAAATTCAACCACTAAAGAGAAAGTTATGAAGGTTACTATTGGACAAGGAGATGAAGGAAACATTCTAGACAAATGACTGCAATCCCACTTACAGATGCCTAAATGGTCTCGGAATACGACGATTCTAGCCACGAATGAAAGATTACTTAAGTACCTTTCAAATGACCAGAAATTGACCCAATCCATCATCAAACAAGGGAGTTATGAGCGTCTCCGTTGCATCGAGTGATTTGGAAAGATTAACAATCTAAATTGCAAAATGACGATCGAAGAGTTCCAACTTCCTTTTGGGATATTGAACGGTCTCAGAATTAGCCAATTCTGGTCCCATTTGGAAGCTTGTCAAGTTACCATTCCAATGAGCTCAAAATAGTCTAAATTTGACAACTGAAGAGGGAGTTAAGAAGGTTACTATTGGACAAGGAGATGAAGGCAAAATTCAGGACCAACGACTGCGATCCCACTAAGGGATTCCCATATGGTCTCGAAATATGACGATTATAGTTAGGAATGAAAGATCAGTAAAGTACCTTTCAGATGACCTAAAATTGACCCAATCCGACATCAAACGAGGTAGTTATGAGCGTCTCCATTGGATGATATGATTTGAAAAGATTAACAATCCAAATTGCAAAATGACGATCGAAGAGTTCCAATGTACTTTTTGGATATCGAATGGTGTCAAAATTAGCCAATTCTGGTCCAATTTGAAAGCTTGTCAAGTTGCCGTTCAAATGAGCTCAAAATAGTCCAAATTCGACCACTGAAGATAGAGTTAAGAAGTTTAGTATAGGACAAGGAGATGAAGGAAAAATTTACGACCGACGACTAAGATCCCACTTACGGATGCCCAAATGGTCTCAGAATATGACGATTCCAGCCAAGAATGAAAGAGCACTAAAGTACCTTTCAAATAACCAAAAATTGACCCAATCTATAATCAAACAAGAGGGTTATGAGCGTTTCCATTGGATCACATGATTTGGAAAGATTAACAATCCAAATTGCAAAATGACGATCAAAGAGTTCCAATTTACTTTTAGGATATCGAACAGTCTCAGAATTAGACAATTCTGGTCCAATTTAAAAGCTTGTCAAGTTACCACTCCAATGAGCTCAAAATAGTCCAAATTCGACCACTGGAAAGAGAGTTATGAAGGTTACTATTGGAAAAGGAGATGAAGGAAAAATTCAGGACTGACGACTGCGATCCCACTTACGGATGCCCAAATGGTCTCAGAATACGACGATTCCAGTCAGGAATGAAAGAGCACTAAAGTACCTTTCAGATGACTAAAAATTGACCCAATCCGGCTTCAAACGAGAGAGTAATGAGCGTCTCCATTGGATCACGCAATTTGGAAAGATTAACAATCCAAATTGCAAAATGACGATCGAAAAGTTCCAATGTACTTTTGGGATATCGAACGGTCTCAGAATTAGCCAATTCTGGTCCAATTTGAAAGCTTGTTAAGTTACCATTCCAATGAGCTCAAAATAGTCCAAATTCGACCACTGAAGAGAGAGTTATGAAGGTTACTATTGGACAAGGAGATGAAGGAAATATTCTAGATCCGACAATTGAGATCTGACTCGGAATATGACAATTCCAGTCACGAATGAAAGAGCACTGAAGTACCTTTCAAATGACCAAAAATTGACCCAATTGGACATCAATCTAAGGAGTTATGAGCGTCTTCATTGGATCGCGTGATTTTAAAAGTTTAACAATCCAAATTGCAAAATGACGATCGAAGAGTTCCAACGTGCTTTTGGGATATCGAATGGTATCAAAATTAGCCTATTCTGGTCCCATTTAGAAGCTTGTCAAGTTACCATTCCAAGGAGCTGAAAATAGTCTAAATTTGACCTCTGAAGAGAGAGTTATGAGGGTTACTATTGGATAAGGAGATGAAGGAAAACTTCAGGACTGACGATTGCGATCCCACTTATGGATGCGGAAATCATCTTGGAATACGACGATTTTACTCAGGAATGAAAGAGCACTAAAGTACCTTTATAATGACCAAAAATTGACCCAATCCGACATCAAACGAGGGAGTTATGAGCATCTCCATTGGATCGCGCGATTTGGAAAGATTAACAATCCAAATTGCAAAATGATAATCGAAGAGTTCCAATGTGCTTTTGGGATATCGAATGGTATCAAAATTAGCCAATTCTGGTCCAATTTGAAAACTTGTCAAGTTACCATTCCAATGAGCTCAACATAGTCCAAATTCGACCACTGAATAGAGAGTTATGAAGGTTACAATTGGACAAGGAGATGAAGGAACTATTCTGGACCAATGACTGCGATCCCACTTACAGATGCCTAAATAGTCTCGGAATACGATGATTCCTGCCACGAATGAAAGAGCACTAAAGTACCTTTCAAATGACCAAAAATTGACCCAATTCGTCATTAAACATGGGAGTTATGAGCGTCTGCGTTAGAACGCGCAATTTGGAAAGATTAACAATCCAAATTGCAAAATGATGATCGAAGAGTTCCAACGTGCTTTTGTGATATCGAATGGTCTCAGAATTTGCCAATTCTGGTCCCATTTGAAAGCTTGTCAAGTTACCATTCCAATGAGCTCAAAATTTTCCAAATTCGACCACTGAAGAGAAGGTTATATAAAGGATACTATTGGAAAAGGAGATGAAGGAAAAATTTAGGACCGACGACTGAGATCCCACTTACGGATGCCCAAATGGTCTCAAAATACGACGATTCCAGCCATGAATGAAAGAGCACTAAAGTACCTATCAATTGACCAAAAATTGACCCAATCTGTCATCAAACAAGGGAGTTATGAGCGTCTCCGTTGGAACGCGAAATTTGGAAAGATTAACAATCCAACTTGCAAAATGATGATCGAAGAGTTCCAATGAGGTTTTGGGATATCGAACTTTCTAAGAATTAGCCAATTCTGGTCCTATTTGAAAGCCTATCAAGTTACCATTCAAATGAGCTCAAAATAGTCCAAATTCGACCACTGAAAAGAAAGTTATGGAGGTTACATTTGGACAAGGAGATGAAAGAAACATTCTGGACCAATGACTGCGATCCCACTTACGAATGCCCAAATGGTCTCGGAATACGACAATTCCTTCTACGAATGAAAGAGCACTAAAGTACCTTTCAAATGACCAAAAATAGACCCAGTCCGTCATCAAACAAGGGTGTTATGAGCGTCTCCATTGGATCGCGCGATTTGGAAAGATTAACAATCCAAATTGTAAAATGACGATCGAAGAGTTCCAACGTGCTTTTGGGATATCGAACGGTCTCGTAACTAGCCAATGCTGATCCCATTTGAGAGCTTTTCAAGTTACCATTCCATTGAGCTCAAAATAGTCCAAATCCGACCTCTGAAGAGAGAGTTATGAAGGTTACAATTGGACAAGGAGATGAAGGAAACATTTTGGACTGACGACTGCGATCCCACTTATTGATGCCCAAATGGTCTCAGAATATGATGATTCTAGTCAGGAATGAAAGAGCACTAAAGTACCTTTCGGATGACTAAAAATTGACCCAATCCGACATTAAACGAGGGAGTTATGAGCCTCTCCGTTGGATCAAATGATTGGGAAAGAAAAATAATCCAAATTGCAAAATGAGGATCAAAAAGTTCTAATATACTTTTGGGATATCGAACGGTCTCAGAATTAGCCAATTCTGGTCTAATTTGAAAGCATGTCAAGCTACCATTCCAATGAGCTCAAAATAGTCCAAATTCGACCACTAAAGAGAGAGTTATGAAGGTTACTATTGGACAAGGAGATGGATGAAAAATTTAGGACTGAGGACTAAGATCCCACCTACAGATGCCCAAATGGTCTCGGAATACGATGATTCCAGCCACGAATGAAAGAGCACTAAAGTACCTTTCAAATGACCAAAAATTGACCCAATCTGTCATCAAACAAGAGAGTTATGTGCATCTTCGTTGGGTCGTACGATTTGGAAAGATTAACAATCCAAATTGTAAAACGATGATCGAAGAGTTCCAATGTACTTTTGGGATATCGAATGGTCTCAGAATTAGCCAATTCTGGTCCAATTTGAAAGCTTGTCAAGTTACCATTCCAATGAGCTCAAAATAGTCCAAATTCGACCACTGAAGAGAGAGTTATGAAGGTTACTATTGGACAAGGAGATGAAGGAAACATTCTAGACCAATGACTGCGATCCCACTTACGGATGCCCAAATGGTCTCGGAATACGACGATTCCAGCCATGAATGAAAGAGCACTAAAGTACCTTTCAAATGACCAAAAATTGACCCAATCCGTTATCAAACAAGGGAGTTATGAGTGTCTCCATTGGATCGCGCGACGTGGAAAGATTAACAATCCAAATTGCAAAATGACAATCGAAGAGTTCCAACGTTCTTTTAGGATATCAACGGTCTCGGAATTAGCCAATTCTGGTCCCATTTGAAAGCTTGTCAAGTTAGCATTTCAATGAGCTCAAAATAGTCCAAATTCAACCACGGAACAGAGAGTTATGAAGGTTATGATTGGACAAGGAGATGAAGGAAATATTCTGGACCAATGACTGTCATTCCACTTACGGATGCCCAAATGATCTTGGAATATGACGATTTCAACTACGAATGAAAGAGCACAAAATTACCTTTTAAATGACCAGAAATTGACCCAATCCGTCATCAAACAAGAGAGTTATGAGCGTCTCCATTGGATTGCGTGATATGGAAAGATTAACAATCCAAATTGCAAAATGACGATCGAAGAGTTCCAATGTACTTTTGGGATATAGAATGGTGTCAGAATTTGCCAATTCTGGTCCAATTTGAAAGCTTGTCAAGTTACCATTCCAATGAGCTCAAAATATTCCAAATTCGACCACTGAAGAGAGAGTTATGAAGGTTACTATTGGACAAGGAGATGAAGGAAAAATTTAGGACCAATGACTGCGATCCCACTTACGGATGCCCAAATGGTCTCGGAATACGACGATTCCAGCCGCGAATGAAAGAGCACTAAAGTACCTTTCAAATGACCAGAAATTGACCCAATCAATCATCAAACAAGAGAGTTATGAGCGTCTCCATTGGATCGCGCGATTTGGAAAGATTAACAAACCAAATTGCAAAATGATGATCGGACACAAAATTACAATCGAAGAGTTCCAATGTACATTTGGGATATTGAACGATCTCAGAATTAGCCAATTTTGGTCCAATTTGAAAGCTTGTCAAATTACCATTCCAATGAGCGCAAAATATTCCAAATTCGACCACTGAAGAGAGAGTTATGAAGGTTACTATTAGACAAGGAGATGAAGGAAACATTCTGGACCAATGACTGCGATCCCACTTACGGATGCCCAAATGGTCTCGGAATACGACGATTCCAGCCACGAATGAAAGAGCACTAAAGTACCTTTCAAATGACCAAAAATTGACCCAATCCGTCATCAAACAAGGGAGTTATGAGCGTCTCCATTGGATCGCGAAATTTGGAAAGATTAACAATCCAAATTGCAGAATGATGATCAAAGAGTTCCAACGTGCTTTTGGGATATCGAACAGTCTCATAACTAGCCAATTCTGGTCCAATTTGAAAGCTTGTCAAGTTACGATTCCATTGAGCTCAAAATAGTCCAAATTTGACCTCCGAAGAGAGAGTTATGAAGGTTACTATTGGACAAGGAGATGAAGGAAACATTCTGGACCAAGGACTGCGATGCCACTTGCGGATGCCCAATAGGTCTCGGATTATGATGATTCCAGCCACGAATGAAAGAGCACTAAAGTACCTTTCAAATGACCAAAAATTGACCCAATCCGTCATCAAACAAGAGAGATATGAGCGTCTCCATTGGATCACGCGTTTGGAAAGATTAACAAACAAAATTGCAAAATGACAATTGAAGAGTTCTAACGTCCTTTTGGGATATCGAGTGGTCTCAAAATTAGCCAATTCTGGTCCAATTTGAAAGCTTATCAAGTTACCATTCCAATGAGCTCAAAATAGTCCAAATTCGACCACTGAAGCGAGAGTTAAGAAGGTTACGATTGAACGGAGAGATGAAGGAAAAATTTAGGACCAATGATTGAGATCCCACTTACGGATGCCCAAATGGTCTCAGAATACGACTATTCCAGCCACGAATAAAAGAGCACTAAAGTACCTTTCAAATGACGAAAATTTGACCCAATTTGTCATCAAACAAGAGAGTTATGAGCGTCTCCATTGGATCACACGATTTGGAAAGATTAACAATCCAAATTGCAAAATGACGATTGAAGAATTCCGATGTACTTTTGGGATATCGAATGGTCTCAGAATTAGCCAATTCTGGTCCAATTTGAAAGCTTATCAAGTTACCATTCCAATGAGCTCAAAATAGTCCAAATTCGACCACTGAAGCGAGAGTTAAGAAGGTTACGATTGGATGAGGAGATGAAGGAAAAATTTAGGACCAATGATTGAGATCTCACTTACGGATGCCCAAATGGTCTCAGAAAACGACTATTCCAGCCACGAATGAAAGAGCACTAAAGTACCTTTCAAATGACCAAAAATTGACCCAATTTGTCATCAAACAAGAGAGTTATGAGCGTCTCCGTTGGATCACACGATTTGGAAAGATTAACAATCCAAATTGTAAAATGATGATCGAAGAGTTCCAATGTACTTTTGGGATATCGAACGGTCTCAGAATTAGCCAATTCTGGCCCAATTTGAAAGCTTGTCAAGTTACCATTCCAATGAGCTCAAAATAGTCCAAATTCAACCACTGAAGAGATAGTTATGAAGGTTACAATTAGACAAGGAGATGAAGGAAACATTTTGGACCAATGACTGCGATCCCACTTACGGATGCCCAAATGGTCTTGGAATACGACGATTCCAACCACGAATGAAAGAGCACTAAAGTACCTTTCAAATGACCAAAAATTAACCCAATCTGTCATCAAACAAGAGAGCTATGAGCGTCTCCGCATGATCGCCCGATTTGGAAAGATACAATCCAAATTGCAAAATGATGATCGAAAAGTTGCAACGTGCTTTTGGGATATCGAGCGGTCTCAGAATTAGCCAATTTTGATCCCATATGGAAGCATGTCAACTTACCATTCTAATGAGCTCAAGATAATCTAAATTTGACCACTGAAGGGAGGGTTATGTGGGTTACTTTTCGACAAGGAGATGAAGGAAAAATTAAGGACCGATGATTGTAATCCCACTTACGGATGCCCAAATGGTCTCGGAATATGACGATTCCAGCCATGAATGAAAGAGCACTAAAGTACCTATCAATTGACCAAAAATTGACCCAATCCGTCATCAAACAAGGGAGTTATGAGCGTCTCCGTTGGATCGCGCGATTTGGAAAGATTAACAATCCAAATTGCCAAATGACGATCGAAGAGTTCCAACGTGCTTTTGGGATATCGAACGGTCTCAGAATTAGCCAATTCTGGTCCCATTTGGAAGCTTGTCAAGTTACCATTCCAATGAGCTCAAAATAGTCCAAATTCGACCACTGAAGAGAGAGTTATGAAGGTTACTATTAGACAAGGAGATGAAGGAAACAGTCTAGGCCAATGACCGCGTTCCCACTTAAGGATGCCCAAATGGTCTCGGAATACGACGATTCCAGCCATGAATGAAAGAGCACTAAAGTTTCATTCAAATGACCAAAAATTGACCCAATCTGTCAACAAACAAGAGAGTTATGAGCGTCTCCGTTGGATCACGCAATTTGGAAAGATTAACCATCCAAATTGTAAAATGGCGATCGAAGAGTTCCAATGTACTTTTAGGATATCAAACGGTCCCAAAATTACCCAATTCTGGTCCAATTTAAAAGCTTGTCAAGTTACTTTACCAATGAGCTCAAAATAGTCTAAATTCAACCACTGAAGAGAGAGTTATGAAGGTTACTATTGGACAAGGAGATGAAGGAAAAATTTAGGACCAATGATTGAGATCCCACTTACGGATGCCCAAATGGTCTCAGAATACGACTATTCCAGCCACGAATGAAAGAGCACTAAAGTACCTTTCAAATGACCAAAAATTGACCCAATCTGTCATCAAACAAGAGAGTTATGAGCGTCTCCGTTGGATCACACGATTTGGAAAGATTAACAATCCAAATTGTAAAATGATGATCGAAGAGTTCCAATGTACTTTTGGGATATCGAACGGTCTCAGAATTAGCCAATTCTGGCCCAATTTGAAAGCTTGTTAAGTTACCATTCCAATGAGCTCAAAATAGTCCAAATTCGAACACTGAAGAGATAGTTATGAAGGTTATAATCAGACAAGGAGATGAAGGAAACATTTTGGACCAATGACTGCAATCCCACTTACGGATGCCCAAATGGTCTCGGAATACGACAATTCCAACGACGAATGAAAGAGCACTAAAGTACCTTTCAAATGACCAAAAATTGACCCAAACCATCATCAAACAAGACAGTTATGAGCGTCTCCGTTGGATCACGCGATTTGGAAAGATTAACAATCCAAATTGTAAAATGATGATCAAAGAGTTCCAATATACTTTTGGGATATCGAACGGTTTCAGAATTAGAGAATTCTCGTCCAATTTGAAAGCTTGTCAAGTTACCATTCCAATGAGCTGAAAATAGTCCAAATTCGACCACTGAAGAAAGAGTTATGAAGGTTACTATTGGACAAGGAGATGAAGAAAACATTCTGGACTAATGACTGCGATCCCACTTATTGATGCCCAAATGGTCTCAAAATACGACGATTCCAATCAAGAATGAAAGGGTACTAAAGTACCTTTCGGATGACTAGAAATAGACCCAATCCAACATCAAATGAGGGAGTTATGAGCGTCTCCATTGGATCACGCGATTTGGAAAGATTAACAATCCAAATTGCAAAATCATGATCGTAGAGTTCCAACGTGCTTTTGGGATATCGAACCATCTCGAATTTAGCCATTTCTGGTCCCATTTGAAAGCTTGTCAAGTTACCATTCCAATGAGCAGAAAACAATCTAAATTCGACCACTGAAGAGAGAGTTATGAATGTTACTATTGGACAAGGAGATGAAGGAGAAATTCAGGACCGACGACTGCGATCCCACTTACAGATGCCCAAATGGTCTTGGAATATGACGATTTGAGTTAGGAATGAAAGAGCACTAAAGTACCTTTCAGATGACCAAAAGTAGACCAATCCGACATCAAACGAGGGAGTTATGAGCGTCTTGGTTGGATCGCGTGATTTAGAAATATTAACAATCCAAATTTAAAATGATGATCGAAGAGTTCCAATGTGCTTTTGGGATATCGAACGGTCTCAGAATTAGCCAATTCTGGCCTCATTTGAAAGCTTGTCAAGTTACCATTTCAATGAGGTCAAAATACTCATAATTTGACCACTGAAGAGAGACTAATGAAGGTTACTATTGGACGAGGAGATGAAGGAAATATTTAGGACCGACGACAGCGATCCCACTTACGGATGACCAAATGGTCTCGAAATACGACGATTCTAGTCACGAATGAAAGATAACTAAAGTACGTTCCAAATGACTAAAAATTTACCCAATCCGAAATCAAATGAGGGAGTTATGAGCATCTCTATTGGATCGCGTGATTTGGGAAGATTAATAATCCAAATTGTAAAATGACGATCGAAAAGTTCCAATGTACTTTTGGGATATCGAACGGTCTCAAAATTAGCCAATTTTGGTCCCATTTGAAAGCTTGTCAAGTTACCATTCCAGAAAGCTCAAAATAGTCCAAATTCGACCACTGAAGAGAGAGTTATGAAGGTCACTATTGAACAAGGAGATGAAGGAAAAATTTAGGACCGACGACTGCGATCCCACTTACTGATGCCCAAATGGTCTCGGAATGCCACGATTCCTGCTACGGATGAAAGTGCACTAAAGTACATTTCAAATGACCAAAAATTGACCCAATCTGTCATCAAACAAGAGAGTTATGAACGTCTCCATTGGATTGCGCGATATGGAAAGATTAACAATCCAAATTGCAAAATGACGATCGAAGAGTTCCAATGTACTTTTGGGATATCGAACGGTCTCAGAATTAGCCAATTCTGGTCCAATTTGAAAGCTTGTCAAGTAAAAATTCCAATGAGCTCAAAATAGTCCAAATTCGACCACTAAAGAGAAAGTTATGAAGGTTACTATTGGAAAAGGATATGATAAAAAAATTCAGGACTGACAACTGCCATCCCACTTACGGATGCCCAAGTGGTCACAGAATACGTCGATTCCAGTCAGGAATGAAAGAGCACTAAAGTACCTTTCGGATGACTAAAAATCGACCCAATCCGACATCAAATGAGGGAGTTATGTGTGTCTCCATTGGATTGCGTGATTTGGAAAGATTAACAATCTAAATTGCAAAATGACGATCGAAGAGTTCCAATGTACTTTTGGGATATCGAATGGTCTCAGAATTAGCCAATTCTGGTCCAATTTGAAAGCTTGTCATGTTAACATTCCAATCAACTCAAAATAGTCCAAATTCGACCACTGAAGAGAGCGTTATGATGGTTACTATTGGACAAGGAGATGAAGGAAACATTCTGGACCAAGGACTGCGATCCCACTTACGGATGCCCAAATGGTCTCGGAATATGACGATTCCAGCCACGAATGAAAGAGCACTAAAGTACCTTTCAAATGACCAAAAATTGACCCAATCCATCATCAAACAAGAGAGTTATGAGCGTCTCCATTGGATCACGCGATTTGGAAAGATTAACAATCCAAATTGCAAAATGACGATCGAAGAGTTCCAACGTGCTTTTGGGATATCGAACGGTCTCAGAATTAGCCAATTCTGGTCTAATGAGGATGCTTGTCGAGTTACCATTCAAATGAGCTCAAAATAGTCTAAATTCGACAAAAGAAGAAAGAGTTATGAAGGTTACTATTGGACAAGGAGATGAAGGAAAAATTCAGGACCAATGACGGCGATCTCACTTACAGATGCAAAAATGGTCTTGGAATACGATGATTCAACTAATTAATGAAAGAGCATTAAAGTACCTTTCAGAAGACCAAATATCGACCCAATCTGACATCAAATGAGGGAGTTAAGAGCGTCTCTGTTGGATCACACGATTAGGAAAGATTAACAATCCAAATTGCAAAATGATGATCGAAGAGTTCCAACGTGCTTTTGGGATATCGAACGGTCTCAGAATTAGCCAATTCAGGTCACAATTGAAAGCTTGTCAAGTTACCATTCCAATGAGCTAAAAATAGTCTAAATTTGACCACTGATGAGAGAGTTATGATGTTTTACTATTTGGACAAGGAGATGAAAGAAGAATTCAGGACCGACTGCGATCCCACTTACGGATGCCAAACTGATCTTGGAATACGACGATTCCAGTCAGGAATGAAAGAGCACTAAAGTACTTTTCAGATGACCAAAAATCGTCACAATCCGACATTAAACGAGGGAGTTATGAGCATCTTCATTGGATCACGCGATTTGAAAAGATTAACAATCCAAATTGCAAAATGACGATCAAAGAGTTCCAACATGCTTTTGGGATATCGAACGGTCTTAAAATTAGCCAATTCTAGTCCAATTTGAAAGCTTGTCAAGTTACCATTCCAATGAGCTCAAAATAGTCCAAATTCGACCACTGAAGAGAGAGTTTTGAAGGTAACTATTGGACAAGGAGATGATAGAAACATTTTGGACGATTGCGATCCCACTTATGGATACCCAAATGGTCTCGGAATACGACAATTCTAGCTACGAATGAAAGAGCACTAAAGTACCTTTCAAATGACCAAAAATTGACCAAATCCTTCATCAAACAAGGGAGTTATGAGCGTCTCCGTTGGGTCGCACGATTTGGATAGATTAACAATCCAAATTGACAAATGACGATCGAAGAGTTCCAATGTGCTTTTGGGATATCGAACGGTCTCAGAATTAGCCAATTCTGGTCCCATTTGAAAGCTTGTCAAGTTACCATTCCAATGAGCTCAAAATAGTCCAAATTCGACCACTGAAGAGAGAGTTATGAAGGTAACTATTGGACAAGGAGATGAAGGAAACATTATGACTGCGATCCCACTTACGGATGCTGAAATGATCTCAGAATACGATGAATCCAGTCAGGAATGAAAGAGCACTAAAGTAACTTTTGGATGACCAAAAATCGACATAAGCTAACATGAAACAAGGGAGTTATGAGCATCTCCATTGGATCACGCGATTTGGAGAGATTAACAATCTAAATTGCAAAATGATGATTGAAGAGTTCCAATGTGCTTTTGGGATATCGAATGGTCTCAAAATTAGCCAATCTGGTCCCATTTGGAAGCTTGTTAAGTTACCATTCCAATGAACTCAAAATAGTCCAAATTCGACCACTAAAGAGAAAGTTATGAAGGTTACTATTAGACCAGAAGATGAAGGAAACATGCGATTCCACTTACGAATGCCTAAATAGTCTCGTAATACGATGATTCCAGCCACGAATGAAAGAGCACTAAAGTACCTTTCAAATGACCAAAAATTGACCCAATCCGTCATCAAACAAGGGAGTTATGAGCGTCTCTATTGGATCGAGCGATTTGGAAAGATTAACAATCTAAATTACAAAATGACGAACAAAGAGTTCAAACGTGCTTTTGGGATATTGAACGGTCTCAGAATTAGCCAATTATGGTACTATTTGGAAGCTTGTCAAGTTACCATTCCAATGAGCTCAAAATAGTCCAAATTCGACCACTGAAGAGAGAGTTATGAAGGTTACTATTGGACAAGGAGATGAAGGAAAAATTCAGGACCGACGACTGCGATCCCACTTATGGATGCCCAAATGGTCTCGAAATACGACGATTCCAGTCAGGAATGAAACAGCACTAAAGTATCTTTCAGATGATAAAAAAATGACCCAATCTGACATCAAACAAGGAAGTTATGAGCGTCTCCATTGGATCCCGCAATTTGGAAAGATTTACAATTCAAAGTGCAAAATGACAATCGTAGAGTTCTAATGTGCTTTTGGGATATTGAACGGTCTCAGAATTAGCCAATCCTGGTCCCATTTGAAAGCTTGTCAAGTTACCATTCTAATAAGCATAAAATAGTCTAAATTTGACCACTGAAGAGAGTTATGAAGGTTACTATTGGACAAGGAGATGAAGGAAAATTTCCGGACAGATGACTACGATCCCAAAGATTCTAGTCAGGAATGAAAGAGCACTAAACTACCTTTCAGATGACCAAAAATTGACCCAATCCGACATCAAACAAGGGAGTTATGAGCGTCTTTGTTGGATCGCGCGATTTGGAAAGATTAACAATCCAAATTGCAAAATGACGATCGAAGAGTTCCAACGTGCTTTTGGGATATCGAACGGTCTCAGAATTTGCCAATTCTGGTCCCATTTGAAAGCTTGTCAAGTTACCATTCCAATGAGCTCAAAATTTTCCAAATTCGACCACTGAAGAGAAGGTTATATAAAGGATACTGTTGGAAAAGGAGATGAAGGAAAAATTCAGGACTAACGACTGCGCTCTCACTTACGGATGCCCCAAATGGTCTCTGAATACGACGATTATAGTCAGGAATGAAAGAGCACTAAAGTACCTTTCAGATGACCAAAAATTGACTCAATCTGACATCAAACGAGGGAGTTATGAGCGTCTCCATTGGATCACGCGATTTGGAAAGATTAACACTCGAAATTTTATAATGACGATGGTAGAGGTTCAACGTGCTTTTGGGATATCGAACGGTCTCGAAATTATCCAATTCCGGTCAAATTTAGAAGCTTGTCAAGTTACCAATCCAATGTGCTCAAAATAGTCTAAATTCAACCACTGAAGAGAAATTTATGAAGGTTACAGTTGGACAAGGAGATGAAAGAAACATTCTGGACCAATGACTACGATTCCACTTACGAATGCCTAAATAGTCTCGTAATACGATGATTCCAGCCACGAATGAAAGAGCACTAAAGTACCTTTCAAATGACCAAATTTGACCCAATCCATCATCAAACAAGAGAGTTATGAGCGTCTCCGCTGGATCTTGCAATTTGGAAAGATTAACAATCCAAATTGCAAAATGATGATCGAAGAGTTCCAACGTACTTTTGGGATATCGAACGGTCTCAGAATTAGCAAATTATGGTCCCATTTGGAAGCTTGTCAAGTCACCATTCCAATGAGCTCAAAATAGTCCAAATTCGACCACTGAAGAGAGAGTTATGAAGGTTACTATTGGACAAGGAGATGAAGGAAATGGTCCGACGATAGAGATCCCACTTACGGATGCCCAAATGGTCTCGGAATACGTTGATTCCCGCCACGAATGAAAGAGTACTAAAGTGTACCTTTCAAATGACCAAAAATTTACCCAATCTATCAACAAACAAGAGAGTTATGAGCATCTCTGTTGGATCATGCAATTTGGAAAGATTAACAATCCAAATTGTAAAATGATGATCGAAGAGTTCCAATGTACTTTTGGGATATCGAACGGTCTCAGGATTAGCCAATTCTGGCCCAATTTGAAAGCTTGTCAAATTACCATTCCAATGAGCTCAAAATAGTCCAAATTCGACCACTGAAGAGAAAGTTATGAAGGTTACTATTGGAAAAGGAGATGATGGAAAAATTCAGGACTGACGACTGCGATCCCACTTACTGATGCCTAAAAGGTCTGGAATACGACGATTCCAGCTACAAATGAAATTGCACTAAAGTACCTTTCAAATGACCAAAAATTGACTGAATCCATCATCAAACAAGATAGTTATGAGCGTCTCCATTGGATTGCACGATTTGGAAAGATTAACAATCCAAATTGCAAAATGACGATCGAAGAGTTCCAATGTACTTTTGGGATATCGAACGGTCTCAGAATTAGCCAATTCTGGTCCAATTTGAAAGCTTGTCAAGTTACCATTCCAATGAGCTCAAAATAGTCCAAATTCGACCACTGAAGAGAGAGTTATGAAGGTGACTATTGGACAAGGAGATGAAGGAAACATTCTGGACCAATGACTGTGATCCCACTTACGGATGCCTAAATGGTCTCGGAATACAACGATTCCAGCTACGAATGAAAGAGCACTAAAGTACCTTTCAAATGACGAAAAATTGACCCAATCTATGATCAAACAAGAGAGTTATGAGCGTCTCCGTTGGATCGCACGATTTGGAAAGATTGACAATCGAAATTGTAAAATGATGATCGAAGAGTTCCAATGTACTTTTGGGATATCGAACGACCTTAGAATTAGCCAATTCTGGTCCAATTTGAAAGCTTGTCAAGTTACCATTTCAATGAGCTCAAGATAGTCCAAATTCGACCATGGAAGAGAGAGTTATGAAGCATACCATTGGACAAGGAGATGAAGGAAATATTCTGGACCAATGACTATCATCCCACTTACGGATGCCCAAATGGTCTCATAATACGACGATTCCAGCCACGAATGAAAGAGCACTAAATTACCTTTCAAATGACCAAAAATTGACCCAATCCGTCATCACATGAGGGAGTTATGAGCGTCTCCTTTGGATCGCGCGATTTGGAAAGATTAACAATTCAAATTTAAAAATGACGATCGAAGTATTCCAACGTGCTTTTGGGATATCGAACGGTCTCAAAATTAGCCAATTCTGGTCCCATTTGAAAGCTTGTCAAGTTACCATTCCAATGAGCTCAAAATAGTCCAAATTAGACCACTAAAGAGAGAGTTATGAAGGTTACAATTGGACAAGCAGATGAAGGAAATATTTTGGACCAATGACTGCGATCCCACGTATGGATGCCTAAATGGTCATGGAATACGACGATTCTAGCCACGAATGAAAGTGCACTAAAGTACCTTTCAAATGACCAAAAATTGACCCAATCCATCATCAAACAAGGGAGTTATGAGCGTCTCCATTGGATTGAGTGATTTGGAATGATTATCAATCCAAATTGGAAAATGACGATCGAAGAGTTCCAATGTACTTTTGGGATATCGAACGGTCTCAGAATTAGCCAATTCTGGTGCAATTTGAAAGCCTGTCATGTTACCATTCCAATGAGCTCAAAATAGTCCAAATTCGACCACTGAAGAGAGAGTTAAGAAGGTTAGTATTGGACAAGGAAATGTAGGAAAAATTTAGGACCAACGACTGAGATCCCACTTACGGATGCCCAAATGGTCACGGAATAGATGATTCTAGCCATGAATGAAAGAGCACTAAAGTACCTTTTAAATGACCAAAAATTAACCCAATCTGTAATCAAACAAGAGAGTTATGAGTGTCTCCATTGGATCGCACGATTTGGAAAGATTAACAATTCAAATTGTAAAATGACGATCGAAGAGTTCCAATGTACTTTTGGGATATCGAACGGTCACAAAATTATCGAATTCTAGTCCAATTTGAAAGTGTGTCAAGTTACCATTCCGATGAGCTCAAAATAGTCCAAATTCGACCACCGAAGAGAGAGTTATGAAGGTTACAATTGGAAAAGGAGATGAAGGAAACATTCTGGACCAATGACTGCAATCCCACTTACGGATGCCCAAATGGTCTCAGAATACGACGATTCCAGCCACAAATGCTAGAGCACTAAAGTACCTTTCAAATGACCAAAAATTGACCCAATCCGTCATCAAACAAGGGAGTTATGAGCGTCTCCATTGGATCACGCGATTTAGAAAGATTAACAATCCAAATTGCAAAATGATGATCGAAGAGTTCCAATGTGCTTTTGGGATATCGAACGGTTTCAGAATTAGCCAATTCTGGTCCAATTTGAAAGCTTGTCAAGTAACCATTCCAATGAGCTCAAAATAGTCCAAATTCAACCACTGAAGAGAGAGTTATGAAGGTTACAATTGGAGAAGGAGACGAAGGAAATAGTCTGGACCATTGACTGTAATCCCACTTACGGATGCCCAAATGGTCTCGGAATACGACGATTCCTGCCACGAATGAAAGAGCACTAAAGTACCTTTCAAATGACGAAAACTTGACCCAATCTGTCAAAAAACAAGAGAGTAATGAGCGTCTCCGTTGGATCGCACAATTTGGAAAGATTAACAATCCTAATTGTAAAATGACGATCGAAGAGTTCCAATGTACTTTAGGGTTATCGAGTGGTCTTAGAATTAGCCAATTCTGGTCCAATTTAAAAGCCTATCAAGTTACCATTCCAATGAGCTCAAAATAGTCCAAATTCGACCACTGAAGAGAGAGTTAAGAAGGTTAGTATTGGACAAGGAGATGAAGGAAAAATTTAGGACCGACGAGTGAGATCCCACTTACGGATGCCCAAATGGTCTCGGAATACGACAATTCCAGCCATGAATGAAAGAGCACTAAAGTACCTTTTAAATGACCAAAAATTGACCCAATCTGTAATCAAACAAGAGATTTGTGTCTCCATTGGATCGCACGATTTGGAAAGATTAACAATTCAAATTGTAAAATGACGATCGAAGAGTTCCAATGTACTTTTGGGATATCGAACGGTCTCAGAATTAGCCAATTCTGGTCCAATTTGAAAGCTTGTCAAGTTACCATTCCAATAAGCTCAAAATAGTCCAAATTCGACCACTGAAGAGAGAGTTATGAAGGTTACAATTGGACAAGCAGATGAAGGAAATATTTTGGACCAATGACTGCGATCCCACTTATGGATGCCCAAATGGTCATGGAATACGACGATTCCAGCCACGAATGAAAGTGCACTAAAGTACCTTTCAAATGACCAAAAATTGACCCAATCCGTCATCAAACAAGGGAGTTATGAGCGTCTCCGTTGGATTGAGTGATTTGGAATGATTATCAATCCAAATTGGAAAATGACGATCGAAGAGTTCCAATGTACTTTTGGGATATCGAACGGTCTCAGAATTAGCCAATTCCGGTGCAATTTGAAAGCCTGTCAACTTACCATTCCAATGAGCTCAAAATAGTCCAAATTCGACCACTGAAGAGAGAGTTAGGAAGGTTAGTATTGGACAAGGAGATGAAGGAAAAATTTAGGACCGACGACTAAGATCCCACTTGCGGATGCCCAAATAGTCTCAGAATACGATGATTCCAGCCATGAATGAAAGAGCACTAAAGTACCTTTTAAATGACCAAAAATTGACCCAATCTATAATCAAACAAGAGAGTTATGATTGTCTCCATTGGATCACACGATTTGGAAAGATTAACAATTCAAATTGTAAAATGACGATCGAAGAGTTACAATGTACATTTCGGGATATCGAACGGTCTCAAAATTAGCCAATTCTGATCCAATTTGAAAGCTTGTCAAGTTACCATTCCAATAAGCTCAAAATAGTCCAAATTCGACCACTGAAGAGAGTTATGAAGGTTACAATTGGACAAGCAGATGAAGGAAATATTCTGGACCAATGACTGCGATCCCACTTACGGATGCCCAAATGGTCATGGAATACGACGATTCTAGCCACGAATGAAAGTGCACTAAAGTACCTTTCAAATGACCAAAAATTGACCCAATCTGTCATCAAACAAGGGAGTTATGAGCGTCTCCGTTGGAACGCGCGATTTGGAAAGATTAACAATCCAAATTGCAAAATGATGATCGAAGAGTTCCAACGTGGTTTTGGGATATCGAACGGTCTCAGAATTAGCCAATTCCGGCCCAATTTGAAAGCCTGTCAAGTTACCATTCCAATGAGCTCAAAATAGTCCAAATTCGACCACTGAAGAGAGAGTTAAGAAGGTTAGTATTGGACAAGAAGATGAAGGAAAATTTTAGGACCGATGACTGAGATCCCACTTACGAATGCCCAAATGGTCTTGGAATACGACGAGTCCAGCCACGAATGAAAGAGCACTAAAGTACCTATCAAATGACCTAAAATTAACCCAATCCGTAATCAAACTAGGGAGTTATGAGCGTCTCCATTGGATCACGTGATTTGGAAAGATTAACAATCCAAATTGCAAAATGACGATCGAAGATTCCAACATGCTTTTGGGATATTGAACGGTCTCGTAACTAGCCAATTATGATCCCATTTGAAAGCTTGTCAAGTTACCATTCCATTGAGCTCAAAATAGTCCAAATCCGACCTCCGAAGAGAGAGTTATGAAGGTTACAATTGGACAAGGAGATGAAGGAAACATTCTGGACTGACGACTGTGATCCCACTTATTGATGCCCAAATGGTCTCAGAATACGACGATTCTAGTCAGTAATGAAAGAGCACTAAAGTACCTTTCGGATGACTAAAAATTGACCCAATCCGACATTAAATGAGGGATGAGCCTCTCCGTTGGATCAAATGATTGGGAAAGAAAAACAATCCAAATGCAAAATGACGATCGAAGAGTTCCAATGTACTTTTGGGATATCGAACGGTCTCAGAATTAGACAATTCTGGTCCGATTTAAAAGCTTGTCAAGTTACCATTCCAATGAGCTCAAAATAGTCCAAATTTGACCCTGGAGAGAGAGTTATAAAGGTTACTATTGGAAAAGGAGATGAAGGAAAAATTCAGGACTGACGACTGCGATCCCACTTACGAATGCCCAAATGGTCTCAGAATACGACGATTCCAGTCAAGAATGAAAGAGCACTAAAGTACCTTTCGAATAACTAAAAATTGACCCAATCCGACATCAAACGAGGGAGTTATGAGCCTCTCCATTGGATCACACGATTTGGAAAGATTAACAATCCAAATTGCAAAATGACGATCAAAAAGTTCTAATGTACTTTTGGGATATCGAACGGTCTCAGAATTAGCCAATTCTGGTCCAATTTGAAAGCTTGTCAAGTTACCATTCCAATGAGCTCAAAATAGTCCAAATTCGACCACTGAAGAGAGAGTTATGAAGGTTACAATTGGACAAGGAGATGAAGGAAACAGTCTGGACCAATGACTGCGATCCCACTTACGGATGCCCAAATGGTCTCGGAATACGACGATTCCCACCACGAATGAAAGAGCACTAAAGTACCTTTCAAATGACCAAACTTGACCCAATCTATCAGTAAATAAGAGAGTTATGAGCGTCTCTATTAGATCACGCAATTTGGAAAGATTAACAATCCTAATTGTAAAATGACGATCGAAGAGTTCCAATGTACTTTTGGGATATCAAATGGTCCCAGAATTAGCCAATTCTGGTCCAATTTGAAAGCTTGTCAAGTTACCATTCCAATGAGCTCAAAATAGTCTAAATTCAACCACTGAAGAGAGAGTTATGAAGGTTACAATTAGACAAGGAGATGAAGGAAACATTCTAGACCAATGACTGCGATCCCAATTACGGTTGCCCAAATGGTCTCGGAATACGACAATTCCAGCCATGAATGAAAGAGCACTAAAGTACCTATCAATTGACCAAAAATTGACCCAATCCGTCAACAAACAAGGGAGTTATGAGCGTCTCCATTGGATCGTGCGATTTTGAAAGATTAACAATCCAAATTCCAAATGACGATCGAAGAGTTCCAACGTGCTTTTGGGATATCGAACGGTCTCAGAATTAGCCAATTCTGGTCCCATTTGGAAGCTTGTCAAGTTACCATTCCATGAACTCAAAATAGTCCAAATTCGACCACTGAAGAGAGAGTTATGAAGGTTACTATTGGAAAAGGAGATGAATGAAAAATTCATGACTGACGACTACGATCCCACTTAAGGATTCCCAAATGGTCTCGTAATGATTCTAGTCAGGAATGAAAGAGCACTAAAGTACCTTTCGGATAACTAAAAAGCAACCCAATCCGACATCAAATGAGGGAGTTATGAGTGTCTCCGTTGGACCGCGCGATTAGGAAAGATTAACAATCCAAATGGCAAAATGACGATCGAAGAGTTCCAATGTACTTTAGGGTTATCGAATGGTCTCAGAATTAGCCAATTCTGGTCCAATTTGAAAGCTTGTCAAGTTACCATTCCAATGAGCTCAAAATAGTCCAAATTCGACCACTAAAGAGGGAGTAAGGAAGGTTACTATTGGACAAGTAGATGAAGGAAAAATTTAGGACTGAGGACTAAGATCCCACCTACAGATGCCCAAATGGTCTCGGAATACGATGATTCCAGCCACGAATGAAAGAGCACTAAAGTACCTTTCAAATGACCAAAAATTGACCCAATCCGACATCAAACAAGGGAGTTATGAGCGTCTTTGTTGGATTGAGCGATTTGGAATGATTATCAATCCAAATTGGAAAATGACGATCGAAGAGTTCCAATGTACTTTTGGGATATCGAACGGTCTCAGAATTAGCCAATTCCGATCCAATTTGAAAGCTTGTCAAGTTACCATTCCAATGAGCTCAAAATAGTCCAAATTCGACCACTGAAGAGAGAGTTAAGAAGGTTAGTATTGGACAAGGAGATGAAGGAAAAATTTAGGACCGACGACTGAGATCCCACTTACGGATGCCCAAATGGTCTCGGAATACGACGATTCCGGTCACGAATGAAAGAGCAAAAAAGTAACTTTCAAATGATTCAAAATTGACCCAATCCATCATCAAAGAAGAGAGTTATGAGCGTCTCTGTTGGATCGCACGATTTGGAAAGATTAACAATCCAAATTGTAAAATGACGATCGAAGAGTTCCAATGTACTTTTGGGATATCGAACGGTCTCAGAATTAGCCAATTCTGGTCCAATTTGAAAGCTTGTCAAGTTACCATTCCAATGAGCTCAAAATAGTCCAAATTCGACCACTGAAGAGAGAGTTATGAAGGTTACTATTGGACAAGGAGATGAAGGAAATATTCTGGACCAATGACTGCCATCCCACTTACGGATGCCCAAATGGTCTCGGAATACGACGATTCCAACTACGAATGAAAGAGCACTAAAGTACCTTTCAAATGACCAGAAATTGACCCAATCCGTCATCAAACAAGAGAGTTATGAGCGTCTCCATTGGATCGCGCGATTTGGAAAGATTAAAAATCCAAATTGCAAAATGACGATCGAAGAGTTCTAACGTGCTTTTGGGATATCGAACGGTCTCAGAATTAGCCAATTTTGAACCCATTTGGAAGCTTGTCAACTTACCATTCTAATGAGCTCAAGATAATCTAAATTCGACCACTGAAGGGAGGGTTATGAGGGTTACTTTTGGACAAGGAGATGAAGGAAAAATTCAGGATGGACGACTGCGATCCCACTTACGGATGCCCAAATGGTCTTGGAATACGATGATTCCAACCACGAAAGAAAGAGCACTAAAGTACCTATCAAATGACCAAAAATTGACCCAATCCATCATCAAACAAGGGAGTTATGAGCGTCTCTGTTGGATCGCGTGATTTGGATAGATTAACAATCCAAATTGCCAAATGACGATCGAAGAGTTCCAACGTGCTTTTGGGATATCGAACGGTCTCAGAATTAGCCAATTCTGGTCCCATTTGGAAGCTTGTCAAGTTACCATTCCAATGAGCTCAAAATAGTCCAAATTTGACCACTGAAGAGAGAGTTATGAAGGTTACTATTAGACAAGGAGATGAAGGAAACATTCTGTACTGACGACTGCGATCCCACTTATTGATGCCCAAATGGTCTCAGAATACGACGATTCTAGTCAGGAATGAAAGAGCACTAAAGTACCTTTCGGATGACTAAAAATTGACCCAATCCGACATTAAACGAGGGAGTTATGAGCCTCTCCATTGGATCAAATGATTTGGAAAGATTAACAATCCAAATTGCAAAATGATGATCGAAGAGTTCAATGTACTTTTGGGATATCGAACGGTCTCAGAATTAGACAATTCTTGTCCAATTTAAAAGCTTGTCAAATTACCATTCCAATGAGCTCAAAATAGTCTAAATTCGACCACTGGAGAGAGAGTTATGAAGGTTACTATTGGAAAAGGAGATGAATGAAAAATTCAAGACTGACGACTGCGATCCCACTTACGGATGCCCAAATGGTCTCAGAATACGACGATTCCAGTTAGGAATGAAAGAGCACTAAAGTACCTTTCGGATGACTAAAAATCTACCCAATCCGGCTTTAAACAAGAGAGTAATGAGCGACTCCGTTGGATCACGCGATTTGGAAAGATTAACAATCCAAATTGCAAAATGACGATCGGAAAGTTCCAATGTACTTTTGGGATATCGAACGGTCTCAGAATTAGCCAATTCTGGTCCAATTTGAAAGCTTGTCAAGTTACCATTCCAATGAGCTCAAAATAGTCCAAATTCGACCACTGAAGAGAGAGTTATGAAGGTTACAATTGGACAAGGAGATGAAGGAAACAGTCTGGACCAATGACTGCGATCCCACTTAAGGATGCCCAAATGGTCTCGGAATATGACGATTCCCGCCACGAATGAAAGAGCACTAAAGTACCTTTCAAATGACCAAAAATTGACCCAATCTGTCAACAAACAAGAGAGTTATGAGCGTCTCCGTTGGATCGCGCAATTTGGAAAGATTAACAATCCAAATTGTAAAATGATGATTGAAGAGTTCCAATGTACTTTTAGGATATCAAACGGTCCCAGAATTAGCCAATTCTGGTCCAATTTGAAAGCTTGTCAAGTTACTATACCAATGAGCTCAAAATAGTCTAAATTCAACCACTGAAGAGAGAGTTATGAAGGTTACAATTAGACACGGAGATGAAGGAAACATTCTAGACCAATGACTGCGATCCCACTTAGGGATGCCTAAATGGTCTCGGAATACGACAATTCCAGCCATGAATGAAAAGCACGAAAGTACCTATCAATTGACCAAAAATTGACCCAATCCGTCATCAAACAAGGGAGTAATGAGCGTCTCCGTTGGATCGCGCGATTTGGAAAAATTAACAATCCAAATTCCAAATGACGATCGAAGAGTTCCAACGTGCTTTTGGGATATCGAATGGTCTCAGAATTAGCCAATTCTGGTCCCATTTGGAAGCTTCTCAAGTTACCATTCCATGAGCTCAAAATAGTCCAAATTCGACCACGGAAGAGAGAGTTATGATGGTTACTATTGGAAAAGGAGATGAATGATAAATTCAGGACTGATGATTACGATCCCACTTAAGGATTCCCAAATGGTCTCATAATACGATGATTCCAATTAGGAATGAAAGAGCACTAAAGTACCTTTCGGATAACTAAAAGCAACCCAATCCGACATCAAACGAGAGAGTTATGAGTGTCTCCATTGGATCGCGCAATTTGGAAAGATTAACAATCCAAATTGCAAAATGACGATCAAAGAGTTCCAATGTACTTTTGGGATATCGAATGGTCTCAGAATTAGCCAATTCTGGTCCAATTTGAAAGCTTGTCAAGTTATCATTCCAATGAGCTCAAAATAGTCCAAATTCAACCACTGAAGAGATAGTTATGAAGGTTACAATTGGACAAGGAGATGAAGGAAACATTCTGGACCAATGACTGCGATCCCACTTACGGATGCCTAAATGGTCTCGAAATACGACGATTCCAACCACAAATGAAAGAGCACTAAAGTACCTTTCAAATGACCAAAAATTGACCCAATCCGTCATCAAACAAGAGAGCTATGAGCGTCTCTGCATGATTGCCCGATTTGGAAAGATTAACAATCCAAATTGCAAAATGACGATCGAAGAGTTCCAACGTGCTTTTGGGATATCGAACGGTCTCGAAATTAGCCAATTTTGATCCCAATTGGATGCTTGTCAAGTTACCATTCCAATGAGCTCATAATAATCTAAAATCGACCACTAAAGAGAGAGTGATGAAGGTTACTATTAGACAAGGAGATGAAAGAAAAGTTTAGGACCGATGACTGCAATCCCACTTACGGATGCCCAAATGGTCTCAGAATACGACGATTCCAGCCATGAATGAAAGAGCACTAAAGAACCTATCAATTGACCAAAAATTGACCCAATCCATCATCAAACAAGGGAGTTATGAGCGTCTCCGTTGGATCGCGCGATTTGGAAAGATAAACAATCCAAATTGCCAAATGACGATCGAAGAGTTCCAACGTGCTTTTGGGATACCGAACAGTCTCAGAATTAGCCAATTCTGGTCCCATTTGGAAGCTTGACAAGTTACCATTCCAATGAGCTCAAAATAGTCCAAATTCGACCACGGAAGAGAGAGTTATGAAGGTTACTATTGGACAAGGAGATGAAGGAAACATTCTGGATTGACGACTGCGACACCACTTATTGATGCCCAAATGGTCTCAGAATACGACGATTCCAATCAGGAATGAAAGAGCACTAAAGTACCTTTCGGATGACTAAAAATTGACCCAATTCGACATTAAATAAGGGAGTTATGAGCCTCTCCGTTGGATCAAACGATTTGGAAAGATTAACAATCCAAATTGCAAAATGACGATCGTAGAGTTCCAATGTACTTTGGGATATCGAACGGTCTCAGAATTAGACAATTCTGGTCCAATTTAAAAGCTTGTCAAGTTGCCATTCCAATGAGCTAAAAATAGTTAAAATCGACCATGGGAGCGAGAGTTATGAAGGTTACTATTGGAAAAGGAGATGGAGGAAAAATTTAGTACTGACGACGGCAATCCCACTTACGGATGCCCAAATGGTCTCAGAATACGATGATTCCAGTCAGGAATGAAAGAGCACTAAAGTACCTTTCGGATGACTAAAAATCAAGAGTAATGAGCGTCACTGTTGGATCGCGTGATTTGGAAAGATTAACAATCCAAATTGTAAAATGACGATTGAAAAGTTCCAACGTACTTTTGGGATATCGAACGGTCTCAGAATTAGCCAATTCTAGTCCAATTTGAAAGCTTGTCAAGCTACCATTCTAATGAGCTCAAAATAGTCCAAATTTGACCACAGAAGATAGAGTTATGAAGGTTACAATTGGACAAGGAGATGAAGGAAACAGTCTGGACCAATGGCTGCAATCAAACTTACGGATGCCCAAATGGTCTTGAAATACGACGATTCTGGCAACAAATGAAAGAGCACTAAAGTACCTTTCAAATGACCAAAAATTGACCCAATCTGTCATCATACAAGGGAGTTATGAGCCTCTCCGTTGGATCGCAAGATTTGGAAAGATTAACAATCCAAATTACAAAATGACGATCAAAGAGTTACAACGTGCTTTTGGGATATCGAACAGTCTCATAAATAGCCAATTCTGGTCCAATTTGAAAGCTTGTCAAGTTAGCATTCCAATGAGCGCAAAATAGTCTAAATTCAACCATTGAAGGGAGAGTTATGAAGGTTACAATTAGACAAGGAGATGAAGGAAACATTCTAGACCAATGACTGCGATCCCACTTACAGATGCCCAAATGGTCTCGGAATACGACAATTCTAGCCACGAATGAAAGAGCACTAAAGTACCTTTCAAATGACCAAAAATTGACCCAATCCGTCATCAAACAAGCGAGTTATGAGCGTCTCCGGTGGATCACGTGATTTGGAAAGATTAACAATCCAAATTGCAAAATGACTATCGAAGAGTTCCAACGCGCGATTCTGGCCCCATTTGGAAGCTTGTCAAGTTACCATTCCATTGAGCTCAAAATAGTCCAAATTCAACCACTGAAGAGAGAGTTATGAAGGTTACTATTAGAAATGAGATGAAGGAAACATTCTGGAATGACGACTACGATCCCACTTATTGATGCCTAAATGGTATCAAAATACAACGATTCTAGTCAGGAAAGAAAGAGTGCTAAAATACCTTTTGGATGACTAAAAATTGACCCAATCTAACATTAAACGTGGAAGTTATAAGCCTCTCCGTTGGATCAAATGATTGGGAAAGAAAAACAATCCAAATTGCAAAATGACGATCGAAGAGTTCCAATGTACTTTTGGGATATCGAACGGTCTCAGAATTAGACAATTCTGGTCCAATTTAATAGCTTGTCAAGTTACCATTCCAATGAGCTCAAAATAGTCCAAATTCGACCAGTGGAGAGAGAGTTATGAAGGTTACTATTGGAAAAGGAGATAAAGGAAAATTCAGGACTGACTACTGCGATCCCACTTATGGATGACCAAATGGTCTCAGAATACGACGATTCCAGTCAAGAATGAAAGAGCACTAAAGTACCTTTCGGATGACTAAAAATCAACCCAATCCAGCTTTAAACAAGAGAGTAATGAGCATCTCCGTTAGATCACGCGATTTGGAAAGATTAACAATCCAAATTGCAAAATGACGATTGAAGAGTTCTAATGTACGTTTGGGATATCAAACGGTCTCAGAATTAGCCAATTCTGGACCCATTTGGAAGCTTGTCAAGTTACCATTCCAATGACCTCAAAATAGACCAAATTCGACCACTGAAGAGAGAGTTAAGAAGGCAGCTATTGGACAAGGAGTTGAAGGAAAAATTTAGGACCAACAACTGAGATCCCACTTACGGATGCCCAAATGGTCTCGGAATACGACGATTCTAGCCATGAATGAAAGAGCACTAAAGTACCTTTCAAATGACCAAAAATTGACCCAATCTGTAATCAAATAAGAGAGTTATGAGCGTCACCATTGGATCACACAATTTGAAAAGATTAACAATTCAAATTGTAAAATGACGATCGAAAAGTTCCAATGTACTTTTGGGATATCGAACGGTCTCAAAATTATCCAATTCTGGTCCAATTTGAAAGCTTGTCAAGTTACCATTCCAATGAGCTCAAAATAGTCCAAATTCGACCACTGCAGAGAGAGTTATGAAGGTTACAATTGGACAAGCAGATGAAGGAAACATTCTGTACCAATGTCTGCGATCCCACTTACGGATGTCCAATTGGTCACGGAATACGACAATTCTAGTTAGGAATTAAAGAGCACTAAAGTACCTTTCGGATGACTAGAAATCAACCCAATACGACATCAAACAAGAGAGTTATGAGAGTCTTCGTTAGATCGCGTGATTTGGAAAGATTAACAATCCAAATTGTAAAATGATGATCGAAAAGTTCCAATGTACTTTTGGGATATCGAACGGTCTCAGAATTAGCCAATTCTGGTCCAATTTGAAAGCTTGTCAAGTTACCATTCCAATGAGCTCAAATTAGTCCAAATTCGACCATTGAAGGGAGAGTTATGAAGGTTACAATTAGACAAGGAGATGAAGGAAACATTCTGGACCAATGACTGCGATCCCACTTACGGATGCCCAACTGGTCTCCGAATACGACATTCCAACCACGAATGAAAGAGCAGTAAAGTACCTTTCAAATATCCAAAAATTAACCCAATCCATCATCAAACAAGGAAGTTAAGAACGTCTCCGTTGGATCGTGTGATTTGGAAAGATTAATAATCCAAATTGCCAAATGACGATTGAAGAGTTCCAACGTGCTTTTGGGATATCGAACGGTCTCAGAATTAGCCAATTCTAGTACCATTTGGAAGCTTGTCAAGTTACCATTCCAATGAGCTCAACATAGTCAATATTCAACCACTGAAGAGAGTGTTATGAAGGTTACTATTGGAAAGGAGATGAATGAAAAATTCAGGACTGACGATGGCGATCCCACTTATGGATGCCCAAATGGTCTCAGAATACAACGATTCCAGTCAAGAATGAAAGAGCACTAAAGTACCTTTTGGATGACTAAGAATCGACCCAATCCGGCTTCAAACGAGAGAGTAATGAGCGTCTCTGTTGGATCACGTGTTTTGGAAAGATTAACAATCCAAATTACAAAATGACAATCGAAGAGTTCCAATGTACTTTTGGGATACCAAACGGTCTCAGAATTAGACAATTCTGGTCCAATTTGAATGCTGGTCAAGTTGCCATTCCAATGAGCTCAAAATAGTCCAATTCGACCTTTGTAGAGAGAGTTATGAGGGTTACTATTGGACTAGGAGATGTAGATATCGAACAGTCTCAGAATTAGCCAATTCTGGTCGAATTTGAAAGCTTGTCAAGTTACCATTCCAATGAGCGCAAAATAGTCCAAATTCGATCACTGAAGAGAGAGTTATGAAGGTTACTATTGGAAAAGGAGATGAAGGAAAAATTCAGGACTGACGACAACGATCCTACTTACAGATTCCCAAATGGTCTCAGAATATGTCGATTGTAGTCAGGAATGAAAGAGCACTAAAGTACCTTTTAGATGACTAAAAAGCAACCCAATCTGACATCAAATGAGGGACTTATGAGTGTCTCTGTTGGATCATGCGATTTGGAAAGATTAACAATCTAAATTGCAAAATGATGATCGAAGAGTTCTAATATACTTTTGGGATATCGAATAGTCTCAGAATTTGCCAATTCTGGTCCAATTTGAAAGCTTGTCAAGTTACCATTCCAATGAGCTCAAAATAGTCCAAATTCGACCTCAGAAGAGAGACTTAACAAGGTTACTATTGGACAAGGAGATGAAGGAAAAATTTAGGACTGACAACTAAGATCCCACTTACGAAAGCCTAAGTGGTCTCGGAATACGACGATTCCAGCCACGAATGAAAGAGCACTAAAGTGACTTTCAAATGACCAAAAATTGACCCAATCCATCATCAAACAAGAGAGCTATGAGCGTCTCCGCATGATCGCCCGATTTGGAAAGATTAAGAATCCAAATTGCAAAATGACGATCGAAGAGTTCCAACATGCTATTGGGATATCAAACGGTCTCGAAATTAGCCAATTCTGGTCCAATTTGAAAGCTTGTCCAGTTAACATTCCAATGAGCTCAAAATAGTCCAAATTGGACCAATGAAGTGATAGTTATGAAGGTTACAATTGGACAAGGAGATGAAGGAAATAGTTGGGACCAATGACTGCGATCCCACTTAGGGATGCCCAAATGGTCTCGGAATACGAAGATTCCCGCCATGAATGAAAGAGCACTAAAGTACCTTTCAAATGACCAAAAATTTACCCAATCTATCAGCAAATAAGAGAGTTATGAGTGTCTCTATTAGATCGCGCAATTTGGAAAGATTAACAATCCAAATTGTAAAATGACAATTGAAGAGTTCCAATGTACTTTTGGGATATCAAACAGTTCCAGAATTAAGCAATTCTTGTCCACTTTGAAAGCTTGTTAACTTACCATTTCAATGAGCTCAAAATAGTCTAAATTCAACCACTGAATAGATAGTTATAAGGGTTATAATTGATAAGGAGATGAAGGAAACATTCTAGACCAATGACTGCGTCCCACTTACAGATGCCCAAATGGTCTCGGAATACGACAATTCCAGCCATGAATGAAAGAGCACTAAAGTACCTATCAAGTGACCAGAAACTGACCCAATCCGTCATCAAACAAGGGAGTTATGTGCATCTCCATTGGATCGCGATATTTGGAAATATTAACAATCCAAATTCCAAATGACGATCGAAGAGTTCCAACGTGCTTTTGGGATATCGAACGATCTCAGAATTAGCCAATTCTGGTCCCACTTGGAAGCTTCTCAAGTTACCATTCCATGAGCTCAAAATAGTCCAAATTCGACCACTGAAGAGAGAGTTATGAAGGTTACTATTGGACAAGGAGATGAAGGAAATATTCAGGACTGACGACAACGATCCCACTTAAGGATTCCCAAATGGTCTCATAATACGACGATTGCAGTCAGGAAGGATAGAGCACTAAAGTACCTTTCGGATAACTAAAAAGCAACCCAATCCGACATCAAACGAGGGAGTTATGAGTGTCTCCGTTGGATCGAGCGATTTGGAATGATTAACAGTCCAAATTGCAAAATGACGATCGAAGAGTTCCAATGTACTTTTGGGATATCGAATGGTCTCAGAATTAGCCAATTCTGGTCCAATTTGAAAGCTTGTCAAGTTACCATTCCAATGAGCTCAAAATAGTCCAAATTCGACCACTGAAGAGAGAGTTAAGAAGGTTTCAATTGGACAAGGAGATGAAGGAAATATTCTGGACCAATGACTTCGATTCCACTTACGGATGCCCAAATGGTCTCGGAATACGACGATTCCAGCCACGAATGAAAGAGCAATAAAGTACCTTTCAAATGACCAAAAATTGACCCAATCTGTCATCAAACAAGAGAGTTATGAAAGTCTCCATTGGATCGCATGATTTGGAAAGATTAACAATCCAAATTGTAAAATAATGATCGAAGAGTTCCAATGTACTTTTGGGATATCGAACGGTTTCGGAATTAGCCAATTCTGGTCCCATTTGAAAGCTTGTCAAGTTACCATTCCAATGAGCTGAAAATAGTCCAAATTCGACCACTGAAGAGATAGTTATGAAGGTTATAATTAGACAAGGAGATGAAGGAAACATTCTGGACCAATGACTGCGATCCCACTTACGGATGCCCAAATGGTCTCGGAATACGATGATTCCAACCACGAATGAAAGAGCACTAAAGTACCTTTCAAATGTCCAAAAATTGACCCAATCCATCATCAAACAAGAGTGTTATGAGCGTCTTGATTGGATCGCGCGATTTGGAAAGATTAACCATCCAAATTGCAAAGTGACGATCGAAGAGTTCCAACGTGCTTTTGGGATATCGAACGGTCTTAGAATTAGCCAATTCTGGTCCCATTTGGAAGCTTTTCAAGTTACCATTCCAATGAGCTCAACATAGTCCAAATTCGACCACTGAATAGAGAGTTATGAAGGTTACAATTGGACAAGGAGATGAAGGAACTATTCTGGACCAATGACTGCGATCCCACTTACAGATGCCCAAATAGTCTCGGAATACGATGATTCCTGCCACGAATGAAAGAGCACTGAAGTACCTTTCAAATGACCAAAAATTGACCCAATTTGTCAATAAACATGGGAGTTATGAGCGTCACAGTAGAACGCCGCGAATTTGGAAAGATTAACAATCCAAATTGCAAAATGATGATCAAGAGTTCCAACGTGCTTTGTGATATCGGGGACTGTCTCTTAATTTGCCACCGTCCTATTCAAAGTTTTGCTTCAAGTTACCATTCCAATGAGCTCAAAATTTTCCAAATTCGACCACTCAAGAGAAGGTTATATAAAGGATGTAATCCATAAGTGGGTTCGCAGTCGTCAGTCCTGGATTTTTCCTTCGTCTCCTTGTCCAATAGTAGCCTTCATAACTCTCTCTTCAGTTGTTGAATTTAGACTATTTTGAGCTCATTGGAATGGTAACTCGACAAGCTTCCTAATGGGACCAGAATTGGCTAATTCTGAGACCGTTCGATATCCCAAAAGCACGTTGGAACTCTTCGATTGTCATTTTGCAATTTGGATTGTTAATCTTTCCAAATCGTGCGATCCAATGGAGATGCTCATAACTCCCTCGTTTGATGTCAGATTGGGTCAATTTTTGGTCATCTGAAAGGTACTTTAGTGCTCTTTCATTCTTGACTGGAATCGTCGTATTCGTAGACCATTTGTGCATCCGTAATTGGGATCGCAGTCGTCGGTCCTGAATTTTTCCTTCATCTCCTTGTCCAATAGTAACCTTCATAACTCTCTCTTCAATGGTCGAATTTAGACTATTTTGAGCTCATTGGAATGGTAACTCGACACGCTTCCAAAAGGGACCAGAATTGGCTAATTCCGAGACCGTTCGATATCCCTAAACCCCGTTGGAACTCTTCGATCGTCATTTTGCAATTTGGATTGTTAATCTTTCCAAATCGCGCGATCCAATGGAGATGCTCATAACTCCCTCTTTTGATGTCGGATTGGGTCAATTTTTGGTCATCTGAAAGGTACTTTAGTGCTCTTTCATTCTGACTTGAATCATCGTATTCCTAGACCATTTGCGCATCCGTAAGTGGGATCGCAGTCGTCGGTCCTGAATTTTTCCTTCATCTCCTTGTCCAATAGTAACCTTCATAACTATCTCTTCAGTGGTTGAATTTAGACTATTTTGAGCTCATTGGAATGACAACTTAACAAGCTTCCAAATGGCATTAGAATTGACTAATTCCGAGACCGTTCGATATCCTAAAAGCACGTTGGAACTCTTCGATCATCATTTTGCAATTTGGATTGTTAATCTTTCCAAATCGCGTGATCCAATGGAGATGCTCATAACTCCCTCGTTTGATGTCGGATTGGGTCGATTTTTGGTCATCTGAAAGGTACTTTAGTGCTCTTTCATTCCTAACTAGAATCATCGTATCCCGAGACCATTTGCGCATCCATAAGTGGGATTGCAGTCGTCAGTCCTGGATTTTTCCTTCATCTCCTTGTCCAATAGTAACCTTCATAACTCTCTCTTCAGTTGTCGAATTTAGACTATTTTGAGCTCATTGGAATGGTAACTCGACAAGCTTCCTAATGGGACCAGAATTGGCTAATTCTGAGACCGTTCGATATCCCAAAAGCACGTTGGAACTCTTCGATTGTCTTTTTGCAATTTGGATTGTTAATCTTTTTGAATCGCGCGATCCAAAGAAGATGCTCCTAACTCCCTCGTTTGATGTCAAATTTGATCAATTTTTGGTCATCTGAAAGGTACTATAGTGCTCTTTCATTCTTGACTGGAATCGTCGTATTCGTAGACCATTTGTGCATCCGTAATTGGGATCGCAGTCGTCGGTCCTGAATTTTTCCTTCATCTCCTTGTCCAATAGTAACCTTCATAACTCTCTCTTCAATGGTTGAATTTAAACTATTTTGAGCTCATTGGAATGGTACCTCGACAAGCTTCCAATAGGACCAGAATTGGCTAGTTCGGAGACCGTTCGACATCCCAAAAGTACGTTGGAACTTTTCGATCGTCATTTTGCAATTTGGATTGTCAAACTTTCCAAATCGCGTGATCCAATGGAGATGCTCATAACTCCCTCATTTGATGTCGGATTCGGTCGATTTTTGGTCATCTAAAAGGTACATTAGTGCTCTTTCATTCCTGACTTGACTCGTCATATTTCGGGACCAATTGCGCATCCGTAAGTGGGATCATAGCCGTCAGTCCTGAATTTTTCCTTCATCTCCTTGTCCAATAGTAACCTTCATAACTCTCACATTAGTGGTCGAATTTAGATTATTTTGAGCACATTGGAATGGTAACTTGACAAGCTTCCTAATTAGACCAGAATTGTCTAATTCTGAGACTGTTCGATATCCCAAAAGCACGTTGGAACTCTTCGATCGTCATTTTGCAATTTGGATTGTTAATCTTTCCAAATCGCGCGATCCAATGGAGATGCTCATAACTCCCTCGTTTGATGTCGGATTGGGTCAATTTTTGGTCATCTGAAAGGTACTTTAGTGCTCTTTCATTCCTGAGCTGAATCATCGTATTCCAAGACCATTTGCGCATCCGTAAGTGGGATCACAGTCGTCGGTCCTGAATTTTTCCTTCATCTCCTTGTCCAAGAGTAACCTTCATAACTCCGTCTTCAGTGGTCGAATTTAGACTATTTTGAGCTCATTGGAATGGTAACTCGACAAACTTCCAAATGGGACCAGAATTGGCTAATTTCGAGACCGTTCGATATCCCAAAAGCACGTTGGAACTCTTCGATTGTCATTTTGCAATTTGGATTGTTAATCTTTCCAAATCGCGCGATCCAATGGAGATGCTCATAACTCCCTCGTTTGATGTCAGATTGGGTCAATTTTTGGTCATCTAAAAGGTACTTTAATTGACTTGAATCATCGTATTTCGAGACCATTTGCGCATCCGTAAGTGGGATCCTGATTTTTTCCTTCATCTCCTTGTCCAGTAATTTAGACTATTTTGAGCTCATTGGAATGGTAACTCGACAAGCTTCCTAATGGGACCAGAACTGGCTAATTCTTAGACCGTTCGATATCCGAAAAGCACGTTGAAACTCTTTGATTGTCTTTTTGCAATTTGGATTGTTAATCTTTTTGAAACGCGCGATCCAAGGAAGATGCTCATAACTCCCTCGTTTGATGTCAGATTCGGTCAAATTTTGGTCATCTGAAAGGTACTATAGTGCTCTTTCATTCTTGACTGGAATTGTCATATTCGTAGACCATTTGTGCATCCGTAATTGGGATCGCAGTCGTCGGTCCTGAATTTTTCTTTCATCTCCTTGTCCAATAGTAACCTTCATAACTCTCTCTTCAATGGTCGAATTTAGACTATTTTGAGCTCATTGGAATGGTAACTCGACACGCTTCCAAAAGGGACCAGAATTGGCTAATTCCGAGACCGTTCGATATCCTAAAAGCACGTTGGAACTCTTCGATCTTCATTTTACAATTTGGATTGTTAGTCTTTCCAAATCGCGTGATCCAATGGAGATGTTGATAACTCCCTCGTTTGATGTCGGATTGGGTCAATTTTTGGTCATCTGAAAGGTACTTTAGTGCTCTTTCATTCTTGACTTGAATCATCGTATTCCTAGACCATTTGCGCATCCGTAAGTGGGATCGCTGTCGTCGGTCTTGAATTTTTCCTTCATCTCCTTGTCGAATAGTAACCTTCATAACTATCTCTTCAGTGGTTGAATTTAGACTATTTTGAGCTCATTGGAATGGTAACTCGACAAGCTTCCAAATGGGATCAGAATTGGCTAATTCTGAGACCGTTCGATATCCTAAAAGCACGTTGGAACTCTTCGATCATCATTTTGCAATTTGGATTGTTAATCTTTCCAAATCGCGTGATCCAATGGAGATGCTCATAACTCCCTCGTTTGATGTCGGATTGGGTCGATTTTTGGTCATCTGAAAGGTACTTTAGTGCTCTTTCATTCCTGACTTGAATCGTCGTATTCCGAGACCATTTGCGCATCCGTAAGTGGGATCGCAGTCGTCGGTCCTGAATTTTTCCTTCATCTCCTTGTCCAATAGTAACCTTCATAACTCTCTCTTCAATGGTCGAATTTAGACTATTTTGAGCTCATTGGAATGGTAACTCGACAAGCTTCCTAATGGGACCAGAATTGGCTAATTCTGAGACCATTCGATATCCCAAAAGCACGTTGGAACTCTTCGATTGTCATTTTGCAATTTGGATTGTTAATCTTTCCAAATCGCGCGATCCAACGAAGATGCTCATAACTCCCTCGTTTGATGTCAGATTGGGTCGATTTTTGGTCATCTGAAAGGTACTTTAGTGCTCTTTCATTCTTGACTTGAATCGTCGTATTCATAGACCATTTGTGCATCCGTAATTGGGATCGCAGTCGTCGGTCTTGAATTTTTCCTTCATCTCCTTGTCCAATAGTAACCTCCATAACTCTCTCTTCAATGGTTGAATTTAGACTATTTTTAGCTCATTGGAATGGTAACTCGACAAGCTTCCAAAAGGGACCAGAATTGGCTAATTCCGAGACCGTTCGATATCCCTAAACCCCGTTGGAACTCTTCGATCGTCATTTTGCAATTTGGATTGTTAATCATTCGAAATCGCGCGATCCAATGGAGATGCTCATAACTCCCTCTTTTGATGTCGGATTGGGTCAATTTTTGGTCATCTGAAAGGTACTTTAGTGCTCTTTCATTCTTGACTTGAATCATCGTATTCCTAGACCATTTGCGCATCCGTAAGTGGGATCGCTGTCGTCGGTCTTGAATTTTTCCTTCATCTCCTTGTCCAATACTAAACTTCATAACTCTCTCTTCAGTGGTCGAATTTAGACTATTTTGAGCTCATTGGAATGAAAACTTGACAATCTTCCAAATGGGATCAGAATTGGCTAATTCCGAGACCGTTCGATATCCTAAAAGCACGATGGAACTCTTCGATCATCATTTTGCAATTTGGATTGTTAATCTTTCCAAATCACGTGATCCAATGGAGATGCTGATAACTCCCTCGTTTGATGTCAGATTGGGTCGATTTTGGTCATCTGAAAGCTACTTTTAGTGCTCTTTCATTCCTGACTAGAATCGTCGTATCCCGAGACCATTTGCGCATCCATAAGTGCGATCGCAGTCGTCAGTCCTGGATTTTTCCTTCATGTCCTTGTCCAATAGTAACCTTCATAACCCTCTCTTCAGTTGTCAAATTTGGACTATTTTGAGCTCATTGGAATGGTAACTCGACAAGCTTCCTAATGGGACCAGAATTGGCTAATTCTGAGACCACTCGATATCCCAAAAGCACGTTGGAACTCTTCGATTGTCTTTTTGCAATTTGGATTGTTAATCTTTTTGAATTGCGCGATCCAAAGAAGATGCTCCTAACTCCCTCGTTTGATGTCAAATTCGATCAATTTTTGGTCATCTCAAATGTACTATAGTGCTCTTTCATTCTTGACTGGAATCGTCGTATTCGTAGACCATTTTTGCATCCGTAATTGGGATCGCAGTCGTCGGTCTTGAATTTTTCCTTCATCTCCTTGTCCAATAGTAACCTCCATAACTCTCTCTTCAATGGTTGAATTTAGACTATTTTTAGCTCATTGGAATGGTAACTCGACAAGCTTCCAAAAGGGACCAGAATTGGCTAGTTCCGAGACCGTTCGACATCCCAAAACTACGTTGGAACTTTTCGATCGTCATTTTGCAATTTGGATTGTTAATCTTTCCGGATCACGCGATCCAATGGAGATGCTCATAACTCCCTCGTTTGATGTCAGATTTGGTCAATTTTTGGTCATCTGAAAGGTACTTTGGTGCTCTTTCACTCCTGACCTGAATCGTCGTATAACTAGACTATTTGCGCATCCGTAAGTGGGATCGCAGTCGTCGGTCCTAAATTTTTCCTTCATCTCCTAGTCCAATAGTAACCATCATAAATCTCTCCTAACTGGTCGAATTTGGACAATTTTGAACTCATTAGAATGGTAACTCAACAAGCTTCCAAATGGGGCCAGAATTGTCTAATTTTGAGACTGTTCGATATCCCGAAACCCCGTTGGAACTCTTCGATCGTCATTTTGAAATTTGGATTCTTAATCTTTCCATATCGCGCGATCCAATGGAGATGCTCACAACTCCCTCGTTTGATGTCGGATTGGGTCGATTTGTGGTCATCTGAAAGGTACTTTAGTGCTCTTTCATTCTTGACTTGAATTGTCGTATTCGGAGACCATTTGCGCATCCGTAAGTGGGATCGCAGTCGTCGGTCCTAAATTTTTCCTTCATCTCCTAGTCCAATAGTAACCATCTTCAGTGGTCGAATTTAGACTATTTTGAGCTCATTGGAATCAAAACTCGCCAAGCTTCCAAATGGGACTAGAATTGGCTAATTCTGAGACCGTTCGATCTCCCAAAAGCACGTTGGAACTCTTCGATTGTCATTTTGCAATTTGGATTGTTAATCTTTCCAAATCGCGCGATCCAATGGAGATGCTCATAACTCCCTCGTTTAATGTCGGACTGGGTCAATTTTTGGTCATCTGAAAGGTACTTTAGTGCTCTTTCATTCTGACTTGAATCATCATATTCCTAGACCATTTGCGCATCCGTAAGTGGGATCGCAGTCGTCGGTCCTGAATTTTGCCTTCATCTCCTTGTCCAATAGTAACCTTCATGACTCTCTCTCTTCAGTGGTCGAATCTAGACTATTTCGAGCTCATTGGAATGGTAACCAGACAAGTTTCCTAATGGGACCAGAATTGTCTAATTCTGATACCGTTCGATATCCTAAAAGCGCTTTGAAACTCCTTGATCGTCATTTTACAATTTGGATTGTTAATTCCAAATCGCGCGATCCAACGGAGATGCTCATAACTCCCTCGTTTGACGTCGGATTGGCTCGATTTTTGGTCATCTGAAAAGCTCTTTAGTGCTCTTCGTTACTGACTTGAATCGTCGTATTCTGAGACCATTTGCAATCCGTAAGTGGGATCGCAGTCGTCGGTCTTGAATTTTTCCTTCATCTCCTTGTCCAATACTAAACTTCATAACTCTCTCTTCAGTGGTCGAATTTAGACTATTTTGAGCTCATTGGAATGAAAACTTGACAATCTTCCAAATGGGATCAGAATTGGCTAATTCCGAGACCGTTCGATATCCTAAAAGCACATTGGAACTCTTCGATCATCATTTTGCAATTTGGATTGTTAATCTTTCCAAATCGCGTGATCCAATGGAGATGCTCATAACTCCCTCGTTTGATGTCGGATTGGGTCGATTTTTGGTCATCTGAAAGGTACTTTAGTGCTCTTTCATTCTTGACTAGAATCGTTGTATCCCGAGACCATTTGCGCATCCATAAGTGGGATTGCAGTCGTCAGTCCTGGATTTTTCCTTCTTCTCCTTGTCCAATAGTAACCTTCATAACTCTCTCTTCAGTTGTTGAATTTAGACTATTTTGAGCTCATTGGAATGGTAACTCGACAAGCTTCCTAATGGGACCAGAATTGGCTAATTCTGAGACCGTTCGATATCCCAAAAGCACGTTGGAACTCTTCGATTGTCATTTTGCAATTTGGATTATTAATCTTTCCAAATCGCGCGATCCAATGAAGATGCTCATAACTCCCTCGTTTGATGTCAGATTCGGTCAAATTTTGGTCATCTGAAAGGTACTATAGTGCTCTTTCGTTCTTGACTGGAATTGTCATATTCGTAGACCATTTGTGCATCCGTAATTGGGATCGCAGTCGTCGGTCCTGAATTTTTCTTTCATCTCCTTGTCCAATAGTAACCTTCATAACTCTCTCTTCAATGGTCGAATTTAGACTATTTTGAGCTCATTGGAATGGTAACTCGACAAGCTTCCAAAAGGGACCAGAATTGGCTAATTCCGAGACCGTTCGATATCCCTAAACCCCGTTGGAACTCTTCGATCGTCATTTTGCAATTTGGATTGTTAATCTTTCCAAATCGCGCGATCCAATGGAGATGCTCATAACTCCCTCGTTTGATGTCGGATTGGGTCAATTTTTGGTCATCTGAAAGGTACTTTAGTGCTCTTTCATTCTGACTTGAATCATCGTATTCCTAGACCATTTGCGCATCCGTAAGTGGGATCGCAGTCGTCGGTCCTGAATTTTTCCTTCATCTCCTTGTCCAATAGTAACCTTCATAACTATCTCTTCAGTGGTTGAATTTAGACTATTTTGAGCTATTGGAATGAAAACTCGACAATCTTCCAAATGGGATCAGAATTGGCTAATTCTGAGACCGTTCGATATCCTAAAAGCACGTTGGAACTCTTCGATCATCACTTTGCAATTTGGATTGTTAATCTTTCCAAATCGCGTGATCCAATGGAGATGCTGATAACTCCCTCGTTTGATGTCAGATTGGGTCGATTTTTGGTCATTTGAAAGGTACTTTTAGTGCTCTTTCATTCCTGACTAGAATCGTCGTATCCCGAGACCATTTGCGCATCCATAAGTGCGATCGCAGTCGTCAGTCCTGGATTTTTCCTTCATGTCCTTGTCCAATAGTAACCTTCATAACCCTCTCTTCAGTTGTCAAATTTGGACTATTTTGAGCTCATTGGAATGGTAACTCGACAAGCTTCCTAATGGGACCAGAATTGGCTAATTCTGAGACCATTCAATATCCCAAAAGCACGTTGGAACTCTTCGATTGTCTTTTTGCAATTTGGATTGTTAATCTTTTTGAATTGCGCGATCCAAAGAAGATGCTCCTAACTCCCTCGTTTGATGTCAAATTCGATCAATTTTTGGTCATCTGAAATGTACTATAGTGCTCTTTCATTCTTGACTGGAATCGTCGTATTCGTAGACCATTTTTGCATCCGTAATTGGGATCGCAGTCGTCGGTCTTGAATTTTTCCTTCATCTCCTTGTCCAATAGTAACCTCCATAACTCTCTCTTCAGTGGTTGAATTTAGACCATTTTTAGCTCATTGGAATGGTAACTCGACAAGCTTCCAAAAGGGACCAGAATTGGCTAGTTCCGAGACCGTTCGGCATCCCAAAACTACGTTGGAACTTTTCGATCGTCATTTTGCAAATTGGATTGTTAATCTTTCCGAATCATGCGATCCAATGGAGATGCTCACTCATAACTCCCTCGTTTAATGTCGGATTGGTTCAATTTTTGGTCATCTGAAAGGTGCTTTGGTGCTCTTTCACTCCTGACCTGAATCGTCGTATAACTAGACTATTTGCGCATCCGTAAGTGGGATCGCAGTCGTCGGTAGTGAATTTTTCCTTCATCTCCTTGTCCAATGGTAACCATCATAAATCTCTCCTAACTGGTCGAATTTGGACAATTTTGAACTCATTAGAATGGTAACTCAACAAGCTTCCAAATGGGGCCAGAATTGTCTAATTTTGAGACTGTTCGATATCCCGAAACCCCGTTGGAACTCTTCGATCGTCATTTTGAAATTTGGATTCTTAATCTTTCCATATCGCGCGATCCAATGGAGATGCTCACAACTCCCTCGTTTGATGTCGGATTGGGTCGATTTGTGGTCATCTGGAAGGTACTTTAGTGCTCTTTCATTCTTGACTTGAATCATCGTATTCGGAGACCATTTGCGCATCCGTAAGTGGGATCGCAGTCGTCGGTCCTAAATTTTTCCTTCATCTCCTTGTCCAATAGTAACCTTCATAACTCTCTCTTCAATGGTCGAATTTAGACTATTTTGAGCTCATTGGAATGGTAACTCGACAAGCTTCCAAATGGGACCAGAATTGGCTAATTCTGAGACCGTTCGATATCCCAAAAGCACGTTGGAACTCTTCGATTGTCATTTTGCAATTTGGATTGTTAATCTTTCCAAATCACGCGATCCAATGGAGATGCTCATACCTCCCTCGTTTGATGTCGGATTGGGTCAATTTTTGGTCATCTAAAAGGTACTTTAGTGCTCTTTCATTCTGACTTGAATCATCGTATTCCTAGACCATTTGCGCATCCGTAAGTGGGATCGCAGTCGTCGGTCCTGAATTTTTCCTTCAGCTCCTTGTCCAATAGTAACCTTCATAACTCTCTCTTCAGTGGTCGAATTAAGACTATTTTGAGATCATTGGAATGGTAACTAGACAAGCTTCCTAATGGGACCAGAATTGTCTAATTCTGATAACGTTCGATATCCTAAAAGTGCGTTGAAACTCCTTGATCGTCATTTTACAACTTGGATTGTTAATTCCAAATCACGCGATCCAACGGAGATGCTCATAACTCCCTCGTTTGAGGTCGGATTGGCTCAATTTTTAGACATCTGAAAAGTTCTTTAGTGCTCTTTGTTACTGACTTGAATCATCGTATTCTGAGACCATTTGCACATCTGTAAGTGGGATCGCAGTCGTCGGTCTTGAATTTTTCCTTCATCTCGTTGTCCAATAGTAACCTTCATAACTATCTCTTCAGTGGTTGAATTTAGACTATTTTGAGCTATTGGAATGAAAACTCGACAATCTTCCAAATGGGATCAGAATTGGCTAATTCTGAGACCGTTCGATATCCTAAAAGCACGTTGGAACTCTTCGATCATCATTTTGCAATTTGGATTGTTAATCTTTCCAAATCGCGTGATCCAATGGAGATGCCGATAACTCCCTCGTTTGATGTCGGATTGGGTCAATTTTTGGTCATCTGAAAGGTACTTTAGTGCTCTTTCATTCCTGACTAGAATCGTCATATCCCGAGACCATTTGCACATCCATAAGTGGGTTCGCAGTCGTCAGTCCTGGATTTTTCCTTCGTCTCCTTGTCCAATAGTAGCCTTCATAACTCTCTCTTCAGTTGTTGAATTTAGACTATTTTGAGCTCATTGGAATGGTAACTCGACAAGCTTCCTAATGGGACCAGAATTGGCTAATTCTGAGACCGTTCGATATCCCAAAAGCACGTTGGAACTCTTCGATTGTCATTTTGCTATTTGGATTGTTAATCTTTCCAAATTACGTGATCCAACGAAGATGCTCATAACTCCCTCGTTCGATGTCAGATTGGGTCAATTTTTGGTCATCTGAAAGGTACTATAGTGCTCTTTCGTTCTTGACTGGAATTGTCATATTCGTAGACCATTTGTGCATCCGTAATTGGGATCGCAGTCGTCGGTCCTGAATTTTTCCTTCATCTCCTTGTCCAATAGTAACCTTCATAACTATCTCTTCAGTGGTTGAATTTAGACTATTTTGAGCTCATTGGAATGGTAACTCGACAAGCTTCCTAATGGGACCAGAATTGGCTAATTCTGAGACCGTTCGATATCCTAAAAGCACGTTGGAACTCTTCGATCGTCATTTTGCAATTTGGATTGTTAATCTTTCCAAATCGCGCGATCCAATGGAGATGCTCATAACTCCCTCTTTTGATGTCGGATTGGGTCAATTTTTGGTCATCTGAAAGGTACTTTAGTGCTCTTTCATTCTGACTTGAATCATCGTATTCCTAGACCATTTGCGCATCCGTAAGTGGGATCGCAGTCGTCGGTCTTGAATTTTTCCTTCATCTCGTTGTCCAATAGTAACCTTCATAACTATCTCTTCAGTGGTTGAATTTAGACTATTTTGAGCTATTGGAATGAAAACTCGACAATCTTCCAAATGGGATCAGAATTGGCTAATTCTGAGACCGTTCGATATCCTAAAAGCACGTTGGAACTCTTCGATCATCATTTTGCAATTTGGATTGTTAATCTTTCCAAATCGCGTGATCCAATGGAGATGCCGATAACTCCCTCGTTTGATGTCAGATTGGGTCAATTTTTGGTCATCTGAAAGGTACTTTAGTGCTCTTTCATTCCTAACTAGAATCGTCGTATCCCGAGACCATTTGCGCATCCAAAAGTGCGATCGCATTCGTCAGTCCTGGATTTTTCCTTCATCTCCTTGTCCAATAGTAACCTTCATAACCCTCTCTTCAGTTGTCAAATTTAGACTATTTTGAGCTCATTGGATTGGTAATTCGACAAGCTTCCTAATGGGACCAGAATTGGCTAATTCTGAGACCGTTCGATATCCCAAAAGCACGTTGGAACTCTTCGATTGTCTTTTTGCAATTCGGATTGTTAATCTTTTTGAATTGCGCGATCCAAAGAAGATGCTCCTAACTCCCTCGTTTGATGTCAAATTCGATCAATTTTTGGTCATCTAAAATGTACTATAGTGCTCTTTCATTCTTGACTGGAATCGTCGTATTCGTAGACCATTTTTGCATCCGTAATTGGGATCGCAGTCGTCGGTCTTGAATTTTTCCTTCATCTCCTTGTCCAATAGTAACCTCCATAACTCTCTCTTCAGTGGTTGAATTTAGACCATTTTTAGCTCATTGGAATGGTAACTCGACAAGCTTCCAAAAGGGACCGGAAGTGTCTAGTTCCGAGACCGTTCGACATCCCAAAACTACGTTGGAACTTTTCGATCGACATTTTGCAATTTGGATTGTTAATCTTTCCGAATCACGCGATCCAACGGAGATGCTCACTCATAACTCCCTCGTTTAATGTCGGATTGGTTCAAATTTTGGTCATCTGAAAGGTGCTTTGGTGCTCTTTCACTCCTGACCTGAATCGTCGTATAACTAGACTATTTGCGCATCCGTAAGTGGGATCGCAGTCGTCGGTAGTGAATTTTTCCTTCATCTCCTCGTCCAATAGTAACCATCATAGATCTCTCCTAACTGGTCGAATTTGGACAATTTTGAACTCATTAGAATGGTAACTCAACAAGCTTCCAAATGGGGCCAGAATTGTCTAATTTTGAGACTGTTCGATATCCCGAAACCCCGTTGGAACTCTTCGATCGTCATTTTGAAATTTGCATTCTTAATCTTTCCACATCGCGCTATCCAATGGAGATGCTCACAACTCCCTCGTTTGATGTCGGATTGGGTCGATTTGTGGTCATCTGAAAGGTACTTTAGTGCTCTTTCATTCTTGACTTGAATCATCGTATTCGGAGACCATTTGCGCATCCGTAAGTGGGATCGCAGTCGTCGGTCCTAAATTTTTCCTTCATCTCCTAGTCCAATAGTAACCATCTTCAGTGGTCGAATTTAGACTATTTTGAGCTCATCGGAATCAAAACTCGTCAAGCTTCCAAATGGGACTAGAATTGGCTAATTCTGAGACCGTTCGATATCCCAAAAGCACGTTGGAACTCTTCGATTGTCATTTTGCAATTTGGATTGTTAATCTTTCCAAGTCGCGCGATCCAATGGAGATGCTCATAACTCCCTCGTTTAATGTCGGATTGGGTCAATTTTTGGTCATCTGAAAGGTGCTTTAGTGCTCTTTCATTCTGACTTGAATCATCATATTCCTAGACCATTTGCGCATCCGTAAGTGGGATCGCAGTGGTCGGTCCTGAATTTTTCCTTCATCTCCCTGTCCAATAGTAACCTTCATAACTCTCTCTTCAGTGGTCGAATCTAGACTATTTTGAGCTCATTGGAATGGTAACCAGACAAGTTTCCTAATGGGACCAGAATTGTCTAATTCTGATACCGTTCGATATCCTAAAAGCGCTTTGAAACTCCTTGATCGTCATTTTACAATTTGGATTGTTAATTCCAAATCGCGCGATCCAACGGAGATGCTCATAACTCCCTCGTTTGACGTCGGATTGGCTCGATTTTTGGTCATCTGAAAAGTTCTTTAGTGCTCTTCGTTACTGACTTGAATCGTCGTATTCTGAGACCATTTGCAATCCGTAAGTGGGATCGCAGTCGTCGGTCTTGAATTTTTCCTTCATCTCCTTGTCCAATACCAAACTTCATAACTCTCTCTTCAGTGGTCGAATTTAGACTATTTTGAGCTCATTGGAATGAAAACTTGACAATCTTCCAAATGGGATCAGAATTGGCTAATTCCGAGATCGTTCGATATCCTAAAAGCACGTTGGAACTCTTCGATCATCATTTTACAATTTGGATTGTTAGTCTTTCCAAATCGCGCGATCCAATGGAGATGTTGATAACTCCCTCGTTTGATGTCGGATTGGGTCGATTTTTGGTCATCTGAAAGGTACTTTAGTGCTCTTTCATTCCTGACTAGAATCGTCATATCCCGAGACCATTTGCGCATCCATAAGTGGGTTCGCAGTCGTCAGTCCTGGATTTTTCCTTCGTCTCCTTGTCCAATAGTAGCCTTCATAACTCTCTCTTCAGTTGTTGAATTTAGACTATTTTGAGCTCATTGGAATGGTAACTCGACAAGCTTCCTAATGGGACCAGAATTGGCTAATTCTGAGACCGTTCGATATCCGAAAAGCACGTTGAAACTCTTTGATTGTCTTTTTGCAATTTGGATTGTTAATCTTTTTGAAACGCGCGATCCAATGAAGATGCTCATAACTCCCTCGTTTGATGTCAGATTCGGTCAAATTTTGGTCATCTGAAAGGTACTATAGTGCTCTTTCATTCTTGACTGGAATTGTCATATTCGTAGACCATTTGTGCATCCGTAATTGGGATCGCAGTCGTCGGTCCTGAATTTTTCTTTCATCTCCTTGTCCAATAGTAACCTTCATAACTCTCTCTTCAATGGTCGAATTTAGACTATTTTGAGCTCATTGGAATGGTAACTCGACACGCTTCCAAAAGGGACCAGAATTGGCTAATTCCGAGACCGTTCGATATCCCTAAACCCCGTTGGAACTCTTCGATCGTCATTTTGCAATTTGGATTGTTAATCTTTCCAAATCGCGCGATCCAATGGAGATGCTCATAACTCCCTCTTTTGATGTCGGATTGGGTCAATTTTTGGTCATCTGAAAGGTACTTTAGTGCTCTTTCATTCTGACTTGAATCATCGTATTCCTAGACCATTTGCGCATCCGTAAGTGGGATCGCAGTCGTCGGTCCTGAATTTTTCCTTCATCTCCTTGTCCAATAGTAACCTTCATAACTATCTCTTCAGTGGTTGAATTTAGACTATTTTGAGCTATTGGAATGAAAACTCGACAATCTTCCAAATGGGATCAGAATTGGCTAATTCTGAGACCGTTCGATATCCTAAAAGCACGTTGGAACTCTTCGATCATCACTTTGCAATTTGGATTGTTAATCTTTCCAAATCGCGTGATCCAATGGAGATGCTGATAACTCCCTCGTTTGATGTCAGATTGGGTCGATTTTTGGTCATCTGAAAGGTACTTTTAGTGCTCTTTCATTCCTGACTAGAATCGTCGTATCCCGAGACCATTTGCGCATCCATAAGTGCGATCACAGTCGTCAGTCCTGGATTTTTCCTTCATCTCCTTGTCCAATAGTAACCTTCATAACCCTCTCTTCAGTTGTCAAATTTGGACTATTTTGAGCTCATTGGAATGGTAACTCGACAAGCTTCCTAATGGGACCAGAATTGGCTAATTCTGAGACCATTCGATATCCCAAAAGCACGTTGGAACTCTTCGATTGTCTTTTTGCGATTTGGATTGTTAATCTTTTTGAATTGCACGATCCAAAGAAGATGCTCCTAACTCCCTCGTTTGATGTCAAATTCGATCAATTTTTGGTCATCTGAAATGTACTATAGTGCTCTTTCATTCTTGACTGGAATCGTCGTATTCGTAGACCATTTTTGCATCCGTAATTGGGATCGCAGTCGTCGGTCTTGAATTTTTCCTTCATCTCCTTGTCCAATAGTAACCTCCATAACTCTCTCTTCAGTGGTTGAATTTAGACCATTTTTAGCTCATTGGAATGGTAACTCGACAAGCTTCCAAAAGGGACCGGAAGTGTCTAGTTCCGAGACCGTTCGACATCCCAAAACTACGTTGGAACTTTTCGATCGACATTTTGCAATTTGGATTGTTAATCTTTCCGAATCACGCGATCCAACGGAGATGCTCACTCATAACTCCCTCGTTTAATGTCGGATTGGTTCAATTTTTGGTCATCTGAAAGGTACTTTGGTGCTCTTTCACTCCTGACCTGAATCGTCGTATAACTAGACTATTTGTGCATCCGTAAGTGGGATCGCAGTCGTCGGTAGTGAATTTTTCCTTCATCTCCTTGTCCAATAGTAACCATCATAAATCTCTCCTAACTAGTCGAATTTGGACAATTTTGAACTCATTAGAATGGTAACTCAGCAAGCTTCCAAATGGGGCCAGAATTGTCTAATTTTGAGACTGTTCGATATCCCGAAACCCCGTTGGAACTCTTCGATCGTCATTTTGAAATTTGGATCGCGCGATCCAATGGAGATGCTCACAACTCCCTCGTTTGATGTCGGATTGGGTCGATTTGTGGTCATCTGGAAGGTACTTTAGTGCTTTTCATTCTTGACTTGAATCATCGTATTCGGAGACCATTTGCGCATCCGTAAGTGGGATTGCAGTCGTCGGTCCTAAATTTTTCCTTCATCTCCTAGTCCAATAGTAACCATCTTCAGTGGTCGAATTTAGACTATTTTGAGCTCATCGGAATCAAAACTCGTCAAGCTTCCAAATGGGACTAGAATTGGCTAATTCTGAGACCGTTCGATATCCCAAAAGCACGTTGGAACTCTTCGATTGTCATTTTGCAATTTGGATTGTTAATCTTTCCAAATCGCGCGATCCAATGGAGATGCTCATAACTCCCTCGTTTGATGTCGGACTGGGTCAATTTTTGGTCATCTGAAAGGTACTTTAGTGCTCTTTCATTCTGACTTGAATCATCATATTCCTAGACCATTTGCGCATCCGTAAGTGGGATCGCAGTCGTCGGTCCTGAATTTTTCCTTCATCTCCTTGTCCAATAGTAACCTTCATAACTCTCTCTTCAGTGGTCGAATCTAGACTATTTTGAGCTCATTGGAATGGTAACTCGACAAGTTTCCTAATGGGACCAGAATTGTCTAATTCTGATACCGTTCGATATCCTAAAAGCGCTTTGAAACTCCTTGATCGTCATTTTACAATTTGGATTGTTAATTCCAAATCGCGCGATCCAACGGAGATGCTCATAACTCCCTCGTTTGACGTCGGATTGGCTCGATTTTTGGTCATCTGAAAAGTTCTTTAGTGCTCTTCGTTACTGACTTGAATCGTCGTATTCTGAGACCATTTGCAATCCGTAAGTGGGATCGCAGTCGTCGGTCTTGAATTTTTCCTTCATCTCCTTGTCCAATACCAAACTTCATAACTCTCTCTTCAGTGGTCGAATTTAGACTATTTTGAGCTCATTGGAATGAAAACTTGACAATCTTCCAAATGGGATCAGAATTGGCTAATTCCGAGATCGTTCGATATCCTAAAAGCACGTTGGAACTCTTCGATCATCATTTTACAATTTGGATTGTTAGTCTTTCCAAATCGCGCGATCCAATGGAGATGTTGATAACTCCCTCGTTTGATGTCGGATTGGGTCGATTTTTGGTCATCTGAAAGGTACTTTAGTGCTCTTTCATTCCTGACTAGAATCGTCATATCCCGAGACCATTTGCGCATCCATAAGTGGGTTCGCAGTCGTCAGTCCTGGATTTTTCCTTCGTCTCCTTGTCCAATAGTAGCCTTCATAACTCTCTCTTCAGTTGTTGAATTTAGACTATTTTGAGCTCATTGGAATGGTAACTCGACAAGCTTCCTAATGGGACCAGAACTGGCTAATTCTGAGACCGTTCGATATCCGAAAAGCACGTTGAAACTCTTTGATTGTCTTTTTGCAATTTGGATTGTTAATCTTTTTGAAACGCGCGATCCAATGAAGATGCTCATAACTCCCTCGTTTGATGTCAGATTCGGTCAAATTTTGGTCATCTGAAAGGTACTATAGTGCTCTTTCGTTCTTGACTGGAATTGTCATATTCGTAGACCATTTGTGCATCCGTAATTGGGATCGCAGTCGTCGGTCCTGAATTTTTCTTTCATCTCCTTGTCCAATAGTAACCTTCATAACTCTCTCTTCAATGGTCGAATTTAGACTATTTTGAGCTCATTGGAATGGTAACTCGACACGCTTCCAAAAGGGACCAGAATTGGCTAATTCCGAGACCGTTCGATATCCCTAAACCCCGTTGGAACTCTTCGATCGTCATTTTGCAATTTGGATTGTTAATCTTTCCAAATCGCGCGATCCAATGGAGATGCTCATAACTCCCTCTTTTGATGTCGGATTGGGTCAATTTTTGGTCATCTGAAAGGTACTTTAGTGCTCTTTCATTCTGACTTGAATCATCGTATTCCTAGACCATTTGCGCATCCGTAAGTGGGATCGCAGTCGTCGGTCCTGAATTTTTCCTTCATCTCCTTGTCCAATAGTAACCTTCATAACTATCTCTTCAGTGGTTGAATTTAGACTATTTTGAGCTATTGGAGTGAAAACTCGCCAAGCTTCCAAATGGGACTAGAATTGGCTAATTCTGAGACCGTTCGATATCCTAAAAGCACGTTGGAACTCTTCGATCATCACTTTGCAATTTGGATTGTTAATCTTTCCAAATCGCGTGATCCAATGGAGATGCTGATAACTCCCTCGTTTGATGTCAGATTGGGTCGATTTTTGGTCATCTGAAAGGTACTTTTAGTGCTCTTTCATTCCTGACTAGAATCGTCGTATCCCGAGACCATTTGCGCATCCATAAGTGCGATCACAGTCGTCAGTCCTGGATTTTTCCTTCATCTCCTTGTCCAATAGTAACCTTCATAACCCTCTCTTCAGTTGTCAAATTTGGACTATTTTGAGCTCATTGGAATGGTAACTCGACAAGCTTCCTAATGGGACCAGAATTGGCTAATTCTGAGACCATTCGATATCCCAAAAGCACGTTGGAACTCTTCGATTGTCTTTTTGCGATTTGGATTGTTAATCTTTTTGAATTGCACGATCCAAAGAAGATGCTCCTAACTCCCTCGTTTGATGTCAAATTCGATCAATTTTTGGTCATCTGAAATGTACTATAGTGCTCTTTCATTCTTGACTGGAATCGTCGTATTCGTAGACCATTTTTGCATCCGTAATTGGGATCGCAGTCGTCGGTCTTGAATTTTTCCTTCATCTCCTTGTCCAATAGTAACCTCCATAACTCTCTCTTCAATGGTTGAATTTAGACTATTTTTAGCTCATTGGAATGGTAACTCGACAAGCTTCCAAAAGGGACCAGAATTGGCTAGTTCCGAGACCGTTCGACATCCCAAAACTACGTTGGAACTTTTCGATCGTCATTTTGCAATTTGGATTGTTAATCTTTCCGAATCACGCGATCCAACGGAGATGCTCACTCATAACTCCCTCGTTTAATGTCGGATTGGTTCAAATTTTGGTCATCTGAAAGGTGCTTTGGTGCTCTTTCACTCCTGACCTGAATCGTCGTATAACTAGACTATTTGCGCATCCGTAAGTGGGATCGCAGTCGTCGGTAGTGAATTTTTCCTTCATCTCCTAGTCCAATAGTAACCATCATAAATCTCTCCTAACTGGTCGAATTTGGACAATTTCGAACTCATTAGAATGGTAACTCAACAAGCTTCCAAATGGGGCCAGAATTGTCTAATTTTGAGACTGTTCGATATCCCGAAACCCCGTTGGAACTCTTCGATCGTCATTTTGAAATTTGGATTCTTAATCTTTCAATATCGCGCGATCCAATGGAGATGCTCACAACTCCCTCGTTTGATGTCGGATTGGGTCGATTTGTGGTCATCTGAAAGGCACTTTAGTGCTCTTTCATTCTTGACTTGAATTGTCGTATTCGGAGACCATTTGCGCATCCGTAAGTGGGATCGCACTCGTCGGTCCTAAATTTTTCCTTCATCTCCTAGTCCAATAGTAACCATCTTCAGTGGTCGAATTTAGACTATTTTGAGCTCATTGGAATCAAAACTCGCCAAGCTTCCAAATGGGACTAGAATTGGCTAATTCTGAGACCGTTCGATCTCCCAAAAGCACGTTGGAACTCTTCGATTGTCATTTTGCAATTTGGATTGTTAATCTTTCCAAATCGCGCGATCCAATGGAGATGCTCATAACTCCCTCGTTTAATGTCGGATTGGGTCAATTTTTGGTCATCTGAAAGGTACTTTAGTGCTCTTTCATTCTGACTTGAATCATCATATTCCTAGACCATTTGCGCATCCGTAAGTGGGATCGCAGTCGTCGGTCCTGAATTTTGCCTTCATCTCCTTGTCCAATAGTAACCTTCATGACTCTCTCTCTTCAGTGGTCGAATCTAGACTATTTCGAGCTCATTGGAATGGTAACCAGACAAGTTTCCTAATGGGACCAGAATTGTCTAATTCTGATACCGTTCGATATCCTAAAAGCGCTTTGAAACTCCTTGATCGTCATTTTACAATTTGGATTGTTAATTCCAAATCGCGCGATCCAACGGAGATGCTCATAACTCCCTCGTTTGACGTCGGATTGGCTCGATTTTTGGTCATCTGAAAAGCTCTTTAGTGCTCTTCGTTACTGACTTGAATCGTCGTATTCTGAGACCATTTGCAATCCGTAAGTGGGATCGCAGTCGTCGGTCTTGAATTTTTCCTTCATCTCCTTGTCCAATACTAAACTTCATAACTCTCTCTTCAGTGGTCGAATTTAGACTATTTTGAGCTCATTGGAATGAAAACTTGACAATCTTCCAAATGGGATCAGAATTGGCTAATTCCGAGACCGTTCGATATCCTAAAAGCACGATGGAACTCTTCGATCATCATTTTGCAATTTGGATTGTTAATCTTTCCAAATCGCGTGATCCAATGGAGATGCTGATAACTCCCTCGTTTGATGTCAGATTGGGTCGATTTTTGGTCATTTGAAAGGTACTTTTAGTGCTCTTTCATTCCTGACTAGAATCGTCGTATCCCGAGACCATTTGCGCATCCATAAGTGCGATCGCAGTCGTCAGTCCTGGATTTTTCCTTCATCTCCTTGTCCAATAGTAACCTTCATAACCCTCTCTTCAGTTGTTGAATTTAGACTATTTTGAGCTCACTGGAATGGTAACTCGACAAGCTTCCTAATGGGACCAAAATTGGCTAATTCTGAGACCGTTCGATATCCCAAAAGCACGTTGAAACTCTTTGATTGTCTTTTTGCAATTTAGATTTAATCTTTTTGAATCACGCGATCCAACGAAGATACTCATAACTCCCTCATTTGATGTCAGATTCGGTCAAATTTTGGTCATCTGAAAGGTACTATAATAGTGCTCTTTCATTCTTGACTGGAATTGTCATATTCGTAGACCATTTGTGCATCCGTAATTGGGATCGCAGTCGTCGGTCCTGAATTTTTCTTTTGTCTCCTTGTCCAATAGTAACCTTCATAACTCTCTCTTCAATGGTCGAATTTAGACCATTTTGAGCTCATTGGAATGGTAACTCGACAAGCTTCCAAAAGGGACCATAATTGGCTAATTCCGAGACCGTTCGATGTCCCTAAACCCCGTTGGAACTCTTCGATCGTCATTTTGCAATTTGGATTGTTAATCTTTCCAAATCGCGCGATCCAATGGAGATGCTCATAACTCCCTCGTTTGATGTCGGATTGGGTCAATTTTTGGTCATCTGAAAGGTACTTTAGTGCTCTTCATTACTGACTTGAATCGTCGTATTCCGAGACCATTTGCGCATCCGTAAGTGGGATCGCAGTCGTCGGTCTTGAATTTTTCCTTCATCTCCTTGTCCAATAGTAAACTTCATAACTCTCTCTTCAGTGGTCGAATTTAGACTATTTTGAGCTCATTGGAATGAAAACTCGACAATCTTCCAAATGGGATCAGAATTGGCTAATTCTGAGACCGTTCGATATCCTAAAAGCACGTTGGAACTCTTCGATCATCATTTTGCAATTTGGATTGTTAATCTTTCCAAATCGCGTGATCCAATGGAGATGCTGATAACTCCCTCGTTTGATGTCAGATTGGGTCAATTTTTGGTCATCTGAAAGGTACTTTAGTGCTCTTTCATTCCTAACTAGAATCGTCGTATCCCGAGACCATTTGCGCATCCAAAAGTGCGATCGCATTCGTCAGTCCTGGATTTTTCCTTCATCTCCTTGTCCAATAGTAACCTTCATAACCCTCTCTTCAGCTGTCAAATTTAGACTATTTTGAGCTCATTGGATTGGTAATTCGACAAGCTTCCTAATGGGACCAGAATTGGCTAATTCTGAGACCGTTCGATATCCCAAAAGCACGTTGGAACTCTTCGATTGTCTTTTTGCAATTCGGATTGTTAATCTTTTTGAATTGCGCGATCCAAAGAAGATGCTCCTAACTCCCTCGTTTGATGTCAAATTCGATCAATTTTTGGTCATCTGAAATGTACTATAGTGCTCTTTCATTCTTGACTGGAATCGTCGTATTCGTAGACCATTTTTGCATCCGTAATTGGGGTCGCAGTCGTCGGTCTTGAATTTTTCCTTCATCTCCTTGTCCAATAGTAACCTCCATAACTCTCTCTTCAATGGTTGAATTTAGACTATTTTTAGCTCATTGGAATGGTAACTCGACAAGCTTCCAAACGGGACCAGAATTGGCTAGTTCCGAGACCGTTCGACATCCCAAAACTACGTTGGAACTTTTCGATCGACATTTTGCAATTTGGATTGTTAATCTTTCCGAATCACGCGATCCAACGGAGATGCTCACTCATAACTCCCTCGTTTAATGTCGGATTGGTTCAAATTTTGGTCATCTGAAAGGTGCTTTGGTGCTCTTTCACTCCTGACCTGAATCGTCGTATAACTAGACTATTTGCGCATCCGTAAGTGGGATCGCAGTCGTCGGTAGTGAATTTTTCCTTCATCTCCTCGTCCAATAGTAACCATCATAAATCTCTCCTAACTGGTCGAATTTGGACAATTTTGAACTCATTAGAATGGTAACTCAACAAGCTTCCAAATGGGGCCAGAATTGTCTAATTTTGAGACTGTTCGATATCCCGAAACCCCGTTGGAACTCTTCGATCGTCATTTTGAAATTTGGATTCTTAATCTTTCCATATCGCGCGATCCAATGGAGATGCTCACAACTCCCTCGTTTGATGTCGGATTGGGTCGATTTGTGGTCATCTGAAAGGTACTTTAGTGCTCTTTCATTCTTGACTTGAATCATCGTATTCGGAGACCATTTGCGCATCCGTAAGTGGGATCGCAGTCGTCGGTCCTAAATTTTTCCTTCATCTCCTAGTCCAATAGTAACCATCTTCAGTGGTCGAATTTAGACTATTTTGAGCTCATTGGAATCAAAACTCGTCAAGCTTCCAAATGGGACTAGAATTGGCTAATTCTGAGACCGTTCGATATCCCAAAAGCACGTTGGAACTCTTCGATTGTCATTTTGCAATTTGGATTGTTAATCTTTCCAAGTCGCGCGATCCAATGGAGATGCTCATAACTCCCTCGTTTAATGTCGGATTGGGTCAATTTTTGGTCATCTGAAAGGTGCTTTAGTGCTCTTTCATTCTGACTTGAATCATCATATTCCTAGACCATTTGCGCATCCGTAAGTGGGATCGCAGTCGTCGGTCCTGAATTTTTCCTTCATCTCCTTGTCCAATAGTAACCTTCATAACTCTCTCTTCAGTGGTCGAATCTAGACTATTTTGAGCTCATTGGAATGGTAACTAGACAAGTTTCCTAATGGGACCAGAATTGTCTAATTCTGATACCGTTCGATATCCTAAAAGCGCTTTGAAACTCCTTGATCGTCATTTTACAATTTGGATTGTTAATTCCAAATCGCGCGATCCAACGGAGATGCTCATAACTCCCTCGTTTGATGTCGGATTGGGTCGATTTTTGGTCATCTGAAAGGTACTTTAGTGCTCTTTCATTCCTGGCTTGAATCGTCGTATTCTGAGACCATTTGCACATCCGTAAGTGGGATCGCAGTCGTCGGTCTTGAATTTTTCCTTCATCTCCTTGTCCAATAGTAAACTTCATAACTCTCTCTTCAGTGGTCGAATTTAGACTATTTTGAGCTCATTGAAATGAAAACTCGTCAATCTTCCAAATGGGATCTGAATTGGCTAATTCTGAGACCGTTCGATATCCTAAAAGCACGTTGGAACTCTTCGATCATCATTTCGCAATTTGGATTGTCAATCTTTCCAAATTGCATGATCCAATGGAGATGATGATAACTCCCTCGTTTGATGTCGGATTGGGTCGATTTTTGGTCATCTGAAAGGTACTTTAGTGCTCTTTCATTCTAGAATCGTCGTATCTCGAGACCATTTGCGCATCCATAAGTGGGATTGTAGTCGTCAGTCCTGGATTTTTCCTTCATCTCCTTGTCCAATAGTGACCTTCATAACTCTCTCTTCAGTTGTTGAATTTAGACTATTTTGAGCTCATTGGAATGGTAACTCGACAAGCTTCCCAATGGGACCAGAATTGGCTAATTCTGAGACCGTTCGATATCCCAAAAGCACATTGGAACTCTTTGATTGTCTTTTTGCAATTTGGATTGTTAATCTTTTTGAAACGCGCGATCCAATGAAGATGCTCATAACTCCCTCGTTTGATGTCAGATTGGGTCAAATTTTGGTCATCTGAAAGGTACTATAGTGCTCTTTCATTCTTGACTTGAATTGTCATATTCGTAGACCATTTGTGCATCCGTAATTGGGATCGCAGTCGTCGGTCCTGAATTTTTCTTTCATCTCCTTGTCCAATAGTAACCTTCATAACTCTCTCTTCAATGGTCGAATTTAGACTATTTTGAGCTCATTGGAATGGTAACTCGACACGCTTCCAAATGGAACAAGAATTGGCTAATTTTGAGACCGTTCGATATCCCAAAACCACGTTGGAACTCTTCGATCGTCATTTTGCAATTTGGATTGTTAATCTTTCCAAATCGCGCGATCCAATGGAGATGCTCATAACTCCCTCTTTTGATGTCGGATTGGGTCAATTTTTGGTCATCTGAAAGGTACTTTAGTGCTCTTTCATTCTGACTTGAATCATCGTATTCCTAGACCATTTGCGCATCCGTAAGTGGGATCGCAGTCGTCGGTCTTGAATTTTTCCTTCATCTCCTTGTCCAATACTAAACTTCATAACTCTCTCTTCAGTGGTCGAATTTAGACTATTTTGAGCTCATTGGAATGAAAACTTGACAATCTTCCAAATGGGATCAGAATTGGCTAATTCCGAGACCGTTCGATATCCTAAAAGCACGATGGAACTCTTCGATCATCATTTTGCAATTTGGATTGTTAATCTTTCCAAATCGCGTGATCCAATGGAGATGCTGATAACTCCCTCGTTTGATGTCAGATTGGGTCAATTTTTGGTCATTTGAAAGGTACTTTTAGTGCTCTTTCATTCCTGACTAGAATCGTCGTATCCCGAGACCATTTGCGCATCCATAAGTGCGATCGCAGTCGTCAGTCCTGGATTTTTCCTTCATCTCCTTGTCCAATAGTAACCTTCATAACCCTCTCTTCAGTTGTCAAATTTGGACTATTTTGAGCTCATTGGAATGGTAACTCGACAAGCTTCCTAATGGGACCAGAATTGGCTAATTCTGAGACCATTCGATATCCCAAAAGCACGTTGGAACTCTTCGATTGTCTTTTTGCGATTTGGATTGTTAATCTTTTTGAATTGCACGATCCAAAGAAGATGCTCCTAACTCCCTCGTTTGATGTCAAATTCGATCAATTTTTGGTCATCTGAAATGTACTATAGTGCTCTTTCATTCTTGACTGGAATCGTCGTATTCGTAGACCATTTTTGCATCCGTAATTGGGATCGCAGTCGTCGGTCTTGAATTTTTCCTTCATCTCCTTGTCCAATAGTAACCTCCATAACTCTCTCTTCAGTGGTTGAATTTAGACCATTTTTAGCTCATTGGAATGGTAACTCGACAAGCTTCCAAAAGGGACCGGAAGTGTCTAGTTCCGAGACCGTTCGACATCCCAAAACTACGTTGGAACTTTTCGATCGACATTTTGCAATTTGGATTGTTAATCTTTCCGAATCACGCGATCCAACGGAGATGCTCACTCATAACTCCCTCGTTTAATGTCGGATTGGTTCAAATTTTGGTCATCTGAAAGGTGCTTTGGTGCTCTTTCACTCCTGACCTGAATCGTCGTATAACTAGACTATTTGCGCATCCGTAAGTGGGATCGCAGTCGTCGGTAGTGAATTTTTCCTTCATCTCCTCGTCCAATAGTAACCATCATAGATCTCTCCTAACTGGTCGAATTTGGACAATTTTGAACTCATTAGAATGGTAACTCAACAAGCTTCCAAATGGGGCCAGAATTGTCTAATTTTGAGACTGTTCGATATCCCGAAACCCCGTTGGAACTCTTCGATCGTCATTTTGAAATTTGGATTCTTAATCTTTCCCAATCGCGCTATCCAATGGAGATGCTCACAACTCCCTCGTTTGATGTCGGATTGGGTCGATTTGTGGTCATCTGAAAGGTACTTTAGTGCTCTTTCATTCTTGACTTGAATCATCGTATTCGGAGACCATTTGCGCATCCGTAAGTGGGATCGCAGTCGTCGGTCCTAAATTTTTCCTTCATCTCCTAGTCCAATAGTAACCATCTTCAGTGGTCGAATTTAGACTATTTTGAGCTCATTGGAATCAAAACTCGTCAAGCTTCCAAATGGGACTAGAATTGGCTAATTCTGAGACCGTTCGATATCCCAAAAGCACGTTGGAACTCTTCGATTGTCATTTTGCAATTTGGATTGTTAATCTTTCCAAGTCGCGCGATCCAATGGAGATGCTCATAACTCCCTCGTTTAATGTCGGATTGGGTCAATTTTTGGTCATCTGAAAGGTGCTTTAGTGCTCTTTCATTCTGACTTGAATCATCATATTCCTAGACCATTTGCGCATCCGTAAGTGGGATCGCAGTCGTCGGTCCTGAATTTTTCCTTCATCTCCCTGTCCAATAGTAACCTTCATAACTCTCTCTTCAGTGGTCGAATCTAGACTATTTTGAGCTCATTGGAATGGTAACCAGACAAGTTTCCTAATGGGACCAGAATTGTCTAATTCTGATACCGTTCGATATCCTAAAAGCGCTTTGAAACTCCTTGATCGTCATTTTACAATTTGGATTGTTAATTCCAAATCGCGCGATCCAACGGAGATGCTCATAACTCCCTCGTTTGATGTCGGATTGGGTCGATTTTTGGTCATCTGAAAGGTACTTTAGTGCTCTTTCATTCCTGACTTGAATCGTCGTATTCTGAGACCATTTGCAATCCGTAAGTGGGATCGCAGTCGTCGGTCTTGAATTTTTCCTTCATCTCCTTGTCCAATACTAAACTTCATAACTCTCTCTTCAGTGGTCGAATTTAGACTATTTTGAGCTCATTGGAATGAAAACTTGACAATCTTCCAAATGGGATCAGAATTGGCTAATTCCGAGATCGTTCGATATCCTAAAAGCACGTTGGAACTCTTCGATCATCATTTTACAATTTGGATTGTTAGTCTTTCCAAATCGCGCGATCCAATGGAGATGTTGATAACTCCCTCGTTTGATGTCGGATTGGGTCGATTTTTGGTCATCTGAAAGGTACTTTAGTGCTCTTTCATTCCTGACTAGAATCGTCATATCCCGAGACCATTTGCGCATCCATAAGTGGGTTCGCAGTCGTCAGTCCTGGATTTTTCCTTCGTCTCCTTGTCCAATAGTAGCCTTCATAACTCTCTCTTCAGTTGTTGAATTTAGACTATTTTGAGCTCACTGGAATGGTAACTCGACAAGCTTCCTAATGGGACCAGCATTGGCTAATTCTGAGACCGTTCGATATCCCAAAAGCACGTTGAAACTCTTTGATTGTCTTTTTGCAATTTGGATTGTTAATCTTTTTGAAACGCGCGATCCAACGAAGATGCTCATAACTCCCTCGTTTGATGTCAGATTCGGTCAAATTTTGGTCATCTGAAAGGTACTATAGTGCTCTTTCGTTCTTGACTGGAATTGTCATATTCGTAGACCATTTGTGCATCCGTAATTGGGATCGCAGTCGTCGGTCCTGAATTTTTCTTTCATCTCCTTGTCCAATAGTAACCTTCATAACTCTCTCTTCAATGGTCGAATTTAGACTATTTTGAGCTCATTGGAATGGTAACTCGACACGCTTCCAAAAGGGACCAGAATTGGCTAATTCCGAGACCGTTCGATATCCCTAAACCCCGTTGGAACTCTTCGATCGTCATTTTGCAATTTGGATTGTTAATCTTTCCAAATCGCGCGATCCAATGGAGATGCTCATAACTCCCTCTTTTGATGTCGGATTGGGTCAATTTTTGGTCATCTGAAAGGTACTTTAGTGCTCTTTCATTCTGACTTGAATCATCGTATTCCTAGACCATTTGCGCATCCGTAAGTGGGATCGCAGTCGTCGGTCTTGAATTTTTCCTTCATCTCCTTGTCCAATAGTAAACTTCATAACTCTCTCTTCAGTGGTCGAATTTAGACTATTTTGAGCTCATTGGAATGAAAACTCGTCAATCTTCCAAATGGGATCAGAATTGGCTAATTCTGAGACCGTTCGATATCCTAAAAGCACGTTGGAACTCTTCGATCATCATTTTGCAATTTGGATTGTTAATCTTTCCAAATTGCGTGATCCAATGGAGATGCTGATAACTCCCTCGTTTGATGTCGGATTGGGTCGATTTTTGGTCATCTGAAAGGTACTTTAGTGCTCTTTCATTCCTAACTAGAATCGTCGTATCCCGAGACCATTTGCGCATCCATAAGTGGGATTGCAGTCGTCAGTCCTGGATTTTTCCTTCATCTCCTTGTCCAATAGTAACCTTCATAACTCTCTCTTCAGTGGTCAAATTTAGACTATTTTGAGCTCATTGGAATGGTAACTCGACAAGCTTCCTAATGGGACCAGAATTGGCTAATTCTGAGACCATTCGATATCCCAAAAGCACGTTGGAACTCTTCGATTGTCTTTTTGCAATTTGGATTGTTAATCTTTTTGAATTGCACGATCCAAAGAAGATGCTCCTAACTCCCTCGTTTGATGTCAAATTCGATCAATTTTTGGTCATCTGAAATGTACTATAGTGCTCTTTCATTCTTGACTGGAATCGTCGTATTCGTAGACCATTTTTGCATCCGTAATTGGGATCGCAGTCGTCGGTCTTGAATTTTTCCTTCATCTCCTTGTCCAATAGTAACCTCCATAACTCTCTCTTCAGTGGTTGAATTTAGACCATTTTTAGCTCATTGGAATGGTAACTCGACAAGCTTCCAAAAGGGACCGGAAGTGTCTAGTTCCGAGACCGTTCGACATCCCAAAACTACGTTGGAACTTTTCGATCGACATTTTGCAATTTGGATTGTTAATCTTTCCGAATCACGCGATCCAACGGAGATGCTCACTCATAACTCCCTCGTTTAATGTCGGATTGGTTCAAATTTTGGTCATCTGAAAGGTGCTTTGGTGCTCTTTCACTCCTGACCTGAATCGTCGTATAACTAGACTATTTGCGCATCCGTAAGTGGGATCGCAGTCGTCGGTAGTGAATTTTTCCTTCATCTCCTCGTCCAATAGTAACCATCATAGATCTCTCCTAACTGGTCGAATTTGGACAATTTTGAACTCATTAGAATGGTAACTCAACAAGCTTCCAAATGGGGCCAGAATTGTCTAATTTTGAGACTGTTCGATATCCCGAAACCCCGTTGGAACTCTTCGATCGTCATTTTGAAATTTGGATTCTTAATCTTTCAAATAGGAGCTATCCAATGGAGATGCTCACAACTCCCTCGTTTGATGTCGGATTGGGTCGATTTGTGGTCATCTGAAAGGTACTTTAGTGCTCTTTCATTCTTGACTTGAATCATCGTATTCGGAGACCATTTGCGCATCCGTAAGTGGGATCGCAGTCGTCGGTCCTAAATTTTTCCTTCATCTCCTAGTCCAATAGTAACCATCTTCAGTGGTCGAATTTAGACTATTTTGAGCTCATTGGAATGAAAACTCGTCAAGCTTCCAAATGGGACCAAAATTGGCTAATTCTGAGACCGTTCGATATCCCAAAAGCACGTTGGAACTCTTCGATCGTCATTTTGCAATTTGGATTGTTAATCTTTCCAAATCACGTGATCCAATGGAGATGCTCATAACTCCCTCGTTTGATGTCGGATTGGGTCAATTTTTGGTCATCTGAAAGGTACTTCAGTGCTCTTTCATTCTGACTTGAATCATCATATTCCTAGACCATTTGCGCATCCGTAAGTGGGATCGCAGTCGTCGGTCCTGAATTTTTCCTTCATCTCCTTGTCCAATAGTAACCTTCATAACTCTCTCTTCAGTGGTCGAATCTAGACTATTTTGAGCTCATTGGGATGGTAACTAGACAAGCTTCCTAATGGGACTAGAATTGGCTAATTCTGATACTGTTCGATATCCTAAAAACGCGTTGGAGCTCCTTGATCGTCATTTTTCAATTTGGATTGTTAATCTTTCCAAATAGAGCGATCTAACGGAGATTCTCATAACTCCCTCGTTTGAGGTCGGATTGACTCGATTTTTGGTCATCTGAAAGGTACTTTAGTGCTCTTCATTACTGAGTTGAATCGTCGTATTCTGAGACCATTTGCAATCCGTAAGTGGGATCGCAGTCGTCGGTCTTGAATTTTTCCTTCATCTCCTTGTCCAATACCAAACTTCATAACTCTCTCTTCAGTGGTCGAATTTAAACTATTTTGAGCTCATTGGAATGAAAACTTGACAATCTTCCAAATGGGATCAGAATTGGCTAATTCCGAGACCGTTCGATATCCTAAAAGCACGTTGGAACTCTTCGATCATCATTTTACAATTTGGATTGTTAGTCTTTCCAAATCGCGTGATCCAATGGAGATGTTGATAACTCCCTCGTTTGATGTCGGATTGGGTTAATTTTTGGTCATCTGAAAGGTACTTTAGTGCTCTTTCATTCCTGACTAGAATCGTCATATCCCGAGACCATTTGCACATCCATAAGTGGGTTCGCAGTCGTCAGTCCTGGATTTTTCCTTCGTCTCCTTGTCCAATAGTAGCCTTCATAACTCTCTCTTCAGTTGTTGAATTTAGACTATTTTGAGCTCATTGGAATGGTAACTCGACAAGCTTCCTAATGGGACCAGAACTGGCTAATTCTGAAACCGTTCGATATCCGAAAAGCACGTTGAAACTCTTTGATTGTCTTTTTGCAATTTGGATTGTTAATCTTTTTGAAACGCGCGATCCAACGAAGATGCTCATAACTCCCTCGTTTGATGTCAGATTCGGTCAAATTTTGGTCATCTGAAAGGTACTATAGTGCTCTTTCATTCTTGACTGGAATTGTCATATTCGTAGACCATTTGTGCATCCGTAATTGGGATCGCAGTCGTCGGTCCTGAATTTTTCTTTCATCTCCTTGTCCAATAGTAACCTTCATAACTCTCTCTTCAATGGTCGAATTTAGACTATTTTGAGCTCATTGGAATGGTAACTCGACACGCTTCCAAAAGGGACCAGAATTGGCTAATTCCGAGACCGTTCGATATCCCTAAACCCCGTTGGAACTCTTCGATCGTCATTTTGCAATTTGGATTGTTAATCTTTCCAAATCGCGCGATCCAACGAAGATGCTCATAACTCCCTCGTTCGATGTCAGATTGGGTCAATTTTTGGTCATCTGAAAGGTACTTTAGTGCTCTTTCATTCTTGACTTGAATCATCGTATTCCTAGACCATTTGTGCACTCGTAATTGGGATCACAGTCGTTGATCCTAAATTTTTCCTTCATCTCCTTGTCCAATAGTAAACTTCATAACTCTCTCTTCAGTGGTCGAATTTAGACTATTTTGAGCTCATTGGAATGAAAACTCGTCAATCTTCCAAATGGGATCAGAATTGGCTAATTCTGAGACCGTTCGATATCCTAAAAGCACGTTGGAACTCTTCGATCATCATTTTGCAATTTGGATTGTTAATCTTTCCAAATCGCGTGATCCAATGGAGATGCTGATAACTCCCTCGTTTGATGTCGGATTGGGTCAATTTTTGGTCATCTGAAAGGTACTTTAGTGCTCTTTCATTCCTAACTAGAATCGTCGTATCCCGAGACCATTTGCGCATCCATAAGTGGGATTGCAGTCGTCAGTCCTGGATTTTTCCTTCATCTCCTTGTCCAATAGTAACCTTCATAACCCTCTCTTCAGCTGTCAAATTTAGACTATTTTGAGCTCATTGGATTGGTAATTCGACAAGCTTCCTAATGGGACCAGAATTGGCTAATTCTGAGACCGTTCGATATCCCAAAAGCACGTTGGAACTCTTCGATTGTCTTTTTGCAATTCGGATTGTTAATCTTTTTGAATTGCGCGATCCAAAGAAGATGCTCCTAACTCCCTCGTTTGATGTCAAATTCGATCAATTTTTGGTCATCTGAAATGTACTATAGTGCTCTTTCATTCTTGACTGGAATCGTCGTATTCGTAGACCATTTTTGCATCCGTAATTGGGGTCGCAGTCGTCGGTCTTGAATTTTTCCTTCATCTCCTTGTCCAATAGTAACCTCCATAACTCTCTCTTCAATGGTTGAATTTAGACTATTTTTAGCTCATTGGAATGGTAACTCGACAAGCTTCCAAACGGGACCAGAATTGGCTAGTTCCGAGACCGTTCGACATCCCAAAACTACGTTGGAACTTTTCGATCGTCATTTTGCAATTTGGATTGTTAATCTTTCCGGATCACGCGATCCAATGGAGATGCTCATAACTCCCTCGTTTAATGTCGGATTGGTTCAATTTTTGGTCATCTGAAAGGTACTTTGGTGCTCTTTCTTTCCTGACCTGAATCGTCGTATTACTAGACTATTTGCGCATCCGTAAGTGGGATCGCAGTCGTCGGTAGTGAATTTTTCCTTCATCTCCTTGTCCAATAGTAACCATCATAAATCTCTCCTAACTGGTCGAATTTGGACAATTTTGAACTCATTAGAATGGTAACTCAACAAGCTTCCAAATGGGGCCAGAATTGTCTAATTTTGAGACTGTTCGATATCCCGAAACCCCGTTGGAACTCTTCGATCGTCATTTTGAAATTTGGATTCTTAATCTTTCCACCTCGCGCTATCCAATGGAGATGCTCACAACTCCCTCGTTTGATGTCGGATTGGGTCGATTTGTGGTCATCTGAAAGGTACTTTAGTGCTCTTTCATTCTTGACTTGAATCATCGTATTCGGAGACCATTTGCGCATCCGTAAGTGGGATCGCAGTCGTCGGTCCTAAATTTTTCCTTCATCTCCTAGTCCAATAGTAACCATCTTCAGTGGTCGAATTTAGACTATTTTGAGCTCATTGGAATGGTAACTCGTCAAGCTTCCAAATGGGACTAGAATTGGCTAATTCTGAGACCGTTCGATATCCCAAAAGCACGTTGGAACTCTTCGATTGTCATTTTGCAATTTGGATTGTTAATCTTTCCACATAGCGCGATCCAATGGAGATGCTCATAACTCCCTCGTTTAATGTCGGATTGGCTTGATTTTTGGCCATATGAATGGAACATTAGTGCTCTTTCGTTCCTTACTTGAATCATCATATTCCGAGACCATTTGAGCATCTATAAGTGGGATCACAGTCATCGGTCCTGAATTCTTCCTTCATCTCCTTGTCCAATAGTAACCTTCATAACTCTTTCTTCAGTGGTCGAATCTAGACTATTTTGAGCTCATTGGAATGGTAACTAGAGAAGCTTCCTAATGGGACTAGAATTGCCTAATTTTGATACCGTTCGATATCCTAAAAGCGTGTTGAAACTCCTTAATCGTTATTTTACAACTTGGATTGTTAATTCCAAATCACGCGATCCAACGAAGATGCTCATAACTCCCTCGTTTGTGTTCGGATTAGCTCGATTTTTGGTCATCTGAAAGGTACTTTTGTGCTCTTCATTACTGACTTGAATCGTCGTATTCTGAGACCATTTGCGCATCCGTAATTGGGATCGCAGTCATCGGTATTGAATTTTTCCTTCATCTCCTTGTCCAATAGTAAACTTCATAACTCTCTCTTCAGTGGTCGAATTTAGACTATTTTGAGCTCATTGGAATGAAAACTTGTCAATCTTCCAAATGGGATCAGAATTGGCTAATTCTGAGACCGTTCGATATCCTAAAAGCACGTTGGAACTCTTCGATCATCATTTCACAATTTGGATTGTTAATCTTTCCAAATCGCGTGATCCAATGGAGATGCTGATAACTCCCTCGTTTGATGTCGGATTGGGTCAATTTTTGGTCATCTGAAAGGTACTTTAGTGCTCTTTCATTCCTAACTAGAATCGTCATATCCCGAGACCATTTGCGCATCCATAAGTGGGATTGCAGTCGTCAGTCCTGGATTTTTCCTTCATCTCCTTGTCCAATAGTAACCTTCATAACTCTCTCTTCAGTTGTTGAATTTAGACTATTTTGAGCTCATTGGAATGGTAACTCGACAAGCTTCCTAATGGGACCAGAATTGGCTAATTCTGAGACCGTTCGATATCCCAAAAGCACGTTGGAACTCTTTGATTGTCATTTTGCAATTTGGATTGTTAATCTTTTTGAATCGCGCGATCCAACGAAGATGCTCATAACTCCCTCGTTTGATGTCAGATTGGGTCAATTTTTAGTCATATGAAAGGTGCTTTAGTGCTCTTTCATTCCTAACTAGAATCGTCGTATCCCAAGACCATTTCCGCATCTATAAGTGGGATCACAGTCGTCGGTCCTGAATTTTTCCTTCATCTCCTTGTCCAATAGTAACCTTCATAACCCTCTCTTCAGTTGTCAAATTTGGACTATTTTGAGCTCATTGGAATGGTAACTCGACAAGCTTCCAAAAGGGACCAGAATTGGCTAGTTCCGAGACCGTTCGACATCCCAAAACTACGTTGGAACTTTTCGATCGTCATTTTGCAATTTGGATTGTTAATCTTTCCAAATCGCGCGATCCAATGGAGATGCTCATAACTCCCTCGTTTGATGTCGGATTGGGTCAATTTTTGGTCATCTGAAAGGTACTTTAGTGCTCTTTCATTCCTGACTTGAATCATCGTATTCCTAGACCATTTGCGCATCCGTAAGTGGGATCGCAGTCGTCGGTCCTGAATTTTTCCTTCATCTCCTTGTCCAATAGTAACCTTCATAACTATCTCTTCAGTGGTCGAATTTAGACTATTTTGAGCTCATTGGAATGAAAACTCGTCAATCTTCCAAATGGGATCAGAATTGGCTAATTCTGAGACCGTTCGATATCCTAAAAGCACGTTGGAACTCTTCGATCATCATTTTGCAATTTGGATTGTTAATCTTTCCAAATTGCGTGATCCAATGGAGATGCTCATAACTCCCTCGTTTGATGTCGGATTGGGTCGATTTTTGGTCATCTGAAAGGTACTTTAGTGCTCTTTCATTCCTAACTAGAATCGTCGTATCCCGAGACCATTTGCGCATCCATAAGTGGGATTGCAGTCGTCAGTCCTGGATTTTTCCTTCATCTCCTTGTCCAATAGTAACCTTCATAACCCTCTCTTCAGTTGTCAAATTTGGACTATTTTGAGCTCATTGGAATGGTAACTCGACAAGCTTCCTAATGGGACCAGAATTGGCTAATTCTGAGACCATTCGATATCCCAAAAGCACGTTGGAACTCTTCGATTGTCTTTTTGCAATTTGGATTGTTAATCTTTTTGAATTGCACGATCCAAAGAAGATGCTCCTAACTCCCTCGTTTGATGTCAAATTCGATCAATTTTTGGTCATCTGAAATGTACTATAGTGCTCTTTCATTCTTGACTGGAATCGTCGTATTCGTAGACCATTTTTGCATCCGTAATTGGGATCGCAGTCGTCGGTCTTGAATTTTTCCTTCATCTCCTTGTCCAATAGTAACCTCCATAACTCTCTCTTCAGTGGTTGAATTTAGACCATTTTTAGCTCATTGGAATGGTAACTCGACAAGCTTCCAAAAGGGACCGGAAGTGTCTAGTTCCGAGACCGTTCGACATCCCAAAACTACGTTGGAACTTTTCGATCGACATTTTGCAATTTGGATTGTTAATCTTTCCGAATCACGCGATCCAACGGAGATGCTCACTCATAACTCCCTCGTTTAATGTCGGATTGGTTCAAATTTTGGTCATCTGAAAGGTGCTTTGGTGCTCTTTCACTCCTGACCTGAATCGTCGTATAACTAGACTATTTGCGCATCCGTAAGTGGGATCGCAGTCGTCGGTAGTGAATTTTTCCTTCATCTCCTCGTCCAATAGTAACCATCATAGATCTCTCCTAACTGGTCGAATTTGGACAATTTTGAACTCATTAGAATGGTAACTCAACAAGCTTCCAAATGGGGCCAGAATTGTCTAATTTTGAGACCGTTCTATATCCCAAAAGCCCATTAGAACACTTCGATCGTCATTTTGCAATTTGCATTGTTGATCTTCCTAAATTGCGCGATCCAACAGAGATGCTCTTAACTCCCTCGTTTGATGTCGGATTGGGTCGGTTTTTGGTCATCTGAAAGGTACTTTAGTGCTCTTTCATTCAAGACTTGAATCGTCGTATTCCGAGACCATTTGCACATCCGTAAGTGGGATCGCAGTCGTCGGTCCTGAATTTTTCACTCAGCTCCTTGTCCAATAGTAAAACTCATAACTCTCTCTTCCGTGGTCGAATTTAGACTATTTGAGCTCGTTGGAATGGTAACTCGACAAGCTTCCAAATGGGGACAGAATTATGTAATTCTCAGACCATTTGATATCCCAAAAGCCCATTCGCACCCTTCGATCGTCATTTTGCAATTTGCATTTTTGATCTTTCCAAATCGTGCGATCCAATGGAGATGCTCATAACTCCCTCGTTTGATGTCGGATTGTGTCGATTTTTGCTCATCTGAAAGGTACTTTAGTGCTCTTTCATTCCTAACTGGAATCATCGTATTCCGAGACAATTTGCGAATCCATAAGTGGGATCGTAACCGTTTGTCCTGAATTTTTACTTCTTCCCCTTGTCCAACAGTAACCTTCATAACTCTCTCTTCAGTGGACGAATTTAGACTATTTTCACCTCGTTGGCATGGTAACTCGACAACATTCCAAATGTGACCAGAATTGTCTAATTCAGGGACCGTTCGATATCCCAAAAGCTCGTCGAAATTCTTCGATTGCCATTTTGGAATTTGGATTGTTAATCTTTCCAAATCGCGCGATCCAACGGAGATGCTCATAACTCCCTCGTTTGATGTCGGATTGGTTCAATTTTGGTCATCTAAAAGGTACTTTAGTGCTCTTTCACTCCTAACTTGAATCGTTGTATTCTGAGACCATTTGTGCATCCGCAATTGGGATCGTAATCATCGGTATTGAATTTTTCCTTTATCTCCTTGTCCAATAGTAAACTTCATAACTCTCTCATTAGTGGTCGACTTTAGACTATTTTGAGCTCATTGGAATGAAAACTCATCAATCTTCCAAATGGGAGTAGAATTGGCTAATTCTGAGACCGTTCGATATCCTAAAAGCACGTTGGAACTCTTCGATCATCATTTTGCAATTTGGATTGTTAATCTTTCCAAATCGCGTGATCCAATGGAGATGCTGATAACTCCCTCGTTTGATGTCGGATTGGGTCAATTTTTGGTCATCTGAAAGGTACTTTAGTGCTCTTTCATTCCTAACTAGAATCGTCGTATCCCGAGACCATTTGCGCATCCATAAGTGGGATTGCAGTCGTCAGTCATGGATTTTTCCTTCTTCTCCTTGTCCAATAGTAACCTTCATAACTCTCTCTTCAGTTGTTGAATTTAGACTATTTTGAGCTCATTGGAATGGTAACTCGACAAGCTTCCTAATGGGACCAGAATTGGCTAATTCTGAGACCGTTCGATATCCCAAAAGCACGTTGGAACTCTTCGATTGTCATTTTGCAATTTGGATTGTTAATCTTTCCAAATCGCGCGATCCAACGAAGATGCTCATAACTCCCTCGTTTGATGTCAGATTGGGTCGATTTTTGGTCATCTGAAAGGTACTTTAGTGCTCTTTCATTCTTGACTTGAATCGTCGTATTCCGAGACCATTTGGGCATCCGTAAGTGGGATCGCAATCGTCGGTCCTGAATTTTTCCTTCATCTCCTTGTCCAATAGTAACCTTCATAACTCTCTCTTCAATGGTCGAATTTAGACTATTTTGAGCTCATTGGAATGGTAACTCGACAAGCTTCCAAATGGGACCAGAATTGGCTAATTCTGAGACCGTTCGATATCCCAAAAGCACGTTGGAACTCTTCGATCGTCATTTTGCAATTTGGATTGTTAATCTTTCCAAATCGCGCGATCCAATGGAGATGCTCATAACTCCCTCGTTTGATGTCGGATTGGGTCAATTTTTGGTCATCTGAAAGGTACTTTAGTGCTCTTTCATTCCTGACTGGAATCGTCGTATTCCGAGACCATTTGGGCATCCGTAAGTGGGATCGCAATCGTCGGTCCTGAATTTTTCCTTCATCTCCTTGTCCAATAGTAAACTTCATAACTCTCTCTTCAGTGGTTGAATTTAGACTATTTTGAGCTCATTGGAATGAAAACTTGACAATCTTCCAAATGGGATCAGAATTGGCTAATTCCGAGACCGTTCGATATCCTAAAAGCACGATGGAACTCTTCGATCATCATTTTGCAATTTGGATTGTTAATCTTTCCAAATCGCGTGATCCAATGGAGATGCTGATAACTCCCTCGTTTGATGTCAGATTGGGTCGATTTTTGGTCATTTGAAAGGTACTTTTAGTGCTCTTTCATTCCTGACTAGAATCGTCGTATCCCGAGACCATTTGCGCATCCATAAGTGCGATCGCAGTCGTCAGTCCTGGATTTTTCCTTCATCTCCTTGTCCAATAGTAACCTTCATAACCCTCTCTTCAGTTGTCAAATTTGGACTATTTTGAGCTCATTGGAATGGTAACTCGACAAGCTTCCTAATGGGACCGGAATTGGCTAATTCTGAGACCACTCGATATCCCAAAAGCACGTTGGAACTCTTCGATTGTCTTTTTGCAATTTGGATTGTTAATCTTTTTGAATTGCGCGATCCAAAGAAGATGCTCCTAACTCCCTCGTTTGATGTCAAATTCGATCAATTTTTGGTCATCTCAAATGTACTATAGTGCTCTTTCATTCTTGACTGGAATCGTCGCATTCGTAGACCATTTTTGCATCCGTAATTGGGATCGCAGTCGTCGGTCTTGAATTTTTCCTTCATCTCCTTGTCCAATAGTAACCTCCATAACTCTCTCTTCAATGGTTGAATTTAGACTATTTTTAGCTCATTGGAATGGTAACTCGACAAGCTTCCAAAAGGGACCAGAATTGGCTAGTTCCGAGACCGTTCGACATCCCAAAACTACGTTGGAAGTTTTCGATCGTCATTTTGCAATTTGGATTGTTAATCTTTCCGAATCACGCGATCCAACGGAGATGCTCATAGCTCCCTCGTTTAATGTCGGATTGGTTCAATTTTTGGTCATCTGAAAGGTACTTTGGTGCTCTTTCACTCCTGACCTGAATCGTCGTATAACTAGACTATTTGCGCATCCGTAAGTGGGATCGCAGTCGTCGGTAGTGAATTTTTCCTTCATCTCCTTGTCCAATGGTAACCATCATAAATCTCTCCTAACTGGTCGAATTTGGACAATTTCGAACTCATTAGAATGGTAACTCAACAAGCTTCCAAATGGGGCCAGAATTGTCTAATTTTGAGACTGTTCGATATCCCGAAACCCCGTTGGAACTCTTCGATCGTCATTTTGAAATTTGGATTCTTAATCTTTCCATATCGCGCGATCCAATGGAGATGCTCACAACTCCCTCGTTTGATGTCGGATTGGGTCGATTTGTGGTCATCTGAAAGGCACTTTAGTGCTCTTTCATTCTTGACTTGAATTGTCGTATTCGGAGACCATTTGCGCATCCGTAAGTGGGATCGCACTCGTCGGTCCTAAATTTTTCCTTCATCTCCTAGTCCAATAGTAACCATCTTCAGTGGTCGAATTTAGACTATTTTGAGCTCATTGGAATCAAAACTCGCCAAGCTTCCAAATGGGACTAGAATTGGCTAATTCTGAGACCGTTCGATCTCCCAAAAGCACGTTGGAACTCTTCGATTGTCATTTTGCAATTTGGATTGTTAATCTTTCCAAATCGCGCGATCCAATGGAGATGCTCATAACTCCCTCGTTTAATGTCGGACTGGGTCAATTTTTGGTCATCTGAAAGGTACTTTAGTGCTCTTTCATTCTGACTTGAATCATCATATTCCTAGACCATTTGCGCATCCGTAAGTGGGATCGCAGTCGTCGGTCCTGAATTTTTCCTTCATCTCCTTGTCCAATAGTAACCTTCATAACTCTCTCTTCAGTGGTCGAATCTAGACTATTTTAAACTCATTGGAATGGTAACTAGACAAGCTTCCTAATTGGACCAGAATTGGCAAATTCTGATACTGTTCGATATCCTGAAAGAGCGTTGGAACTCCTCGGTCGTCATTTTACAATTTGGATTGTTAATCTTTCTAAATATCGCGATCCAATGGAGATGCTCGTAACTCCCTTGTTTGAGGTCGGATTGGCTCAATTTTTGGTCATCTGAAAGGTACTTTAGTGCTCTTCATTACTAACTTGAATCGTCGTATTCTGAGACAATTTGTGTATCCGTAAGTGGTATCGCAGTCGTCGGTATTGAATTTTTCCTTTATCTCCTTGTCCAATAGTAAACTTCATAACTCTCTCATTAGTGGTCGACTTTAGACTATTTTGAGCTCATTGGAATGAAAACTCATCAATCTTCCAAATGGGAGTAGAATTGGCTAATTCTGAGACCGTTCGATATATTAAAAGCACGTTGGAACTCTTCGATCATCATTTTGCAATTTGGATTGTTAATCTTTCCAAATCGCATGATCCAATGGAGATGCTGCTAACTCCCTCGTTTGATGGTGGATTGGGTCAATTTTTGGTCATCTGATAGGTACTTTAGTGCTCCTTCATTACTAAAGAGAATCGTCGTATCCCGAGACCATTTGCGCATCCATAAGTGGGATTGCGGTCGTCAGTCATGGATTTTTCCTTCTTCTCCTTGTCCAATAGTAACCTTCATAACTCTCTCTTCAGTTGTTGAATTTAGACTATTTTGAGCTCATTGGAATGGTAACTCGACAAGCTTCCCAATGGTACCAGAATTGGCTAATTCTGAGACCGTTCGATATCCCAAAAGCACGTTGGAACTCTTCGATTGTCATTTTGCTATTTGGATTGTTAATCTTTCCAAATTGCGTGATCCAACGAAGATGCTCATAACTCCCTCGTTCGATGTCAGATTGGGTCAATTTTTGGTCATCTGAAAGGTACTTTAGTGCTCTTTCATTCTGACTTGAATCATCGTATTCCTAGACCATTTGCGCATCCGTAAGTGGGATCGCAGTCGTCGGTCCTGAATTTTTCCTTCATCTCCTTGTCCAATAGTAACCTTCATAACTCTCTCTTCAATGGTCGAATTTAGACTATTTTGAGCTCATTGGAATGGTAACTCGACAAGCTTCCAAATGGGACCAGAATTGGCTAATTCTGAGACCGTTCGATATCCCAAAAGCACGTTGGAACTCTTCGATCGTCATTTTGCAATTTGGATTGTTAATCTTTCCAAATCGCGCGATCCAATGGAGATGCTCATAACTCCCTCGTTTGATGTCGGATTGGGTCAATTTTTGGTCATCTGAAAGGTACTTTAGTGCTCTTTCATTCTGACTTGAATCATCGTATTCCTAGACCATTTGCGCATCCGTAAGTGGGATCGCAGTCGTCGGTGCTGAATTTTTCCTTCATCTCCTTGTCCAATAGTAACCTTCATAACTCTCTCTTCAGTGGTCGAATTTAGACTATTTTGAGCTCATTGGAATGAAAACTCGTCAATCTTGCAAATGGGATCAGAATTGGCTAATTTTGAGACCGTTCGATATCCTAAAAGCACGTTGGAACTCTTCGATCATCATTTCGCAATTTGGATTGTTAATCTTTCCAAATCGCATGATCCAATGGAGATGCTGATAACTCCCTCGTTTGATGTCGGATTGGGTCAATTTTTGGTCATCTGAAAGGTACTTTAGTGCTCTTTCATTCCTAACAAGAATCGTCATATCCTGAGACCATTTGCGCATCCATAAGTAGGATTGCAAACGTCAGTCCTGGATTTTTCCTTCATCTCCTTGTCCAATAGTAACCTTCATAACTCTCTCTTCAGCTGTCGAATTTAGACTAATTTGAGCTCATTGGAATGGTAACTCGACAAGCTTCCAAATGGGACAAGAATTGGCTAATTCTGAGACCGTTCCACATCCCAAAAGCACGTTGGAACTCTTCGATTGTCTTTTTGCGATTTGGATTGTTAATCTTTTTGAATTGCACGATCCAAAGAAGATGCTCCTAACTCCCTCGTTTGATGTCAAATTCGATCAATTTTTGGTCATCTGAAATGTACTATAGTGCTCTTTCATTCTTGACTGGAATCGTCGTATTCGTAGACCATTTTTGCATCCGTAATTGGGATCGCAGTCGTCGGTCTTGAATTTTTCCTTCATCTCCTTGTCCAATAGTAACCTCCATAACTCTCTCTTCAGTGGTTGAATTTAGACCATTTTTAGCTCATTGGAATGGTAACTCGACAAGCTTCCAAAAGGGACCGGAAGTGTCTAGTTCCGAGACCGTTCGACATCCCAAAACTACGTTGGAACTTTTCGATCGTCATTTTGCAATTTGGATTGTTAATCTTTTTGAATCACGCGATCCAACGGAGATGCTCATAACTCCCTCGTTTAATGTCGGATTGGTTCAATTTTTGGTCATCTGAAAGGTACTTTGGTGCTCTTTCACTCCTGACCTGAATCGTCGTATAACTAGACTATTTGCGCATCCGTAAGTGGGATCGCAGTCGTCGGTAGTGAATTTTTCCTTCATCTCCTTGTCCAATGGTAACCATCATAAATCTCTCCTAACTGGTCGAATTTGGACAATTTTGAACTCATTAGAATGGTAACTCAACAAGCTTCCAAATGGGGCCAGAATTGTCTAATTTTGAGACTGTTCGATATCCCGAAACCCCGTTGGAACTCTTCGATCGTCATTTTGAAATTTGGATTCTTAATCTTTCCATATCGCGCGATCCAATGGAGATGCTCATAACTCCCTCCTTTGATGTCGGATTGGGTTGATTTTTGGTCATTTGAAAGGTATTGTAGTACTCTTTCATTCTTGACATGAATCATCGTATTCAAAGACCATTTGCGCATCCGTAAGTGGGATCGCAATCTTGTGTCCTAAATTTTTCCTTCATATCCTTGTCCAATAGTAACCTTCATAACTCTCTCTTCAGTCGTCGAATTTTGACTATTTTGAGCTCATTGGAATGGTAACTTGACATGCATCCAAATGGGACCAGAATTGGCTAATTCTGAGACCGTTCGATATCCCAAAAGCACGTTGGAACTCTTCGATTGTCATTTTGCAATTTGGATTGTTAATCTTTCCAAATCGCGCGATCCAATGGAGATGCTCATAACTCCCTCGTTTAATGTCGGATTGGGTCAATTTTTGGTCATCTGAAAGGTACTTTAGTGCTCTTTCATTCCTGACTAGAATCATCATATCCCGAGACCATTTGCGCATCCATAAGTGGGATCGCAGTCGTCGGTCCTAAATTTTTCCTTCATCTCCTAGTCCAATAGTAATCGTCATAACTCTCTCTTCAGTGGTCGAATTTAGACTATTTTAAGCTCATTGGAATGGTAACTAGACAAGCTTCCTAATTGGACCAGAATTGGCAAATTCTGATACCGTTCGATATCCTCAAAGAGCGTTGGAACTCCTCGGTCGTCTTTTTGCAATTTGGATTGTTAATCTTTCCAAATATCGTGATCCAACGAAGATGCTCATAACTCCCTCGTTCGATGTCAGATTGGGTCAATTTTTGGTCATCTGAGAGGCACTTTAGTGCTCTTTCATTCCTGACTTGAATCATCGTATTCCTAGACCATTTGTGCACTCGTAATTGGGATCACAGTCGTTGATCCTAAATTTTTCCTTCATCTCCTTGTCCAATAGTAAACTTCATAACTCTCTCTTCAGTGGTCGAATTTAGACTATTTTGAGCTCGTTGGAATGAAAACTCGTCAATCTTCCAAATGGGAGCAGAATTGTCTAATTCTGAGACCGTTCGATATCCTAAAAGCACGTTGGAACTCTTCGATCATCATTTTGCAATTTGGATTGTTAATCTTTCCAAATCGCATGATCCAATGGAGATGCAGCTAACTCCTTCGTTTGATGTCGGATTGGGTCAATTTTTGGTCATCTGATAGGTACTTTAGTGCTCTTTCATTCCTAACTAGAATCGTCGTATCCCGAGACCATTTCCACATCCATAAGTGGGATTGCAGTCGTCAGTCATGGATTTTTCCTTCTTCTCCTTATCCAATAGTAACCTTCATAACTCTCTCTTCAGTTGTTGAATTTAGACTATTTTGAGCTCATTGGAATGGTAACTCGACAAGCTTCCCAATGGGACCAGAATTGGCTAATTCTGAGACCGTTCGATATCCCAAAAGCACGTTGGAACTCTTCGATTGTCATTTTGCTATTTGGATTGTTAATCTTTCCAAATTGCGTGATCCAACGAAGATGCTCATAACTCCCTCGTTCGATGTCAGATTGGGTCAATTTTTGGTCATCTGAGAGGCACTTTAGTGCTCTTTCATTCCTGACTTGAATCATCGTATTCCTAGACCATTTGTGCACTCGTAATTGGGATCACAGTCGTTGATCCTAAATTTTTCCTTCATCTCCTTGTCCAATAGTAAACTTCATAACTCTCTCTTCAGTGGTCGAATTTAGACTATTTTGAGCTCATTGGAATGGTAACTCGACAAGCTTCCCAATGGGACCAGAATTGGCTAATTCTGAGACCGTTCGATATCCCAAAAGCATGTTGGAACTCTTCGATTGTCATTTTGCTATTTGGATTGTTAATCTTTCCAAATTGCGTGATCCAACGAAGATGCTCATAACTCCCTCGTTTGATGTCAGATTGGGTCAATTTTTGGTCATCTGAAAGGTACTTTAGTGCTCTTTCGTTCCTGACTTGAATCATCGTATTCCGAGACCATTTGGGTTTCTGTAAATGGGATCACAGTCGTCGGTCCTGAATTTTTCCTTCATCTCCTTGTCCAATAGTAACCTTCATTCCTCTCTCTTCAGTGGTCGAATTTAGACTATTTTGAGCTCATTGGAATGAAAACTCGACAATCTTCCAAATGGGATCAGAATTGGCTAATTCTGAGACCGTTCGATATCCTAAAAGCACGTTGGAACTCTTCGATCATCATTTTGCAATTTGGATTGTTAATCTTTCCAAATCACGTGATCCAATGGAGATGCTCATAACTCCCTCGTTTGATGTCGGATTGGGTCGATTTTTGGTCATCTGAAAGGTACTTTAGTGCTCTTTCATTCCTGACTAGAATCGTCGTATCCCGAGACCATTTGCGCATCCATAAGTGCGATCGCAGTCGTCAGTCCTGGATTTTTCCTTCATGTCCTTGTCCAATAGTAACCTTCATAACCCTCTCTTCAGTTGTCAAATTTGGACTATTTTGAGCTCGTTGGAATGGTAACTCGACAAGCTTCCTAATGGGACCAGAATTGGCTAATTCTGAGACCATTCGATATCCCAAAAGCACGTTGGAACTCTTCGATTGTCTTTTTGCAATTTGGATTGTTAATCTTTTTGAATTGCGCGATCCAAAGAAGATGCTCCTAACTCCCTCGTTTGATGTCAAATTCGATCAATTTTTGGTCATCTCAAATGTACTATAGTGCTCTTTCATTCTTGACTGGAATCGTCGTATTCGTAGACCATTTTTGCATTCGTAATTGGGATCGCAGTCGTCGGTCTTGAATTTTTCCTTCATCTCCTTGTCCAATAGCAACCTCCATAACTCTCTCTTCACTGGTTGAATTTAGACTATTTTTAGCTCATTGGAATGGTAACCCGACAAGCTTCCAAAAGGGACCAGAATTGGCTAGTTCCGAGACCGTTCGACATCCCAAAACTACGTTGGAACTTTTCGATCGTCATTTTGCAATTTGGAATGTTAATCTTTCCGAATCACGCGATCCAACGGAGATGCTCATAACTCCCTCGTTTAATGTCGGATTGGTTCAATTTTTGGTCATCTGAAAGGTACTTTGGTGCTCTTTCACTCCTGACCTGAATCGTCGTATAACTAGACTATTTGCGCATCCGTAAGTGGGATCGCAGTCGTCGGTAGTGAATTTTTCCTTCATCTCCTTGTCCAATGGTAACCATCATAAATCTCTCCTAACTGGTCGAATTTGGACAATTTTGAACTCATTAGAATGGTAACTCAACAAGCTTCCAAATGGGGCCAGAATTGTCTAATTTTGAGACTGTTCGATATCCCGAAACCCCGTTGGAACTCTTCGATCGTCATTTTGAAATTTGGATTCTTAATCTTTCCATATCGCGCGATCCAATGGAGATGCTCACAACTCCCTCGTTTGATGTCGGATTGGGTCGATTTGTGGTCATCTGAAAGGCACTTTAGTGCTCTTTCATTCTTGACTTGAATTGTCGTATTCGGAGACCATTTGCGCATCCGTAAGTGGGATCGCAGTCGTCGGTCCTAAATTTTTCCTTCATCTCCTAGTCCAATAGTAACCATCTTCAGTGGTCGAATTTAGACTATTTTGAGCTCATTGGAATCAAAACTCGTCAAGCTTCCAAATGGGACTAGAATTGGCTAATTCTGAGACCGTTCGATATCCCAAAAGCACGTTGGAACTCTTCGATTGTCATTTTGCAATTTGGATTGTTAATCTTTCCAAATCGCGCGATCCAATGGAGATGCTCATAACTCCCTCGTTTGATGTCGGACTGGGTCAATTTTTGGTCATCTGAAAGGTACTTTAGTGCTCTTTCATTCTGACTTGAATCATCATATTCCTAGACCATTTGCACATCCGTAAGTGGGATCGCAGTCGTCGGTCCTGAATTTCTACTTCATCTCCTTGTCTAATAGTAACCTTCAAAACTCTCTCTTCAGTGGTCGAATCTAGACTATTTTGAGCTCATTGGAATGGTAACTAGAGAAGCTTCCTAATGGGACCAGAATTGTCTAATTCTGATACCGTTCGATATCCTAAAAGCGCTTTGAAACTCCTTGATCGTCATTTTACAATTTGGATTGTTAATTCCAAATCGCGCGATCCAACGGAGATGCTCATAACTCCCTCGTTTGACGTCGGATTGGCTCGATTTTTGGTCATCTGAAAAGCTCTTTAGTGCTCTTCGTTACTGACTTGAATCGTCGTATTCTGAGACCATTTGCAATCCGTAAGTGGGATCGCAGTCGTCGGTCTTGAATTTTTCCTTCATCTCCTTGTCCAATAGTAGCCTTCATAACTCTCTCTTCAGTTGTTGAATTTAGACTATTTTGAGCTCATTGGAATGAAAACTTGACAATCTTCCAAATGGGATCAGAATTGGCTAATTCCGAGACCGTTCGATATCCTAAAAGCACGTTGGAACTCTTCGATCATCATTTTGCAATTTGGATTGTTAATCTTTCCAAATCGCGTGATCCAATGGAGATGCTGATAACTCCCTCGTTTGATGTCGGATTGGGTCGATTTTTGGTCATCTGAAAGGTACTTTAGTGCTCTTTCATTCCTGACTAGAATCGTCATATCCCGAGACCATTTGCGCATCCATAAGTGGGATCGCAGTCGTCGGTCCTGAATTTTTCCTTCATCTCCTTGTCCAATAGTAACCTTCATAACTCTCTCTTCAGTGGTCAAATTTAGACTATTTTGAGCTCATTGGAATGGTAACTCGACAAGCTTCCTAATGGGACCAGAATTGGCTAATTCTGAGACCGTTCGATATCCCAAAAGCACGTTGGAACTCTTCGATTGTCATTTTGCAATTTGGATTGTTAATCTTTCCAAATCGCGCAATCCAACGAAGATGCTCATAACTCCCTCGTTTGATGTCGGATTGGGTCAATTTTTGGTCATCTGAAAGGTACTTTAGTGCTCTTTCAATCCTGATTGGAATCTTCATATTCCGAGACCATTTGGGCATCCGTAAGAGGGATCACAGTCGTCGGTCTTGAATTTTTCCTTCATCTCCTTGTCCAATACTAACCTTCATAACTCTCTCTTTAATGGTCGAATTTAGACTATTTTGAGCTCATTGGAATGGTAACTCGACAAGCTTCCAAATGGGACCAGAATTGACTAATTCTGAGACCGTTCGATATCCCAAAAGCACGTTGGAACTCTTCGATCGTCATTTTGCAATTTGGATTGTTAATCTTTCCAAATCGCGCGATCCAATGGAGATGCTCATAACTCCCTCGTTTGATGTCGGATTGGGTCAATTTTTGGTCATCTGAAAGGTACTTTAGTGCTCTTTCATTCCTGACTTGAATCATCGTATTCCTAGACCATTTGCGCATCCGTAAGTGGGATCGCAGTCGTCAGTCCTGAATTTTTCCTTCATCTCCTTGTCCAATAGTAACCTTCATAACTCTCTCTTCAGTGGTCGAATTTAGACTATTTTGAGCTCATTGGAATGGTAACTTGACAAGCTTCCAAATGGGAACGAAAATGGCTTATTTTGAGACCGTTCGATATCCTAAAAGCACGTTGGAACTCTTCGATCATCATTTTGCAATTTGGATTGTTAATCTTTCCAAATTGCGCGATCCAATGGAGACGATCATAACTCCCTCGTTTAATTTCGGATAGGGTCAATTTTTGGTCATCTGAAAGGTACTTTAGTGCTCTTTCATTCCTGACTGGAATCATCATATTCTGAGACCATTTGCGCATCCGTAAGTGGGATCGCTGTCGTCGGTCCTGAATTTTTCCTTCATCTCCTTGTCCAATAGTAACCTTCATAACTCTCTCTTCAGTGGTCGAATTTAGACTATTTTGAGCTCATTGGAATGGTAACTCGACAAGCTTCCCAATGGGACCAGAATTGGCTAATTCTGAGACCGTTCGATATCCCAAAAGCACGTTGGAACTCTTCGATTGTCATTTTGCAATTTGGATTGTTAATCTTTCCAAATCGCGCGATCCAATGGAGATGCTCATAACTCCCTCGTTTGATGTCGGATTGGGTCAATTTTTGGTCATCTGAAAGGTACTTTAGTGCTCTTTCATTCTTGACTTGAATCGTCGTATTCGTAGACCATTTTTGCATCCGTAATTGGGATCGCAGTCGTCGGTCTTGAATTTTTCCTTCATCTCCTTGTCCAATAGTAACCTTCATAACTCTCTCTTCAGTGGTCGAATTTAGACTATTTTGAGCTCATTGGAATGGTAACTCGACAAGCTTCCAAATGGGACCAGAATTGGCTAATTCTGAGACCGTTCGATATCCCAAAAGCACGTTGGAACTCTTCGATCGTCATTTTGCAATTTGGATTGTTAATCTTTCCAAATCGCGCGATCCAATGGAGATGCTCATAACTCCCTCGTTTGATGTCGGATTGGGTCGATTTTTGGTCATCTGAAAGGTACTTTAGTGCTCTTTCATTCTTGACTTGAATCATCGTATTCCTAGACCATTTGCGCATCCGTAAGTGGGATCGCAGTCGTCGGTCTTGAATTTTTCCTTCATCTCGTTGTCCAATAGTAACCTTCATAACTCTCTCTTCAGTGGTCGAATTTAAATTATTTTGAGCTCACTGGAATGGTAACTCAACAAGCTTCCAAATGGGACCAGAATGGCCTAATTCTGAGACCATTCAGTATCCCAAAAGCACGTTGGAACTCTTCGATCGTCATTTTGCAATTTGGATTGTTAATCTTTCCAAATCGCGCGATCCAATGGAGATGCTCATAACTCCCTCGTTTGATGTCGGATTGGGTCAATTTTTGGTCATCTGAAAGGTACTTTAGTGCTCTTTCATTCCTGACTCGAATCGTCGTATTTCGAGACCATTTGGGCATCCGTAAGTGGGATCGCAGTCGTCGGTCTTGAATTTTTCCTTCATCTCCTTGTCCAATAGTAACCTTCATAACTCTCTCTTCAGTGGTTGAATTTAGACTATTTTGAGCTCATTGGAATGGTAACTCGACAAGCTTCCAAATGGGACCAGAATTGGCTAATTCTGAGACCGTTCGATATCCCAAAAGCACGTTGGAACTCTTCGATCGTCATTTTGCAATTTGGATTGTTAATCTTTCCAAATCGCGCGATCCAATGGAGATGCTCATAACTCCCTCGTTTGATGTCGGATTGGGTCAATTTTTGGTCATCTGAAAGGTACTTTAGTGCTCTTTCATTCTTGACTTGAATCATCGTATTCCTAGACCATTTGCGCATCCGTAAGTGGGATCGCTGTCGTCGGTCTTGAATTTTTCCTTCATCTCCTTGTCGAATAGTAACCTTCATAACTATCTCTTCAGTGGTTGAATTTAGACTATTTTGAGCTATTGGAATGAAAACTCGACAATCTTCCAAATGGGATCAGAATTGGCTTATTTCAAGACCGTTCGATATCCTAAAAGCACGTTGGAACTCTTCGATCGTCATTTTGCAATTTGGATTGTTAATCTTTCCAAATCGCGCGATCCAATGGAGATGCTCATAACTCCCTCGTTTGATGTCGGATTGGGTCGATTTTTGGTCATCTGAAAGGTACTTTAGTGCTCTTTCATTCCTGACTTGAATCATCGTATTCCTAGACCATTTGTTCAATCTTAATTGGGATTACAGTCGTTTATCATAAATTTTTCCTTCATCTCCTTGTCCAATAGTAACCTTCATAACTCTCTCTTCAGTTGTTGAATTTAGACTATTTTGGGCTCATTGGAATGGTAACTCGACAAGCTTCCAAATGGGAACAGAATTGGCTAATTCTGAGACCGTTCGATATCCCAAAAGCACGTTGGAACTCTTCGATTGTCATTTTGCAATTTGGATTGTTAATCTTTCCAAATCGCGCGATCCAATGGAGATGCTCATAACTCCCTCGTTTGATGTCGGATTGGGTCGATTTTTGGTCATCTGAAAGGTACTTTAGTGCTCTTTCATTCTTGACTTGAATCGTCGTATTCCGAGACCATTTACGGATCTGTAAGTTGGATCAGGTTGTCAATCCTGAATTTTTCCTTCATCTCCTTGTCCAATAGTAAACTTCATAACTCTCTCTTCAATGGTCGAATTTAGACTATTTTGAGCTCATTGGAATGGTAACTTGACAAGCTTCCAAATGGGACCGGAATTGGCTAATTTCGAGACCGTTCGATATCCCAAAAGCACGTTGGAACTCTTCGATCGTCATTTTGCAATTTGGATTGTTAATCTTTCCAAATCGCGCGATCCAATGAAGATGCTCATAACTCCCTCGTTTGATGTCGGATTGGGTCGATTTTTGGTCATCTGAAAGGTACTTTAGCTCTCTTTCATTCTTGACTTTAATCATCATATTCCAAGATCATTTCGGCATCTGTAAGTGGGATCACAGTCGTCGATCTGAATTTTTCCTTCATCTCCTTATCCAATTGTAACCTTCTTAACTCTCTCTTCTCAGTAGTCGAATTTAGACTATTTTGAGCTCATTGGAATGGTAACTTGACAAGCTTCCAAATGGGAACAGAATTGGCTAATTCTGAGACCGTTCAATATCCCAAAAGCTCGTTGGAACTCTTCGATTGTCATTTTACAATTTGGATTGTATATCTTTCCAAATCGCGTGATCCAACGAAGATGCTCATAACTCCCTCGTTTGATATTAGATTGGGTCGATTTTTGGTCATCTGAAAGGTACTTTAGTGCTCTTTCATTCTTGACTTGAATCATCGTATTCCTAAACCATTTGTGCATCCGTAAATGGGATCACAGTCATCGGTCCTGAAATTTTCCTTCATCTCCTCATCCAATAGTAAGCTTCATAACTCTCTCTTTAATGGTCGAATTTAGACTATTTTGAGCTCATTGGAATGAAAACTCGTCAATCATCCCAATGGGATCAGAATTGGCTAATTCTGAGATCGTTCAATATCCCAAAAGCACGTTGGAACTCTTCGATCATCATTTCGCAATTTGGATTGTTAATCTTTCCAAATCGCGCGATCCAACGAAGATGCTCATAACTCCCTCGTTTGATGTCGGATTGGGTCAATTTTTGGTCATCTGAAAGGTACTTTAGTGCTCTTTCATTCCTAACTTGAATCATCGTATTCCGAGACCATTTGCGCATCCGTAAGTGGGATCGCAGTCGTCGGTCCTAAATTTTTCCTTCATCTCCTTGTCCAATAGTAACCTTCATAACTCTCTCTTCAGTGGTTGAATTTAGACTATTTTGAGCTCATTGGAATGGTAACTCGACAAGCTTCCAAATGGGACCAGAATTATGTAATTCTGAGACCGTTCGATATCCCAAAAGTACATTAGAACTCTTCGATTGTCATTTTACAATTTTGTTTGTTAATCTTTCCAAATCACGCGATCCAATGGAGATGCTCATAACTCCCTCGTTTAATGTCGGATTGGGTTAATTTTTGGTCATCATAAAGTTACTTTAGTGCTCTTTCATTCCTGACTTGAATCATTGTATTCCGAGATCATTTGCACAACTGTAAGTGGGATTGCAGTCGTCGGTCCTGAATTTTTCCTTCGTCTACTTGTCCAATAGTAACCATCTTAACTCTCTCTTCAGCGGTTGAATTAGACTATTTTGGGCTCATTGGAATGATAACATGACAAGCTTCCAAACGGGACTCGAATTGGCTAATTCTGAGACTGTTCGACATCCCAAAAACTACGTTGGAAGTTTTCGATCGTCATTTTGCAATTTGGATTGTTAATCTTTCCGAATCACGCGATCCAATGGAGATGCTCACAACTCCCTCGTTTGATGTCGGATTGGGTCGATTTGTGGTCATCTGAAAGGTACTTTAGTGCTCTTTCATTCTTGACTTGAATCATCGTATTCGGAGACCATTTGCGCATCCGTAAGTGGGATCGCAGTCGTCGGTCCTGAATTTTTCCTTCATCTCCTTGTCCAATAGTAACCTTCATAACTCTCTCTTCAGTGGTTGAATTTAGACTATTTTGAGCTCATTGGAATGGTAACTCGACAAGCTTCCAAATGGGACTAGAATTGGCTAATTTCGAGACCGTTCGATATCCCAAAAGCACGTTGGAACTCTTCGATTGTCATTTTGCAATTTGGATTGTTAATCTTTCCAAATCGCGTGATCCAACGGAGATGCTCATAACTCCCTCGTTTGATGTCGGATTGGGTCAATTTTTGGTCATCTGAAAGGTCCTTTAGTGCTCTTTCACTCTGACTTGAATCGTCGTATTCGGAGACCAATTGAGCATCCGTAAGTTGGATCGCAGTCGTCGGTCCTGTATTTTTCCTTCATCTCCTTGTCCAATAGTAAACCGCATAAGTCTCTCTTCAGTGGTTGAATTTAGACCATTTTTAGCTCATTGGAATGGTAACTCGACAAGCTTCCAAAAGGGACCGGAAGTGTCTAGTTCCGAGACCGTTCGACATCCCAAAACTACGTTGGAACTTTTCGATCGACATTTTGCAATTTGGATTGTTAATCTTTCCGAATCACGCGATCCAACGGAGATGCTCACTCATAACTCCCTCGTTTAATGTCGGATTGGTTCAAATTTTGGTCATCTGAAAGGTGCTTTGGTGCTCTTTCACTCCTGACCTGAATCGTCGTATAACTAGACTATTTGCGCATCCGTAAGTGGGATCGCAGTCGTCGGTAGTGAATTTTTCCTTCATCTCCTTGTCCAATAGTAAACTTCATAACTCTCTCTTCAGTGGTCGAATTTAGACTATTTTGAGCTCATTGGAATGAAAACTTGACAATCTTCCAAATGGGATCAGAATTGGCTAATTCTGAGACCGTTCGATATCCTAAAAGCACGTTGGAACTCTTCGATCATCATTTTGCAATTTGGATTGTTAATCTTTCCAAATCGCGTGATCCAATGGAGATGCTGATAACTCCCTCGTTTGATGTCGGATTGGGTCAATTTTTGGTCATCTGAAAGGTACTTTAGTGCTCTTTCATTCCTGACTTGAATCGTCGTATTCCGTGACCATTTGCGCATCCATAAGTGGGATTGTAGTCGTCGGTCCTGAGTTTTTTCCTTCATCTCCTTGTCCAATAGTAACCTTCATAACTCTCTCTTCAGTTGTTGAATTTAGACTATTTTGAGCTCATTGGAATGGTAACTCAACAAGCTTCCCAATGGGACCAGAATTGGCTAATTCTGAGACCGTTCGATATCCCTAAAGCACGTTGGAACTCTTCGATTGTCATTTTGCAATTTGGATTGTTAATCTTTCCAAATCGCGCGATCCAACGAAGATGCTCAAAACTCTCGCGTTTGATGTCAGATTGGGTCGATTTTTGGTCATCTGAAAAGTACTTTAGTGCTCTTTCATTCTTGACTTGAATCATCGTATTCCTAGACCATTTGTGCATCCGTAATTGGGGTCACAGTCATTGGTCCTGAATTTTTCCTTCTCCTCCTTGTCCAATAGTAAACTTCATAACTCTCTCTTTAGTGGTCGAATTTAGACTATTTTGAGCTCATTGGAATTAAAACTCATCAATCTTCCAAATGGGAGCAGAATTGGCTAATTCAGAGATCGTTCGATATCCTAAAAGCACATTGGAACTCTTCGATCATCATTTTGCAATTTGGATTGTTAATCTTTCCAAATCGCATGATCCAATGGAGATGCTGCAAACTCCCTCGTTTGATGTCGGATTGGGTCAATTTTTGGTCATCTGAAAGGTACTTTAGTGCTCTTTCATTCCTAACTAGAATCGTCGTATTCCTAGACCATTTGCGCATCCGTAAGTGGGATTACAGTCGTCAGTCATGGATTTTTCCTTCTTCTACTTGTCCAATAGTAACCTTCATAACTCTCTCTTCAGTTGTTGAATTTAGACTATTTTGAGCTCATTGGAATGGTAACTCAACAAGCTTCCCAATGGGACCAGAATTGGCTAATTCTGAGACCGTTCGATATCCCAAAAGCACGTTGGAACTCTTCGATCGTCATTTTGCAATTTGGATTGTTAATCTTTCCAAATCGCGTGATCCAATGGAGATGCTCATAACTCCCTCGTTTGATGTCGGATTGGGTCAATATTTGGTCATCTGAAAGGTACTTTAGTGCTCTTTCATTCTTGACTTGAATCATAGTATTCCGAGATCATTTGCACATCCGTAGGTGGGATCGTCGTCGTCGGTCCTGAATTTTACTTCATCTCCATGTCCAATAGTAACCTTCATAACTCTCTCTTCAGTGGTCGAATTTAGACTATTTTGAGCTCATTGGAATGGTAACTCGACAAGCTTCCAAATGGGACTAGAATTGGCTAATTCTGAGACCGTTCGATGTCCCAAAAGCACGTTGGAACTCTTCGATCATCATTTTGCAATTTGGATTGTTAATCTTTCCAAATCGCGCGATCCAATGGAGATGCTCATAACTCCCTCGTTTAATGTCGGATTGGGTCAATTTTTGGTCATCTGAAAAGTACTTTAGTGCTCTTTCATTCCTGACTTGAATCATCATATTCCGAGACCATTTGCGCATCCGTTAGTGGGATCGCAGGCATCGGTCCTGAATTTTTATTCATCTCCTTGTCCAATAGTAACCTTCATAACTCTTTCTTCCATGGTCGAATTTAGACTATTTTGATTTCATTGGAATGGTAACTCGACAAGCTTTCAAATGGGACCAGAATTGGCTAATTCTGAGACCGTTCGATATCCCAAAAGCACGTCGGTACTCTTCGATCATCATTTTGCAATTTGGATTGTTAATCTTTCCAAACCGCGTGATCCAATGGAGATGCTCATAACTCCCCCGTTTGATGTCGGATTGGGTAGATTTTGGTCATTTGAAAGGTACTTTAGCGCTCTTTCATACCTGAATAGAATCGTCGTATCCCGAGACCATTGCGCATCCGTAAGTGGGATCGCAGTCGTCGGTCCTGGATTTTTCCTTCATCTCCTTGTCCAATAGTAACCTTCATAACTCTCTCTTCAGTGGTCGAATTTAGACTATTTTGAGCTCATTGGAATGGTAACTCGACAAGCTTCCTAATGTGACCAGAATTGGCTAATTCTGAGACCGGTCGATATCCTAAGAGCCCGTTGAACATCTTCGATCGTCATTTTGCAATTTGGATTGTTAATCTTTCTAAATCGTGTAATCCAATGGCGATGCTCATAACTCCCTCATTTGAGATCGGATTGGGTTAAAATTTTGTCATCTGAAAGGTACTTTAGTGCTCTTTCATTCTTGACTTGAATCGTCGTATTCTAAGACCATTTGCGCATCCGTAAGTGGGATCGCAGTCGTCGGTCCTGAATTTTTCCTTCATCTCCCAGTCCAATAGTAACCTCCATAACTCCCTCTTCAGTGGTGGAATTTAGACTATTTTGAGTTTGTTAGAATGACAACTCAACAAGCTTCCTAATGGGACCAAAATTGTCTAATTCTGAGAACGTACGATATCCCAAAAGTACGTTGGAACTATTCAATCATCATTTTGGAATTTGGATTGTTAATCTTTCTAAATCACGCGATCCAATAGAGATGCTCATAACTCCCTCATTTGATGTCGAATTGGTTCAATTTTTGGTCATCTGAAAGGTACTTTAGTGCTCTTTCATTCCTGACTTGAATTATCGTATTCTGAGACCATTTGTGCATCTGTAAGTGGGATCACAATCGTCGGTCCTGAATTTTTCCTTCATCTCCTTATCCAATAGTAACCATCATAACTCTCTCCTCAGTGGTCGAATTTAGACTATTTTGAGCGCATTAGAATTGTAACTCGACAAGCTTCCAAATGGGACTAGAATTGGCTAATTCTGAGACCGTTCGATATCTCGCGCGATCCAATGGAGATGCTTATAATCCCATATTGATGTCGGGGGATATCTACCACACCTAAGATTTGAATTATTTTTTATAATTTAAAAAAAAAATTTGATAATGTCCTAAAATGATTTTTTTTTTTTTTTAAAGATGGAGAATGTGGATATATAAAACACATATATTAAAGTGGGCCCCATGGTAAGGGTGAGGACGTGATCACGTGACCGTGGGGGCATATTAGGCATAAGCATAAAATTAAACAGATGCAAATTTCAGCACCACACCACGGGAACCATGGTGATTGAATGTACACCATTAAAATAATTTCTCATAAGCTATACCTTTTGATCAGGCATATATTTGTGTTTCCCATCATCCAAGTCAACAGAAGGTTGAATTACAAACAAAAATCAGGGTGAGCCTTGAGAACTTTTTAATGGTGGGTATTCAATCACTATTATTTCTTGTGGTGTGGTCCACTAAAGACCTGGTTTACAGAGCCACTATGCATCGGCCATGGAAGATCTATTTGGAATCCATTTGAGGATTTTATTGCTGTTCAGACCCACCGTCCATGGACCTATTCAGGGGCAGATCTTGACCGCCCATTCATGGACATCCAGTTCCAGATCAGGGCCACTGGGTGCGATTCCACATCTAGATTCCATCTAGGGATGATGGCGGCATAGATTGCCATTGTTGCCAGCCCATGAATTAATGAAAGAGTTTATTACAGTTCGTAAAGGGGAAGGGAGAAGACCCTACTGCTGCCAGCAACCTTGACTAACAGCTACGCCATTGGTTTTTCGAGTGGTTGCCGGATTCCAGAAAATCGACATGGGGCTGTGAGGTTGACTTTCCCCCTATGTCTTCCTCACTTTTCGGCATCCAACAGGGTTAGCGAGAATTGTCATTATCGCGGCTGTAACAGTTCCCCAAAATTCATACAGAGCAACAAAAAAAAAAAAAAGGGAGAAGATTTTTCAAAACCCTCATAGTCACATCCCGATTAGCAGCCATGGACACCCTTTTTTAAAAGGAATATCAGATTCATTCAAGGTCGGATCTCTCTGATGAGGTCATCGTGCGGCCGTCCATCTTCTCCAGAACTGTGTGGCTACTGAACTCTCTTCATCTGCTGGGGATTCGATAAAGAGTCGGATGATGTCGTCACATCCGTAGGAGGTCTTGGAGGTTAGATGGGGAGATGAATGGTGGGCCATTGATTGATTGAGAGAGCTCTGAAACCGTAGAAAAATGAGAGAGTCGCTCCTTTCTCGGGACGACGGAGTCGGATGCAATATGTTTAAATGAGAAAACGAAAAAGGAAAGTGATTTTTTGTGAATCCTACCGTTATAAGTTTATTTCTTATAGGTGGGATCGACCACGTTGTGTCCCTTCATGACGCGTGGAGTAAGAATAGAGATACTACCGATATAAGCCTCTTTCTTAACTATTAAGCTATCTTTCTTAACTATTAAGTAAGAATAGGGGCCACCGTGATTTTTGTGAGGGCGCGGATTAGATACAGACGAGGTCAGTGGCCAAATCGCTACTGAAGTGACGTCACCAAGCTCTGTGGACCCAACCATGATGCATGTGTTGTATCCATACCGTCCAACCATTTGTAAAGAACATTTTATGGCGTGAGAAAAAGAATGAGATAGATCTAAAGTTCAAGTGGACCCACCACAAAAAACCGTAGGGTCAGTCACACCCACCGTTGAAACATTTATAGGGCCCACCATGATGTATTTTTTAGATACAACCTATTCATAAGTTAACATAGAGACAGATGAAGTGAAAACAAAAATATAAGTTTGATCCGAAACTTTTGTAGCCCATAAGAAGTTTTGAACGGTGGATGTCACTGTCCCCACTGTTTTCTATGGTGGGGTCCACTTGAACTTTAGATCTATCTCATTATTTTTCTCATGCCATAAAACGACCTCTCCAACTGGATGGATGGTATGGATATAACACATGCATCTTGGCGGGGTCCACAAAGCTTGGTGACATCACTTCAGTAGCGATTTGGCTACTGACCTTGTCAGTATCTAATCTGCCCCCTTTTTGTGAATCCTCCCTATTCATCCCTTTTTGAGGTCACATGGCCCAAAAATTAAAGCATATCCAAAAGAAAAAAGAAAAGTGGGCAACAAAATGGAAGGATCCACAGTTATGTTTATATACCATCCATTCTACGTAATATAATGACGTTATGAATAGGATGAACTGAAAATACAAGAAAATTAGCCTAATACAAAACTTAATGTGCCCTAATACATGTACATTAGACTGTTGGACTGACCAATTCTTATTCAACCTTACGGATGGTCTGTTTCTCGAAAAATGCAGTAAATTGGTGTTTCAATACATTCAATCCGTAAACAAATTTGAGGAACATTTCTCTAGATATATTGACAATCCAAACAAGGCCATGCATAGGACAGTATGCCAAATGGTGTACTTTTGGGCCATAGCTCTCACTACGGAGATGACCTGGTGCCAAAAATCAGGACCATACACTCTTCCAAATGTACACACATGCACATTAGACTGCACTGTTAGCAAGTATTTTTAAACCATTGATTGTTTTCATGCACGGGTACCCAGCCTGATTTTTGCACCAGTTCACCTGCATGGTTGTGTCCACCTTATGCACAAAACAGATCTCCCATGCACATGCCAGGTTGGCATGCGGTGCTGAATGAGAATGTGAGTTTTGGTAAGATACACTTGGGGCTAGCAACCTTCATGTAAACTGAAACCAGAATCAAGATATAAAGGCAGTGGTTTGTTTAGCCCATGTGCATGTGGAGCCCTGCCCATCCACGCTCATGTTCACGCACGAGCAAATACAGCACACACACGGCACATGAGCTTCCTATCAGGTCAGGTGGGCCTCACTGTTTGGATCAATTGCCTAAACATCTGGTTGTTTCAGTCAAGTGAGCCATAGAGCGTAGTTAAAGACTCAGTGAGTTGACCAGACCCGTTCAGCCCTGAGGCGAGTTGCGATTCATCTGAGTTTGGGGCTGAATAGGCCTGACTCACCCAATTCAGTCGTGACTTAGGGGGCTGACCCTTGACATCGACCTGAATCAGGTTTGACCAAGTCCAAGTCGACTCATGCTCGTATCAGACTCGTTCGAGTCCTAAAAGCATACCACAGCGTACAAAACCAAGGGGCCGTAGTCTTCCCTTTTTTGTACATTGTGGCACCTCTCAGGAGTGAAATAGCCTGCGGTCTAAGACAGAAGGACTAATCAGTGTGGCCCACCTAATGGAAACCTCAATTCTCGCACACATGCATCAAATTGGCACGTGTGCTTGAGTGTGAGAACAGGGCCAGACACAAATGCGTCGATTCAGCAAACCTTTCTATATGCGAAGGGGATTTCGTTGACTCTACAACACCATTTGATATAAAAATAACAGACATTTGATTAATTACAAATCTTCCACTCGCGGATGACGAAATGCAGTCCACTGTCATACCTAACGGATGACCTTCCAATGGTGCCTCTCCTAAACAAGAAGCCCCACGCCCTTTGTGGAGACGTTCGATCCTAGCCGTGTAAGATCGCTTCCATTATCTGCAACCAAAACCAGTAATAAAATGGATTGCGATCAGGAAAAAACAAAGATGCAATAATCACATGAATCAGAGAAATGGAGAAATAGAGAAATTTCTAGAACCCTAGAAGACAGAGAAAGAGAGAGAGATAGAGAGAGAGAGAGAGAGAAACCGAGAGAGGCAAGAACGCACGAAAATTTCAACAGAGACTGGTGCGCTACGCACTTACAGTACGCTTGAATCATTCTCTCAATGGCGATGAGAGAGGGAAAGAGGTTTTCAGATAGAGAGAGAGAGGGGGGAGGAAGGGAGAGGTTTTCAGAGAAAAGGGGAGAGAGAGAGAGACAGAGAGAGAGACAGAGAGTGATGGCTTTCTTGGCTAGGAAGAAAGACCCTCCGCTCATATATACATATATATATAAATGAAGACCCCCGATCGTTGAAGGGTTATTTGGTCATTTAAGAAAAAAATGAGTAATTAGGAAAGTGAAAACCACTGTCGACCGTTTTACATACCTAAACGTATGACAGGCTCTTTCTTGGAACGTGATCGCTCACACGTGTTATCGACGCAAGTGTGGAGATCCATGCCGCCCATTACGTGTGCTTGTAATGAAGATGAGTTTGGTGGGATCAGATCGGTCTGATCGTCAGGTGACAGACACATAGCAATAAAAGGGGTTTTAACATAAAAAGACCAATGTTGCGGATTGAATTTGCACTTGTGGTCCACCAGATCAGGTGACGTGCTATTTTGGGTTAGTGTGTTTTCATGGTGGGTTCATTCATTCAATGTGTCATGCTTACCCAGGCTGCATGCAGGCTACCGATATCGATGCTCCTGCTGAGTAGCAATCTTTTTCTGCCCCAGGTGATACGTATATGCCGTTCCACTTCTTTTACCTACACGTGTCGTATAATGATAAAAAGATTTCGAGTCGTGCTATTGTTAGAAGATTTCGCGTGGGGCGGGAAAGACTCTAGTTACACTTTCCCATTTTGAACTCATTGCACGTACGCCTCCGAGAGTGGATTTGTTGAGGCCGAGGTAAACGGAGCAGATTCGGTGAGACCCGGGCTCACACAAGACGGTGCGGCCCTTGATATATGTATTTTATATCCATGCCGTCCATCCGTTTTCCAGATTATTTTAGGGCACTATCCCAAAAAATGAAGCAAATCCAATTATCGGGTGGACCATAACATAGGAAATAGTGGTGATTGACCATTAATGGGCCACACAAGTTTTGGATCAAGCTTATATTTATTTTGCCCTTCATTTGGGCTTACGTGACCTTATCAACAGATTGGATGGCAAATAAACACCACAGGAACATTAAGGTGTGAGAAGTTTTTAATGATAGGACATTGAGAAATTTACCATTGTGGACCCTACCTTTTATCCAGTGGTTTTTATGAACAAACCAAACTTAACATACCAACTTAGACCTGCATATGCGGAGACCCAATTTGAGGATGAAAATACCCCTCCTTTTTCACTGCGTTGCTTTCACTGCCCTTTGCACTGCTACTTTCACTTCCATTTCTTTCACCCCCTTTCCTCACTTTGTTTCCAGTAAGAAAGACAAAAAACTCATTTTTTGGGGCCCCCTTCTTATCAGCATTTTGTCTTCTTCTGAAAATGGTCAGTCTAGTGAAGAAAGCACACACCACAGGTATATTTTAAACTCAGTTGGGCCCACATTGAATGTATGTAATATATCCACGCCGTCCATCCGTTTTTCCATCTAATTTAAGGAGTCGAGCCCCAAATTGAAGCATATCAAAAGATCAAGTGGATCATACCATGGGAAACAGTGGGGATAATGATTTCCACCGTTGAAACCATAGTAGGCCCAACAATGATGTTTGTTTGTTATCAAACCTGTTCATAAGATCATACAGACATGGATTAATAGAAAACACAATTATAAGCTTGATCCAAAACTTCTGTGGCCCTTAAGAAATGATCAACAGTAGAAATTCAATTCAAAAATTTCATGTGGTGTGGTCCATTTGAACATTGGATACATTTAGATTTTTGGGCCCAAGCCATGAAATTTTCTGTTAAGTTTGCCCCGTTGAATTTCATATTTCCTCCGCTGATTTTCTAGTTTGTCTTGCTGAATTTGATGTTTCCCTACTGATTTTCTAGTTTGCCCCACTGATTTACTAGTTTACCCCACTTAATTTCATGTTTGCCCCGCTGATTTTCTAGTTTATCCCGTTGATTTTCTAGTTTGCCTCGCTGAATTTCATGTTTGCCCCGCTCAATTTTCAGTTTTTCCCACTGAATTTCATGTTTGCCCCACTGAATTTCATGATTTGCCCTGCTGAATTTCATGTTTCCCCCCACTGAAAATCAAGTTTGCCCCGATCAATTTCATGTTTCCCCTGCTCAATTTCATGTTTCCCTCGCTCAATTTAATGTTTGTCCCGCTCAATGTCTAGGTTCCCTCCCTCAATTTCTAACTTGCCTCACTGAATTTTCATGCTTCCCTCGCAACATTTCTAGTTTGTCTTGCTCAATTTTCATGATTGCCTTGTTCAAATTTTAGCTTGCCTCACTAAACTTTCATGCTTGTCTTGCTCAATTTTCATGCTTGCCTTACGCAATTCCATGATAGACAACGTCGCTGAATTTAGCGAGCACCACATACAGTCATTCGTATCTTTAAGGCCCTGATCCATATAAGCTCAATTCATTGCTTACTCTTTATTTCCTAAAGAACAATATCATTCTCATCTATTATGGAACGTGAGTACTCGGTCCTCTATTATTTAATCGAGTTCTTTATTATGGAAAGTTTACACGTACAGTTTCTAGTTTGCCCTGCTGAATTTCATGTTTGCCCCGCTCCATTTTTAGTTTGCCCCCCTGAAGTCCATGTTTGCCCCGCTCAATTGCATGCTTGCCCCGCTTAATTTCATGCTTACCCTGCTCAACTTTCAGTTTTCCCCACTCAATTTCATGTTTGCCCTACTGAATTTCATGCTTACCCCGCTCAATTTTCAGTTTGCCTCACTGAAGTTCATGTTTGCCCCGCTCAATTTCATGCTTGCCCCGCTCAACTGAAGAAAATGTTTATGGAAGCTAGCGAAGATGGTAGTGTATTTGTTTGGTGCCCGCAGTCCATCTTACTGACCATTGATTCAAGTAAAGGTTTACAGTAATTTTGGAGTTCAGAAAATTTCCAAGTCTGTGCATTTCATTCCGAGTTCCTTCTTTAATCATGATAGCCTTGGGAGGGTTGATTCGAGGGATGGGTTGATTGCAAAAGGGCTGATTAAAACTATATTGGGTTATCTTGCTGGTCCTGAAATCATTATCCTAGCAAAATAACCCAATATAGTTTTAATCGGCCCTTTTGCAATCAACTCATCCATCGGATTAACCCTCTTAAGGCTATCGTGATTAGAGAAAGAACTCGGACTAAAATGCACATATTTGGAAATTTCCTGCACTAAAAGATTACTGTAAACCTCGTACAATTTACTTGGAAATTTTCTTCAGTTGTAGGTCATCTGGTATAAAGAGCTTGTCCTTCTCTACTAACCGAACATAAAACACGAACTCAGCGGCAATTTTTCAGCCTATGAATCTTGTGTATATGCAGAAAAGCAATAGAAGTGGTTAATGCTTTTAATCATTCAATATCCAACTATTATACATTTTTCAGCCTCATCTACTACCATATATCAGAACTAAGGTCATTAATGACAATTTCCACATCAATTATCTTGGACTTTCAATAGCCAGAATCTCTTCTAGACATCTATTCACCAAGGCTAAATGTAACGTCTGGGAAAAATCCGTATAAAGACCTGAGTACCACCTCAGGCAGAAATCATTAAGGGTCGAATTCTTTAGACATTAGATGAAAATTAATTAAGTACTGAACTCAATCACCAGTGGAATTAGCTTGAACCACTTTCTATACGAACTGCAAGACCTAAAACCATTAGATTCGCTAATCCAACACTACCTAGAAACCTAGGATTAATCTCAAAACCCAGTTGCTCTCGGGAGCACATTGAAACTCCGTATCGGACCTGGACCGCGCGTCGAAAGTTCGATTGTCACGAAACTATACGGTTATGACTGCCTTACTGGGCTTGACAACCATCGCGATAATCGAGTCCAAATAGTATCCAGAAACGCACAACTTGAGCCTGGAGCGAAGTGTGTGAGAAATGCGAATATCCTTAGGAAATGAACTCAAACTTAAGTGATTTGGGCCGTTCGCTTGCAGGCCAAATTTAAGGTTTCAGACCGTCAGATTCTAACCCAACTTCACCCTTGGATCAGGGAAATTTTCCTACACAGGTCAGTGTACTTGTGGACCTGATCGAGTGACGATAGCCGTTGAACTGAAATTGGTCCTCCGCAGTCGATCCACAAATCCGATCGAACCGAAATCTTAACCTGACATAGATCCATTGTCAGATAACTTTCTCTAGACCATGTGCAGAAAATGGACCTCCAGATGAACTCCGTTGGCCCAAAACAGCCACCCTTTGGCTATACCCTAAGTATACCATAGCCCTGGGGCCATTTACATCACATCTGGGCATATATAAGACCCTTAACCCACCCCTCTCTCATTCCATACGAATTTTCCTAACCCTAGGAGAGAGAATGGTGAAAAGAGGAGGAAAGAGTGAGGAGAAGAGAGAGAGAGAGAGATAAATAGTTGCTGGGATTCATTCCCACCGCTCCACATATCGAATCGTCTCTCCCGTGTCGCTATACCGGCGATTTTGACTCTATTTTTGGGTAAGAAATCCTAACCCTAATCTGTTTTAGGAATCCAAATAGGTAAAATGGTGAAATAGATAACCTATTTCAATGTTTAGGTAGCCGTTGTGCCATAGATAAGGACGTGATGTACGAACCGTGTTCGTAACGAGCGTATCGGCGAAAGGTACGGACTATAAACATTTAGGTTATGGTTTTCAAGGCTTTCAATGTCAGTAATGGTTTATGACTGACTTAATTGCCACCATATACCCTTAAATACGATGTTTTCCATATATTACATGTGTATGAACTATGCTTATTAACTATGCATTCCATGTGTTTGTTGAAATGTTCGAATGAATATGGAATTTCGATTTGTGCTTACCATGACTATTAATTGAGAATACATGATCGTTGTATGCGTGACAACTCCTTTATGAAAGGATTTGCCATAATGTGTTATAACTAATTCATTACATGTATGTTTGAAATGTGTAGTCTAAGTATTTGATAAAATGTCTGAATGGGTGATTGTTTGATGAAATGCATTTATTAAAGGTGTTGAGATGAGATTCTCAACTACCTTAGCTATATGAATAGATTCATGTATGAAATGCCCATGTGTGATAACATGTGCACTATGTGTTTGTTAAAATGCTTGAATGAGATTTACATGTGATTTGGTTGTTAAATGTTGTTTGATTGTCACATATGAATGCCTATTACAACTGAGTATGATTGGGACTATCGCATAGTGTAACGCCCCGTGTTTTCAGGACCCGAGTATATGACTCGTTTCCTAAAAACCCGAGTGTTAACTTTAAAGGATGGTCAAATTTGAGTGTATATATATATTAATTATCAGAGTAAGCGGATGAGCGTAAAATGGACAAATCATACACAATGGAAATTTTCATTTACATTTGGGATGTACAAGAGGTTGCCCATAATGACTTATACAAACCAATGTCTCCACAATAACAAATACAAGATTACACACATGAGAAATTTAAAAGCATATGAAACACAAACGAAAGCCGCAAGATTGCGCAGCTTCCTTGACAGGTACAACCACGTGTCCTTGACCACCATAACGGCTCCTCATCAGTCTGAACCTGCATATCACTTAAGCCACCTGTGCTACCTGTACGGTTATATTTTTTATGGATGAGTGGCCAACTCAGTATGAATTCCCCTCAAGATTACACATCGCCGCATTAGGTAAGCATAGTTATAAAACAACAGGGCAATCAAAACAACACATGATGTAGTCTTTTTAAATGCATGGATGCTGAATGCACATCGCCTTGGGGATGCTCATCCGTGCAGAATTTGGGCTCGTCACCCATGCAAATCATCGACCTGGGAAAATCATCCAGTCGGAACAGGGGTCGATAATCGGTGGTCTGGGAGCTAGCGAAACGATACCTCGATTATCCTAAGGGCACGTGCTACAACATCCAGAATTAGCCACCCGTCATCACCAATATGCCATAGATGCATGATTAGCCAAATCATTATTAGTTTAGTTACAATCAACCAATTTAGGTAAGCTCAAGGTCACTACGGGGGCTTGTCACCAGCATAGGCCAACAGCTCGGGCATAGGTCCCATACCACCATCCCCGGCTCATGAGACTACCATCTTGGGATGTTTAATGGAAACTCGTCGACTAGTGGTCAATCATATTATAAGATATGGGGCTTACCATCGCATGGTTGCATAGTATAAAACATCGAACCCATATAGAAAAAATACCAGAACAATGCCACTTATGGCGATATTAAAACAAGCCACATAGGGCGATATCAAAACAAGTCACATAAGGCAAATACCAAAATAAGCTACATAGGGCGAGTATCAAAACCATGCGATAAAAGACCATCCTTGAAAACCATTAGATACAACAACCATAGATGGTAGGCCCACATCAATGGTTAATTTAAACCACTATTCAATAACCACTAAGCCGAAGGTCCATTACTATCACAACCAGTCGGGTTACATCCTAAGTATGGGTGTACACATATATAAGTGGGGGTTTTCCACTGGTGTACCAATTTAAGTTCCATAGGCAGTCCACAAATATTCCACAAGCATGAATAAATATGCAGGATAAACATTAAGCATGTAATATAGCAATTTAATTCTAACAATTAACACATGTGTCTATGAAACGGAGATATCAATTATAAATTTAAATACAAACTATAATTTAGGCTAATGGGAAAATGGAAAGCTCAAGGGGAAGAATCATCACCTTATACTTGGAATCGCCTACTAGTGTCGCGAAGTGCTTGCGCCTTTAGAATTGAATCCTAACACAATTCATGAACTTGTACCATTAGATCCAAGTTCTATGTACTACGTAGGTTTAAGATCATGGCCTAGGGTTTTGAATTTACTTATCTTAAGGTTTTGATGTAAAATTAGGATTTTCATCCTAGGGTTTAGTTCTAGGCATATATTTCTGGGATTTGAATGCTAATTAATGTAAAACTTATTTACCATGCTAACCTAGTAACCATAACCTAATTATTAACATTAACGATAGTATTAATATTAGCTAACATACTACTAAAAATCATTATGATGATAATTAACATTATAATCCACTATTTATAATAACATTTAAGAGTGACAAAACAAAACACTAGTATTTAGTAATGATATTATTTTATTCTTGTCTACCATAACTAATATTAGTATAGATCATTTACTAATGGCTATTCTTATCCAATATTCATAGTAGAAGTATAAATCAATCAATACTAATAATGATGACTCGCAAGTTCATATTTAAATATACTAACATCACCTAATATCCCATTAACGATTAATAACCTCTTAAATAATACAAGTTGTAGTAATAAAATCTTTACTAATGATGGTATTGGATAGTGTGGTCTATTATAAATGATAATATCTAGGGATGGTAGACAAATACCAATGTCTAACATCGAATTGTGGTAGTTTGTTTATAATAACTAATGTCAGCATACATAGCTTGCTAATGGCTAAACAAAATTAATAATCACGATGACTATAGCAATACCAATTCATGATAATAAATCAACGACTCACTTTGAGAAAGAAAACTGACTTACATTAGTTGACTTGACAGCAAGTTGAGTTTGAAGGGTCCCACGAATATGGTTACTTGGGCTTGAATTAGAGTGATCAGGCCCACTAGAATTTGGTACATCAAGTGGCCCAATTTGGGCTTGGAATTCTTCCATAAACAAGACCTGAACTGGGCCTGACCTCGGCCTGATTTGCCCTAATACTGCTGCCCATTTGTTGCCTGAACTAGGCTTGCACTAGGCTCGATAGTTCTGCCTAGAAATGGCCTAAAGACTGGGCTGGGCTGACCGCCCCAGGCCCTAACTTGGACGGCCCATGGCGTCTTGTGGAGAGGCCCACCTAACACTCAGACGAGGTGTGGCCCATCTATTGTTTGTGTGTGGCAAATGGTGCTTTAGGTATGGTGCGGCCCACCTATTTCAATCGTGGTATGCCCCACCCATTCTTACGGCCTAATAAGGGCCTGATTTTAGCCCAAATCAGCCTATTTATAGGCCGATCAGAGCCCATACAAGGGCTCGTTTTCTACCATATTTTTGGCCCAGCGGAGGGCCTTCTTTCAGTGTTTCCATGGCCTGATGAATGCTGGGTTCCAGTTGCCCTCAAGCTGAATTTCTAGCTGTTCTCAGGCTGAAATTCTCAGCTGTTTTTCAAGTCGAATATTCGGCTGATTTCCAGTTGAAATCCCAGCTGTTTTCAGGCTGATTTTCAGCTGTGTTCAAGTTGCAATCTCGGCTATTTTCAAGCTGCATATTCAGCTGTATTTATGCATCAGCTGAGTGCTATTTTTATGGCCCACTGAAGCTCAGTTTTGGCATCGCTTCGGGGCTTAGATAGGGCGTGTACACAGCCCATGTTCAAGCCTGATGGAACCTGGTTTCATGGCTCGATTTCAGCTTTAGGTGTGGGCTAAAAATGGCCTGGATAGGTCACGATCTTGGTCGGGTTCCAGCTCAGTTTGGAGGCCCGAACCATGGTTGAACTTCCCATTTTGATGCATTACTGGGAGGAAGAAAATGAGGGGAGGTTTGGCCATTACCTGGCTTAATCTGTAGGGTGGCCCATGGCCCTTTCCTTTCTCTCCTGGCAGGTGTACTGCAAGTCAGCACTGACCTAACTCGGTCTGCCTCGCGCAGGCTGAGTTGGTGCAGGGCGGCACTGAGTCACCTACACCAATGACTCTCCTTGCTCTACCTCTCTCTTTCTCCTTCTCTCTTCCCTCTCCTTCACTCCTTCTTTCCCCCTTTTTTTTCTCTGGTGTGAAAACTGAGGGCAATAGTGCCCAAATTTATATGCGTGGGAGAGAGCTTCCAATGGTTGGAAAGAGGCTCTCCCCATGCAACGGTCGTGATTGCAAAATGGTCATGCATGGGGCCCATCCATGTTTGGGGATGGATTAGTAGTGCCTTGGGCTCCCTAACAGTGTATTTTTCTGGCCTAATGGGTCCCATCTCATGATCGTGTTTGGATGGGTCATTTGGGGAAGATGACTCACCCATCAATGACGGATTGTTACTAAGGGGGTTTTAGGGCAATCCGGACCGTTTGATCTGTTTGGATGGGGCCCATAAGCATTGTGGGGTCTACTTCTCGGATCTCAGGTGAGATCTGGCTATATCTCATGAGATCTCCTCTATTTCACTCCTCATTCTCATGAGATGAGAAAACCTCTCATCTAATCTCGTACCCTTCATGTTGGAGGGATGAAATGAAGCCACGTGGCCCATCGGATGGTCACAAATGTGACAGTTATTGTTAACCAAAATAAGAAAATTTCATTTTTCTTCCTTCTTAGTTGTCAGTCATTTTTGGGCTGTGAGAGGACTCATCTCAGCTGGCAAGGAGGAAGGTTGAAAACCTCTGGTCCATGTGATGTTTGCTTGCCCAACAAGCTACCTGATGGTCCATCCCATTGAATCTCAGCCCCACATGAAGGAAATGGATGGTTGGTGCTGATCTTTGTTGTTTCAATGCATGGGTCAAGGACCCTATACTGTTTTGTTCAGCGGACCCACGTGAGTAAAATGGACGGTTTGGATCGTCCGGAAAGTGGCCAGGGTGGTCCACTTTGGGGTTTGAAAATCTCCCAGTTTAAATTTCAAATGGCGGGAGGAGTTTTGAAAATTTTCTTCTTTGTGTTTTTTGCTCGGTCAAAGCTGTTTAACCGAGCAAGCTTGGCTTAGTGCACCTCATGCATGGTGGTACATGTTACACATGCATCGTGTGTGGGGTCACATGTGATGTTCGTGATAAATCTACACCGTTCATTTGTTTAGGGGTCCCTATATAGGGGCCCGACCCAGTTTGGGGCACATGTGAGGCCCAGGTGGGCCCCACAACTTGATTCGGGTCTCGTTTATGGATTTCCCACTGATTTGTTGGTCGGATCAGCCCGAAATTGAACGTCAATGGTTAGAAAGGTCCAAGGGGCCATTTGTAAGGTTTTCATCCTATATTACTAACCAATACTAGTATTAAAAATTTTTATTTTTATTTTTTTTATTACTACTATACATTACTTATAATTAAAATGATTAAAATCTCATATACATATAAAAATATAATTTTAATATTAACATAGTACTATATGCATGCCATTGATCACCTATTTATTAATATATAATTCATAATATATAGTCTCATATTATACATATATATGGACTGAAAATTGTACAATATCCTATTTAAAATCACATTGTTAAATAATATAAAATTTTATTCAAACATCTAATAATTTTTGGTACACATGTTTATAAAAATATTCAATACTACATTAATATTTATAATTCAATTATACATTGTAAAATTATTATTCATTGTGTTTAGTTAATATAATATTATTTTCATAATATTTTATATACATTAAATATATACGTATCACTCTTATTATAATATATTTTCATACACTTCTACATGATAAATAATTTATCAAAATACATCTATAATTTTTCTGATCTATGTTTGTGTAAAATATAATTAAATAAAATAATTATACTTATTAAATATTATATGACTACTAGATGGTTTGATCCATCTATCGAGGTGATCGAAGTCGTATCAATGGGTTGCACTGATGACATGATGGTTCGTCTCAAAGATTAATGGATGGATAGCTTGATACATAGGTGCAGACTGCTTTCAACAGTCAGATTCAAACTAGGATGAACGTGAATGTTTACTTAAGTCAGGCTTGTATTTATGCTAAGTTTGGGTATATGGTAACACACGAGTACTGGAAAGTACGGGGTGTTACACATAGTCCAGGCAATCGGTAACAGTTTCCGATCGAGTGGCCGAATTAGTTTCGCCACCACGGACACGTTCGATGAATCTAAGTCGTACGGTGATTATCGACAGTGGTTAGGCCACAAGGAGTGCGTATGCGCTCCATGTCGATTAAGTTAGCATGCGCTCGTACCAATCATGCTTTTCAAGTAACCCGATTGGCCTAATGTGTGTTTACCATGCATGGACGCTACTTCTTAAATCTAAGGTACCACTTACCAATGCAAAGCCTGTTTAACCTTGGTACCATGATCCGCTAAGACTCATGAGTCGGGCATGGTGGTGTATGAGACACCGTGGTCAAGCTGTCGGCCTACGCTGGGGTGACGGGCCTCCCCGTAGTGACCAGTGAGCAATACAAACTCGTGAGCCGAATATAGTGGTATATGGGACACTGTATTCGAGCTGTCGGCCTACACTAAGGTGACGAGCCTTTCCGTAGTGACCTCGAGTATAAACTAAGGCCTACGCTGAGGTGACGAGCCTCTTCGTAGTGACCTGAACTTGCCTATCCACTGCTTTCAAATCAGGGGTGATGTTGCCTTATAACTTGCCTATCGTATGTGATTAACTAGGATTGACAACCCCAGATGGATCATTGTTTGGGGTAATGATATAAAGGGAGGTACTTTAGCTTTCCGAATCTGCTGTATGAATAGGTCTAATTAAGAACTTGGTTAATATGACACCACATTGCATGTGCCTTTGGTGTGGGAGTTGAGTACAATGGGATTCAGCATGTGCGACCATGAGATGATGTCGTAGAGGGATTGCAGGCGAGGGCATGCATCATTATCGCATATCATTCTTGCATTAACCAGATTAGTTAAGACATGATTGTTGTACTGCTTTATCATTACTGCTTGACTGAATTGATAACATGTTAACCTTTACCTTATAGCTCCACTGAGTTGATCACTCACTCTCAATCTGGGACGGTGTTTTAAAACACCAACCAGACTCTGTTGTAGTTGCAGATGATGTTGTGGCTTACGAGATGGAGCCTGACTTTTATGACGACGACGAGGAGTTCTCCTACATGCAACTCTCTGGTGGGTCTATGTAAACCTAGAGTTGCATTGCAGGGATCGCAGGGATACGGACTAGTTGAACATTACACCTTATCATTTTGTAAATTTTGGAATTATACATGTAATTATTTAACCTGGTGACATGTTCTTACTCTGGGGACTTACAACCACTTATACGCCTTATTTATTTAACATAGTCTTTTGCTTGCGTAATCTAATTGTCTCTGGAGTATGATATGCTGATTTAGTATAATCTTATTCATGTTTAATATACTAATATAAACAACATTTAATCATTATTATCTATGTTGCATAAGTGATGCAACGGATCTCGAGAGTTGAGCTTTTGCTCGACTCTCGAAATTTAGGGCGTTACAAGTTGGTATTAGAGCATGATTTGGATTAAACTAGACCTGGGTTATGGTAACATGACGCACACTAATGTACTTTGATTTAGGAGGGAGCGGTGAAACGTAGAAACAGTTGTAGGATTCCCAGTTTCGCCGCTAAGTGAAATTGACCGTGAAATATGACCTGTAAGCATCTGTGATCATGTGAGATGATCCCAATACCTTTATAGACCGTTAGTTGATGGGTGTAGATGGTGATTCGGCGTATTTCACGCTCAAATAACACGGAAAGCGTGAATATACGGGAGATGGAACCCGAAACCGTACCAAACGGGCTCGGGGGCCTAAACCACATAAAACAGTGCGACCCGAGGTGGGTCCTGCACATTTCTAGCAACCCGGGAGGGGGATGCCATCGCCCAGAGGTCCAACGGACCGCGATGGCATCGCCCTTATCGTGATGCATCGTGGTCCACGGTTAGCGGGCCAGTCGGGCCGATGGTTGTACATGCATGTGGGGCCCACGAAATCATGTGGGATCCCTTATATCTTTTCCATTTGCTCCATTTCTTCCATTCTCACCCCTCCAAGCTCTCCAAACTTCTAAATATCTCATTTTTTTCTCTCAAATCCCCCCTCTAATCTCATCTTCTTCCTTTTCTTGCACTCACCTCCACCATTCTCTCAAACCCATCTTTTGCAACCACCTATCTCCCTTAATCCCTCTCATTTGAGCACACCAAACCATTTTGTGTCTTATACACCCCCAAATCCACCAACCCATTCCATCCTTCAAGCTCCCTTGGCTTTATGGCTCCTTTTTGAGCTTGTGGCTGCGATCTTCTCCCTCTCCACACTTCTTTCCCTCATGGGAAAGAAGAGGGCTTCCACAGATGAAGCTGGGCTGAATCACCTAACCCGTCCGAGGAAGAAATCAGGCGCCGAAGCAAGTACAAGCGCCGCATGAGAGCAGAGGATGAAGCGGGATCTCGATCCCCAAGTTCCACTCGAAAGAGCCCTACAATCGGGCATCGTACATGGTAGATTCCAGGGTCGTAGAGTTCTCTACGAAGCTCACATGGATGAGAAGCTATTTGGGCTTTATCCGGTGATGGACCTCTTGGTGGACGCCGGATGGGGTCCCATATTTGAGGGCAAGTCACGTGCATGTGAGAGCACTGTTCGAGCCTTCTACGCCCATATGCGAGACCCATTGCTAGAGCCTTTATAGTTCCTTATTCCTGTAGGAAGGCGAGAAGCCACAATTGATGTTGGTGTGATAGCTCGGATCATGGGGATGGAGCGCGGTGAGGTTCATGCTAGCGAGAAGAACCTCAGGAGTGCATGTGAAAGAGATTACCGCATGTGATTTCTTTGCGGCCGACCGATTCATTGGAGTCGAGGCAACTACCTCCCAGTGACGAAGATGACCCCTGACTTTCGCCTACTCCACCACATATTCACATACAATGTGTATCTCAGGTGGAGCAATCGCACCGAATGCACCCGTTTGATGGTGGCCTTCCTATACAGAGCGGGGCAGGTAGACAGGCTATGTCTGCCTACATTCATCTTGCTAAAGATAGTACAGACCGCACGCTCTGTTTGGGGAGATCTTTCACTCCTATTTGGCAGACTCATATGCAAGCTCGCTCACGAGTTCGGCTACCGACTTGACATAGAGCTTGTGCCGATTCACTTTATCAATGACTCTACGCTCAACAACATGGGTATTGGGACACGACCACGCCAAGCCCGTCATGATGAATATGGTGATGAGATAGAGGAAGAAAGTGAAGGGGAAGAGGGAAGCGAGGATGAGGAAGGTGAGGAAGGAAGCGATGAAGAGGAAGAGTAGGAAGAGGAAGAAGAGGAGGCCCAAGACTCTGATGAGGGCTCTCCACTCGCTACACATGAGCACCACCAGGATCGGGCTGCCTTAGAAGCCCGCTTGGCTCAGATCGAAGAGGGCCAAGTCGCCCTGCGATAGGAGGTCAGAGAGACCTGGGCCGAACTTGAAGAGAATAGGGCCTTCATGAAACAAAAATTTAAGAAGGTGTCTTACACTTTGAAGGCTCTCCTGTGCGGTCTGTAGGACAAGGCTTCTCCTCCACCATCACCAGATTCAGACGACTAGTCCTATGTTGTAGCCGTCTTTGGGTCTTCTTTGCTTTCTTATTTTCTATGTTATAGCCTTGATAGGCTTAGTAGTATGGTAGAGTAGTTGTAATGTTTTAGTGTTCAAAAGCTTTGTTAGATTAGCTCACATGCATCTTCTATCATGATTCATGCAAAACTACATCTCATGTATTATGATAATTTTGGTTAAATGAAATGCATGCAGCTCATTGTGCTATGAAATGTGTAAAATGCTTGAGAAATTGAGTGTTGTTATGTTAAATCTTACACGGGTTACACCCTATGATGTGTATAGGGGATGCCACCTAAGACCACTCGGAGTACGGTATGTCTTACACTTGGTGAATCGAGTGACGGGGCACCTCCCCTAAGCGATACCCATAAGGACCCCGGTTTGGGCCCGAATCATGAGCTATGCCGGATTCACAGCTGACCACTGGCCCCACCAACGGGCCAACACCTTTTCCATCACTGGTTCTAGAGCAGAACCACGGGTCTACCTCGACGCCATACATGCCTCAGGTGGCTTCTCCTCCTAATAGGTTAGAGCAGATGATGCTCCTTATGCAGTAGCAGCTGCAGATTTGGACCACCATCGCGGGGTCCCTTGCCCAAAACATGAGTGTGGCCCCGTCTGCACCACCTGTGCACCCTGCTGGAAACATGAGTGCTAATGGCTTATTTGAGCAATTCTAACGCTTTCGACCTCCTACTTTTGCAGGTACTCACAGACCCGAGGAGGCCGAGTACTGGCTTGACCGCATCTCTAAGATGCTGAAGCCGCTACACTATACTAAGGCAGAGCAGGTTGAACTGGTCACCTACATGTTTGAGAAGGAGGCCAGTCTGTGGTGGGATAACATCCTGTAGATAGTTCCCGTAGGACATGTATGGACATGGGACGCTTTTGAGACCCGCTTCCATGAGAAGTACTTTCCCCTCACGTACCGCAATGAAAAGGAGGGATAGTTTCTTTGCCTTCAACAGGGAGGGATGACCGTGGCAGAGTACAAGAATAGGTTCACGGAGCTGCTCAGATACGCTCCCTTAATATTAGCAGACGAGCGGATGCGAATGCGGCGATCTTTTGAGGGTTTGCGACCGGAGACACGCACGAAGATGTGTTGCGCTAGCATTCTCAACTATGCTGAGATAGTGAACATGTCTCTACGAGATGAGCAGGACGGGGACAGACTATCCCGTGCACGCGTATCTATGGGTCTGAGGCCTCGACCAGATTTGTCGAACAGACCGTTCCTTGGCAAGAGGCCACGAGCAGATTCTCCTCCTCGGCTTACGGCTCCATCGACACAGCCGAGGTGACCTGATGTATGGTGTACCTATTGCAAGAGGTCGGGCCATTTTGACACTTACTGTTTTACTAGGATGAGGGACAATGGCTTCATGCCCCCTCAGAAGATCAACCGTCAGATGCCCCCAGATATCTTGGCTCCACCTCTACGTTCAGTACCACCTGCACAACCTTCTTACTGGCCACCCATACCTCAATTTAGGCCGCCTCAGCGACCTATGGCACCGCAGCCGAATCGACCTCAACAAGCTTGTGTGCACTCACTTACAGCTGAGGCATTCGAGACAGCAGTTACAACACCGATGGCTTTTGAAGTCACAACACATATTCAAGGTACACCAGTCTTCTTATTGGTGGACACCGGGTCCACTATTTCTATAATATCATGTGCAGTAGTCAAGCGACTGGGGTTGGAAACTAGTCTTATGGTTGGGTTGAGACTCCTTACCGCTACAGGGACTTTCTCAGACACTACCAAGATGTGTAAGGGTTGTTTGATAGACTTAGGGAGCAGATAATACTCGTCGACCTGATTATTGCCCCGCTGTGTCATTACGATGTGATCCTCAGTATGGATTGACTCACCGAGATGAAGGCAGAGATCGATTGTGATACTAGGGTGGTGACAACCCATGGACCTGAGGGCACGACCTTTACATTCCCGGTTCAGGTCAGTTAGTACTACCGCATTAGTTGTTATGCTACCTTGCTAGAGAATGTTGGTGGTCCGACACTTGGGAACACGCCAGTAGTTCAGGATTTTACGGATGTGTTCAGGAATATACCTGGATTACCTCCTCAGCGTGAGATTGATTTTACCATTGATCTAGTGCCTAGTGTGACACGTATATCTCTACCGACGTATCACATGCCTTCATGTGAGATGGAGGAACTGAGGAGACAGATCGATGATCTGTTGGATGCAGGCTTCATACGACCGAGTGTATCTCCTTGGGGAGCACCCGTGTTGTTTGTAAAGAAGAAGGACGGATCACTGCGGTTGTGTATTGATTATCGCAGGTTGAATCAAGTGACAGTAAAGAACAAGTATCCTTTGCCCAGGATAGATGATCTGTTCGATCAGTTGAAAGGGGCACAGTAGTTCACTAAGATCGACTTACAGGATGAGGACGTGCAGAAACCAGCGTTCAGAAGCAGCTTTGGGCACTACGAGTTCCTTGTGATGTCATTTGGACTCACAAATGCACCCGTCGTGTTCATGGACCTGATGAACTAGGTGTTTCGGCCGTATTTGTACCGGTTCATCATTGTATTTATAGATGACATCCTGATATACTCCAAGAGTCGGAAAGATCACGAGGAGCACCTGCGAGTAGTCTTTGATACTCTCAGGGAGAACCAGTTGTTTGCCCAGTACAAGAAGTGAGACTTCTGGAAAGAAGAAGTTAAGTTCTTAGGACATGTGGTGTCCAAGGAAGGAATAGCTGTGGACCTTGCTAAGGTGACCATAGTTCAGGACTGGAAGTAGCCCGGTTCGGTTACTGAAGTGAGGAGTTTCCTTGGCTTGGCAGGTTACTATCGTCGATTCATTAGGAACTTTTCCAAGATAGCCAGACCGTTGTCTCAGCTCACGCGGAAAGATCTTTAGTTTTCCTGGAATGAGAAGGCAGAAGCGGCCTTTTAGGAAATGAAGGACAAGTTAACGTCCGCACCCATGCTAGTATTGCTAGACAGGGGGTTAAATATAAGATATACACTGACGCCTCTCATGTTGGTTTGGGTTGTGTTCTGATGTAGAAGGACAGAGTGATTGCTTATGCCTCGCGACAGTTGAGGAAGCACGAGGAGAACTACCCTACGCACGACCTAGAGTTGGCAGCCGTTATCTTTGCATTACATCTCTGGAGACATTACCTCTACAGAGAGGAGTTCGAGTTCTTTTGCAACCACAAGAGCCTCAGATACATATTCACGCAGAGTGACCTGAATATGAGGCAGTGGCTATGGATGGAAACCTTGAAAGACTTCAAGTTCGAGGTCTCCTACCATCCTGGCAAGGCCAACCTTACGGCAGACACATTGAGCCGTAAGAAAACGATAGCATTTGTAGCTTTGCTGATGATAGAGGAATGGAATATGGTAGAATTTGTGCGAGATTTTGAGCAGAAGCTTAAGGTAGAGGAGCCGTTCGAGAGCGTCGCACATATTCGTGTGTAGCCACTTATCGATGACCAAATCATAGTGGCTCAGGGGGAAGATGAATGGTTGGTGAAGATGAGGAAACTAGCTAGTGACGAGGAAGACTCTGAATGGCGAGTTGGTTCGGATGGGGGTTTATGTTATCGTGGCCGCCTATGCGTCCCAAATCTTCATGACTTGAGAAGGGAAGTTCTCGAAGCTGCTCACAATTCGAAGATGGCGATGCATCCTGGTAGTGCAAAGATGTATCAGGATATGAAACGTTCGTACTGATGGGACAACATGAAGGCCCACATAGCAGATTACGTGTCCCGCTGTCTCACGTGCCAGCAGATCAAGGCCGAACATCGCCGACCTCCTAGTTTACTTCAGCCCATGCCTATAGCTGAATGGAAATGGGATTTCATCTCTATGAATTTCATTTCAAGGTTACCGAAGACGAAGAAGGGACATGATTCCATTTGGGTGATTGTGGACCGATTGATGAAATCAGCTCATTTCCTCCAAATTAGAGTCTCAAACGCAGTAGACGATTTGGCCAGGATACTTTTAGGATATTGAACGGTCTCCGAATTAGGCAATTCGGGTCTCATCTAGAAGCTTGTCAAGCTGCCAAATTCAATGACCTCGAAATAGTTTGAATTCGACCTCTAAAGAGAGAGTTATGAGGGTAACTATAGGACATGGAGATGAAGGATAAAGTTTGGACCGACGACTGCGATCCCACTTATGGATGCCCAAATGGCCTCAGAATACGACGATTCCAGTTAGGAATGAAAGAGCACTAAATGACCTTTCAGATGGCAAAAAATTGACCCAATCCGACATCAAACGATGGAGTTATGAGCATCTACGTTGGATCGCGTGATTTGGAAATATTTACACTCCATATAGAAAAAAGACGATCAAAGAGTATCAACATGCTTTTAGGATATCGAACATCTCCGAATTAGGTAATTCTGGTCTCATCTGTCAGCTTTTCAAGTTACCATTTCAATAAGCTCAAAATAGTCTGAATTTGACCTGTGAAGAGTGAGTTATGAGGGTTACTAATGGACAAGGAGATGAAGGAAAATTCAGGACCGACGACTGCGATCCCACTTATAGATGCCCAAATGGTCTCGGAATACGACGATTCCTATCAAGAATGAAAGTGCACTAAAGGACCTTTCAGTTGACTAAAAATTGACCCAATCCGACATCAAACGATGGAGTTATGAGCATCTCCGTTGGATCACGCGATTTGGAATGATTTACACTCCATATTGGAAAATGACAATCGAAGAGTACCAACATGCTTTTAGGATATCGAACAGTCTCCGAATTAGGCAATTCTGGTCTCATCTGGAAGTGTGTCAAGTTACCATTCCAATGAGCTCAAAATAGTCTGAATTCGACCTCTGAAGAGTCGGTTATGAGGGTTACTAATAGACAATGAGATGAAGTAAAATTCAGGACCGACGACTGCGATCCCACTTATGGATGCCCAAATGGTCTCGGAATACGATGATTCTAGTTAGGAATGAAAGAGCACTAAATGACCTTTCAGATGACAAAAAATTGACCCAATCCGACATCAAACGATTTAGTTATGAGCATCTCCGTTGGATCGCGCGATTTGGAAAGATTTACACTCCATATTGAAAAAAGTCGATCAAAGAGTACCAACATGCTTTTAGGATATCAAACGGTCTCCGATTTAGGCAATTCTGGTCTCATCTGGCAGCTTTTCAAGTTACCATTTCAATAAGCTCAAAATAGTCTGAATTCGACCTGTGAAGAGTGAGTTATGAAGGTTACTAATGGACAAGGAGATGAAGGAAAATTCAGGACCGACCACTATGATCCCACTTATGGATGCCCAAATGGTCTCGGAATACGACGATTCTTGTCAAGAATGAAAGTGCACTAAAGGACCTTACAGATGACTAAAAATTGACCTAATCCAACATCAAACGATGGAGTTATGAGCATCTCCGTTGGATCGCGCGATTTAGAAAGATTTACACTCCATATTGGAAAATGACAATCGAAGAGTACCAACACGCTTTTAGGATATCGAACGGTCTCCGAATTAGGCAATTCTGGTCTCATCTGGAAGCATGTCAAGTTACCATTCCAATGACCTCTGAAGCGAGAGTTATGTGGGTAACCATAGGACATGGAGTTGAAAGATAAATTTAGGACCGACGACTGCGATCCCACTTATGGAAGCCCAAATGGTCTCGGAATATGACGATTCTAGTCAGGAATGAAAGAGCACTAAAGGACCTTTCAGATGACTAAAAATCGACCCAATCCGACATCAAATGATGGAGTTATGAGCATCTCCGTTGGATCGCACGATTTGTAAAGATTTACACTCTATATTGAAAAAAGACGATCAAACAGTACCAACATGCTTTTAGGATATCAAACGATCTCCGAATTAGGTAATTCTGGTCTCATCTGGAAGCTTGTCAAGTACCATTCCAATGACCTCGAAATAGTTGGAATTCGACCTTTGAAGAGAGAGTTATGAGGGTAACTATATGATATAGAGATGAAGGATAAATTTAAGACTGATGATTGCGATCCCACTTATGGATGACCAAATGGTCTCGGAATACAACGATTCTACTCAGGAATAAAAGAGTAGTAAAGGACTTTTCAGATGACTAAAATTTGACCGAATCCGACATTAAACGATGGAGTTATGAGCATCTCCGTTGGATCGTGTGATTTGAAAAGATTTACACTCTATAATGAAAAAAGACAATCGAATAGTACCAACATGCTTTTAGGATATCGAACGGTCTCCAAATTAGGCAATTCTGGTCTCATCTAAAAGCTTGCTAGGCTACCAAATTCAATGACCTCAAAATAGTTTGAATTCGACCTCTGAAGAGAGAGTTACGAGGGTAACTATAGGACATGTAGATGAAGGATAAATTTAGGACCAACGACCGCGATCCCACTTATGGATGCCCAAATGGTTTTGGAATATGACGATTCCAGTTAGGAAAGAAAGAGCAGTAAAGGACCGTACAGATGACTAAAAATCGACTCAATCCGACATCAAACGATGGAGTTATGAACATCTCTTTTGGATCGCGTGATTTGGAAAGATTTACACTCCATATTGAAAACAGACAATCGAAGAGTACCAACATGCTTTTAGGATATCGAACGGTCTCTGAATTAGGCAATTCTGGTCTTATCTAGAAGCGTGTCAAGTTACCATTCCAATGAGCCCAAAATAGTCTGAATTTGACCTCTGAAGAGTCGGTTATGAGGGTTACTAATAGACAACGAGATGAAGGAAAATTCAGGACCGACGACTGCAATCCCACTTATGGATGCACAAATGGTCTCGGAATATGATGATTCCAGTTAAGAATGAAAGAGCAATAATGACCTTTCAGATGACAAAAAATTGACCCAGTCCGACATTAAACGATGGAGTTATGAGCATCTCCGTTGGATCATGCGATTTAGAAAGATTTACACTCCATATTGAAAAAGACGATCGAAGAGTACAAACATGCTTTTAGGATATCGAACGGTCTTCGAATTTGGCAATTCTGGTTTCATCTTGCTGCTTTTCAAGTTAACATTTCAATAAGCTCAAAATAGTCTTAATTCGACCTGTGAAGAGTGAGTTATGAGGGTTACCAATGGACAAGGAGATGAAAGAAAATTTAGGACCGATGACTGCGATCCCACTTATGGATGCCGAAATGGTCTCGGAATATGACGATTCCTGTTAAGAATGAAAGTGCACTAAAGGACCTTACAGATGACTAAAAATTGAACCAATTCGACATCAAATGATGGAGTTATGAGCATCTCTTTTGGATCACGTGAATTAGAAAGATTTACACTCCATATTGAAAAAAGACAATCGAAGAGTACCAACATGCTTTTAGGATATCGAACGATCTCCGAATTAGGCAATTCTGGTCTCATCTAGAAGCGTGTTAAGTTACCATTCCAATGAGCTCAAAATAGTCTGAAATCGACCTCTGAAGAGTCAGTTATGAGGGTTACTAATAGACAATGAGATGAAGGAAAATTCAAGATCGACGACTGCGATCCCACTTATGGATGCCCAAATGGTCTCGGAATACGACAATTCCAGTTAGGAATGAAAGAGCACAAAATGACCTTTCAAATGACAATCGACCCAATCCGACATCAAATGATTTAGTTATGGGCATCTCCATTGGATCGCACGATTTGGAAAGATTTACACTCCATATTGAAAAAAGTCGATCGAAGAGTACCAATATGCTTTTAGGATATCAAACGGTCTCTGAATTAGGCAATCCTGGTCTTATCTAGTAGCTTTTCAAGTTACCATTTCAATAAGCTCAAAATAGTCTGAATTTGACCTGTGAAGATTAAGTTATGAAGGTTACTAATGGACAAAGAGATGAAGGAAAATTCAGGACCGATGACTATGATCCCACTTATGGATGCCCAAATGGTTTCGGAATACGACGATTCCTGTTAAGAATGAAAGTGCACTAAAGGACCTTTTAGGTGACTAAAAATTGACCCAATCCGACATCAAACAATGAAGTAATGAGCATCTCCGTTGGATCATGCGATTTAGAAAGATTTATACTCCATATTGGAAAATAACAATCGAAGAGTACCAACATGCTTTTAGGATATCGAACGGTCTTTGAATTAGGCAATTCTTGTCTCATCTGGAAGCTTGTCAAGTTACCATTCCAATGACCATAAAATAGTTTGAATTCGACCTCTAAAGAGAGAGTTATGAGGGTTACTATAGGACATGGAGATGAAGGATAAATTTAGGACCGACGACTGCGATCCCACCTATGGATGCCCAAATGGTCTCGGAATACAACGATTCCTATCAGGAATGAAAGAGCAGTAAAGGACCTTTTAGATGACTAAAAATCAACCTAATACGACATCAAATGATGGAGTTATGAGCATCTCCGTTGGATCATGCGATTTAGAAAGATTTACACTCGATATTCAAAAAAGATGATCGAAGAGTACCAACATGCTTTTAAGATATCGAACGGGCTCCGTATTAGGCAATTCTGGTCTCATCTGGAAGCTTGTCAAGCTACCATTCCAATGACCTCAAAATAGTTTGAATTTGACCTTTGAAGAGAGAATTATGAGGGTAACTATAGGACATGGAGTTGAAGAATAAATTTAGAACCGACGACTGCGATCCCACTTATGGATGCTCAAATGGTCTTGGAATACGACGATTCCTGTCAAGAATGAAAGAGCAGTAAAGGACCTTTCAGATGACTAAAAATTGACCCAATCTGACATCAAGCGATGGAGTCATGAGCATCTCTGTTGGATCGCGTGAATTGGAAAGATTTACACTCCATATTGAAAAAAGACAATCGAAGAGTACCAACATGCTTTTAGGATATCGAACGGTCTCCGAATTAGGCAATTCTGGTCTCATCTGGAAGCGTGTCAAGTTACCATTCCAATGTGCTCAAAATAGTCTGAATTCGACCTCTAAAGAGTCAGTTATGAGGGTTACTAATAGGCAATGAGATGAAGGAAAATTCCGGACCGACGACTGCGATCCCACATATAGATGCCCTAATGGTTTTAGAATACGACGATTCCAGTTAGGAATGAAAGAGCACTAAGTGACCTTTCAGATGACCAAAAATTGACCCAATCCGACATCAAACGATGGAGTTATGAGCATCTCCATTGGATTGCGTGATTTGGAAAGATTTACACTCTATATTGAAAAAAGTCGATCGAAGAGTACCAACATGCTTTTAGGATATCAAACGGTCTCCGAATTAGGCAATTCTGGTCTCATCTGGCAGCTTTTCAAGTTACCATTTCAATAAGCTCAAAATAGTCTGAATTAGACCTGTGAAGAGTGAGTTATGAAGGTTACTAATGGACAAGGAGATGAAGGAAAATTCAGGACCGACGACTACGATCCCACTTATGGATGCCCAAATGGTCTCGGAATACGACGATTCCTGTCAAGAATAAAAGTGCACTAAAGGACCATTCAGATGACTAAAAATCGACCCAATCCAACATCAAACGATGGAGTTATGAGCATCTCCATTGGATTGCGCGATTTGGAAAGATTTACACTCTATATTGAAAAAAGACGATCGAAGAGTACCAACATGCTTTTATGATTTCGAACGGTCTCCGAATTAGGCAATTCTTGTGTCATCTGGAAGCTTGTCAAGCTACCAAATTCAATGACCTCGAAATAGTTTGAATTCGACCTCTGAAGAGAGAGTTATGAGGGTAATTATAGGACATGGAGATGAAGGATAAATTTAGGACCGATGACTGCGATCCCACTTATGAATGGCCAAATGGTCTCGGAATACGACGATTCCAGTCAGGAATGAAAGAGCAATAAAGGATCTTGCAGATGACTAAAAATCGACCCAATCCGACATCAAACGATGAAGTTATGAGCATCTTCGTTGGATCGCGTGATTTGGAAAGATTTACACTCTATATTGAAAAAAGACAATCGAACAGTACCAACATGCTTTTAGGATATCGAACGGTCTCCAAATTAGGCAATTCTGGTGTCATCTGGAAGCTTGTCAAGCTACCAAATTCAATGACCTCAAAATAATTTGAAATCGACCTCTGAAGAGAGAGTTATGAGGGTAACTATAGGACATGGAGATGAAGGATAAATTTAGGACCGACGACTGCGATCCCACTTATGGATGCCCAAATAGTCAAATCAGGAATGAAAGTGCACTAAAGGACCTTTCAAATGACCAAAAATTGACCCAATCCGATATCAAATGATGGAGTTATGAGCATCTCCGTTGGATCGCGCGATTTGGAAAGATTTACACTTCTAATTGAAAAAGACGATCAAAGAGTACCAACAAGCTTTTAGGATATCGAACGGTCTCCGAATTAGGCAATTCTAGTCTCATCAGGAAGCTTGTCAAGTTACCATTCCAACGACCTCAAAATAGTCTGAATTTAACCTTTAAAGAGAGAGTTATAAGGGACATTAACAGATATTGGACGATGGAGATGAAGTAAATATCTACATTGGATCGCGCAATTTGAAAATATTTACACTCCATATTAAAAAAAGTCGATTGAAGAGTACTAACATGGTTTTAGGATATCGAAGTCTCCGAATTTAGTAATTCTGTTCTCATCTGTCAGCTTTTCAAGTTACCATTTCAATAAGCTCAAAATTGTCTGAATTTGTCCTGTGAAGAGTGTGTTATGAGGGTTACTAATGGGCAAGGAGATGTAGGAAAATTTAGGACCGACGACTGTGATCCCACTCATAGATGCCCAAATGGTCTCGGAATACGACGATTCCTGTTAAGAATGAAAGTGCACTAAAGGACCTTTCAGATGACTAAAAATCAACCCGATCCGACATCAAACGATGGAGTTATGAGCATCTCCGTTGGATCACGCGATTTGGAAGGATTTACACTCCATATTGGAAAATGACAATCGAAGAGTACCAATATGCTTTTAGGATATCAAACGGTCTCCGAATTAGGTAATTCTGGTCTCATCTGGAAGCGTGTCAAGTTACCATTCCGACAACCTCAATGAAGGAAAATTCAGGACCGACGACTGCGATCCCACTTATGGATGCCCAAATGGTCTCGGAATACGACGATTCAAGTAAGGAATGAAAGAGCACTAAATGACCTTTAAGATGACAAAAAATTGACCCAATAAGACATCAAAAGATTTAGTTATGAGAATATCCAATGGATCTCCATTGGATCGCGCGATTTCGAAATATTTACACTCCATATTGAAAAAGACGATGCATTCGAAGAGTACCAACATGGTCTCATCTGGCAGCTTTTCAAGTTACCATTTCAATAAGATCAAAATAGTCTGAATTAGACCTATGAAGAGTGAGTTATGAAGGTTACTAACGGATAAGGACATGAAGGAAAATTCAGGACCGATCACTACGATCCCACTTATGGATGCCCAAATGGTCTCGAAATAGGTCGATTCCTGTCAAGAATGAAAGTACACTAAAGGACCTTTCAGATGACTAAAAATTGACCCAATCTGACATTAAACGATGGAGTTATGTGTATCTCCATTGGATCACGCGATTTGGAAAGATTTATACTCTATATTGGAAAATGACAATCGAAGAGTACCAACATGCTTTTAGGATATCAAATGGTCTCCGAATTAGGCAATTCTGGTCTCATCTAGAAGCATGTCAAGTTACCATTCTAATGACCTCAAAATAGTTTGAATTCGACCTCTAAAGCGAGAGTTATGAGGGTAACTATTGGACATGGAGGTGAAGGATAAATTTAGGACCGACGACTGCGATCCCACTTATGGATGCCCAAATGGTCTCGGAATACGACGATTGCAGTCAGGAATGAAAGAGCACTAAAGGACCTTTTAGATGACTAAAAATTGACCCAATCCGACATCAAACGATGGAGTTATGAGCATCTTTGTTGGATCACGCAATTTGGAAAGATTTACACTCTACATTGAAAAAAGACAATCGAACAGTACCAACATGCTTTTGGGATATCGAACGGTCTCCGAATTAGGCAATTCTGGTCTCATCTGGAAGCTTGTCAAGTTACCATTCCAATGACCTCAAAATAGTTTGAATTCGACCTCTGAGGAGAGAGTAATGAGGGTGACTATAGGACATGGAGATGAAAGATAAATATATGACCGACGACTGCGATCCCACCTATGGATTCCCAAATGGTCTCAGAATACGACGATTCCTTTCAAGAATGGAAGAACAGTAAAGGACCTTTTAGATGACTAAAATTCGACCCAATCCGACATCAAACGATGGAGTTATGAACATCTCCGTTGGATCGCGCGATTTGGAAAGATTTACACTCTATAATGAAAAAAGACGATCGAAGAGTACCAACATGCTTTTAGGATATCAAACGGTCTCTGAATTAGGCAATTTTGGTCTCATCTGGAAGCTTGTCAAGCTACCATATTCAATGACCTTGAAATAGTTTGAATTCGACCTCTGAAGAGAGAGTTATGAGGGTAACTATAGGACATGGAGATAAAGGATAAATTTAGGACCCACGACTGCGATCCCACTTATGGATTCCCAAACGGTCTCGGAATACAACGATTCTAGTGAGGAATGAAAGAGCAGTAAAGGACCTTTCAGATGAATAAAAATCGGCCCAATCCGACATCTAGCGATGGAGTTATGAGCATCTCCGTTGGATTGCGCGATTTTGAAAGATTTACACTCTGTATTGAAAAAAGATGATCGAACAGTACCAACATGCTTTTAGGATATCGAACGGTCTTTGAATTAGGCAATTCTGGTCTCTTCTAGAAGCTTGTCAAGCTACCATTCTAATGATCTCGAAATAGTTGGAATTTGACCTTTGAAGAGAGAGTTATGAGGGTAACTATAAGACATGGAGATGAATGATAAATTTTGGACCGACGACTGCGATCCCACTTATGGATGCCCAAATGGTCTCGGAATACGATGATTCTAGTCAGGAATGAAAGAGCAGTAAAGGACCTTTCAGGTGACTAAAAATTGACCCAATCCGACATCAAATGATGGAGTAATGAGCATCACCGTTGGATCGAAAGATTTACACTCCATATTGAAAAAAGACAATCGAAGAGTACCAACATGCTTTTAGGATATCGAACGGTCTCCGAATTAGGCAATTCTGGTCTCATCTGGAAGCTTGTCAAGTTACCATTCTAATGAGCTTAAAATAATCTGAATTCGACCTCTGAAGAGTGAGTTATGAGGGTTACTAATAGACAATGAGATGAAGGAAAATTCAGGACCGACGACTGCGGTGGCACTTATGGATCCCCAAATGGTCTCGGAATATGACAATTGCTATCAAGAATGAAAGAGCACTAAAGGATCTTTCAGATGACAAAAAATTGACCCAATCTGACATCAAATGATGGAGTTATGAGCATCTATGTTGGATCACGCGATTTGGAAATATTTACACTCCATATCGAAAAAAGACGATCAAAGAGTACCAACATGCTTTTAGGATATCGAACAGTCACCGAATTAAGTAATTCTGGTCTCATCTGTCAGCTTTTCAAGTTACCATTTCAATAAGCTCAAAATAGTCCGAATTTGTCCTGTGAAGAGTGTGTTATGAGGGTTACTAATGGGCAAGGAGATGAAGGAAAATTCAGGACCGACGACTGCGATCCCACTCATAGATGCCCAAATGGTCTCGGAATACGACGATTCCTGTCAAAAATGAAAGTGCACTAAAGGACCTTTCAGATGACTAAAAATCGACCCAATCCGACATCAAACGATGGAGTTATGAGCATCTTCATTGGATCACGCGATTTGGAAGGATTTACACTCCATATTGGAAAATGACAATCAAAGAGTACCAACATGCTTTTAGGATATCGAACGGTCTCCGAATTAGGCAATTCTGGTCTCATCTGGAAGCGTGTCAAGTTACCATTCCAATGGGCTCAAAATAGTCTGAATTCGACCTCTGAAGAGTTGGTTATGAGGGTGCTCTTTAAGTGATGCCAATTCTTTCTGACGATCGAGGATTTCCGGAGCAACAACAACACTTCGGGCAGCTTCTAAATTTTTAGTCGAATTATAGAATTCTGATAGATAGTCATGGAGGGATTGAACGTTGACGTGTGCAAGGCAAGTAGAGTGAGCAAGAACAGCTAAGGCACTATCCAAGAAAAGCCATTGAGTTGGGTCTTTGAAAGCATTGATCATGAATAGGAGTTCATTCTTGAATAATCCTAACGTGAGAGGAGATACTTTCTCCAATGAAAGTCCATCAAAGACCGTAGCCACTGAGTTAGAGCCCTTGGAACCACTCGGGGTTGGCATGATTGTGACTGAATAAGAAGGAAAAGAGGATTGCGAGGTTAGAAAAGGAGGGTACATCAAATAAGAAAGTAGTTATGTATATATATGTACCTTGTTCAGGAACCATGACAGGTGTAGTTTGAGTAGAGCAGGTTGAAGGAACTACAGATCCGGGTGTATCTGTAATTACAGCAACGGTGAAGGAGAGTTCCTGAGCTCCTCTCGTGCTAGAATCAACAGTTGTTGGGGTCGGCACATCAGCAGGTCCGAAGAGAATTCCAAACTCCTAGCCACTGGTTAAATGAAGGAAGGACGCACCGTGAGAGATTTATCTACACGAGTAGGAGAATCAAGTGGTGCAGCTACGGCTAGCAAAGTTTCCTCTGTGCTGTGATGAAGAGGAGCATCCTCTGTTTCTATTGGAAGTCTTGACGATTGAGCCTCCGTCTCTGTTAACATTGGTGCTCCATGAGCAGTCGTGCCGGTAGTCTTTACAATCCGCGGAGAATACGTGGCATCGAAGGAGAAGAAGATATTCACTTTAGGGGAACATTTGTATTCTCCGTAGTCAAGTGGCTTTTCTTCTAGAGGATCCATTGTGGTTGGAAGAAGAACATTTGGATCAGTTGGAATATCACGAAACAGAGATTTAGTCCTGACGTCTCTTTCTTCCCAACGTCTACTTCAGCATCAGTATTCACATCTAGTAAAGCATCTTCTTCGTTAGTCAAACTCGTAGAAGAAGATAGATCATCACTGTCAGTGTTAGTTGAGTATTCTGAAGAACTATCTTCCACCAATATGGTCTATTTTTCTTTATAAATAGTCTTTACAGGAAGAAGGCGTGTACTTCGAATTGGAGAAGGAGCTGGTTGGGCCAAAACAATAGGAGACAATGATTTAGCCCGAGATCGGGTCATAGGAGATGTGGTAACTTGATTTGTAGTAGGAGAGGCTGAGGCTATTGTATGACGAGCTACCGAAGAGATTGCAACTGTTGAAGGGCCTGCGATCCAAATACATCATATGATTCATGCTGTCGTTAGTGATCTAAACTCATCATATGATTGAAGCCTCTTTTCATGACCCATCCAAATGGATATGTTAAGTTGATCCATCTATTCATAATATTTGAGGTTGGTTCTCAGTGATCCACATCGTTAATTTTGTAGGACCATCTTCAATTCTAAACACAATTCAAATAGTCAGGTTTCTTTCTACAAGGATCCAAATTCATATGATTTGGCCCATTTCTAGTGACCCAAACCTTTGACATGGGCCATTTTGATGGATAAAAAACATTAACATGCTTGGGCCATCTACTGGATCCAAATTGTTCATATGATTCGGCTCATTTGGCGATCCAAACTCATCATACGATTGAAGCTGCTTTTCATGATCCAAACTCATCATATGATTGAAGTTGCTATTCATGAACCATGCCAAAGGATATGCTAAGTTGATCCATGCCCTAAATTTTGTAGGACCATCTTCAACTTTACAAATGATTCAAACTGTTCATATGATTTGGCCCATTTCTAGTGATCCAAACCTTTGACATGCTTGGGCCACTTCAATGGATCAAAACCTTTGATGTGCATTGGCCATTTCAGCGGATTTGAACTTCTTTTACGATTCGGCACATTCAGCGATCCAAATACATCATATGATTCATGCTGCAATTAGTGATCTAAACTCACCATATGATCATCCCAATGGATATGTTAAGTTGATTTATCTATTCATAATATTTGAGGTTGGTTCTTAGTGATCCACATCGTTAATTTTAATAGGACCCTCTTCTGTTCTATCCACAATTCAAACAGTCAAGTTTCTTTTTGCAATGATACAAATTTATATGATTTGGCCCATTTCTATTTATCTAAACCTTTGACATGGGCCATTTCGATGGATAAAAAACATTGACATGCTTGGGCCATTCAATGGATTCAAATTGTTCATATTATTCGGATCATTCGGTGATACAAACTCATCATACGATTGAAGTTGTTATTCATGATCCAAACTCATCATATGATTGAAGTTGTTTTTTGTGATCCATGCCAATGGATAAGCTAAGTTGATCCATGCCCTAAATTTTATAGGACCCTTTTAAGCTTTACAAATTATCCAAATTGTTTATTTGATTTGGCCCATTTATAGTGATCCAATCATTTCACATGCTTGGGCCATTTCAATGGATCAAAACCTTTATCATGGTTGGGCCATTCCAGCAGATATGAACTTCTTATATGATTCAACCCATTGAACGATACAAATACATCATATGTTTCATGCATTTGTTAGTGATCTGAACTCATCATATGATTGTAGCCTCTTTCCATGACCCATCCCAATGGATATGTTAAGTTGATCCATCTATTCATAATATTTGAAGTTGGTTGTTAGTGATCCACATTGTTAATTTTGTAGGACCGTCTTCAATTCTATACACAATTCAAACAGTCAGGTTTCTTTTTACAAGGATCTAAATTCATATGATTTGGCCCATTTCTAGTGATCCAAACATTTGATATGAGCCATTTCGATGGATAAAAAACATTGATATGCTTTGGCCATCTACTGGATCGAAATTGTTCATATGATTCATCTCATTTGGCAATCCAAACTCATCATATGATTGAAGTTGCTTTTCATGATCCAAACTCATCATATGATTGAAGTTGCTATTCATGATCCATGCTAATGGATATGCTAAGTTGATACATGCCCTAAATTTCATACGAACATCTTTAGCTTTACAAATGATTCAAACAGTTCATATGATTTGGCCCATTTCTAGTGATCCAAACCTTTGACATGCTTGGGCATTTCAATCGATCAAAACCTTTGATGTGCTTTGGCCATTTCAGCGGATTTGAACTTCTTATACGATTTAGCACATTCAATGATCCAAATACATCATATGATTCGTGCTGTTGTTAGTGATTTAAACTCACTATATGATTGAAGCTTCTTTCCATGACCCATCCCAATGGATATGTTAAGTTGATCCATCTATTCATAATATTTGAGGTTGATTCTTAGTGATTCACATCGTTAATTTCAATAGGACCCTCTTCTGTTCTATCCACAATTCAAACAGTCAGGTTTCTTTTTACAACGATACAAATTTATATGATTTGGCCCATTTCTATTGATCTAAACCTTTAACATGGGCCATTTTGATGGATAAAAAATATTGACATGCTTGGGCCATTCAATGGATTCAAATTGTTCATATTATTTGGATCATTCGGTGATACAAACTCATTATATGATTGAAGTTGCTGTTCATGATCCAAACTCATCATATGATTGAAGTTGTTTTTTGTGATCCATGGCAATAGATATGCTAAGTTGATCTATGCCCTAAATTTTTTAGGACCCTCTTAAGCTTTACAAATGATCCAAATTGTTTATATGATTTGGCCCGTTTCTAGTGATCCAATCATTTCACATGCTTGGGCCATTTTAATGGATCAAAACCTTTGACGTGCTTGGGCCATTCCAGTGGATTTGAACTTCTTATATGATTCGGCCCATTCAATGATACAAATGCATCTTATGATTCGTGCTGTTGTTAGTGATCTAAACTCATCATATGATTCAAGCCTCTTTCCATTACCAATCCCAATTGATACGGTATGTTTATCCTTCTACTCATAATATTTGAGGTTGGTTCTAAGTCCTCCACATCGTTAATTTTGTTAGACCCTCTTCAGTTATATACATAATTCAATTAGTCAGGTTTCTTTTTATAAGGGTCCAAATTCATATGATTTGGCCCATTTATAGTGATCCAAACCTTTGACATGCATGGGCCATTTCAATGGATCAAAACCTTTAACTTGCTTTGGCCATTGCGGCAGATTTGAACTTATATCATTTGGCCCGTTTAGCAATCCAAATATATCATATGATTCGTGATTGTTAGTGATGTAAACTCATCATATGATTAAAGCCTCTTTACATGACCCATCCCAATGGATATGTTAAGTTGATCCATCTATTCATAATATTTGAGGTTGGTTCTCAGTGATTCACATCGTTCATTTTATAGGACCATCTTCAATTCTATTCACAATTCAAACAGTCAAGTTTCTTTTTACATGGATCTAAATTCATATGATTTAGCCTATTTCTAGTGAGCCAAACCTTTGACATGGGCCATTTCGATGGATAAAAAACATTAACATGCTTGGGCCATCTACTGGATCCAAATTGGTCATATGATTCGGCTCATTTGGCGATCCAAATTCATCATACGATTGAAGCTGCTTTTTATGATCCAAACTCATCATATGATTGAAGTTGCTGTTCATGATCCATGGCAATGGATATGCTAAGTTGATCCATTCCCTAAATTCTATAGGATCCTCTTCAGCTTTAGAAATGATCCAAACTATTCATATGAGTTGGCCCATTTCTAGTGCTCAAACCTTTGGCATGCATGGGTCATTTCAATGGATCAAAACCATTGACGTGTTTGGGCCATTTTAATGGATTTGAACTTTTTATATGATTCGACCCATTCAACGATCCGAATGCATCATATGATTCGTAATGCTGTTAGTGATCTAAACTCATCATATGATTAAAGACTCTTTCCATGACCCATCCTAATGGATATGTTAAGTTGATCCATCTATTCATAATATTTTAGGTTGGTTCTCAATGATCCACATCGTTAATTTTGTAGGGCCCTCCTCAGTTCGATACACATTTCAAATAGTCATGTTACTTTTTACAACGATCTAAATTCATATGATGGGCTTCTGTTTGGTGATACAAATCGTTATTATGGTAGTGTGTGTTGGGTATCTAAACCATTCATACGATATCGCCAATTTTCATTATCTCAAACTTTTAATTTAATATGCATGGATCATTTCAATTGATCCAATCCATTCATGTGGTTGGTTTGTAGTGATCCAATTCCTTAATACGATTGGGGCCATTTTCATTTTATCCAAACTCTTCGTGTGATTTAGGTTGTTTCTAGTGATTCCTATGATTTAGGTCGTTTCTAGTGATTTGAACCAAATGATATAATAATATACGTGTTCAACAATCAAATCTCTGACTAGTCACATGATTGAGGTTGTTTTCAATGACGTAAGCCGATTGATTTACTAAGTTGATTTGTATCATTCACATGATTGACTATTTGTAAGCTTGTTCAAATGATTGTGCCTATTTTCAATGATCCAAACTATCCATACGATTGTTTTATTACCATGATTGTGTAGATTTTTAGTGATCGAAACCATTGGTATGGTTGGGACCTTATTTAGTATTCCAAACTATTTTTGTGATTGGGCCATTTTTGGTTTCAAACCAATTGATATGTTGTATTTTGTTTTCCGCAATTGAATCAGTTAGTTCATGTTTTGTAGCCTAAGTGGATACCACATACAACCAAGTTCTTTTAGGGAGGAGGAAGCTAGTCATAAAATTTGTCAACATTTTGCAATTGAATGTAGATTGTTTAGGTATTCGTATTCTAGTTCTTAAGTATTATTTGTGAGCTGCTTATTCTATAGTTGGGATCTATTTGTGATACTTGGTGCATGGGTCAACCTTACCTATGATTGATTCAAATCTTAGAGATCCTATATATGATTGGGGCCTTGTTCAGTGTTTCGAGCCTTTCGTATAATGGGGCATGTTTTAATGGTCCAATTCTTATGGGCCTTGTTTAGTGTTTCGAGCCTTTCAAATAATGGGGCATGTTTTAATGGTCCAATTCTTATGATTGGTCTGTTTCCAATGATTGATGTGTTAAGGCATGTTTTTAGTAATCTAATTGGTTGATGTGATACGTCCCATGGTGGATGTTGAATTGCGATTTTTCACATGTAAGAGATCGATACATGAATCATCAACGGTGGACCATTTTCAATTATCTGAGTTAATGTTTCCCAACCCACTATGATGCTACAAATTGATTATATGATTGGGTCCAATTTTAATAGTCCAAATTGTTGAAATGATTGGACTCATTTTAATTATCTAAGCCATTCTTAATGATTGAGCCTACATTTTGTGATGCAAATCATTAATATTGTAGGGTGCCTGTTATCATTATAACAAATTAAGGTAGGGCCTATTTTTAGTGATCCAATTAATATGGTAGGGCTTGTTTTCAATGATCCAATGGTTAATATTGATCAGGAACATTTTCACCCATACGAATATTTGATATGGTTGGGCCATTCCAAGTGATTCAAATCGTTCATTTGATTGGGCCTATTGTAAGTGATCTAAACCCTTTATATCATTGTGGCCATTTTAATGATCTGAACCAATATATGTTGAGGCCTCTGTTCACCAATCAATTCCATTGATTATTAATAGCCCTCATTGGATGTGGTAAGGACAAAAATTGTTAGTGGAGCAATCTTGACATATAATATTTCGATCTTTTATAGTTAAGTGTGGAGTGTAGTTATTTTTCTTTACTAATTATTCATCTAGCTAGCCTATATTCAACGATCCAAATCGCTAATATGGTAGGATTTATTTAAACCCTACCATGGTTGATCCAAACCCTTCATATGATATGCTGGTTTCCAATGATGCAGACCTTTGACATGCTTGGGCCATTTCAATTGATTTGAACCGTTAATATGATTGGCTTATACTTAGTGATCCAACACTTCATATGATTGGGATTGCTTTTAGTGATCTATGCTCTAAATATCATTAAGGTCATTTTCGGTGATACATTATATACAATGATAGTGCCTTTTAATTGTTCATTGTGATGGATGTTTTTAAATGGCGGTTAATTTTAATGAACAAGATGTATGAAGATATACATTAATATATTAATGAGGTCTACCAAAAATTCTTATAGGTGATACAGTATGTACAATGATAATGCGCTTTAATTGTTAATGGGGAAGAAACTATGGTCATACAGAGCTCCACCATGATCGACAACGTTTGCTTGACTTGTGGGAAGAAAGAGGGTGCTGACAATCAATAATTTGCAAAGAAGATCCCTTACCCTTCCTAACATACGTATAATGTGTATGGGAGGTGTAGAGTCAATTAATCACCTCTTCGTTCATTGCATGTTTGCTTGAAAGATGTGGGACTACTTTCTCAATGCTCTCCATACAAGCTTAGGTGAAACCTATTTTTGTTCTGGACCTTTTGTGGTTTTGGAATTCTGGTGGGGTGGGAAAAGTGGGGAAAGCTTTGTGGAGATTGCTTTTATATAGGAGATGTTTTTAGAATAGGAGTTCTTTGCATGTTGTGGCCGTTAGGGAAATTAAATGTATTTTTTGGGTAGGGCTTCTTATGTAAAGCCAGTTAATCCTGCTAATCTCTCATAATTGTGTAGGTGGGTTGTTTTCTTTTGCGCATTTTGTGGCTTGTTAATGAAGCTCTCTCAAAAAGGGAAAAAAATGGCATTTTGAAATGAACCATAGCTAAATTCTTTTGTTGGTGTTAAGTTTTACTTAGGCAAAAAATACAAAACGAAAAACAAGTTGGAAAGACATAAATAAAGAAGAAATGTTAAAAAAAAAGAGTAAAAAGTATGAAGAATCTAAACTAAAGATGATTTTTGAGTAAGATTTCTTAGTAGGTGAAAACTAAATGCCCCAAATTTGTTGGAATGACCTTTTATCAATAAATGAAACTCCATATACAGATTTACTTCTTGATCTCTAAAAAATAGATTATTTGAAAATACCACTTATGAATGATATTTTTGTTCGAGGCAAACTAATCTTCATGCTAAGTGTCTTTCCTATTTTGGGATACTCTTGATCTTAGTAGGGTTTGACAGTTTACATATATATCTAATTACACCCTAAGTACACAATACACAACTTCACTAAATGTTGAATATCATTCACCTCCAATAGAAGGTTAGTCAAATACATACTCAAGGATGAGCCTACCTCAATCCTTTTTTCTCATTTTACTTAGATCTTCGATAGATGTGTCGTTTCACTTCCTAAAAGGGATGGGGACAGGGACACCCTGTTGTTATATATAAAAAAAACTTCCCAAAACCTGTCATGAGTTTGGGTGAATGGCTTTGGTCGTGGGTTTGCTCCCCATAGACACGAATGTGATTCCCCTCCCCGTGTATTACCTATCACGAGTTGGGGCGAAGGACTTTGGTTGTGGGTTTGCTCCCCACAAATGCGAATGACTATGGTTGTGGGTTTGCTCTCCACAGACATGAGTTTGATTCCTCTCCCTATGGATTACCTGTTATGAGTTTAGGCGAACGATTTTGGTAGTGGGTTTGCTCCCCACAGACACGAGTTCGATTCCCCTCCCTGTGGATTACTTGATGTATGTGGTGTAACTGGGGATTTTTTTTCTTTTCTAATCCCCACATCTGGAGACCTGCCACACCCGACTTGACTCGGTGCTGACTCGACTTGACTCGATACTTGTGACCGGGTCGGACTCAGTCTAGATTAGTCCAGGCCAGACCCAAACTCAAATCAGGTCAGGCATGCTGGACTTGGTACCTGGTTGGGTCGAGTTCGGGTCAGGTCTATTTCAAAATCGAGTTGAGTCAGGTTAGCCCTAACTTGGTCAGACTCGACTTGTTGCTCTGTTCAACATGCTGTGTATCAGGGTAAGTTTTTGTTTTTAATCCTCACATCTCGATATTCCTAAAATTTTAACCCTCAATTTCAGTGTTCACTAGTAAGCTTACTCCTGTCCATTCCTTTCAAGCTTGATCCTGCTTCTATAGGCGTATGCTCATGATGCTTAATGACTGAGTTCAATTCCCTCCATGTGGATTTTCTGATGCACGTGGTTTGCGGGTGATTGCGTGCATTTGCAGGGAATGGTCTCACCTTAAAGGGATGGGGACACCCTATCGTTATAAATAATAATAATAAAAAACTTCCCAAAACCCGTCACGAGTTTGAGTGAATGGCTTTGGTCGTGGGTTTGCTCCCCATAGATACGAGTGTGATTCCCCTCCCCATGGATTACCTATCACGAGTTGGGGTGAAAGACTTTGGTCGTGGGTTTGCTCCTCACAGACACGAGTTTGATTCCCCTCCCCATGGATTACCTGTTATGAGTTTGGGCGAATGACTTTGGTCGTAGATTTGATCCCCACAGATAGGAGTTCGATTCCCCTTCGCATGAATTACTCAATGCACGTGGTGTAACTAGGAAAGTTTTTTTTTTAATCCCCACATCTGGAGACCTGTTACACCCGACCTGACTCGGTGCTGACTTGACTTGACTCAGTACCTGTGACCAGGTCAGACTCTATCTGGATTAGTCTAGGCCAGACCTGGACTCAGATCTGGTCGGGCATGTTGGATTTGGTACCGAGTTGGGCGAGTCGGGTCAGCCCTTCAACCCTAACTTGGTCCGACTCAACTCGTTTCCTTGTTCTTCACCCTATGTATCAGGGAGAGTTTTTGTTTTTAATCCTCACATTTGGATATTCTTGAAATTTTAACCTTCAATTTCAGTGTTCAGTATTAAGCCTGCTCCTGTCCATTCCTTTCAAGCTTGATCCTGCCCATATAGCTGTATGCTCATGATGCTTAACGACTGACTTCGATTTCCTCCCCGTGAATTTTTCGATGCATGTGGTTGACGGGTGATTGTGTGCATCTGTAGGGAATGGTCTCACCTTAAAAGGACGGGGACACCCTGTCTTTAAAAAAATAAAATTCCCAAAACCAATCATGAGTTTGGGCGAATGACTTTGGTCTTGGGTTCGCTCCCCACAGACACGAGTTTGTTTCCCCTCTCCGTGGGTTACCGGTCACGAGTTTGGGAGAACGACTTTGGTCAAGGGTTTGCTCCCCACAGACACGAGTTCAGGAGAATGGCTTTGGTCGTGGGTTTACTCCCCACAGACACGAGTTCGATTCCCTTTCCCATGGATTACCCGTCATGAGTTTGGGCGAACGACTTTGGTCGTGGGTATGCTCCCCATAGACAGGAGTTTAATTCCCCTCCCCATAGATTACTCGATGCACGTGGTGTAATAGGGGAAGGTTGTTTTTTTTTTTTAAATCCTCACATCTGGAGACTCCTGAAACCCTCAATTCTGCATTCACTATTAACCCTACGCCCGTCCATTCCTTTCAAACTTTATACCGCCCTTATAGGGGTAAGCTAGTGATGCTTAACGACTGAATGAGAGCTTCGTCTGTCGATGAATAACGGATTGATTCCGTTATTGGCATTACTTTGTTTTTCTCTCCTTTCATATTAGCGAGTTCCGATGCACGCTGTTACTAATAGGGGGACATCATATCTGTTAAAAATCAGAGCCCCAATCTAGTAGGGCGCACTATAGCGCACTCCAGGTGGCCCTCGCTTCTAGCTCTCTTAATTAGATCGTCGTATTTTGTGGTGGCAACTCCCGAAGCATGCGAGCTACTCCTAGACCAGCAAAATTACATGAACGGCATGGCGTTTCTAGTCAAAGCCTTCGGCTCGAATTTCAATATATAGATATCTTTTTTCTTCAAAGTGGATCTATTAGGGGCCAGGCTAGCCCGAACCCTCGAAGGGGCTTATCATTGGGTGTTGGTTGACCGACTTTGATTGACTATAAGTTGTTCGTTCAACCAAAAAGTCCATCTGCATCCCTTATTTGAATTAGAAATCCTGCCTTGCCTCTTATTACTTCACTCCTTACCCGTGATCATTTTCAGGTTTTAGTTTGTCCTAGACAATGGGGTAAGGTCCCATGAATGTGCACATGACTTACTTTTTATTGGACTATCTTTAATAGGCAAAATCTCACACCACTTTACACAATGGTTGATTTAGCCGTGGAATCAAAGTAATAACCGTCGATCTTTAATTAGGATCAAGACAAATAAGAATAGTCAAACTCTTACCCGAAGATGAAGTTAGGGTTGGATAATGACATTGCTTGGATTAAGAATCACTCATAACAAAATGTTTTTTTTTTAGTTGAAAATACTGGGGTATCATTTAAAATAGACAAATTTTATACATCATCTTCAAAAGGATTCTGCGCCAGAATCAAACACTAGGAAAAATTTAATGATTAAGAAATAAATTGATAAGAAGAATACCAAAGGACGATCTACTCTAAAATAAAATCAATACATGAAAGCCTTTGATACATCAAAGCCTTAAATGATTAAGAAATAAATTGATAAGACACATGCAAAGCCCATGTGTGTCTTACTATTAGTATATTCTAACAGGTACCCTAAGAGATACCTAAACTTGATTGGATTTGGTTCTGGGTATTCAAAACTAGACTTGAACTCGGAAAGAACCCATCTGGGTTAGCTAGGCCTATTTACGGGGTACTAGGAAACATGAACTCAACCCTTTCAACAAAGTTCTCTAAGAGTTCTGTGAAGCCCACTCATGTATATGGCATAATTTCTATAAGGCATTGGATGTGCAGATTAGTCGAATATGTAAGTTGTCCATCAAATAGGTAAGTTGGGGGATCTTGTTGGTTGTCCATCTGGCCTGCATTCTTTATGTAAATGGCAAGTGTATAAGGTGGATTCAGTTGTCTCATGAGCGAATTCCTTCAATTTTTAGGTAAGTCTTATGGTCATCATTTGGAGAAGTATTTTGGTATTTGGTTAATGATTCCTTACTAAAGCCTAATTAACCGAATGGATTACAACTATGAGAATTAAGGGTGGCATTGGGCCAAATTTGGTCTAAGCCTATATGGGCTCATCCTTGACCCAAAGTTTAGGACCGAAGGCCTTAACCCAATATGAGCCTAGCATGGGCATATCATATAGCAACAAGCCTAAGATAGAAACAAGTTCATTAGGGCTGACCTCACCCTATCCTGGACTAAAGCTTGTATAACATCCTACAACTTGTTTCACTAAGTAATTGCTTCTATATCGGTTATGCATGTGTATCGTTTCTGTTTGTTTGACCCAAATATTGAGAAGAACCAACACCGTTGGAGCCTTTGATTCTTATGGGGTGTTTTCAAATGCTAGCCTTGACATAGAGCTTAGATAATATTTTACTTTTGAAACTATGGAATCCAATGGTTTGTTGGTATTTTTCACATCGTAATGATGTATTTTTTTTTCTGGCTAATTAACATCATGGACGTTAGTTCTAATAGTAAGGGTACTTCTCTGAAATCTCATTTGAAAGTTATTCTCTATGTAAAGTTGAGCATTTGAAAGTAAGACCATGACCAATCTAACTTTGATAGTGTCACCTTGCTGCATAAACTGTTTATACAAATGGTTGACTCTTCTTAAGCAATAGCTTATTTTTTGAACAAGGGTAATTTTCTTTTCCACTTAAATTATTTTTTTCGAGCCCTTTCGTGCTCATAATGCCTGTGAAACTAACATCACGACTACAATCTCCCATATTGATCATATGGTATCTTCAACAATTGCTCCTATTGCAACTTATCACTAAGTAATTAATCTGTATGGTCTTTGCTTGTCTGACACAAATCTAGAGAAGAAACAACGTTGTTGGAGCCTCTGACACTTCTGGATTGTTTTCAAATGCTATAGTTTACATAGAGGCTGGAGCTTAACACTCAAGATAGCTTAGAGAATATCTTACTTTTGAAACTATGGAACTTGAATGGAGTTTTGGTTGTTTCACATCGTAATGTTGTGATTTTTATTTTCCAATTAACCATAAGGATGTCTAGTTGTAAAAGTATACTTTTTATAAACTCCTTTGGAAGTTTCTCTATGAGAAGTCCTTGAGCAAAATGCATTCCATTCATTTTTGTTCGTGAATCTTTATCCTGTCAAGCGTTGATGAGTGGTGGTAATCCACAAAAGAATTGGTGTATCTGCAAACACCACTAACAAACTGTCTGTTTGTGGGAAATGGTTAAGTGGGCATGAAAATATTAAAATGCATACCTTGGAATAGAGACCACTTGTGTTGGACATGCACACACTTTTCAGGCTCTGTGTTTTGACGTGCTTCCTTTATCATGGCGATTGACCTAGCTAGAATATGTTTAAGAAGGTTTTATCGTATTGGGTCCCATCTTCAATTTCCCATCCCTCTCAAAAAACTTGATTTGGACTCTTATTATTATTTTTTTCCAGAGAAACAGATATTGCCATTTGTGATTTTGCAACCCAACTTTAGGTTTTCTTATTCTTTTCTTGATATTTGTAAGATGCTAATATCATCTCTACATCCTGATTATTTTATTTGGGCTCATGTAGAACTGCATTGTTCTGTGGGAGTTTTGTGCTCTCTCTTCATCAAATTGCATTGTTGTTTGTTTTATGTTGTGGTATCATAAGGTACACAAACACCATCTTTTCTTTTCCTTTTTTTTCCCTCTATAGGGCATATTTGTAAGTGCTGGGAATCATCATGATTACTTTTGAGATCCGGTCTCGGTCCATAAGTTGGGTCCAATTGTGAAGATTCCCTTGGCTACATATGTTAGAAAATTTTCATGAAAGAAATGGATGGCTGGATACCCTCAAAAAAAAAAAAGGATTGCTGTAGAGCCTTATCAAAGTTTTATTGTCTGTGCATGTTTCTTGCAGTGTGGGCCACTTGAAGTGGAAAGGCTTGATTTTTGCGATTAACTACATGGTTAGACCCATCTAATTTACTTCTTTGATCTCTCTTATGCCATCCCATAGCAAAGATCCATCGTTAGATCTTTAGCAAATTCTATGTACCTCCCCTCGAGGTTGGTGCAATACTGTTGCAGAACTATTTTTGGTAGTGGATCAGATAGCTCGCAAAGCTGGAGTTGTTCTCTAGATTAATTTGTCAGCTATTAATATTCTCCAAATACAAAATTCGAGTTATATTTAACTTTGTATGCAATTTTGAGTTTCTTTTAAGTAATTTTGTATGTTTTGTTTTCTTGATTTTTGTCATATATTGGTTATTTTGGACTGGGACATGGTGATGACTGATGAGCTGCTGTTTTAAGAGGTTTTCAGGGATTAAAAGTTACTTTATTACAGAATAGTCCATGTCTAATCTCAGAGTTAATTTTTGGTTTCTTGTTTTTGTGTTGAATATCTAGCTTTGTTTATGATTCCATCTCTCATATGATTTTAAAAAGTAAGTCTTTTTCTTCATCTTATTTATCCAAACTGTTTCTAATTGCAATGTCATGAACTTCCTTGTAGCTTATTTGGATTCATCATCCTACATATTTTTATCTACTCTGCAATATCTACTTCCAGAGGCTTTATCGTGTCAATTATCCATTTATATTTGTAACCCGGGGACTGAATTTACTTAGAGATAAGTCTTTCTTCTCAGCACAGCTCTTGACAAGGAGATGGGCACAAGAAACGGACTACAAGATATTAATCGAACCGATCCCTTTGTGTTAGTTACCATAACGCTCTGCTAGAAAACTTTTCTCTTAGTGACAACACTGAGACTTTACATTGAGAATAATGGTGAAAAATGTAGTGAGTGCTTCCCGTCATCTAAGAATTCATCTTCAGACAGCACGGTCAAAATGTCATCTTATTGTCCAGTTAAAAACCTCCTTTTTTTCATTTTGTACATACTATTGATACCTCTAACATATTTGTGTTCGTCACTTATTAATATGAAGAAGTGGTACTATTGATACCTCTAACATATTTCTGTTCATCGCAATAGATTTTCTACACCTCATTAATGTAGAAAAGTAAGAAGTTAAAAAGCTTTTAAAAAAACTTATTTGTTATAGTTCGGTATGCCTTTTTTCTCTTATTTAAAATAGTCATTTAAAACTGTCATTCATCAGGTAGTGTACCAAAAAATAATATGATTGATGGCTTGCCCAAGTCGCATGTGACTCATCCAAGTCTCGTCTGGAATCAGGACCAAATGAGTCAGTTGGAGTTGCTAAGTCTTTTAATGAAAAATATGAGCAGAAGTTTTCTCGAGGTGTTTTTCTTGACCTCATCTTTTCTTTCATTCTCTTACCTCTGGAGGGTGGCCTCCACACTCTACAGCATTTGGAAAGCACCAATGCCTATTAGGCTATCAACGTTTAACGGGAATAGTGAGGTAGTGGATAGTAACTCATTAGGCGGGAATTTTCATTCCGTACCTAATCTAATTACCTTCGTTGAGATGCCTCTTAAGGATTTTAGATTCTGGTACCTTCCATTAGATTGCTGTAATGAATGCTAGTTGAAAACTTGAAATGGCTGGTTTTTTTTTTTTTTTTTTTTGTAAATGACGAAAATGCTTCTCTACAAGGACAAACTTGAGTAATTCGATACGCTGCATATCCATTAATCGAGTAGTTAATGTGCACCTATTTATCACACTATGCCACAACTATTCCAGGGCCTAGGAATAAAAAATGTCATCGACCTACTTCAATAACATAACCTATTCTCAATCTCTCTCATGGGTATCAACCAGTTCCAACTTGTAAGAGGTTGTACAGATGGAACTTTTGTGTATAGGAGAAGCTATTTTTTATGAAGGTAGAGTGTGATGATCCATGATAATGTGCACAACCACCACAATCTAGACCATTCAAAATGTGTGCCTTATTCATCCAAAAGTGAGTCTGAACACGATCCAATTTTAACAAATAGTTCTATGAGGTTTTGCATGTCCCGAGTCAATTTGATTTTGGGTATGTTCCATTTAAATTGAGGTCCATGACTTAGGCCTTTTGAATTGATGTATGGTGGGTATAAAATTGGTGGAGTTTTTGGAAATCCTCCAATCTAGGGTCACTGAGTGTATGGCCTTGGTTCTTAGGCTGGGTGCATTAAGTGATACCACACACATTATGGCAAATTAGACTTCACAAACGCAATGTACCTCCTAGAAAGATTATTCTTTCAAATCATTGCATGTTATGCTGAAGCCCAGTAGGCTGAATTCTTTGCTGGGGTCTTCGGAGGATGCTACCGAACACTAGAGAAAGTTGGAATGGTAAACCTATGAAAACAAGTGGGCCATCTCCTTTGGCGCAAAGACATCCGGCATTGTTCAAAAAAAAGGTATGCGTCTTTATATCAATGGCTGCTCTTCTTTCTGATGCTGGAGGTTTTAAATTAGAAGTGACTTGACAAAACTAGAAGTAAAGACTCCATTTTCATGACAAATTATCTTGCTAATCATTTATAGACTCTATTTCATGAAAAGCATAAATAGTAGTGCATGTTCTACTCTTTCCGTAGGATAGGTTGGCTGCTCAAATTTAGTACAATTTGTGTGGAAAAATCTGTCTTACACCCGATCTGAATATTCTGTTGGCTGTCTCTGACAATCTATTTTCTGTAGGATCTTGAAGAATTCAAATTTTATTAGACCTGATTTCAATGTAATCCTATTCAGATTACCCAAATCTAAATTTCAAAATTCAGATTTTAAGCCTAATAGTAGGTTCCTGAAATCCCTGTAGGACATGGATTTTGACAAATCCCAACTTACACTGCTAAGCCACAAAATATCTTGCCAATCATTAGATACTGTTTTCATGAAAGCATAAATGGCAGTGCATATTCTACTCTTTTCATGGGCTTGGTTGGTTGCTCAAATTTAGTACAATTTATGTGGAAAAATTTGTCTTACATCCGATCTGAATATTCTGTTGTTTGTGCCTATGACAACCTGTTTTCTGTAGGATTTTGAAGAATTTGAATTTTAATAGTCTTGATTTCAATATAATCCTGTTTAGATTACCCAAATCTAAATTTCAAAACTCAGATTTTAAGCCTAAAAGTAGGTTCCAGAAATCCCTGTAGGACTTGGATTTTACCAAAATTTGACTTACACTGCTAAGCCAGCCAATCCTTCCCCCCGTTGGAGGTTTATTATGCCACCCACACATGTGGTTGCCCAATCTACATTCCATCACATGTGCCACATATGAGCCCCCCCATATATGAGGCTGCCCATATATATTAGGCGACCAATATATGAGGCTGCCCAATCTACACGCCATCACATGTGCCAAGGTGTGAATTGTTAGGTTCCAATGTGGATGGTCTATACAACCAATATCCCCTAGATTGGAAGATCATATCCATTGGATCTTTGGTTTTTGTCTTGGCTGAATGCGGATTGTTGCTGCACTTATTTTCTCAACAGCATGTGCTGGACACATTAAATGGTTAGGATTTTCCCATATGGGGGGTTTTTGTTGCATGGGCCATCGCAAAGCTTGTATAAAGTGAAAACTTACAAAGTACTTATTTAATGATTATAGTAACAAACAAAAAAGAAAGAAAGAAAAAGAAAACAAGGACAAAACAAACTGATCATATTCACAAATCAAATGAATGACACTCACGGCAGTTCATTTAGCAATGCAGAACTTACAAGATCTCATAAAACTAGCATAAAACTAGCATTTGCATATATTTGTAAACTGAAGTGCATAATAGAAAATGCATTATCAATGAAAAGAACTAAAAGTGGCATACTGTGGTGGTTAATGGTCAGGCAACACCACATTTTCCATAGTTATAAACAATTCCAAACCCAAAGTTCACATTTCCACACTTACGATAAGTCCAATCTTTATCATTTTTAGCAACTACATGTCACTACAAGAGAACAAAGCATTGCCTATGCATTTTTGCCTGTGGCCAACATGTAGTGCCGGCGTGTCATGTGGCTACTGGCGATGGAAGTAAACAAGCTCCCTAAGAGAACGTATGTGCCATTTGGGGTAGCATTTGCGGTCTAATTAAAACTGAGGGCAAGCAAAGGTCACAGAAGGTTTTTTTATTTAAAAAAACCCTAGCTAGTCATCTCTCTCTCTCTCTCTCTCTCTCTCTCTCTCTGCACAAAGCAATGATGATAGATGGCAATTGTCTGATTTGATTTGGTTGCCAAAATCTCGTGATTCACCAGGTATGAAAAATCTCTCTAAGTTTTTGTTTCCTTTTAACTCTTTTTCAGATTTCACCCTTTCATTGAGTATGGAATCTCTATTTATGGTTTTAAATCTCTCCTATTATCTTCCTTTCAATTGAAACAGGAAAATAGGTTGGCTTTGTTTCGTGATTTTGGATCTAGGGCATCCTAGTAATTCACGTTTTGGATTGAATCGAGATTTCTAGGGTTATGCTTTGTCTATGGTATTTGGGTAATAATCCCCTTTTTCTATCCAATATTTCTTTGTTGTACTTTCTGGCTGCTACAGGATGATCCCAATTGTGTTACTATTCAACGTGATGGTAAGACTCTTATTACAGATCCATGGGTTGAGGATAGTCTAGATCTTCAAAGACTTGCAGATGCTAATTGTGTATGTTTCATCTATTCCTTTTCTGGTTTTAATTTCATTCTCATCATTAAAAGTCTCTGTTTGCTTCTTCTTTTGGTTTCTAGACCTGAAACTCATGTTGTTTGTGGTTAGTGATGCGATTCTCCTGTAAATTTTTGGAATTATATTCGTTGTTCATGGGCACAAACTCTTGGAGGTTTGCTAATCTGACATGAGTATCAGCCAGTGCAATTTCATGCCACCACATGTTCCAATGTGGGTCTTCTCTTTTTGTAGATGTCCATAGGTGGGTCCTTCTAACATGGGCCATGCTATAAGTTAAAAAGCTTTTAAAAAAAACTTATTTGTTATAGTTGCGGTATGCCCTTTTTCTCTTATTTAAAACTGTCATTCATAGAATCTTTTTCTTTCTTTCTTTTATCTTCTTCTTTCCTCTCTCTCTCTCTCTCTCTCTCTCTCTCTCTCTCTCTCTGGTTTTTTAAATTAAAATAAAAAACAGAATAAAGAAAAAGCCAAAGTTCTCTTATCAGAGAGCACTGCATTGTCCTCTCTCATTTTTTTAACTGGTAATGGCGGTAGTCTACTAGTTTCCAAGTGAGGATTTACACTATCAAGCCAGAGCAACAATTATTTTCTGCAATTTTTTTTTCCAAAAATTGATTAGAGTAAGAGACCTTTGTTATTCTAAACATCTTATAATGAAGTTTGCTTCGATAATGGTAGAGGACATTGATATAGTAAGTACTGCTTGATTTTTAGATCATTGACATATAGAATGGATTATTTTCATGAGGTTGTAGTTGTTTCTTTATGGCTTCCTTTTGATGTGTCTTGAGATTTTTGATGTTCGAAAAAAAGAAAATGATCAAATGTCACACACTCCAATTGTTTTCAAGTGGAAGAACCATGTTAGCAATTTAAATAATAGTCGGAGCATGTTCATGAAAAGACAACTTTTGCTATCAATGAATCTTTTTGAGTAAGAAGTATTGCATTGTTATCCAATATTTTAATTTCACGGTATCTTTTATTCAAGTGGTCAAGTATGTGTTTAGATGCCTTGAATGGTGTTGAGCAAATCTATCAAGGAAAGACAATTGAGATCCATATGCTTTAATAGTCTAGTTGAGCTGCTAACCTTGAAAGACCATGCCTGTGATAAAGCTTCTTTCTAAATTGGAACTTGCTAACTCATTTATAATTTTCTTGTTGTTTCTAGATGTTGCACAGGAAGAATGACAATATGAATATGAACTCCTCTTGGAAAAGGAGTAAAAGGGGGGGAGGGGCGCTGCTCTCTCTCTATCTCTCATACATAAATAAGGTATCATGTATGTATGCATGTGAGTGTGTGTGCGCACGCGTGGGGGTGTGTACACACATGCATATATTTATGATGCCTTATTTATTTGTTGGTGACTTCCACAATAGTCATTCATTTTCCATGACTTGCTTATATGAAAGCATGAATCTAGAGCATTTGGCATCCATTGAGCTCCAATAATTTGTTACTATGTTGAACTTTTTAGAAGTTGAAGTCTGTTGTTACTGTCATTTACTCTAAGCAAGCACCAAACACTATGGGATTTTGGTTTTGTTTGCACCTACTGAAGATTACCTTGTGTTTTTGCCATTTAAAGTGCAGAAAAAGGAGTAATTGTTAATTCTCTTGCTGAAGAAGATATTTGTAAAATTCAAATGGATGATGTGTGACCAAACACTTATCCTGTCAATATCGACGAGACTAGAACAAGATTCAAAGTCTAATCTTGTCAATGTTGATAGGAGATAATTATTGTGTGGGTTTTTGCATTTTTAGCTCCATGAACAATCCTAACGTTTGATTGGGTCGGGTTGAGGTTTCGCAGATTCAGACATTAGGACCCAACCTCACGTGTGGGTTTGAGCAAATTCAGGTTAGCTTGGGATTAATCACATGTATTTTGGTTGAGGTTTCATTAGCTTGAATATCTTTAACATGCTTTCTAGTTTCTTTATAAGGCAATGATGCTTTCATAATGATTAATGACTGTTCTGCCTAAAACTCCAGTTTCTTTCTTCTTTTTTTATATTAAAAAGATGTTTTCAATATCTTACATAGAAGTCCAGGCAATAGAAATGGTTGACATATGACATGCTTCCTCAGTACTTGTTTTTATGGCCTTTATGTGGCCTTCCAATCTCACATGCTATTTGAACATAGATCTTCTTAGTGAAGCAAGCCCACGAAGTCCCTTCCACAGCCCCAAAATCTTTACTTCACCACTGGCCTTTCCTCTAATAGAGAACTATGTGGGCTGTTTTGAGTTTTTTGTGGTTGTCTTTGATCCAACCCTATACTTGCTTACTACATTATATGCTTTTGCCCGATTGGCCATGATCAACAACTTGTTGTCACCCAATACCCTAATATGCTTGAAGATCTTTTAGCTAATGTGCCTCACATGGCGTATATTATTAATCTATTTGAAGATGTGGAACAATGTCCTGTATTGTGTGATCCCATTGCCTCATCAAAATCGTAAGGCTATTGCTTGTGGACTCCTTCGCTAAGGGGTTATTGCGTTTGGAAGAGTGTATTTGGTGTGAATTCCTCTTGTTTTTAAAATGCACCAAGACTCTATAATTCCAAGTCACATTGATTCCGGTTCGTATGGATTTCAATGCATATCAAATATACGCTCCCAAACAGCCCCCAAGTCAACTTCTAGATGTATATTAATTATGATCTTTTGCATTGATTAGCTGTTAATGGTCCATTTATGAGTTCAACCGGTCGTATCACATATTTCAAGCAACTTGTTTAGAATGTTATTCTTGTATTTCAATTGTCTTATTGCATAACTCCCTTGTTGGATGATGGATTGGGTCAATTTTTGGTCATTTTAAATGTACTTTAGTGTTCTTTCATTCATGGCTGGAATCGTCGTATTCCGAGACCATTTGGGCATCCGTAAGTGGGATCGCAGTCGTCGGTCCAATATTTTTCCTTCATCTCCTTGTCCAATAGTAACCTTCATAACTCTCACTTCAGTGGTTGAATTCAGACTATTTTGATCTCATTGGAAGGGTAACTTGACAAGCTTTCAAATGGGACCAGAATTGGCTAATTCTGAGACCGTTTGATATCCCAAAAGTACATTGGAACTCTTCGATCGTCATTTTGCAATTTGGATTGTTAATCTTTCCATATCAAGCGATCCAACGGAGACGCTCATAACTCCCTTATTTGATGACGGATTGGGTCAATTTTTGGTCATTTGACAGTTACTTTAGTGCTCTTTCATTCGTGGCTAGAATCGTTGTATTCCGAGACCCTTGGGCATCCATAAGTGGGATCGCAGTCGTCGGTCCTGAATTTTTCCTTCATCACCCTGTTCATTAGAATCCTTCATAACTCTCTCTTCAGTGGTCGAATTTAGACTATTTTGAGCTCATTGGAATGGTAACTTGACAAGCTTTCAAATAGGACCAGAATTAGCTAACTCTTAGACCGTTCGATATCCCAAAAGCACGTTGGAACTCTTCGATCGTCATTTTGCAATTTGGATTGTTAATCTTTCCAAATCGCGTGATCCAACGGATACACTCATAACTCCCTCGTTTGATGTCGACCATTTGGTCATTTGACAGTTACTTTAGCGCTCTTTCATTCATGACTGGAATCGACGTATTCCGTGACCATTTGGGCATCCGTAAGGGGGATCGCATTCGTCGGTCCAGAATGTTTCCTTCATCTCCTTGTCCAATAGTAACCTTCATAACTCTCTCTTCAGTGGTCGAATTTAGATTATTTTGAGCTCATTGGAAGGGAAACTTGACAAGCTTTCAAATGGGACCGGAATTGGCTAATTCTAAGACCATTCGATATCCCAAAAGCATGTTGGAACTCTTCGATCGTCATTTTGCAATTAGGAATATTAATCTTTCCAAATCGCACAATCCAATGGATACGCTCATACCTCCCTTGTTTGATGATGGATTGGTAAATTTTTGGTCATTTGAACGGTACTTTAGTGTTCTTTCATTCGTGGCTGGAATCGTCGTATTCTGAGACCATTTGGGCATTCGTAAGTGGGATCGCAGTCGTCGGTCCTAAATTTTTCCTTCATCTCCATGTCCAATAGTAACATTCATAACTCTCTCTTCAGTGGTCGAATTCGGACTATTTTGTGCTCATTGGAATGGTAACTTTACAAGCTTTCAAATGGGACAAGAATTAGCTAGACCGTTCGATATCCCAAAAGAACGTTGGAACTCTTCGATCGTCATTTTGCAATTTGGATTGTTACTCTTTCCAAATCGCGTGATCCAACAGAGTTGTTCATAACTCCATTGTTTGATGAGGGATTGGGTCAATTTTTGTCATTTTAAACATACTTTAGTGTTCTATCATTCGTGGCTGGAATCGTCGTATTCCAAGACCATGTGGGCATCCGTAAGTGGGATCGCAGTCGTCGGTCCTAAATTTTTCCTTCATCTCCTTGTCCAATAGCAACCTTCATAACTCTCTCTTCAGTGGTCGAATTTAGACTATTTTGAGCTCATTGGAATGGTAACTTGACAAGCTTTCAAATGGGACAAGAATTGGCTAATTCTGGGACCGTTCGATATCCCAAAAGAACGTTGGAACTCTTCGATTGTCATTTTGCAATTTGGATTGTTACTCTTTCCAAATCGCGCGATCCAATGGAGACATTCATAACTCCCTTGTTTGATGAGGGATTGGGTCAATTTTTGTCATTTTAAACGTACTTTAGTGTTCTATCATTCGTGGCTGGAATCGTCGTATTCTGAGACCATGTGGGCATCCGTAAGTGGGATCGCAGTCGTCGGTCCTAAATTTTTCCTTCATCTCCTTGTTCAATAGTAACCTTCATAACTCTCTCTTTAGTGGTTGAATTCGGACTATTTTGAGCTCATTGGAATGGTAACTTGACAAGCTTTCAAATGGGACCAGAATTGGCTAATTCTGAGATTGTTCGATATCCCAAAAGTACAGTGGAACTCTTCGATCGTCATTTTGCAATTTGGATTGTTAATCTTTCCAAATCGCGTGATCCAATGGAGACACTCATAACTCCCCTGTTTGATGAGGGATTGGGTCAATTTTTGTCATTTTAAACGTACTTTAGTGTTCTTTCATTCGTGGCTGGAATCATCGTATTCCGAGACCATGTGGGCATCCGTAAGTGGGATCGTAGTCGTCGGTCCTAAATTTTTCCTTCATCTCCTTGTCCAATAGTAACCTTCATAACTCTCTCTTCAGTGGTCGAATTCGAACTATTTTGTGCTCATTGGAATGGTAACTTGACAAGCTTTCAAATGGGACTAGAATTAGCTAATTCTGAGACCGTTCAATATCCCAAAAGTACATTGGAACTCTTCGATCGTCATTTTGCAATTTGGATTGTTAATCTTTCCAAATCGCGTGTTGCAATGGAGACGCTCATTTCTCCCTTATTTGATGATGGATTGGGTGAATTTTTGGTCATTTGAAGTTACTTCAGTGCTCTTTCATTCGTGGATACCATTGTCATATTCCGAGACCATTTGGGCATCCGTAAGTGGGATTGCAGTCGTCGATCCTGAAATTTTCCTTCATCACCTTGTTCAATAGAATCCTTCCTAACTTTCTCTTCAGTGGTTGAATTTAGACTATTTTGAGCTCATTGGAATGGTAACTTGACAAGCTTTCAAATGGGACCAGAATTGGTAATTTCTGAGACCGTTCGATATCCCAAAAGCTCGTTGGAACTCTTCGATCGTCATTTTGCAATTTGGATTGTTAATCTTTCCATATCGCGCGATCCAATGGAGATGCACATAACTCCCTTGTTCGATGATGGATTGGGTCAATTTTTGGTCATTTGAAAGGTACTTTAGTGTTCTTTCATTCGTGGCTGGAATCGTCGTATTCCGAGACCATTTGGGCATCCGTAAGTGGGATCGCAGTCGTCGGTCCTAAATTTTTCCTTCGTCTCCTTGTCCAGTAGCAACCTTCATAACTCTCTCTTCAGTGGTCGAATTTAGACTATTTTGAGCTCATTGGAATGGTAACTTGACAAGCTTTCAAATGGGACAAGAATTGGCTAATTCTGAGACCGTTCGATATCCCAAAAGAACATTGGAACTCTTCGATCGTCATTTTGCAATTTGGATTGTTACTCTTTCTAAATCGCGAGTTCCAATGGAAACGTTCATAACTCCCTTGTTTGATGAGGGATTGGGTCAATTTTTGTCATTTTAAACGTACTTTAGTGTCCTATCATTCGTGGCTGGAATCGTCGTATTTCGAGACCATGTGGGCATCCGTAAGTGGGATCGCAGTCGTCGGTCCTAAATTTTTCCTTCATCTCCTTGTCCAATAGTAACCTTCATAACTCTCTCTTCGGTGGTCGAATTCGGACTATGTTGAGCTCATTGGAATGGTAACTTGATAAGCTTTCAAATGGGACTAGAATTGGCTAATTCTGAGACCGTTCGATATCCCAAAAGTACATTGGAACTCTTCGATCGTCGTTTTGCAATTTGGATTGTTAATCTTTCTAAATCGCGTGATCCAATGGAGTCGCTCATTTCTCCCTTATTTGATGATGGATTGGGTGAATTTTTTGTCATTTAAAAGTTACTTCAGTGCTCTTTCATTCGTGGCTACAATTGTCATATTCCGAGACCATTTGGGCATTCGAAAGTGGGATCGCAGTCGTCGATCCTGAATTTTTCCTTCATCACCTTGTTCAATAGAATCCTTCATAACTCTCTCTTCAGTTGTCGAATTTAGACTATTTTGAGCTCATTGGAATGGTAACTTAACTAGCTTTCAAATGGGACCAGAATTGGCTATTTCTGAGACTGTTCGATATCCCAAAAGCACGTAGGAATTCTTCGATCTTCATTTTGCAATTTGGATTGTTAATCTTTCCAAATCGCACGATCCAACAGTGACGCTCATAACTCCCTTGTTTGATGACAGATTGGGTCAATTTTTGGTCATTTGAACGGTACTTTAGTGTTCTATCATTCGTGGCAAGAATCGTCATATTCCGAGACCATTTGGACATCCGTAAGTGGGATCACAGTCGTCGGTCCTAAATTTTTCATTCATCTCCTTGTCAAATAACCTTCATAACTCTCTCTTCAGTGGTCGAATTCGAACTATTTTGAACTCATTGGAATGATAACTTGACAAGCTTTCAAATGGGACGAGAATTGGCTAATTCTGAGACCGTTCGATATCCTAAACGTACATTGGAACTTTTCGATCGTCATTTTGCAATTTAGATTGTTAATCTTTCCAAATCGCGTGATCCAATGAAGACGCTCTTAACTCCCTTATTTGATGACGGATTGGGTCAATTTTTGGTCATTTGAAAGTTACTTCAGTGCTCTTTCATTCGTGGCTGTAATCGTCGTATTTCGAGGCCATTTGTGCATCTGTAAGTGGGATCGCAGTCGTCGATCCTGAATTTTTCCTTCATCACCGTGTTCAATAGAATCCTTCATAACTCTCTCTTCAGTGGTCGAATTTAGACTATTTTGAGCTCATTGGAATGGTAACTTGACAGGCTTTCAAATGGGATGAGAATTGGCTATTTCTGAGACCGTTCGATATCCCAAAAGCACGTTGGAACTCTTCGATCGTCATTTTGCAATTTGGATTGTTAATCTTTCCATATCGCTCGATCTAATGGAGACGCACATAACTCCCTTATTTGATGATGGATTGGATCAATTTTTGGTCATGTGAAAGGTACTTTAGTGTTCTTTCATTCGTCGCTAGAATCGTCGTATTTTGAGACGATTTAGGCATCCGTAAGAGGGATCGAAGTCGTCGGTCCTCAATTTTTCCTTCATCTCCCTGTCCAATAGTAACCTTCATAACTCTCTCTTCAGTTGTTGAATTTGGACTATTTTGAGCTCATTGGAATGGTAACTTGACAAGCTTCCAAATGGGACCAGAATCGGCTAATTCTGAGACCGTTCGATATCCCAAAAGCACGTTGGAACTCTTCGATCGTCATTTTGCAATTTAGATTGTTAATCTTTCCAAATCGCGTGATCCAACAGAGACGCTCATAACTCCCTCATTTGATGTCGGATTGGGTCTATTTTTGGTCATCTGAAAGGTACTTTAGTGCTCTTTAATTCCTGACTGGAATCATCGTATTTTGTGACCATTTGGGCATCCGTAAGTGGGATCGCAGTCGTCGGTCCTGAATGTTTCCTTCACCTCATTGTCCAAAAGTAACCTTCATAGCTCTCTCTTCTGTGGTCGAATTTAGACTATTTTGAGCTCATTGGAATGGTAACTTGACAAGCTTTCAAATGGGACAAGAATTGGCTAATTCTGAGACCGTTCGATATTCCAAATGCAGGTTGGAACTCTTCGATCGTCATTTTGTAATTTGGATTGTTAATCTTTCCATATCGCGTAATCCAACGGAGACGTGCATCCCTCATTTGATGTCGGATTAGGTCAATTTTTGGTCTTCTGAAAGGTACTTTAGTGCTCTTTAATTCCTGACTGGAATCGTCGTATCCGTGACCATTTAGGCATCCGTAAGTTGGATCGCAGTCGTCGGTCCTGAATGTTTCCTTCACCTCCTTGCCCAATAGTAACCTTCATAACTCTCTCTTCAGTGGTCGAATTTAGACTATTTTGAGCTCATTGGAATGGTAAACTGACAAGCTTTCAAATGGGACAAGAATTGGCTAATTCTGAGACCGTTCGATATCCCAAAAGCACGTTGGAACTCTTCGATCATCATTTTGCAATTTGGATTGTTAATCTTTCCAAATCGTGCAATCCAATGGAGACGCTCATAACTCCCTTGTTTGATGATGGATTGGGTCAATTTTTTGTCATTTTGAATGTACTTTAGTGTTCTTTCATTCGTGGCTGGAATCGTCATATTCCGAGACCATTTGGGCATCCGTAAGTGGGATCGCAATCGTCGGTCCTAAATTTTTCCTTCATCTCCTTGTCCAATAGTAACTTTCATAACTCTCTCTTCAGTGGTCGAATTTAGACTATTTTGTGCTCATTGGAATGGTAACTTGACAAGCTTTCAAATGGGACAAGAATTGACTAATTCTGAAACCGTTCGATATCCCAAAAGCACGTTGGAACTCTTCGATCGTCATTTTGCAATTTGGATTGTTTATCTTTCCAAATCACGCAATCCAATGGAGACGCTCATAACTCCATCGTTTGATGTCGGATTGGGCCAATTTTTAATCATCCGAAAGGTACTTTAGTGCTCTTTCATTCCTGACTAGAATCGTCGGATTCCGAGACCATTTGGGTATCATTAAGTGGGATCACAGTCGTCGGTCCTGAATTTTTCCTTCATCTCCTTGTTCAATAGTGACCTTCATAACTCTCTCTTCAGTGGTCGAATTTGGACTATTTTGAGCTCATTGGAATGGTAACTTGGCAAGCTTTCAAATGTGACCAGAATTTGCTAATTATGAGACCGTTCGATATCCCTAAAGCACATTGGAACTCTTCGATCGTCATTTTACAATTTGGATTATTAATCTTTCCAAATTGCGCGATCCAATGGAGACACTCATAACTCCCTCGTTTGATGTCAGATTGGGTCAATTTTTTGTCATCCGAAAGGTACTTTAGTGCTCTTTCATTCCTGACTGGAATCGTCGTATTCCGAGACCATTTGGGCATCTGTAAGTGGGATCGCAGTCGTCGGTCCTGAATTTTTCCTTCATCTCCTTGTCCAATAGTAACCTTCATAACTCTCTCTTTAGTGGTCGAATTTAGACTATTTTGAGCTCATTGGAATGGTAACTTGACAAGCTTCCAAATGGGACCAGAATTGGCTAATTTCGATATCCCTAAAGTACATTGGAACTCTTTGATCGTCATTTTGCAATTTGGATTGTTAATCTTTCCAAATCGCGCGATCCAATGGAGAAACTCATAACTCCCTCGTTTGATGTCAGATTGGGTCAATTTTTCGTCATCCGAAAGGTACTTTAGTGCTCTTTCATTCCTGACTGGAATCGTCTTATTCCGAGACCATTTGGGCATCTGTAAGTGGGATCACAGTTGTCAGTCCTGAATTTTTCCTTCATCTTCTTGTCCAATAGTAGCCTTCGTAACTCTCTCTTTAGTGGTCGAATTTAGACTATTTTGAGCTCATTGGAATGGAAACTTGACAAGGTCTAAAATGGGACCAGTATTGGCTAATTGCGAGGCCATTCGATATCCCAAAAGCACGTTTGAACTCTTCAATCGTCATTTTGCAATTTGGATTGTTAATCTTTCCAAATCGCGCGATCCAACGGAGACGCTCATAACTCCCTCGTTTGAAGTCAGATTGGGTCTATTTTTGGTCATCTGAGAGGTACTTTAGTGCTTTTTCATTCCTGACTGGATTCGTCGTATTCCGAGACCAATTCGGCATCCGTAAGTGGGATCGCAGTCGTCGGTCCTGAATTTCTCCTTGATCTCCTTGTCCAATAGTAACATTCATAACTCTCTCTTCAGTGGTCGAATTTAGACTATTTTGAGCTCATTGGAATGGTAACTTGACAAGCTCTAAAATGGGACCAGCATTGGCTAATTGCGAGGCCGTTCGATATCCCAAAAGCACGTTCGAACTCTTCAATCGTCATTTTGTAATTTGGATTGTTAATCTTTCCAAATCGCGCGATCCAACAGAGATGCTCATAACTCCCTTGTTTGATGTCGGATTGGGTCAATTTTAGGTCATTTAAAGGGTACTTCAGTGCTCTTTCATTCGTGACTGGAATTGACGTATTCCGAGACCATTTGGGCATTAGTAAGTGGGATCACAGTCGTCGGACCTAAATTTTTCCTTCTTCTCCTTGTTCAATAGTGACCTTCATAATTCTCTCTTCAGTGGTCGAATTTGGACTATTTTGAACTCACTAGAATGGTAACTTGACAAGCTTTCTAATGAGACTAGAATTGGCTAATTCTGAGGCCGTTCGATATCCCAAAAGCACGTTAGAACTCTTTGATCGTCAATTTGCAATTTGGATTGTTAATCTTTCCAAATCATGCGATCCAATGGAGACACTCATAATGCCCTCATTTGATGTCGGATTGGGTCGATTTTTAGTCATAGAAAGGTACTTTTGTGCTCTTTCATTCCTGACTGGAATCGTCGTATTTTGAGATCATTTGGGCATCCTTAAGTGGGATCGCAGTCGTCGGTCTGGAATTTCTCTTTCATCTCCTTGTCAAATAGTAACCTTCATAACTCTCTCTTTAGAGGTCGAATTTAGACTATTTTGAGCTCATTGGAATGGTAACTTGACAAGCTCTCAAATGGGACCAGCATTGGCTAATTACGAGGCCGTTCGATATCCCAAAAGCACATTCGAACTCTTCGATCGTCATTTTGCAATTTGGAATGTTAATCTTTCCAAATCGTGCGATCCAACGGAGACGCTCATAACTCCCTCATTTCATGTCGGATTGGGTCTATTTTTGGTCATCTGAGAGGTACTTTAGTGCTCTTTCATTACTGACAGGAATCGTCATATTCCGATACCATTTGGGCATCAGTAAGTGGGATCGCAGTTGTCGGTCCTAAATTTTTCCTTCATCTCCTTGTTCAGTAGTGACTTTCATAACTCTCTCTTCAGTGGTCAAATTTGGACTATTTCCAGCAACTGGAATGGTAACTTGACAAGCTTTCAAATGAGACCAGAATTCGCTAATTCTGAGACCGTTCGATATCCCAAAACCACATTGGAACTCTTTGATCGTCATTTTGCAATTTGGATTGTTAATCTTTCCAAATAGCGCGATCCAATGGAGACGCTCATAACTCCCTCATTTGATGTCGGATTGGGTCGATTTGTAGTCTTCCGAACGATACTTTAGTGCTCTTTCATTCCTGATGGAATCGTCGTATTCCGAGACCATTTGGGCATCCGTAAGTGGGATCGCAGTCGTCGGTCTGAAATTTCTCCTTCATCTCCTTGTCAAAAATAGTAACCTTCATAACTATCTCTTCAGTGGTTAAATTTAGATTATTTTCAGCTCATTGGAATGGTAATTGACAAGCTTCTAAATGGGACCAGAATTGGCTAATTTCAAGACCGTTCGATATTGCAAAAGCACGTTGGAACTCTTCGATCGTCATTTTGCAATTTGGATTGTTAATCCTTCCAAATCGCGCGATCCAATGGAGACACTCATAACTCCCTCGTTTGATGTCGGATTGGGTCAATTTTTGGTCATTTGAAAGGTACTTCAGTGCTCTTTTATTCGTGACTGGAATGTCGTATTCTGAGACCATTTGGGCATCAGTAAGTGCGATTGCAGTCGTTGGTCCCAAAATTTTCCTTCATCTCCTTGTTCAATATTGACCTTCATAACTCTCTTCAGTGGTCGAATTTGGACTATTTTGAGTTCACTGGAATGGTAACTTGACAAGCTTTCAAATGAGTTCAGAATTGGTTAATTCTGAGACCGTTCGATATCCTAAAAGCACATTGGGACTCTTCGATCGTCATTTTGCAATTTGGATTGTTAATCTTTCCGAATCACTTGATCCAATGTAGATGCTCATAACTCCCTCATTTGATGTTGGATTGGGTCAATTTTTAGTCATCTGAAAGGTACTTTAGTGCTCTTTCATTCCTGACTGGAATCGTTGTATTCTGAGACCATTTGGGCATCTGTAAGTGGGATCGCAGTCACTGGTCCTGAATTTTTCCTTCATCTCCTTGTCCAATAGTTGCATTCATAACTCTCTCTTCAGTGGTCAAATTTAGACTATTTTGATCTCATTGGAATGGTAACTCGACAAGCTCTCAAATGGGACCAGGATTGGCTAATTTTGAGGCTGTTCAATATCTCAAAAGCACGTTGGAACTCTTCGATCATCATTTTGCAATTTGGATTGTTAATCTTTATAAATCACGCGATCCAACAGAGACGCTCATAACTCCCTCGTTTGATGTCGGATTGGGTCTATTTTTGGTCATCCGAAAGGTACTTTAGTGCTCTTTCATTCCTGACTGTAATCGTCATATTCTGAGACCATTTGGGCATCTGTAAGTGGGATCACAGTCGTCGGTCCTGAATTTTTCCTTCATATCCTTGTTCAATAGTGACCTTCATAAATCTCTCTTCAGTGGTCAAATTTAGACTATTTTGAGCTCATTGGAATGGTAACTTGACAAGCTCTAAAATGGGACCAGCATTGGCTAATTACGAGGCTGTTCGAAATCCCAAAAGCACGTTCGAACTCTTTGATCGTCATTTTGCAATTTGGATTGTTAATCTTTCCAAATCGCGTGATCCAACAAAGATGCTCATAACTCCCACGTTTGGTGTTGGATTGGGACTATTTTTGGTCATCTGAGAGGTACATTAGTGCTCTTTCTTTCCTGACTAGAATCGTCGTATTCCGAGACCAATTGGGCATCCGTTAGTGGGATCGCATTCGTCGGTCCTAAATTTCTCCTTCATCTCCTTGTCCAATAGTAACATTCGTAACTCTCTCTTCAGTGGTTGAATTTAGACTATTTTCAGCTCCTTGGAATGGTAACCTGACAAGCTTCTAAATGGGACTGGAATTGGCTAATTTCGAGACCGTTCGATATCCCAAAAGCACGTTGGAACTCTTCGATCGTCATTTTGCAATTTGGAATGTTAATCTTGCGAACTCAAGTGATCCAATGGAGAAGCTCATAGCTCCCTCTTTTGATGTCAGATTGGGTCAATTTTTGGTACTTTAGTGCTCTTTCATTCCTGACTTGAATTGTCATATTCTGAGACCATTTGCGCATCTGTAAGTGGGATCGCAGTCGTCGGTCCTGAATTTTTCCTTCATCTCCTTGTCCAATAGTAACCTTCATAACTCTCTCTTCAGTGGTCAAATTTAGACTATTTTGAGCTCATTGGAATGGTAACTTGACAAGCTTCTAAATGGGACCAGAATTGGCTAATTTCGAGACCGTTCGATATCCTAAAAGCACGTTGGAACTCTTCGATCGTCATTTTGCAATTTGGATTGTTAATCTTTCCAAATCTGCAATCCACTGGAGACGCTCATAACTCCCTCGTTTGATGTCGGATTGGGTAAATTTTTGGTCATTTGAAAGGTACTTTAGTTATCTTTCATTCGTGACTGGAATCGTCGTATTCCGAGACCATTTGGGCATCCGTAAGTGGGATCGCAGTCGTCGGTCCTGAATTTTTCTTTCATCTCCTTGTTCAATAGAAACCTTCATAACTCTCTCTTTAGTGATCAAATTTAGACTATTTTGAACTCATTGGAATGGTAACTTGACAAGCTTTCGAATGGGACCCAAATTGGCTAATTCTGAGACCGTTCGATATCCCAAAAGCACGTTGGAACTCTTCGATCGTCATTTTGCAATTTGGATTATTAATCTTTCCAAATCACGCGATCCAATGGAATTGCTCATAACTCCCTCGTTTGATGTCGGATTGGGTCAATTTTTGGTCATTTGAAAGGTACTTTAGTGCTCTTGCATTCGTAGCTGAAATCGTCGCATTTGGGCATCAGTAAGTGGGATCGCAGTCGTCGGTCCTCAATTTTTCCTTCATCTCCTTGTTCAATAGTGACCTTCATAGCTCTCTCTTCAGTGGTCGAATTTGGACTATTTTGAGCTCATTGGAATGGTAACTTGACAAGCTTTCAAATGGGACAAGAATTGGTTAATTCTGAGACCGTTTGATATCCTTAAAGCACGTTGGAACTCTTCAATCGTCATTTTGCAATTTCGATTGTTAATCTTTCCAAATCGCGCAATCCAGCGGAGACACTCATAACTCCCTCGTTTGATGTCGCATTGGGTCAATTTTTTGTCATCTGAAATGTACTTTAGTGCTGTTTCATTCCTGACTGGAATCGTCGTATTTCGAGACCATTTGGGCATCTGTCAGTGGGATCGCAGTCGTCGATCCTGAATTTTTCCTTCATCTCCTTGTTCAATAGTGACTTCATAACTCTCTTCAGTGGTTGAATTTATACTATTTTGAGCTCATTTGAATGGTAACTTGACAAGTTCTAAAATGGGACCAGCATTGGCTAATTACGAGGCCGTTCGATATCCCAAAAGCACGTTGGAACTCTTCGATCGTCATTTTGCAATTTGGATTGTTAATCTTTCCAAATCACGCGATCCAATGGAGACGCTCATAACTATCTTGTTTGATGTCCGATTGGGTCAATTTTTGGTCATTAGAAAGGTACTACAGTGCTCTTTCATTCGTGACTGGAATTGTCGTATTCCAAGACCATTTGGGCATCCGTAAGTAGGATCACAGTCGTCGGTCCTGAATTTTTCCTTCATCTCCTTGTTCAATAGTTAACTTCATAAGTCTCTCTTCAGTGGTCGAATTTAGACTATTTTGAGCTCATTGGAATGGTAACTTGACAAGCTTCCAAATGGGACCGAAATTGGCTAATTTCGAGACCGTTCGATATCCCAAAAGCACGTTGGAACTCTTCGATCGTCATTTTGCAATTTGGATTGTTAATCTTTCCAAATCGCGAGATCCAACGGAGACGCACATAACTTCCTTATTTGATGTCAGATTGGGTCAATTTTTAGTCATATGAAAGGTGCTTCAGTGCTCTTTCATTCCTAACTAATATCGTCTTATTCTGAGACAATTTGGGCATCCGTAAGTGGGATCGCAGTCGTTGGTCCTGAATTTTTCCTTCATCTCCTTGTCCAATAGTAACCTTCATAACTCTCTCTTCAGTGGTCAAATTTAGACTATTTTGAGCTCATTGGAATGGTAACTTGACAAACATCCAAATGGGACTGGAATTGGCTAATTTCGAGACCGTTCGATATCCCAAAAGCATGTTGGAACCCTTCGATCGTTATTTTACAATTTAGATTGTTAATCTTTCCAAAGTGCGCGATCCAACGAGGTCGCTCATAACTCCCTCGTTTGATGTCGGATTGGGTCAAATTTTGGTCATCTGAAAGGTACTTTAGTACTCTTTCATTCCTGACTGGAATCGTCATATTTCGAGACCATTTGGGCATCCGTAAGTGGGATCGCAGTCGTCGGTCCTGAATTTTTCCTTCATCTCCTTGTTCAATAGTGACTTCATAACTCTCTTCAGTGGTCGAATTTATACTATTTTGAGCTCATTGGAATGGTAACTTGACAAGCTCTAAAATGGGACCAGCATTGGCTAATTACAAGGCCGTTCGATATCTCAAAAGCACGTTCGAACTCTTCGATCGTCATTTTGCAATTTGGATTGTTAATCTTTCCAAATCGCGTGATCCAATGGAGACGCTCATAACTACCTCGTTTGATGTCCGATTGGGTCAATTTTTGGTCATTAGAAAGGTACTACAGTGCTCTTTCATTCGTGACTGGAATTGTCGTATTCTGAGACCATTTGGGCATCAGTAAGTGGGATCGCAGTCGTCGGTCCTAAATTTTTCCTTCATCTCCTTGTTCAATAGTGACCTTCATAACTCTCTCTTCAGTGGTCGAATTTGGACTATTTCGAGCTCACTGGAATGGTAACTTGACAAGCTTTCAAATGAGACCAGAATTGACTAATTCTGAGACCGTTCGATATCCCAAAAGCACGTTGGAACTCTTCGATCGTCATTTTGCAATTTGGATTGTTAATCTTTTCAAAATGCGTGATCCAACGGAACGCTGATAGCTCCATCGTTTGATGTCGGATTGGGTCAATTTTGGTCATTTGAAAGGTACTTTAGTGCACTTTCATTCGAGACTAGAATCATCGTATTCCGAGACCATTTGGCATCTGTAAGTGGGATCACAGTCGTCGGTCCTGAATTTTTCCTTCATCTCCTTGTTCAAAAATGACCTTCATAACTCTCTCTTCAGGGGTCAAATTTGGACTATTTTCAGATCACTGGAATTGTAACTTGATAAGCTTTCATATGGGATAAGAATTGGCTAATTCGGAAACCGTTCGATTTAATAAAAGCATGTTGGAACTCTTCGATCGTCATTTTGCAATTTGGATTGTTTATCTTTCCAAATCACGCGATCCAACAGAGATGCTCATAACTCCCTCGTTTGATGTCGGATTGGGTCAATTTTTGGTCATTTGAAAGGTACTTTAGTGGTCTTTCATTCGTAACTAGAATTGTGGTATTCCGAGACCATTTGGACATCAGTAAGTGGGATCATAGTTGTCGGTCCTTAAATTTTCCTTCATTTCCCTGTTCAATAGTGACCTTCATAGCTCTCTCTTCAGTGGTCAAATTTAGACTATTCTGAGCTCATTGGAATGGTAACTTGACAAGCTTTCAAATGGGACAAGAATTGGTTAATTCCGAGACCGTTCGATATCCCAAAAGCACGTTGGAACTCTTCGATCGTCATTTTGCAATTTGGATTGTTAATCTTTCCAAATCACGTGATCCAACGGAGACGCTCATAACTCCCTCGTTTGATGTCGGATTGGGTCAATTTTTGGTCATTTGAAAGGTACTTTAGTGCTCTTTCATTCGTGACTGGAATCGTCGTATTCCGAGACCATTTGGGCATCAGTAATTGTGATCGTAGTTGTCGGTCCTCAATTTTTCCTTCATCTCCTTGTTCAATTATGACCATCATAACTCTCTCTTCAGTGGTCTAATTTGGCCTATTTTGAGCTCACTGGAATGGTAACTTCACAAGCTTTCAAATGAGACCAGAATTGTCTAATTCTAAAACCGTTCGATTTCCCAAAAGCACGTTGGAACTCCTCGATCTTCATTTTGCAATTTGGATTGTTAATCTTTCCAAATCGCACAATCCAATGGAGACGCTCATAACTCCCTCGTTTGATGTCGGATTGGGTCAATTTTTGGTCATCTGAAAGGTACTTTAGTGCTCTTTCATTCCTGACTGGAATCGTCGTATTCCGAGACCATTTGGGCATCCGTAAGTGGGATCGCAGTCGTCGGTCCTGAATTTTTCCTTCATCTCCTTGTTCAATAGTGACCTACTTAACTCTCTCTTCAGTGGTCAAATTTGGACTATTTTGAGCTTATTGGAATGGTAACTTGACAAGCTTTCAATTGTGACCTGAATTGGCTAATTCTGAGACCGTTCGATATCCCAAAAGCACGTTCGAACTCTTCGATCGTCATTTTGCAATTTGGATTGTTAATCTTTCCAAATCGCGTGATCCAATGGAGACGCTCATAACTACCTCGTTTGATGTCCGATTGGGTCAATTTTTGGTCATTAGAAAGGTACTTCAGTGCTCTTTCATTCGTGACTGGAATTGTCGTATTCCGAGACCATTTGGGCATCAGTAAGTGGGATCGCAGTCGTCGGTCCTAAATTTTTCCTTCATCTCCTTGTTCAATAGTGACCTTCATAACTCTCTCTTCAGTGGTCGAATTTGGACTATTTTGAGCTTACTGGAATGGTAACTTGACAAGCTTTCAAATGGGACCAGAATTGGCTAATTCTGAGACCGTTCGATATCCCAAAAGTACGTTGGAACTCTTCGATCGTCATTTTGCAATTTGGATTGTTAATCTTCCCAAATCGCACGATCCAATGGAGACGCTCATAACTCCCTCATTTGATGTCGGATTGGGAAAATTTTTGGTCATTTGGAACGTACTTTAGTTATCTTTCATTCGTGACTAGAATCGTCGTATTCTGAGACCATTTGGGCATCTGTAAGTGGGATCGCAGTCGTCGGTCCTGAATTTTTCCTTCATCTCCTTGTTCAATAGTGACCTTCATAACTCTCTCTTTAGTGATCAAATTAGACTATTTTGAGCTCATTGGAATGGTAACTTGACAAGCTTCCAAATGGGCACAGAATTGGCTAATTTCGAGACCGTTCGATATCCCAAAAGCACGTTGGAACTCTTCGATCATCATTTTGCAATTTGGATTGTTAATCTTTCCAAATCACGCGATCCAATGGAGACGCTCATAACTCCCTCGTTTGATGTCGGATTGGGTCAATTTTTGGTCATCTGAAAGGTACTTTAGTGCTCTTTCATTCCTAACTAGAATTGTCGTATTCCAAGACCATTTGGGCATCCGTAAGTGGGATCGCAGTCGTCGGTCCTGAATTTTTCCTTCATCTCCTTGTCCAATAGTAACCTTCATAACTCTCTCTTCAGTGGTCAAATTTAGACTATTTTGAGCTCATTGGAATGGTAACTTGACAAGCTTCCAAATGGGACTGGAATTGGCTAATTTGGGACCGTTCGATATCCCAAAAGCACGTTGGAACTCCTCAATCTTCATTTTGCAATTTGGATTGTTAATCTTTCCAAATCGCACAATCCAATGGAGACGCTCATAACTCCCTCATTTGATGTCGGATTGGGTCAATTTTTAGTCATCCGAAAGGTACTTTAGTGCTCTTTCATTCCTAACTGGAATCGTCGTATTCTGAGACCATTTGGGCATCCGTAAGTGGGATCGCAGTCGTCGGTTCTGAATTTTTCCTTCATCTCCTTGTTCAATAGTGACCTTCATAAATCTCACTTCAGTAGTTGAATTTGGACTATTTTGAGCTCACTGGAACGGTAACTTTCAAATGAGACCATAATTGGCTATTCTGAGACCGTTCGATATCGCAAAAGCACGTTGGAACTCTTCGATCGTCATTTTGCAATTTGGATTGTTAATCTTTCCAAATCACGCGATCCAATGGAGACGCTCATAACTCCCTCGTTTGATGTCAGATTGGGTCAATTTTTGGTCATCTGAAAGGTACTTTAGTGCTCTTTCATTCCTGACTGGAATCGTCGTATTCCGAGACCATTTGGGCATCCGTAAGTGGGATCGTAATCGTCAGTCCTAAATTTTTCCTTCATCTCCTTGTCCAATAGTAACCTTCATAACTCTCTCTTCAGTGGTCAAATTTAGACTATTTTGAGCTCATTGGAATGGTAACTTGACAAGCTTTCAAATGGGACTAGAATTGGCTAATTTCGAGACCGTTCGATATCCCTAAAGCACGTTGGAACTCTTCGATCGTCATTTTGCAATTTGGATTGTTAATCTTTCCAAATCGCGCGATCCAATGGAGATGCTCATAACTCCCTCGTTTGATGTCAGATTGGGTCAATTTTTAGTCATTTGAAAGGTACTTTAGTGCTCTTTCATTCGTGACTAGAATCATCATATTCGGAGACCATTGAGCATCTGTAAGTGGGATCGTAGTCATCCATCCTGAATTTTTCCTTCATCTCCTTGTTCAATAGTGACCTTCATAACTCTCTTTTCAGTGGTCCAATTTCAAGTATTTTGAGCCACTGGAATGGTAACTTGAGAAGCTTTCAAGTGAGACCAGAATTGGCTAATTCCGAGACCGTTCGATATCCCAAAAGCACGTTGGAACTCTTCGATCGTCATTTTGCTATTCGGATTGTTAATCTTCCCAAATCGCACGATCCAACGGAGACGCTCATAACTCCCTCATTTGATGTTGGATTCGGTCAATTTTTAGTCATCCGAAAGGTACTTTAGTGCTCTTTCATTCCTGACTGGAATCGTCGTATTCCGAGACCATTTGGGCATCCGTAAGTGGGATCGCAGTCATCGATCCTGAATTTTTCCTTCATCTCCTTGTCCAATAGTAACCTTCATAAGTCACTCTTCAGTGGTCAAATTTAGATTATTTTAAGCTCATTGGAATGGTAATTGACAAGCTTCTAAATGGGACCGAAATTAGCTAATTTCGAGACCGTTCGATATCCTAAAAGCACGTTGGAACTCTTCAATCGTCATTCTGCAATTTGGATTGTTAATCTTTTCAAATTGCGCAATCCAATGGAGACGCTCATAACTCCCTCGTTTGATGTCGGATTGGGTAAATTTTTGGTCATTTGAAAGGTACTTTAGTTATCTTTCATTCGTGATTGGAACTGTCATATTACGAGACCATTTGGGCATCCGTAAGTGGGATCGCAGTCGTCGGTCCTGAATTTTTGTTTCATCTCCTTGTTCAATAGAAACCTTCATAACTCTCTCTTCAGTGATCGAATTTAGACTATTTTGAACTCATTGGAATGGTAACTTGACAAGCTTTCAAATGGGACCAGAATTGGCTAATTCTGAGACCGTTCGATATCCAAAAGCACATTAGAACTCTTCGATCGTCATTTTGCAATTTGGATTGTTGATCTTTACAAATCATGCGATCCAACAGAGACGCTCATAACTCCCTTGTTTGATGCCGGATTGGGTCAATTTTTGGTCATTCGAAAGGTACTTCAGTGAACTTTCATTCGAGACTAGAATCGTCGTATTCCGAGACCATTTGGCATCCGTAAGTGGGATCACAGTCGTCGGTCCTGAATTTTTCCTTCATCTCCTTGTTCAATAATGACCTTCATAACTCTCTCTTCAGGGGTCAAATTTGGACTATTTTCAGCTCACTGGAATTGTAACTTGATAAGCTTTCATATGGGATAAGAATTGGCTAATTCGGAAACCGTTCGATTTAATAAAAGCATGTTGGAACTCTTCGATCGTCATTTTGCAATTTGGATTGTTTATCTTTCCAAATCACGCGATCCAACAGAGATGCTCATAACTCCCTCGTTTGATGTCGGATTGGGTCAATTTTTGGTCATTTGAAAGGTACTTTAGTGCTCTTTCATTCGTGACTGGAATTGTCGTATTCCGAGACCATTTGGGCATCAGTAAGTGGGATCATAGTCGTCGGTCCTCAATTTTTCCTTCATCTCCTTGTTCAATAGTGACCTTCATAGCTCTCTCTTCAGTGGTCGAATTTGGACTATTTTGAGCTCATTGGAATGGTAACTTGACAAGCTTTCAAATGGGACAAGAATTGGTTAATTCTGAGACCGTTCGATATCCCTAAAGCACGTTGGAACTCTTCAATCGTCATTTTGCAATTTCGATTGTTAATCTTTCCAAATCGCGCGATCCAGCGGAGACACTCATAACTCCCTCGTTTGATGTCGCATTGGGTCAATTTTTTGTCATCCGAAACGTACTTTAGTGCTGTTTCATTCCTGACTGGAATCGTCGTATTTCGAGACCATTTGGACATCTGTCAGTGGGATCGCAGTCGTCGGTCCTGAATTTTTCCTTCATCTCCTTGTTCAATAGTGACCTTCATAACTCTCTCTTCAGTGGTCGAATTTGGACTATTTTCAGCTCTTTGGAATGGTAACTTGACAAGCTTTCAAATGGGACCAGAATTGGCTAATTCTGAGACCGTTCGATATCCCAAAGTACGTTGGAACTCTTCGATCGTCATTTTGCAATTTGGATTGTTAATCTTTCCAAATTGCAATCCAATGGAGACGCTCATAAATCCCTCGTTTAATATCGGATTGGGTCAATTTTTGGTCATTTGAAAGGTACTTCAGGGCTCTTTCATTCGTGATTGGAATCGTCGTATTCTGAGACCATTTGGGCATCAGTAAGTGGGATCGCAGTCGTCGGTCCTGAATTTTTCCTTCATCTCCTCGTCCAATAGTAACCTTCATAATTCTCTCTTCAGTGGTCGAATTTAGACTATTTTGAGCTCATTGGAATGATAACTTGACAAGCTCTCAAATGGGACCAGCATTGGCAAATTACGGGGCTGTTCGATATCCCAAAAGCACGTTGGAACTCTTCGATCGTCATTTTACAATTTAGATTGTTAATCTTTCCAAATCATTTGATCCAATGGAGTCGCACATAACTCCCTTGTTTGATGTCAAATTGGGTCAATTTTTAGTCATCCGAAAGGTACTTTAGTGCTCTTTCATTCCGCACTAGAATTGTCGTATTCCGAGACCATTTGAGCATCCGTAAGTGGGATCGCAGTCGTCGGTCATGAATTTTTCCTTCATCTCCTTGTTTAATAGTGACCTACTTAACTCTCTCTTCAGTGGTCAAATTTGGACTATTTTGAGCTCAGTGGAATGGTAACTTCACAAGCTTTCAAATGGGACCAGAATTGGCTAATTCTGAGACCGTTCGATATCCCAAAAGCACATTGGAACTCTTCGATCGTCATTTTACAATTTGGATTATTAATCTTTCCTAATCGCACAATCCAACAGAGACTCTCATAACTCCCTCATTTGATGTCAGATTGGGTTGATTTTTAGTCATCCGAAATGTAATTTTGTGCTCTTTCATTCCTAACTCTAATCGTCATATTCCGAGACCATTTGGGCATCCGTAAGTTGGATCGCAGTCGTCGGTCTTGAATTTTTCCTTTATCTCCTTGTTCAATAGTGACCTTCATAACTCTCTCTTCAGTGGTCGAATTTGGACTATTTTCAGCTCTTTGGAATAGTAACTTGACAAGCTTTCAAATGGGACAAGAATTGGCTAATTTTGAGATTGATCGATATCCCAAAAGCACGTTGGAACTCTTCGATCTTCATTTTACAATTTGGATTGTTAATCTTTCCAAATTGCATGATCCAATCGAGACGCTCATAAATCCCTCGTTTGATATCAGATTGGGTCAATTTTTGGTCATTTGAAAGGTACTTCAGGGCTCTTTCATTCGTGACTGGAATCGTCGTATTTCGAGACCATTTGGGCATCAGTAAGTGGGATCGTAGTTATCGGTCCTGAATTTTTCCTTCATCTCCTTGTTCAATAGCGACCTTCATAACTCTCTTTTCAGTGGTCAAATTTGGACTATTTTGAGCTCACTGGAATGGTAACTTGACAAGCTTTCAAATGAGGCTAGAATTGGCTAATTCTGAGACCGTTCGATATCCCAAAAGCACGTTGGAACTCTTCGATCGTCATTTTAAATTTGGATTGTTAATCTTTCTAAATCACGCGATCCAACAAAGACGCTCATAACTCCCTCGTTTGATGTCGGATTGGGTCTACTTTTGATCATCTGAAAGGTACTTTAGTGCTCTTTCATTCCTAACTCAAATCGTCATATTCTGAGACCATTTGGGCATCTGTAAGTGGGATCGCAGTCGTCGGTCCTGAATTTCTCCTTCATCTCCTTGTCCAATAGTAACATTCATAACTCTCTCTTCAGTGGTTGAATTTGGACTATTTTGAGCTCACTGGAATGGTAACTTGACAAGCTCTCAAATGGGACTAGGATTGGATTATTGCGAGGCCATTCGATATCTCAAAAGCACGTTGGAACTCTTTGGCTGTCATTTTGCAATTTGGATTGTTAATCTTTCCAAATCACGCGATCCAATGGAGACGCACATAACTCCCTCGTTTGATGTCGAATTGGGTCGATTTTTAGTCATCTGAAAGGTACTTTAGTGCTCTTTCATTCCGCACTAGAATTGTCTTATTCCGAGACCATTTGAGCATCCGTAAGTGGGATCGCAGTCGTCGGTCCTGAATTTTTCCTTCATCTCCTTGTTCAATAGTGACCTACTTAACTCTCTCTTCAGTGGTCGAATTTGGACTATTTTGAGCTCATTGGAATGGTAACTTCACAAGCTTTCAAATGGGACCAGAATTGGCTAATTCTGAGACCGTTCGATATCCCAAAAGCACATTGGAACTCTTTGATCGTCATTTTGCAATTTGGATTGTTAATCTTTCCTAATTGCACAATCCAACGGAGATACTCATAACTCCTTCGTTTGATGTCGGATTGGGTTGATTTTTAGTCATCCGAAATGTAATTTTGTGCTCTTTCATTCCTAACTCTAATTGTCATATTCCGAGACCATTTGGGCATCCATAAGTCGGATCGCAGTCGTCGGTCTTGAATTTTTCCTTCATCTCCTTATTCAATAGTGACCTTCATAACTCTCTCTTTAGTGGTCGAATTTGGACTATTTTCAGCTCTGTGGAATGGTTACTTGACATGCTTTCAAATGGGACCAGAATTGGCTAATTCTGAGACCGATCGATATCCCAAAAGCACTTGGAACTCTTCGATCGTCATTTTACAATTTGGATTGTTAATCTTTCCAAATTACGTGATCCAACGGAGACGCTCATAACTCCCTAGTTTGATGTTGGATTGGGTCAATTTTTGGTCATTTGAAAGGTACTTTAGTGCTCTTTCATTCATGACTGGAATCATCTATTCCGAGACCATTTGGGCATCAGTAAGTGGGATGGTTGTCGTCGGTCCTAAATTTTTCCTTCATCTCCTTCTTCAATAGTGACCTTCATAACTCTCTCTTCAGTGGTCGAATTTGGACTATTTTGAGCTCACTAGAATGCTAACTTGACAAGCTTTCAAATGAGACCAGAATTGGCTAATTCTAAGACCGTTCGATATCCCAAAAGCACGTTGGAACTCTTCAATCGTCATTTTGCAATTTGGATAGTTAATCGTTCTAAATCACGCGATCCAATGGAGACGCTCATAACTCCCTCGTTTGATGTCGGATTGGATTGAATTTTACTCGTCCAAATGGTACTTTAGTGCTCTTTCATTCCTGACTGGAATCGTCATATTTTGAGACCATTTGGGCATCCGTAAGTGGGATCGCAGTCGTCGGTCATGAATTTTTCCATCATTTCCTCGTCCAATACTAACATTCATAACTCTCTCTCTTTAGTGATCGAATTTAGACTATTTTGAGCTCATTGGAATGGTAACTTGACAAGCTCTCAAATGGGACTAGGATTGGATTATTGCGAGGCCATTCGATATCTCAAAAGCACGTTGGAACTCTTCGGCCATCATTTTGCAATTTGGATTATTAATCTTTCCAAATAATGTGATCCAACGAAGACACACATAACTCCCTCGTTTGATGTCGAATTGGGTTGATTTTTAGTCATCTGAAAGGTACTTTAATGCTCTTTCATTTCGCACTAGAATTGTCGTATTCCGAGACCATTTGAGCATCCGTAAGTGGGATCGCAGTCGTCGGTCCTGAATTTTTCCTTCATCTCCTTGTTCAATAGTGACCTACTTAACTCTCTCTTCAGTGGTCGAATTTGGACTATTTTGAGCTTATTGGAATGGTAACTTCACAAACTTTTAAATGGGACCAGAATTGGCTAATTCTGAGACCGTTCGATATCCCAAAAGCTCATTGGAACTCTTCGATCGTCATTTTGCAAGTTGGATTGTTAATCTTTCCTAATCGTGCAATCCAATGGAGACGCTCATAACTCCCTCGTTTGATGTCGGATTGGGTTGATTTTTAGTCATCCGAAATATAATTTTGTGCTCTTTCATTCATGTCTCTAATCGTCGTATTCCGAGACCATTTGTGCATCCATAAGTCAGATCGCAGTCATCGGTCTTGAATTTTTCCTTCATCTCCTTGTTCAATATATAGTGACCTTCATAACTCTCTCTTCAGTGGTCGAATTTGGACTATTTTCAACTCTTTGGAATGGTAACTTGACAAGCTTTCAAATGGGACCAGAATTGGCTAATTCTAAGACCGATTGATATCTCAAAAGCACGTTGGAACTCTTCGATCATCATTTTACAATTTGGAATGTTAATCTTTCCAAATTGCGCAATCCTAACTCCCTAGTTTGATGTCGGATTGGGTCAATTTTTGGTCATTTGAAAGGTACTTCAGTGCTCATTCATTCGTAACTCGAATCATCATATTCTGAGATCATTTGGGCATCAGTAAGTGGGATGGCTGTCGTCGGTCCTGAAATTTTCCTTCATCTCCTTGTTCAATAGTGACCTTCATAACTCTCTCTTCAGTGGTCGAATTTGGACTATTTTGAGCTCACTGGAATGGTAACTTGACAAGCTTTCAAATGAGACCAGAATTGACTAATTCTGAGACCGTTCGATATCCCAAAAGCACGTTGGAACTCGTCGATCGTCATTTTGCAATTTGGATAGTTAATCTTTCTAAATCTCGCGATCCAATGGAGACACTCATAACTCCCTCGTTTAATGTCGGATTGGGTCAAATTTTAGTCGTCCGAATGGTACTTTAGTGCTCTTTCATTCTTGATTGGAATCGTCGTATTCTGAGACCATTTGGGCATCATTAAGTGGGATCGCAGTCGTCGGTCCGGAGTTTTTCCTTCATTTCCTTATCCAATAGTAACATTCATAACTCTCTCTTCAGTGATCGAATTTAGACTATTTTGAGCTCATTGGAATGGTAACTTGACAAGCTCTCAAATGGGACCAGGATTGGATTATTGCGAGGCCATTCGATATCTCAAAAGCACGTTGGAACTCTTCGACCGTCATTTTGCAATTTGGATTGTTAATCTTTCCAAATCACGCGATCCAACGGAGATGCACATAACTCCCTCGTTTAATGTCGAATTGGGTCGATTTTTAGTCTTCCGAAAGGTACTTCAGTGCTCTTTCATTCCGCACTGGAATTGTCGTATTCCGAGACCATTTGAGCATCCGTAAGTGGGATCGCAGCCGTCGATTCGAAATTTCTCCTTCATCTCCTTGTCAAATAGTAACCTTTATAACTCTCTTTTCAGTGGTCAAATTTTGACTATTTTCAGCTCATTGGAATGGTAATTGACAAGGTTCTAAATGTCACCGGAATTGGCTAATTTTAAGACTGTTTGATATCCCAAAAGCTCGTTGGAACTCTTCAATCGCCATTTTGCAATTTGGATAGTTAATCTTTTCAAATCGCGCGATCCAATGGGGACGCTCATAATTCCCTAATTTGATGTCGGATTTGGTCCATTTTAAGTCATCCGAAAGGTTAGTGATCTTTCATTCCTGACTGGAATCGTCGTATTCCGAGACCATTTGGGCATCCGTAAATGGGATCGCAGTTGTTGGTCTTGAATTTTTCCTTCATCTCCTTGTCAATAGTGACCTTTATAACTCTCTCTTTAGTGGTCGAATTTGGACTATTTTGAGCTCACTAGAATGGTAACTTGACAAGCTCTCAAATGGGACCAGGATTGGCTAATTACGACGCCGTTCGATATCCCAAAAGCACATTGGAACTCGTCGATCGTCATTTTACAATTTGGATTGTTAATCTTTCTAAATCCCACGATCTAATGGAGACACTCATAACTCCCTCATTTGATGTCAGATTGGGTTGAATTTTAGTCGTCCAAATGGTACTTTAGTGCTCTATCATTCCTGATTAGAATCGTCTTATTCCGAGACCATTTGGACATCGGTAAGTGGGATCGCAGTCGTCGGTCCTAAATTTTTCCTTCATTTCCTTGTCCAATAGTAACATTCATAACTCTCTCTTCAGTGATCGAATTTAGACTATTTTGAGCTCATTGGAATGGTAACTTGACAAGCTCTCAAATGGGACCAGGATTGGATTATTACGAGGCCATTCGATGTCTCAAAAGCACGTTGGAACTCTTCGACCGTCATTTTACAATTCGGATTGTTAATCTTTCCAAATCACGCGATCCAATGGAGACGCACATAATGCCCTCATTTGATATCGAATTGGGTCAATTTTTAGTCTTCCGAAAGGTACTTTAGTGCTTTTTCATTCTGCACTAGAATTGTCATATTCTGAGACCATTTGAGCATCCGTAAGTGGGATCGTAGTCGTCGGTCCAAAATTTCTCCTTCATCTCCTTGTCAAATAGTAACCTTTATAACTCTCTTTTCAGTGGTCAAATTTTTACTATTTTCAGCTCATTGGAATGGTAATTGACAAGCTTCTAAATGTCACTAGAATTGGCTAATTTTAAGACTGTTAGATATCCCAAAAGCACGTTGGAACTCTTCGATCGCCATTTTGCAATTTGGATAGTTAATCTTTCCAAATCGCGTGATCCATCGGAGATGCTCATAATTCCCTCATTTGATGTCGGATTGGGTCCATTTTACGTCATCCGAAATGTACTTTAGTGATCTTTCATTCCTGACTGGAGTCGTCATATTCCGAGACCATTTGGGCATCCGTAAATGGGATCGCAGTCGTCGATCCTGAATTTTTCCTTCATCTCCTTGTTCAATAGTTACCTTCATAACTCTCTCTTTAGTGGTCGAATTTTGACTATTTTCAGCTCATTGAAAAGGTAACTTGACAAGCTCTCAAATGGGACCAGGATTGGCTAGTTATGAGGCCGTTCGATATCCAAAAAGCACGTTGGAACTCTTCAAACGTCATCTTACAATTTGGATGGTTAATCTTTCCAAATCGCATGATCCAACGGAGACGCTCATAACTCCCTCGTTTGATGTCGGATTGGGTCAATTTTTTGTCATCCGAAAGGTACTTTAGTGCTCTTTCATTCCTGACTAGAATCATTGTATTCAGAGACCATTTGGGCATCTGTAAGTGGGATCGCAGTCATCGGTCCTGAATTTTTCCTTCATTTCCTTGTCCAATAGTAACATTCATAACTCTCTCTTCAGTGGTCAAATTTAGACTATTTTGAGCTCATTGGAATGGTAACTTGATAAGCTCTCAAATGGGACCAGGATTGGCTTACTGCGAGGCCATTCGATATCTCAAAAGCACGTTGGAACTCTTCGACCGTCATTTTAAATTTTGGATTTTAATCTTTCCAAATCGCATGATCCAATGGAGATGCTCATTACTCCCTCGTTTGATGTCTAATTGGGTCCATTTTTAGTCATCCGAAAGGTACCTTAGTGCCCTTTCAATCATGACTGGAATCGTCGTATTCTGAGACAATTTGGGCATCTGTAAGTGGGATTGCAGTCGTCGGTCCTAAATTTTTCCTTCATCTTCTTGTTCAATAGTGACCGTTATAACTCTCTCTTCAGTGGTCGAATTTGGACTATTTGAGCTCATTGGAATGATAACATGACAAGCTTTCAAATGGGACTAGAATTGGCTAATTCTGAAACCGTTCGATATCCCAAAAGCACGTTGGAACACTTCGATCTTCATATTGTAATTTGGATTGTTAATCTTTCCAAATCGCCCGATCTAATGGGGACACTCATAACTCCCTCGTTTGATGTCAGATTGGGTCGATTTTAATCATCCGAAAGGTACTTTAGTGCTCTTTCATTCCTGAGTAGAATCATCGTATTCCGAGACCATTTGAGCTTCCATAAGTGGGATCATAGTCGTCGGTCCTAAATTTTTCCTTCATCTCCTTGTTCAATAGTGACCTTCATAACTCTCTCTTCAGTGGTCGAATTTGGACTATTTTGAGCTCATTGGAATGGTAACATGACAAGCTTTCAAATGGGACCAGAATTGGCTAATTCTGAAACCGTTCGATATCCCAAAAGCACGTTGGAACTCTTCGATCTTCATTTTGTAATTTGGATTGTTAATCTTTCCAAATTGCGCAATCCAACGGGGACACTCATAACTCCCTCGTTTGATGTTGGATTGGGTCGATTTTTAGTCATCTGAAAGTTACTTTAGTGCTCTTTCATTCCTGACTGAAATCGTCATATTCCGAGACCATTTGGGCATCCGTAAGTGGGGATCGCAGTCATCGGTCCTGAATTTTTCCTTTATCTCCTTGTTCAATAGTGACCTACTTAACTCTCTCTTCAGTGGATGAATTTGGACTATTTTGAGCTCATTGGAATGGTAACTTCACAGGCTTTCTAATGGGACCAGAATTGGCTAATTCTGAGACCGTTCGATATCCCAAAAGCACTTTGGAACTCTTTGATTGTGATTTTAAAATTTGGATTGTTAATCTTTCTTAATCGTACGATCCAATGGAGACGCTCATAACTTCCTCGTTTGAAGTTTTTAGTCATCCGAAAGGTACTTTTGTGCTCTTTCATTCCTAACTAGAATCGTCGTATTCCGAGACCATTTGGGCATCCGTAAGTGCGATCGCAGTCGTTGGTCATGAATTTTTAATTCATCTCCTTGTTCAATAGTGACCTTCATAACTCTCTCTTCAGTGGTCAAATTTACACTATTTTTAGCTCATTGGAATGGTAACTGGACACGCTCTCAAATGGGACCAGGATTGGCTAATTGCGAGGTCGTTCGATATCCCAAAAGCACGTTGGAACTCTTCGATCATCATTTTACAATTTGGATTGTTAATCTTTCCAAATCGCGTGATCCAATGGAGACGCTCATAACTCCCTCATTTGATGTCGGATTAGTTCAATTTTTAGTAATCCGAAAGGTACTTTAGTGCTCTTTCATTCCTAACTGGAATCGTCGTATTCTGAGACCAATTGAGCATCCGTAAGTGGGATCGCAGTCGTCAGTCCAGAATTTCTCCTTCTTCTCCTTGTCAAATAGTAACCTTTATAACTCTCTTTTCAGTGGTCAAATTTAGACTATTTTCATCTCAATGGAATGGTAATTCACAAGCTTCTAAATGGGACCGGAATTGGCTAATTGCGAGACCGTTCGATATCCCAAAAGCACGTTGGAACTCTTCGATCTTCATTTTGTAATTTAGATTTTTAATCTTTCTAAATTGCGCGATCCAACAGAGACGCTCATAACTCACTCATTTGATGTCGGATTGGGTCAATTTTTGGTCATTTGAAAGGTACTTCAGTGCTCTTTCATTCGTGACTGGAATCATCGTATTCCGAGACCATTTGGTTATCAGTAAGTGGGATGGCTGTCGTCGGTCCTAAATTTTTCCTTCATCTCCTTGTTCAATAGTGACCTTCATAACTCTCTCTTCAGTGGTCGAATTTGGACTATTTTGAGCTCATTGGAATGAAAACTTCCCAAGCTTTCAAATAAGACCAGAATTGGGTAATTCTGAGACTGTTCGATATCTCAAAAGCACGTTGGAACTCTTCAATCGTCATTTTGTAATTTGGATTATTAATTTTTCCTAATCGCACGATCCAATGGAGACGCTCATAACTCCCTCGTTTATGTCAGATTGGGTCAATTTTTAGTCATCCGAAATGTACTTTTGTGCTCTTTCATTCCTGACTGGAATCGTCGTATTCCGAGACGATTTGCGCATCCGTAAGTGGGATCGCAGTCGTTGGTCCTGAATTTTTCCTTCATCTCCATGTTCAATGGTGACCTTCTAAACTCTCTCTTCATTGGTCAAATTTGGACTATTTTGAGCTCATTGGAATGGAAACTTCACAAGCTTTTAAATAGGACCAGAATTGGCTATTTCTGAGACCGTTCGATATCTCAAAAGCACATTGGAACTCTTTGATCGTCATTTTGCAATTTGGATTATCAATCTTTCCTAATCGTACGATCCAATGGAGACGCTCATAACTCCCTAATTTATGTCAGTTTGGGTTAATTTTCAGTCATCTGAAATGTACTTTTGTACTCTTTCATTCCTGACTGGAATCGTCGTATTCTGAGACAATTTAGGCATCCGTAAGTGGGATCGCAGTCGTCGATCTTGAATTTTTCCTTCATCTCCTTGTTCAATAGTGACCTTCTTAACTCTCTCTTCAGTGGTCGAATTTGGACTATTTTAAGCTCATTGGAATGGAAACTTCACAGGCTTTCATATAGGATCAGAATTGGCTAATTCTGAGACCGTTTGATTTCTCAAAAGCACGTTGGAACTCTTTGATCGTCATTTTGCAATTTGGATTATCAATCTTTCCTAATCGCATGATCCAACGGAGATGCTCATAACTCCTTGTTTATGTCGGATTGCGTCAATTTTTAGTCATCTGAAATGTACTTTTGTGCTCTTTCATTCCTGACTAGAATCGTCGTATTCCGAGACCATTTGTGCATCCGTAAGTGGGATCGCAGTCGTCGGTCCTGAATTTTTCCTTCATCTCCTTGTTCAATAGTGACCTTCATAACTCTCTCTTCAGTGGTCGAATTTAGACTATTTTCAGCTCATTGGAATGGTAACTTGACAAGCTCTCAAATGGGACCCGGATTAGCTAATTGCGAGGCCGTTCGATATCCCAAAAGCACGTTGGAACTCTTCGACCATCATTGGGTCTACTTTTGGTCATCTGAAAGGTACTTTACTGCTCTTTCAATCCTGATTGGAATCGACGTATTCCGAGACCATTTGTGCATCTGTAAGTTGGATCACAGTCGTCCGTCCTGAATTTCTCCTTCATCTCCTTGTCTAATTGTAACATTCATAACTCTCTCTTCAGTGGTCGAATTTAGACTATTTTCAGTTCATTGGAATGGTAACTTGACAGGCCTCTAAATGGGACCGGAATTGGCAAATTTTGAGACCGTTCGATATCCCAAAAGCACATTGGAACTCTTCGATCGTCATTTTACAATTTGGATTGTTAATCTTTTCAAATCACGTGATCTAATGGAGACGCTCATTGCTCCATCGTTTGATGTCGGATTGGGTCAATTTTTGGTCATTTGAAAGGTACTTCAGTGCTCTTTCATTCGTGACTAGAATCGTCGTATTCCGAGACCATTTGGGCATCCATAAGTGGGATCATAATCGTCGGTCCTGAATTTTTCCTTCATCTCCTAGTTTAATAGTGACCTTCATAACACTCTTTTCAGTGGTCAAATTTGGATTATTTTTAGCTCACAGGAATGGTAACTTGACAAGCTTTCAAATGAGACCAGAATTGGCTAATTCTGAGACCATTCGATATCCCAAAAGCACGTTGGAAGTCTTTGATCGTCATTTTGCAATTTGGATTGTTAATCTTTCAAAATTGCACAATCCAATGGAGATGCTCATAACTCCCTCGTTTGATGTCGGGTTGGGTCGATTTTTAGTCATCTGAAAGGTACTTTAGTGCTCTTTCATTCCTGACTGGAATCGTCATATTCCGAGACCATTTGGGCATCCATAAGTGGGATCACAATCATCGGTCCTGAATTTGTCCTTCATCTCCTTGTCCAATAGTAACATTCATAACTCTCTCTTCAGTGGTCGAATATAGACTATTTTCAGCTCCTTGGAATGGTAACTTGACAAGCTTCTAAATGGGACCGAAATTGGCTAATATCGAGACCGTTCGATACCCCAAAAGCACGTTGGAACTCTCCGATCGTCATTTTACAATTTGGATTGTTAATCTTTCCAAATCGCACGATCCAATAGAGATGCACATAACTCCCTCGTTTGATGTCGGATTGGGTTAATTTTTGTTCATTTGAAAGGTACTTCAGTGCTGTTTCATTCATGACTGGAATCGTCGTATTCCGAGACAATTTGTGCATCAGTAAGTGGGATCGTAGTTGTCGGTCCTAAATTTTTCCTTGATCTCCTTGTTCAATAGTGACCTTCATAACTCTCACTTCAGTGGTCGAATTTGGACTATTTTGAGCCACTGGAATGGTAACTTGACAAGCTTTCAAATGAGACCAGAATTGGCGGATTCTGAGACTGTTCGATATCCCTAAAGCACGTTATAACTCTTCGATCGTCATTTTGCAATTTGGATTGTTAGTCTTTCCAAATCGCGTGATGCAATGGAGACGCTCATAACTCCCTCATTTGATGTCGGATTGGGTCAATTTTTAGTCATCCGAAAGGTACTTTAGTGCTCTTTCATTCCTGACTAAAATCGTCGTATTCCGAGACCATTTGGGCATCCGTAAGTGGGATCGCAGTCGTCGGTCCTGAATTTTTTCTTCATCTCCTTGTCCAATAGTAACCTCATAGCTCTCTCTTTAATGGTCAAATTTGGAATATTTTGAGCTCATTGGAATGGAAACTTCACAAGCTTTCAAAATGGGACCAGAATTGGCTAATTGCGAGGCCGTTCGATATCCCAAAAGCACGTTCGAACTCTTCGAACGTCATTTTGCAATTTGGATTGTTAATCTTTCCAAATCGCGCGATCCAACGGAGACGCTCATAACTCCCTCGTTTGATGTCAGATTGGATCAATTTTTGGTCAATTGAAAGGTACTTCAGTGCTCTTTCATTCATCACTGGAATCGTCGTATTCCGAGACCATTTGGGCATCAGTAAATGGGATCGTAGTCGTCGGTCCTGAATTTTTCCTTAATCTCCTTGTTCAATAGTGACCTTCATAACTCTCTCTTCAGTGGTCGAATTTGGACTATTTTGAGCCATTGGAATGGTAACTTGACAAGCTTTCAAATGAGAATAGAATTGGCTAATTTTGAGACCATTCGATATCTCAAAAGCACGTTGGAACTCTTCGATCGTCATTTTGCAATTTGGATTGTTATTCTTTCCAAATTGCACTATCCAATGGAGACGCTCATCACGCCCTCATTTGATGTTTGATTGTGTCAATTTTTAGTCATCCGAAAGGTACTTTAGTGCTTTTTCATTCCTGATTGGAATCGTCGTATTCTGGGACCATTTGGGAATCCGTAAGTGGGATCGCAGTCGTTAGTCCTAAATTTTTCCTTCGTCTCCTTGTCTAAGAGTAACATTCATAACTCTCTCTTCAGTGATCGAATTTAGACTATTTTGAGCTCATTGGAATGGTAACTTAACAAGCTCTCAAATGGGACCAGGATTGGCTAATTGCGAGGCCGTTCGATATCTCAAAAGCACGTTGGAACCCTTCGATCGTCATTTTAGAATTTGGATTGTTAATCTTTCCAAATCACGCGATCCAATGGAGACGGTAATAACTCCCTTGTTTGATTTCGGATTGGGTCTAATTTTAGACATCCAAAAGGTACTTCAGTGCTCTTTCATTCCTGACTGGAATCGTCGTATTCTGAGACCATTTGGGCATCCATAAGTGGGATCGCAGTCGTCAGTCCTAAATTTTCCTTCATCTCCTTATCCAATAGTAACCATCATAATTCTCTCTTCAGTGGTCGAATTTAGACTATTTTGAGCTCATTGGAATGGTAACTTGACAAGCTCTCAAATGAGACAAGCAGTGTCTAATTGCGAGGCTGTTCGATATCCCAAAAGCACGTTGGAACTCTTCGATCGTCATTTTGGAATTTGGATTATTAATCTATTCAAATCGGGTGATCTAACGGAGAAGCTCATAGCTCCGTCGTTTGATGTCGGATTGGGTCAATTTTTGGTCATTTGAAAGGTACTTCAGTGCTCTTTCATTCGTGACTAGAATCGTCGTATTCCGAGACCATTTGGGCAACCGTAAGTGGGATCGTAGTCGTCAGTCCTGAATTTTTCCTTCATCTCCTTGTTCAATAGTGACCTTCATAACTCTCTCTTTAGTGGTCGAATTTGGACCATTTTTGGCTCACTGGAATGGTAACTTGACAAGCTTTTAAATGAGACCAGAATTGGGTAATTCTGAGACCGTTCGATATCCCAGAAGCACGTTGGAACTCTTCGATCGTCATTTTCCAGTTTGGATTATTAATCTTTCCTAATCGCACGATCCTACGGAGATGCTCATAACTACCTCGTTTATGTCAGATTGGGATTTATTCATCCGAAATGTACTTTTGTGCTCTTTCATTCCTGACTGGAATCGTCGTATTCCGAGACCATTTGGGCATCCGTAAGTGGGATCGCAGTCATCGGTCCTGAATTTTTCCTTCATCTCCTTGTTCAATAGTGACCTTCATAACTCTCTCTTCAGTGGTCGAATTTAGACTATTTTCAGCTCATTGGAATGGTAACTTAACAAACTCTCAAATGGGACCAGGATTGGCTAATTTCAAGGCCGTTCGATATCCCAAAAGCACATTGGAACTCTTCGACCGTCATTTTGCAATTGGGATTGTTAATCTTTTGAAATCATGCGATCCAATGGAGACGCTCATAACTCCCTCGTTTGATGTCGGATTGGGTCTACTTTTGGTCATCTGACAGGTACTTTAGTGCTCTTTCATTCCTGATTGGAATCATCGTATTCCGAGACCATTTGGGCATCTGTAAGTTGGATCACAGTCATCGGTCCTGAATTTCTCCTTCATCTCCTTGTCCAATAGTAACATTCGTAACTCTCTCTTCAGTGGTCGAATTTAGACTATTTTCAGCTTATTGGAATGGTAACTTGACAGGCTTCTAAGTGGTACTGGAATTGGCTAATTTCGAGACTGTTCAATATCCCAAAAGCACGTTGGAACTCTTCGATCATCATTTAGCAATTTGGATTGTTAATATTTTCAAATCGCATGATCTAATGGGGACGCTCATCGCGCCATCATTTGATGTCGGATTGGGTCAATTTTTGGTCATTTGAAAGGTACTTCTGTGCTCTTTCATTCGTGACTCGAATCATCGTATTCCGAGACCATTTGTGCATCCGTAAGTGGGATTGCAATCGTCGGTCCTGAATTTTTCCTTCATCTCCTTGTTCAAAGTGACCTTCATCACTCTCTCTTCAGTGGTCAAATTTGGACTATTTTGAGCTCACTGGAATTGTAACATGACAAGCTTTCAAATCGAACAAGAATTGGCTAATTCTGAAATCGTTCGATATCCCAAAAGTACGTTGGAACTCTTCGATCGTCATTTTGTAATTTGGATTGTTAATCTTTCTTAATCGTGCGATCCAATGGAGACACTCATAGCTCCCTCGTCAATTTTTAGTCATCCAAAAGGTACTTTAGTGCTCTTTCATTCCTGACTGGAATCATCGTATTCTGATACCATTTGGGCATCCGTAAGTGGGATCGCAGTCATCGGTCTTGAATTTTTCCTTCATCTCCTTATCCAATAGTAACCTTCATAACTCTCTCTTCAATGGTCGAATTTAGACTATTTTGAACTAATTGGAATGGTAACTTGACAAGCTCTTAAATGGGACCAGCATTGGCTAATTGTGAGGCCATTTGATATCCAAAAAGCACGTTCGAACTCTTCGATCGTCATTTTGCAATTTGGATTGTTAATCTTTCCAAATCGCGCGATCCAATGGAGACGCTCATAACTCCCTTGTTTGATGTCGGATTGGGTTTATTTTTGGTCATCTGAGAGGTACTTTAGTGCTCTTTCATTCCTTACTGGAATCGTCGTATTCCGAGACCAATTGGGCATCCGTAAGTGGGATTGCATTCGTCGATCCTGGATTTTTCCTTGATCTCCTTGTTCAATAGTGACCTTCATAACTCTCTCTTCAGTGGTCGAATTTAGACTATTTTCAGCTCATTGGAATGGTAACATGACAAGCTCTCAAATGAGAACAGGATTGGCAAATTGCAAGTTCATTCGATATCCCTAAAGCACAATGGAACTCTTCGATCGTCATTATGCAATTTGGATTGTTAATCTTTCCTAATTGCGCGATCCAACAGAGACCATTTGGGCATCCGCAAGTGGGATCACCGTCGTCAATCCTGAATTTTTCCTTCATCTCCTTGTTCAAAAGTGACCTTCATAACTCTCTCTTCAGTGGTCGAATTTAGACTATTTTCAGCTCATTGGAATGGTAACTTGACAAGCTCTCAAATGGGAACAGGATTGGCAAATTGCGAGTCCGTTCGATATCCCTAAAGCACGATGGAACTCTTCGATCGTCATTATGCAATTTGGATTGTTAATCTTTCCAAATCGCACGATCCAACTGAGATGCTCATAACTCCCTCATTTGATGTCAGATTTAGTTGATTTTTTGTCATCCGAAAGGTACTTTAGTGCTCTTTCATTCCTGACTAGAATCGTTGTATTCCGAGACCATTTGGGCATCCGTAAGTGGGATCGCAGTCGTCGGTCCTGAATTTTTCCTTCATCTCCTTGTCCAATGGTAACCTTCATAATTCTCTCTTCAGAGGTTGAATTTAGACTATTTTCAGCTCATTGGAATGGTAACTTGACAAGCTCTCAAATGGGAACAGGATTGGCTAATTGCGAGTCCGTTCGATATCCCTAAAGCACGATGGAACTCTTCGATCGTCATTATGCAATTTGGATTGTTAATCTTTTCAAATTGGTGATCCAACGGAGACGCTCATAACTCCCTCATTTGATGTCAGATTGAGTTGATTTTTTGTCATCTGAAATGTACTTTAGTGCTCTTTCGTTCCTGACTGGAATCGTTGTATTCTGAGGCCATTTGGGCATCCGTAAGTGGGATTACAGTCGTCGGTCATGAATTTTTCCTTCATCTCCTTGTCCAATAGTAACCTTCATAATTCTCTCTTCAGTGGTTGAATTTAGACTATTTTGAGCTCATTGGAATGGTAACTTGACAAGCTCTGAAATGGGATCAGCATTGGCTAATCGCGAGGCCGTTCGATATCCCTAAAGCACGATGGAACTCATCGATCATCATTTTGTAATTTGGATTGTTAATCTTTTTAAATAGCGCGATCTAACAGACACACTCATAGCTCCGTCATTTGATGTCGGATTAGGTCAATTTTTGGTCATTTGAAAGATATTTCAGTGTTCTTTCATTCCTAATGGGAATCGTCGTATTCCGAGACCATTTGGGCATCCGTAAGTGGGATCGCAGTCGTCAGCCCTGAATTTTTCCTTCATCTCCTTATTCAATAGTGACCTTCATAACTCTCTCTTCAGTGGTCAAATTTGGACTATTTTTAGCTCACTGAAATGGTAACTTGACAAGCTTCCAAATGGGACCATAATTGGCTAATCCTGAGACCGTTCGATATCCCAAAAGCACGTTGTAACTCTTCGATCGTCATTTTACAATTTAGATTGTTAATTTTTCCTAATCGCACGTTCCAATGGAGATGCTCATAAATCCCTCATTTATGTTGGATTGGGTTTTATTCATCCAAAATGTTCTTTTGTGCTCTTTCATTCCCGACTAGAATAGTCGTATTCCGAGACCATTTGGGCATCCATAAGTGGGATCGCAGTTGTTGGTCCTGAATTTTTCCTTCACAAGTCTCTCTTCAGTGGTCGAATTTAGATTATTGTCAGCTCATTGGAATGGTAACTTAACAAGCTCTCAAATGGGACCAAGATTAGCTAATTGCGAGGCCGTTCGATATCCCAAAAGCACATTGGAACTCTTCGACCGTCATTTTACAATTTGGATTGTTAATCTTTTGAAATCACGCAATCCGATGGATACGCTCATAACTCCCTCGTTTGATGTCGGATTGGGTCTACTTTTGGTCATCTGACAGGTACTTTAGTGCTCTTTCATTCTTAACTGGAATCGTCGTATTCTAAGATCATTTGGGTATCTGTAAGTGGGATCACAATCGTTGGTCCTGAATTTCTCCTTCATCTCCTTGTCCAATAGTAACAATCATAACTCTCTCTTCAGTGGTCAAATTTAGACTATTTTAAGCTCATTGGAATGGTAACTTGTCAGGCTTAAAAATGGGACCGGAATTGGCTAATTTCGAGACCATTCGATATCCCAAAAGCACGTTGGAACTCTTTGATCGTCATTTAGCAATTTGGATTGTTAATTTTTACAAATCGCGTGATCTAACGGGGACGCTCATAGCTCCATCGTTTGATGTCAGATTGGGTCAATTTTTGGTCATTTGAAAGGTACTTCAGTGCTCTTTCATTTGTGACTCGAATTGTCATATTCCGAGGCCATTTGGGCATCCGTAAGTGGGATTGCAATCGTCGGTCCTGAATTTTTCCTTCATCTCCATGTCAAATAGTAACCATCATAACTCTCTCTTCAGTGGTCGAATTTAGACTATTTTCAGCTCATTGGAATGGTAATTGACAAGCTTCTAAATGAGGCCGGAATTGGCTAATTTCGAGACCGTTCGATATCCCAAAAGTACGTTGGAACTCTTCGATCGTCATTTTGCAATTTGGATTGTTAATCTCTCCAAATCGTGCAATCCAACGGAGATGCTCCTAACTCCCTTGTTTGATGTTGGATTGGGTCAATTTTTTGTCATTTGAAAGGTACTTCAGTGATCTTCCATTCGTGACTGGAATCGTCGTATTCCGAGACCATTTGGGCATCAGTAATTGCGATCGCAGTCGTCGGTCCTGAATTTTTCCTTCATCTCCTTGTTTAATAGTGACCTTCATAACTCTCGCTTCAGTGGTCGAATTTGGACTATTTTGAGCTCACTAGAATGGTAACTTGACAAGCTTTCAAATGAGACCAGAATTGGCTAATTCTTAGACCGTTTGATATCCCAAAAGCACGTTGGATCTCTTCAATCGTCATTATGCAATTTGGATTGTTAATCTTTCCAAATCATGCTATCCAACTGAGACGCTGATAACTCCCTCGTTTGATGTCGGATTGGGTCGATTTTTATTCATCCGAAAGGTACTATAGTGCTCGTTTTCCTGACTAGAATCGTAGTATTCCGAGACCATTTGGGCATCCGTAAGTGGGATCACAATCGCCGCTCCTGAATTTTTCCATCATCTCCTTGTTCAACAGTGACCACCATAACTCTCTCTTCAGTGGTCGAATTTGGCCTATTTTGAGCACACTGGAATGGTAACTTGACATTAGTGGGATCTATGGAGCTTTATGTTGCATCTACATGCACACCACAAGTGGCGCAATTTTTCATGAATGTATCTGGGACGCGACTTGCCTGTATTGAATTTGCCTTAACCCCATGCTTTGTTGGGCCACGGTGATGCTTGTGTTATATCCACGTAGCCCATCCATATCATTAAATTATTTTAGACACGGGTATAAGATGGGGGAGATCCAACAATCAAGTAGGCCACACTAGTGAGGAATGATCACCCACCAATGAAACCTTCTCGAGGGCCACACAAGTTTTGGATGAGGTTGATATATGTATTCTCCCTTCATTTAGGTGGGAACCACCTTATGAATGGGTTGGATAGCAAATAAACGTTGTTATGGGAAAAGTAGACCGGTCTATGAGACAAGGTCAGACAAGCAACCAATGAAGAAAAAAATCAACCATCTGACAAACGACCATAGGTCGGCACGACCTTCAACGGACTCTCTTAAGGAATAGCTTAGTAGGGCTATTAAGCCCTGCAATGATAAAGAAGTTAAGGGCTACTGAAGTTAGTAATCACAAGGACATCACAAGCATGCTTTGTCGGTTTTATCATCGGAACAACGCTGACCTTCTGATAGCTTGGCTATAGTACCCCTGAGGCACCATTACCTCTGAAGTCCGACCTTACCTATAGGTCGAATGATGTTATCAACTCCCGACTGATCTCCAACCTTATCCAAGGAAACGATCTGAAGTTCTCTTCAAGGATCACGAAGGGATAAGTTCAGAATCCCAAAGATCTTGGGAACCAAGGATCTCGGGAAGATCTCTAACATAATAGGAGTTCTAATTTAACTACAACACGTACCTGCCAAATAGAAAAGATCGTTTGACAGTGTGATCTTCCCTCTAGTATAAATATAGAGTCCTTAAATGGTGAAAGGTACACACTGATAACCCCTTTCCTCTAAGATCATTTCTACAAAAACCCAGATCCCTAACTTTGGTATCGGAGGGTCCCCTCCATTAGCTAGGGTCTTCCTTATTTACTTTCTGTGTAGGTTCACAAGGGTCTAAGAGGGGTCTACCAGAAAACTACATCAACAGTTTGGCGTCGTCTGTGGGAAACGACATCAAAGTTGTTCCTACTTTAACAGATAACTACGATGACTAGAGGGAAGAAGAAATCCTAAGTCTCCCCCGTTGCACTTAATCCTATGCCACTGGAGCAGCCTGATAGTCATCAGGATTCCACCTCCCAACAACAGGCTAACTCCGGTCCTACAAGTTAAGCACAAAGATCTTGCAATAGAGGAGGGCGGTTGAACTCCCTTTAGCAATAAGTTGAAATGCTAAATAATAACATGAATTCTATGAGGTAGTTACTAGAACAACTACAACCCCAGCAAGTATAGAGGACTGTTCAGGAAGCTGAGCAAGTAGTCCACGATCCTCCTCAGCCCTCCAATGCACTTGCCGCCTCTCAAAGAAGCCAATGGCTCGAATCGGCAATGTCGGCCCCTTCCCACGTTTCTGGGACCGCGACTCTGCCCACTTCTGACTTATGATATGAGTTAGAATGAAAGAAGCATGGCAAAGCTCCTGTCGAAACCGTGGCTGAGAGCAGCGAACCATGGGAAGCTGAACTAAAAGACTTACGTGGTTAGATTGGGGACATACGACAAGCCTACAGTGCAAATGCGCTAACCCCAATGGAGGCAATAATGGAGGAAACCGAGCCTCCGTTTACTGCTGACATTATGCAGGCGCAATTGCTGGATGGGTTCCGTAGCCACAAATCACTCCCTTCTCGGAAACTATTGACCTGTCCGAGCATCTGGAGTCATTCAGGGTCTAGATGGAGCTTCACAATGCGTCCACTGCAGTGATTTTCCGAGCATTTTCACTGACCTTAACTGGAGCTTCCCGACTATGGTTTAGACAATTGAAGCCAAACTCCATTAGCTCGTTCTCCCAACTTGGTCAAGTTTTTGTCACAAATTTTATCATGGGGAAAGAAAGACTCAAACAAGCCTCCCACCTTCTCCACGTTGTTGAAAAAGAATGAGAGCTTTTGAAAGATTACATCAAGTGCTTCAATCTCGAAGTGATGCAAGTACGGAAACACTCTAAGTAACTTCCTCTGATCACAATAATGGGAGGATTAAGGGATGCCAAGTTCCTCTTCTCGCTGGATATGAACCCACCAATGACCATGACCGACCTACTGAATAGGTCGCAAAAGTATTCCAATGCCGAGGAAGCGTCTACCCTACGAAATATCATTCGGAATAAAGGAACATCATCTAAGGAATGGCAAATGAAGGTAGAGCCCAGCTTAGTCGCTGTAAGCAAGAAAAGGAATGACGACCAATCACGTGATAATCAGTGCCCGACCAAGCAACCTAACAATAAGTTCAAGTCGTTCACTCCCCTTAACAAGACACCTAAGCAAGTCTTTATGGAGATCCAAGATAAGCGCATCCTTAAATGGTTGAACAAGATGAAATTTGATCATGGCAAGCGAAGTAAAAATAAATACTGCCATTTTCATTAGGACCACGACCATTCAACAAGTGATTATTTTGACCTTAAGGAGCAGATCGAAGCGCTCATCTGCAGCAGGCACCTTGGAGCATACATCAATTGGAGAGGAGATCGGGTTGCCTCAAAAGATGAATAGCCCATCAATAATGAACCGACTGAGAAAATTCGCACCATCTTCAAAGGTCCTGCCGGTGGGGGAGATTCGAACCAAGCTCGGAGAGCCCACACAAGGAGCATCAGTCACTCTAACTTGGAATGAGAAATCCTTACCACCAGCAGACCTTCGAAAGAACAAAAAATAGCAACTTGCAGCCCAACCTTTACCGAAGAGGATGCCCGAGGAGTTCACCATCCGCACGACACTATGCTTGTGGTCACAATGACCATATCTGTAAGACCCCATCCATTCTGTACCATTTTCTATGCATATGTGCACGATGATCGACACCCTTAGTTAGACCTGGATTGGCCGTTCATAGTGCACACCTAACTGACCAGAACCCCAAGACCTCGAAACCTATTTCATATCGACTGCCCCATCCTCGCGATCATGTAGGTACAACCTGTACGTCTGTACGACACTCCGTTAGTGAGATACACCATGAAGAATGATTAGTGTATCATGTGCGCATGGAGCCATGTACTCCATTCCACACATGTGCACAACACATGCCATGCACACATGCACATGCCACACATGGGTGAGAGAATCTCTACCCATGTGTGTGATGTCACACACCCATACCTCTCCTCTCTCATTTGCATGCAAAGTCAACTTCTCTCCATACCATACCCTATGCATGACATCATCACACCATGCCATCCCATGCTCCTTTAATCCACCATTAATTACAAATCATGAATTAATTGTCATAATCTTAGTCTAAGTTAACCAAGATCACATTAATTGAATCTAACTACATCTTAACAATTTTTCTACAAATAGTCCTTCATCCCTTAGTATTTCACCATTTTTCTACACAAGAGAGAGAGAGAGAGAGAGAAAGAGAGAGAGAGAGAGGAGTGATCTTGGTGGGCCATCAACTCCATCAATCCCATCCCTTCCATCCATCTCAACCATCCATCTAATCCATTAAGGTGAGTACACCTCCTTTTCACGTAGTCTTTTATTCTTTTATGGTTTGGATAATGATGATCATGATGATAACATGTTGTTGTTATTGATGATGATGTGGGACCTGTTGATCATGGCCCTACTATGATGTTTAGTATTCATCCAACGTCCATAACATTCCAAGACCTAAATGAAGGGAATGCATGAATATCAATTTGATAAAAGGGCATGGATCCACTGTGATGTTTTTAGGCCATCTAAGCCAATATGGCCCATTAGGCTGGCCACACACACACACCCATGCACACATGTGCACACAATACCAAAATCAAAATAAAAAAATATATAAAAAATACAGTGGACACTGCTGCCAGCATCCAACTGCTTAAATAAAGGGAAGGGGCTATGGGACCACAGCATGCCCCACCCATGACGTATGTATCTGATCCATACCGTCCATCCTATTTTCCAGCTCATTTTAGGCATTGAGCCAAAAAATGAAGCTAATCCAAATCTCTGGTAGGCCACACCATCAAAAATATTATTTTAATAGTCTGTGATGTTTCTGTACGTCAAAAAAATATTGAATATTGGGCTCGTTAGACCTGTTATGAGTTAGAGAAACCAATAGTCGAAGTGGATCGTCAGAATGTGGGCCCCACCTATGAAAAACTACACTAAAATAAAAAAACAATATATATATATATATATAGCCAGGGGCGTACTGATGTCCAACATCCAAGGACGCTGCAGGAACAGCTGCTTGGAACGGGTAGGGATAGTTGGCCCCAACATATTCCCCACCTTGATGTATCTCGACCATCTACACTGTGCACTTGATGGGTACCCTTTAAAAATGGGTCACCCCCAAAAATCAGCCGTACATGGAATTCAGGTGGCCCACACCATAAATAATAATAATAAATATAAAAAAAATTATAAAAAAAAAGAAAACTGGATCAATCTGATCATGAGGTATGTGTTATATCTAAACCGTCCATCCATTTGGTGAGCTTGTCTTAAGGCTTGAGAAGAAAAAAATAAGACAAATCTAACTATCAGGTGGTCCACACTACAAAAAAAAAAAAGTAGTGGTGACGTCTGTCATTGAAACCCTTTTTGAGTCATATGAGTTTTAGACCAATATGAAATTTATTTTTCCTCATTCAGGTCATTGTGACCTTATGAACAGATTGAAAGGGAAATAAACGTTATGGTGGGCCCTGTAAATTGTTTAATGGTGAAATCATTATATTCACTCCTATTTGTGGTAAGGTCCAGATAATCTTTGGATATGATTAATTTTTAGATAATTCTCTAAAATGATCTCTAAATATAGATTAACAGTGTAGATATAATAAATACATCACTCTAAGATCCATGTAACTTTGATCACCTTGAACCGTTTGTACAACTCGGAGCGAGCCCAAGCATATAAAAACACTTGCCGGCGTCCACTTGAAATTTGGATGCATCTGAAACTTGGACTGAACCCTCAACCAAGTGGGACACACAGAATGGATGGGCTGGATTTGTGAACCACGCCTTGGTGACCCAACAAATTATTATGAATGTTTAGTGGAGGGTAACCCTCTCAACTTTTGTGTGTGGTGTGGTCCACACGAGCCATAGATTGACTTGATTTTTAGCCAAGAGGCCCACGCAATGTCTACATCAGATCTGCACTGTGCATTGTCTTTGATAGACCATTTTAGTACATGAGCCCAAAAAAAAATAAAGCTAATCCAAATTTTAGGTAGCGTACACCACATGAATAGTAGAAATTGAATATTTACCATTAAAGACTCCCTTTGGGTCTACCACGATGTATCTGATTTATTGAGTCCGTACATAATCCTTGACCAGCCTATTGCATGGTATGGTTTCAAAAATCAAGCTGATCTAAAGTCCACCTAGACCGTATCACCTGAAACAGTAAGGAACAAACTCTTATCACTAAAATTTTCCTAGGGTTGAGATTAATGATGCATTGTATATCCATACCATCCATCGACTTCACCGAATTACTGGAGTGGATCCTAACTTCAGGTGGGTCACACACAACTCAACCTCGTGGGAAATCCCCATGGACTCTACCGCATAGGACCCATTCTGAATTTCATTGGTGTGTGGGCCCAAGAACGTTAAGGCCCATTTTGAGTGAATGCCATGTGGGCCCATCAGTGATAGCCTTATTTGGGCCAACCATTGGACCTCTTCGATGAGAGTTTGTAATCTCCATGTGTTGAATGTATGACAAACTGGTATTGTAATTTTTGAAATAATGATGATTAATCCTTAAATGGGCTGATTGTGGACAGCCCTTGATCACTTGGCATAATGGTTAGAGTGCGGCCTTAAGTAGTAATATCATATGATATGTATTTAAACCCTTAAATATGATCAATTATAACAAATGTGTAGACTCTAGTTGTGTGAAGGTGCCTTATAAGTGTTTGGCCCCTTAATCATGTGGGCATGTGACGTATGTATAGCCACCTAATCATAGGCAATGGTGAAGTATCTGTAGTCATCTAACTGTATGAATGTGAAATACGCACAAGGCCACCTAACCGTATGAAATTAAGTGGCATTGATGGCCATTCAACAATGTAAGTTTGTGCTTATTGATATAGACACCACCACCTGAATCACGTATGACTAAGTTGTACACTAGACCGAATGTGATGTAGGGTTATGTTACTCAAGCTAATGCTATCAAGGTCCTGGATTCTATGCGATATGATCTCTAAACCGTAAATGGTATGATGAAATGTGGCCCTTGGCCCTTAACCATGAGACACCAAATATGAGTCATTAACTATGTGACGGGTGAAGTGGTTATAGTATAAGACTTATCATAATTGGTGTAGCCATGTATTCATATGTAGGATTATGATTGCTCAATTATGTTTAGATATTTTGAAATGCAGACACTAGATCATGATAGTAATCATATACATACTAAACTATGTGAAATTGTGGTACTGGCCGCCTGACTATGTGAAAGTTTAAGTAAAGCGGTTGCCCCATTAGGGCGGCCCATTGATGCAGTCCACTTGATGTATATGAGGCCCATTAGTGCGGCCCATTAATGCAGCCCACTTGATGTATATGAGGCCCATTAGTGTTTATGGTCCATGTGTCGAGGCCCATATGATGTATTTACAGCCCATTTGATGAGGCCCGATGTGATGATTATGTGGCCCACGGGATGTAGCCCATTATGATGTATATTGAGGCTCATGGGTCATAGCCCATTATGATGTATATTGAGGACCATGGGTCGTGGCCCATGGTGATATATATTAGGCCCGTGTATTTGGTCCGTCGTGATGTGTATTAGGCCCTTGAGTGAGGCCCAACGTGATGTACATTAGGCCATTATGTGAGGCTATTGGCCCACTATACGTTTGGCTCTATGTGGGCCACTCCTTAGGAGCGATGTTGGTTAAATGTCCACATTGATGGGCAATGATGGTTAAATGTCTACATTGTGACCTTCCCTTAGGCCCTTTGTTAGGCCGATTATCGATGCCGATTATCGGTGCCGATTGTCGATACCGATTATCGATGCCGATTGTCGATACCGTTTATGAGTATGCGACAGCATAACATCATGTGCATGTACATACGCATCATCTGCATGTTTATTATGAGATGTGGTTGACCATTGCATATGTCATTGGGTAGATTGTTATGAGACTCCCTGATAGGCAGAGATTGTCTCACATGAGTGCATGGTATGCGCAGGATTGATGCATGACTAGATTGTATGACTCATGCATTGTGTGTTGTACGTCCTATCAACATCAGGGTCGTAGCCTCCATAGGCATATCATGGATGGTCAGATGGGACACCGAAAATCTGTTACTAGCATTGGACTGCCATAAATGGCCCTGGGTGAAAATTTCTAAACCCTCTTAGTACCAGAGGATGCCTCAATGTTGAGACCGAGTGGATATATATGAGTGCAAGAGGGCCGTATACCAGTAGGCCACATCTCCCATTGTGTCATGGTCAGTTGGGAGGGGGTGTGGCCTTACCTGCCTGAGGGAGTAGACATAGCTAGGTTGAGTTTGACCAGATCGTGAATGGGTCTGCTATCGACGTGCCAGGTTGATATTGACTGACTACTAGCCAAGTGGATAGTGAGGTCTCTTCCACTTACTCAATTGTGCGCTTGATGGGGGCGGCAAGTTAGTGTAGAGTGCACTAGACCCCAGTGATGATCTCAGAGATGAACAATACTGATATATGGACTTATTGAGCAGAAGTTGCATACTCATTCATTCATTCATTCACTATCCACTCGGGCTTATGGTGTGCAACTATTTGTTACATGTACCTTTGCAATGGCCAGGATTTCGGTTGGGGCGCGCGACTAACCTGAGATCAGGAGTTTACTACATTGAGTCTGACTATCCAAATTTAGGTATAGGATTGGTTTGGATAGAAGTCCCTTGTGATGGACCCCATAGCCTGCGATACTACGTATTATCATCCCGACTTCACACTTCAGCATGGTCATTCCATGCACACCGCATATTGCATTACATCCACGGCATATGACATTTTGGGTTACTGTGTTTCTGCATTTATATGGTCTAGATACGGTTGACAGTATTCATGAACTCATCAGGAATTGTGTATTGCATTGCATCCTCGACATCTGATATTTGACTCTTTATGACTTCTCATTTGCATAGCTGATCTGTATTGCGTACTCTGATATTGTATGACTCATGGACTTGTCAGTATTTCCGCTTACTCTGATATCATATGATTCATAATCTTGCTAGTATTTCCGATATTGTATGATTATAACATGACAATATAATGATGATGATATAATTACAGATGTGTGTAATATGGTTATGGCTGTGGTATAGGAGAAATGAAAATATGACTTAGTGATGCTGGTAGCATTAACTCGGAGTGTTCCTTTTTGCATATGCATTGCATTGGCATTGACATCATACTTTACATACTACACGCCTTTCACCATACATTTTTTTATGGCATATTTATCTTACTTACATGTAGGACACACTGCACACACGAGTGTACTCACTAGGCTTTTTGCCTAAGCTTCCTATTTTCCATTTTTTCAGGGCTGAGTAGCTTGGAAGACATACTTGCCTAAGTGGATTTGGGAATGTTGACGTTGTGTACCTTTTGAAAAGCATTGTACTTGTATCAATCAGGATTTATAATGGAGAGTGTTACTTGGTATTTTGATCATGGATCTCAATGCTCAGGTATTATTATATGCATATAAAAAAAATCAGTCAAAAATCTTCCTTGTGATGCGCCGAACTCGGGACTTGGTGTATGGAAGTCGAGTGTCGAATTCGATGTATCACGGAAGTTATCCGTCCACGGATTTAGGGCGTGACAATCACTACGCCAAAACTGTGAAAAAAGGACGGTACAAAACCGTCTCAAATGACCAAAAAGGATGGTCATGGACCGTTGTAAGGGTCGTCAATTTTTGACGTGTCGTATTACTTAAAGGACGGTCGAAAACTGTCATTCTTATTGACGAAAAAAGGACGGTCGTGGACCGTCTCTTATGAGCTTTTAAAGGACATCCATCGACAATCCTTTTTAAGGACAGTCATGGACCGTCCTTAAAAAGGACTGTTAAAGACCGTCTCTAATGAGCCTTCAAAGGACGGTTATGGACCGTCCTTTAAAAGGATGGTCATAGACCATCCTTTAAAAGGACTGTCATGGACCGTCTCGAATGAGCCTTCAAAGGACGGTTATGGATCGTCCTTTAAAAGGATGGTCATAGACCGTCCTTTAAAAGGACTGTCATGGACCGTCTCTTATCACCATTCAAAGGACGACTATGGACTGTCCTTTAAAAGGACGGTCATGGACCGTCCTTAAAAAGGACTGTCATGGACCGTCTCTTATGTGCCTTTAAAGGACGGCCACAAACCATCCTTAAAAAGGACTGTCATGGACCGTCCCTTATGAGCCTTCAAAGCATATTTTCAAATTTGAGAGGATCATTATGCACCTGTTATAATATATTTCATCGTATTCTTCCTGATATACACCTGTTATATAATATATTTCATCATATTCACATTCATATCCATCTAAACCCAAACTACGTAAATCCAACATAAACTAATTCATCCAAACATAAACTACATCCATCCAAACACAAACAATCTTATCCACATTACATTCATCTATGCATAAATACATATAAGTTTAACATCATAAATAAAAAAAGGAAAAAAATCAGCAACAATTTTCTTTGTGTCTTTCATCTGAAAAAATTATTAAACCAACAAAACATTATAATTCAGAATCATGAAGAATTGCATAAACTTCTTACAAAAAAGTAAGCACTTTTTTAAAATAAAACTGATTATTAAAATAAAACTAATGCAAACAAATAATGCAAAAAAGTGTTTCAATTCAAGTTAATAGAAACAAAAATAAAAATTAAAGCTTTGTAAAAAGGTGCATGTGTTAAAAGGGATAGGTTTAGGTTTAGGTTAAGGTTTAGGTTTAGGTTTAGGTTTAGGTTTAGGTTATAAGCTATAGGTTTAGGGAATTGAGAATAGGTTAAGGTTTAGGTTTAGGAAATCGGGTTCGGGTTCGGGATCGGGTTTAGGTTTGGGTTTTCAAGTTTAGGTTTAGGTTTAGGTTAGGGAATTGAGATTAGGATTAGGTTTAGGGATTTGAGAATACATTAGGTTTTAGGTTTAGGTTATATGTTATATAGGTTTAGGTTTAGGTTTAGGTTTAGGTTATAAGCTATAGGTTTAGGGAATTGAGAATAGGTTTAGGTTGAGGTTTAGGAAATCGGGTTCGGGTTCGAGATCGGGTTTAGGTTTGGGTTTTCAAGTTTAGGTTTAGGTTTAGGTTAGGGAGTTGAGATTAGGATTAGGTGTAGGTTTACGTTTAGGGATTTGAGAATACATTAAGGTTTAGGTTTAGGAAATCGGGTTCGGGTTCGGGATCGGGTTTAGGTTTGAGTTTTCAAGTTTAGGTTTAGGTTTAGGTTAGGGAGTTGAGATTAAGATTAGGTGTAGGTATAGGTTTAGGGATTTGAGAATACATTTAGGTTTTAGGTTTATGTTTAGGTTATAGGTTATAGGTTTAGGTTAAGGTATAGGTTTAAGTTTCGGTTTAGGTTATAAGCAATAGGTTTAGGGAATTGAGAATAGGTTAAGGTTTAGGTTTAGAAAATCGGGTTCGGGTTCGGGATCGAGTTTAGGTTTTGGTTTTGGTTTTCAAGTTTAGGTTTAGGTTTATGTTAGGGAGTTGAGATTAGGATTAGGTGTAGGTTTAGGTTTAGGGATTTGAGAATACATTTAGGTTTTAAGTTTATTTTAGGTTATAAGTTACAGGTTTAGGTTTAGGTTTAGGTTAAGGCTATAGGTTATTGGTTTAGGTTTTGGTTTAAGTTTAGGTTATAAGCTATAGGTTTACGGAATTGAGAATATGTTAAGATTTAGGTTTAGGAAATCGGGTTCGGGTTCGGGATCGGGTTTAGGTTTAGGTTTTCAGGTTTAGGTTTAGGTTTAGGTTAGGGAGTTGAGATTAGGATTAGGTGTAGGTTTAGGTTTAGGGATTTGAGAATACATTTAGGTTTTAGGTTTAGGTTTAGGTTTAGGTTTAGGTTAAGGCTATAGGTTATTGATTTAGGTTTCGGTTTAAGTTTAGGTTATAAGCTATAGGTTTAGGGAATTGAGAATAGGTTAAGGTTTAGGTTTAGGAAATCGGGTTCGGGTTCGAGATCGGGTTTAGGTTTTGGTTTTCAAGTTTAGGTTTAGGTTTATGTTAGGGAGTTGAGATTAGGATTAGGTGTAGGTTTAAGTTTAGGGATTTGAGAATACATTTAGGTTTTAGGTTTATGTTTAAGTTATAGGTTATAGGTTTAGGTTTAGGTTTAGGTTAACGTATAGGTTTAGATTTCGGTTTAGGTTATAAGCAATATGTTTAGGGAATTTAGAATAGGTTAAGGTTTAGGTTTAGGAAATCAGGTTCGGGTTCAGGATCGAGTTTAGGTTTGGGTTATCAAGTTTAGGTTTAGGTTTAGGTTAGGGAGTTGAGATTAGGATTAGGTGTAGGTTTAGGTTTAGGGATTTGAGAATACATTTAGGTTTTAGGTTTAGGTTTAGGCTTAGGTTTAGGTTATAAGATATAGGTTTAGGGAATTGAGAATAGGTTAAGGTTTAGGTTTAGGAAATCAGGTTCGGGTTCGGGATCGGGTTTAGGTTTGGGTTATCAAGTTTAGGTTTAGGTTTAGGTTAGGGAGTTTAGATTAGGATTTGGTGCAGGTTTAGGTTTAGGGATTTAAGAATACATTTAGGTTTTAGGTTTAGGTTTAGGTTATAGGTTACAAGTTTAGGTTTAGGTTTAGGCTTAGGTTTAGGTTATAAGATATAAGTTTAGGGAATTGAGAATAGGTTAAAGTTTAGGTTTAGGAAATCGGGTTCGGGTTCGGGATCGGGTTTAGTTTGGGTTATCAAGTTTAGGTTTAGGTTTAGGTTAGGGAGTTTAGATTAGGATTAGGTGTAGGTTTAGGTTTAGGGATTTGAGAATACATATAGGTTTTAAGTTTATGTTTAGGTTATAAGTTATAGGTTTAGGTTTAGGTTTAGGTTAAGGTATAGGTTTAGATTTCGGTTTAGGTTATAAGCAATAGGTTTAGGGAATTGAGAATAAGTTAAGGTTTAGGTATAAGAAATCGGGTTTGGGTTCAGGATCGGGTTTAGGTTTGGATTTTCTAGTTTAAGTTTAGGTTTAGGTTAGGGAGTTGAGATTAGGATTAGGTATAGGTTTAAGTTTAGGGATTTGAGAATACATTTAGGTTTTAGGTTTAGGTTTTGGTTATAGGTTACAGGTTTAGGTTTAGGTGAGGGAGTTAAGAATACATTAAGGTTTAGGTTTAGGTTTAGGGATTTGAGAATAGGTTTAGGTTTAGGTTTACGTTTAGGTTATGGTTATAGGTATAGGTTATAGGTTTTGGTTTAGGTTAGGTTATAGGTTTTTGGTTAAGGTTTAGGTTATAGTTATAGGTTTTGGGATTTGAGAATAGGTTTAAGTTATAAGTGTAGGTTTAGGTTAGGTTATAGGTCAAGGTTTAAGGAATTGTGTTTAGGTTATAGGTTTAGATTATAGGTTTTGGGATTTGAGAATAGGTTTAGGTTATAAGTATAGGTTTAGGTTAGGTTATAGGTTAAGGTTTAGAGAACTGAGTTTAGGCTATAGGTTCAGGTTATAGGTTATAGGTTTAGGGTATGGTTTAGGTTATAGGTTTTGGGATTTGAGAATAGGTTTAGGGAATAAGTATAGGTTTAGGTTAGGTTGTAGGTTAAAGTTTAGGGAATTGAGTTTAGGTTATAGGTTTAGGTTATAGTTTATAGGTTTAGGTTATAGGTTTAGGTTGTAGTTATACGTTTTGGGGATTTGAGAATAGGTTTAGGTTATAGGTTAAGGGTGTGGTCCCTGCAAATACAGATATAAACATGGCCTGCTCCAATTGGTCAGGCCCTTCCAATGCTGTCCATAGGAAATGGACAGCTTCATCATAATCATAACAGTGGTTCCCATCTTTCAGGGACCCCGCTCAACATCTGGATAGCTCCGACGCACATCTGAGTTTGCTCCATCAATTTTGAATAAATACATAAACATGGCCTGCCTAAATGGCCAGGCCCTTCCAATGCTGTCCATAGGACATGGACAGCTTCATCATGGTCATAATAGCAGTTCCCACCTTCCAGGGACCCCCGCTTAACATCCGGATAGCTCCAATGCACATCCGGGTCTGCTCCATCAATTTCGAATAAATACATAAACATGGCCTGCCCAAATGGCCAGGCCCTTCCAATGCTGTCCATAGGAAATGGACAGCTTCATCATGGTCATAACAGTGGTTCCCACCTTCCAGGGACCCTCGCTCAACATTCGGATAGCTCCGACACACATCCGGGTCTGCTCGATCAATTTCGATCTAATACATTTAAAAACAACATAATTATATCTAAAAGCATTTGGATACCTGGGGAAGGCCTCCTATATTCATATTGTTGGTTACTCATCCCTTTGTCTATAAGCCACAATCGACCAACACTTTCTATTGCTACCTGTACTCTGAAACCAACACAAATATAACTAGGAAACAATATAAGGAATAAGAAAAAATGAATTTACCTGTGTACATCATTAAATGTTTCCCTATAAGGAGGTGATATTATATCTTTGATAGCCACAACCTGTATGACAGAGAAAAATGCAACCGATACAGTCTGTTACAATTCAAAGGAGAAAAAAGATTTGTGGCTGCACCGATAGTCTAGTATATTACGAACTGCTGCCTACGTACCCAAAAAGTCAGATTGGGATCAAGCCATTACGTAGTTCTTTTTAATTAACCAAGTAACTAAAGGTCATAAATTTCATATTTAACAAAGTATCATTGAACGTCGTCTCAAATTATTTCTGGTTGGTGCATTTAAAAAAAATTCAAATACACAATCAATGTATATTCTTGTTACATCTCGTACTGCAACAAGAGACAATGCTCTGTCAATACTTCAGTTACATTTGAAATTGAAATCCTTTAGTGACTTGGTTAATAAAAAATAAATGACAACAAGCCATAATTAATAAAAAGGATGCTAAAGATTAAATAAATAAAAAAGGCAACTTGATCAAAAAAGGATTTCAATGAATAATCAAGTTTTCATCATACAATATGTCCTAGAGTTCAAAAAGTTAAACAAAACTACTGAATATTCAAATTCTCATCAGGAATTTGGGCCAGACAACAATTTCACCCAATTGAATATCTTCAAATGTCCTGTCATCATTAAACAACTCTGTTGTGCGAACATTGATATTATCTATTGCAACTCTGATGCATTCTGGAGGGATGCATGTAGTATCTGACACCATCTGCCCACCAGCAACAGTCTGACCACGGATATCTCTCAATTGGCAAATTTGTTTCATCGATGGAGTTATTGCAGAGTCTTCTCGAATACTTGAGGGCTCACCAGATCGACGGTGGTCCTGTAAATAAAATAATGGTTTCATGTAAATAATAATGCTACTTTTATCTTTAAAAATAATAATTATATCATTTGATCGCGGCAAATGCAGCACCTGAGATGCAGCTGTATCAGGGGAGCGGTGAAGTAGTTGGCTTTGATAAGTAATTTATTGCCTAAGTTCAGCAAATTGTTGCTCAACAATCATACGAAATTCTTGCATTTGAGTCATTGATGCTTCAAATTTAGCCTCAATGGACATACGTGCATTCCTCTCCGACCGAGCTTCTATGATGTAGGGGGTGGCAACCTTCATAGTAGTCTTAGAAATACCCAAACCCATGCCCTTAACCCGGCCTCTGCTATCACGACCACAAACCTAAACAATAATTTTTAAGTTTAGTGATGTGTGTATGTTATTATTAAAAAAAACCAACGACAATGTTTGTAAAGCGAGTAGAATTGATGGAAAACATATGAAACTGGGTCGTGGTCTAAATCCTTGTGCTTACTGGAAGGATCACTGCCAGCTATCGATAATATTCTTTCCTATTAGAAGATAATTGTTACAATAAATCCTTCATTGTACTTAAATAAAAAAATGATTAAAAACTGAAAAATTATTCTCACCTCTGTTTCAAGATGTGTTTGTGTTGGGTAAGACCCATCAGATTTGCTATGAGTGGCGACAAACAAATCGGTCCTAGTGATGATAGTATTTGGATTTTCGTTTCGCTGTAATTATATAAGCAAGTTAGTCAACAAGAATTTATATTCATCAATTAAATTGTCAAAAAATGTAGTACAAATTACCATTTTCTCTAATGTCCTAGCAGCACCTCGTCTTCCAGTCGTGTGAGGGTATTTCACCTGTGCTCTGGAAGTCTTTCCCTTCTTACAGAGATTGATTAATAATTATGTGTATTGTAGATTAATGAAAATGTCCCAATCCTCTTGCTTCACACCAATGGGACAATTTCTTCTTCTTTCTACATCATTATCAAATTTATCATATTCATTTCACAGATTGTATTTCCATACCTTCCAAGCTTTGCTTACTTTTGAAAATGCATATTCTTTTAACTCATCATCGATGTCGTACGTGGCCTACTTCATTAAATTAATAATCAAACAATCTTATGAGTAAGAATTAGAAATAAAATCAAGATCAAACATGCTCAGTAAAACCATAGACCAGATATTATCTTTAATTGCACCAGGCACTTTGCGCCAATCAGCAAATGAAATTGGACAATGTGTACTGCCAAGTTGCCCTAAAAATGTGTTGAAAGGCACTGATGTTTCTCTGACTGGTTGTTTATATTCATTTAATTCAAGTCTCTTCCTTGTATTGCTTCCTTGGGCTGAAACTGATGAACCACCAAAATCCGACATAATTCCTGCAATTTTATAAAACAAAACAATATCTCATTATTATGTAATTGACATTCTATTAATATTTTGATACCTAAAAAATTATAACAATCATTACTAAATAGAATTCAACTCACTTTCAAACTGATTTGAATCTTGTTAGTTTCTTTTTCATTTCCTATGACGTGAGGTACTCGGATCACTCTCTACCCATGATTTTTCCTGTACATCTTCTTCTTCATTTAAATCATCGATTAATAAAAGTGTTGAAGAACCTACATTCCTTCTGGCCTCAAACTCAAGTGGGTCTTCAAATGCATATGCATCTTTCGTCAATCTCTTAGGAGCATCCAGTATAACATGCCAGTCATCTCTAGTTAGATCCTTACAATAGAAGACCTGAGCTGCCTGAGATGCAAGAATAAACGGCTCATCGTCTTCCTTTAAGTTCTGTCTAAACCTTCCTAGATTGATAAATATCAAATTTGTTTCAGGATCTATGAAACATTCATTCAATTTATCTTCAATATGCACCCAATCACAGTAGAAGAGTACTACTCTGAAGTCGAAGTAGTTCAATTCAAGAATTTGCCTAATGATGCCATAATAAGTGACTTTGTTCTTCTATAGGATTCCTATCCCTGGCGCTTGCCCTGAAGCTAGTTAGCGCTTTCATTGAGACTCCATTGTTCTTTGTTGTTCTGTTCATTTCAGAATTCGCAGTGCTAAAAACATATCCATTTACTGAGTAAGTATTATATGATATGCATTTGAAGTCAGGACCATCGACAATTCTCTTAAATGGAGACATTTCTTGATTATGTAGTTGATGTCTTAACCAAGGAATGTATTCCATTGGTTTTCCTGCTGACAGATTACCCTTTCGATTTTGTCCCGTACGTGTTTGGCCCTGGATGTATGTTTGGTACTTCCTACAAATTCCACATCATAGCAATTAATTATATATATATATATATAATAATGTTTATTACCATAAACCATTTAAAAATATAAAAAAAGAACAATATACTTCATTAACTTACTCCTCTCATTGATGATTTTCAACGTGATGTTGCAAAACCCATCTACGTGCTTATTGGTATTGCACTGTAGTAAGATCATAAACTTTTCCTTTCTTATCACTCTGGGAATCACCAGCATTTTCATCATCATTGAATATTTTTAATCCTTGCTTATGACCTCCTATTGTATTATCAGGATAGTATTCTATGCAGTACATCATAGATTCCTCTATAATGTAGCGTTCCGCAATACAGCCCTCTGGGTAAGCTTGATTCAACACATACTTCTTGTATGTTCTCATCATCCTGCTAAATATTAAAATTAGGTATTGATGAAAAAATATAAGCTATTTTGAAAAGGTTAATAAATTAAAACAGTTAAAGTTACCTCTCAAAAGGATACATCCATCGATATCTGACAGATCCGCAAACTTGTGCCTCCTCCGCCAAGTGCACAACAAGGTGTGTCATAGAAATGAAAACAGATGGTGGAAAATACTTTTCGAAAACACATAATGTTTTCATTATTTTATTTTTCATTTCTTGAAGCTCCATACGATGAATTTCTTTAGAACATATGACGTTAAAGAATCTTGACAATTATATAATGGTGGCGCGCAATGACTTTTCTTTCTTGAATAAATGCATCAATAATACGGGTAGTAACTGCTGCATTAGAATGTGATAATTATGTAACTTAAGGCCCTTGAGATAATAGTCATCCATACTGATATGATGTTTTCATTTTGCACTATACCCTCTCGGAACTTTTAAATCACTCAAGGTTCGACAAATGAGTTCTCTTTCAGATCTGGATAATGTGAAAGAAGCCTTAGGCAATAACAACTTATCATTTTTTCCTCTGGCAAATATTTTGATCTTATCTTCATAGCCATAAGATCCTAACGGGCTTGTAAACCATCCTTAGACTTGTCCTTCATGTCCATGATTGTTGCAATAAGGTTCTCAGTAACATTTTTCTCAACATGCATCACATCCAAATTATGGCGAATGGGCATATGCTCATAATACGGCAATGTAAAGAAGATTGATCTCTTCGACCAAGCAGTAAGGTTAGAATCCTCATCTGTGGTCTTCTTCCTCTTATTTCCTATATACTTTCCAAACTTGGTTTGTATATTATTCATTTTAACCAATACCTGTTCTCTAGACAAACGCTTTGGAGCCTGCCGATTTTCATCATTCCCATTGAATCGAGATCTTTGGCTCCTAAAGATATGAGCTCTTGGGAGGAATCTTCTGTGCCCCATATAAGCAAAATTCTTTCCATGTTTTAACCAAACAGAGTCAGTCTCCTCACTACAAACAGGACATGCATACTTTCCTCCTGTCCTACACCCAGAAAGATGTCCATATGCTGGAAAATCATGTATTGCCTATAATAAAATCACCTTCATTGTAAACCTGTTCTTCCCGAATGAGTCATATGTTATCAACCCTTTCCACAATTCATTTAATTCTTCGATTAATGGTTGTAAATATACGTCGATGTCATGCCCTAGACCATTTTTTCCAGGAATTAAAAGTGTTAACATAATAAATTTCTTCTGCATGCATAAATGAGGTGGAAGATTGTATGGAACAACCATAAACAGGCCAGCAACTATATGAGATGCTCATATGCCTAAAGGGGTTGAATCCGTCTGTTGCAAGTCCCAACCAAACGTTACGTGGATCCGCAACAAAATCACTAAATTTTCTATCTATAAACTTCCACATAGAAGAATCCACGGGATGACGCATGTACGAGTCATTTTTAGCCCCCTTTGAATGCCACAACATATTCTCTGCAATCCATGATATGCTATAAAGTCTTTTTAACCTTGGTGTTAACATAATAAATTTCTTCTGCATGCATAAATGAGGTGGAAGATTGTATGGAACAACCATAAACAGGCCAGCAACTATATGAGATGCTCATATGCCTAAAGGGGTTGAATCCGTCTGTTGCAAGTCCCAACCAAACGTTACGTGGATCCGCAACAAAATCACTAAATTTTCTATCTATAAACTTCCACATAGAAGAATCCACGGGATGACGCATGTACGAGTCATTTTTAGCCCCCTTTGAATGCCACAACATATTCTCTGCAATCCATGATACGCTATAAAGTCTTTTTAACCTTGGTGTTAATGGGAAGTATCTTAACACGTTCCATGGTACATGTGAGACTCTTGATCTTACAACACTATTCACTTTCCATCTGCTTGCTTTACAAGTAGGACAACTTTCCTTATTAGCATGCTCCTTCCAGTACAGAATACAATCGTTACAACATGCATGTATCACCTCATAGTTCATACCCAACGAACTGATCAATCTCTTTACATTATAGGTACTATCTGGCAAAGAGTTCTCGCTTGGCAAAATCTTCTTGAGCAGTTGCAGCAAACTTGTAAAGCTATTATCTGACCACCGATATCTAGCCTTCATGCTCATCAACTCAACTGTCACTGACAACTTTGTATACTCACGTTTACACGATGGATATAGGGGTTGTATCGCATCCTCCCTTAATTTATTGTACTGAGTATCATTGTCTATGTCATCTTGAGGCTGACTACCATGTTCCTCATTGACCTCATTCATACATGCATCTAAGTCATTGGGTTGAACACGACCAAAAGTATCATTAACCAAATCAACCATTCTGGGCAATAGCTCTTCATTACAATCAGTGGCAGATGTACTAGGAGCCTTGGCATTGACACCCATATTAGGAAGTTGTTCTCCATGAAAAAATCAAGTTGTGTATGTCTGATCTATACCATTCATAATCAAATGCTTAGAAACTATACGTAGTATTTTCTTCCCACGCACATTACGACATCTAGCACAAGGACAACTATACCAATCAACACCTCTCGAATTCCTTTTCACAAAAATAATAAACGATTCAACGCCTTTAATGTATTCATCACTCAATATATCTTTCGCCATCCAATTCTTGCTCGGGGGCATCAAATCCATTTCTGATATCACGTGCATGTAGCATATAAAAAGTGAGATACAATAAAAAAGAGGTTTTTCATAAACTATCAAAACATGTCACACATGTGGTCACCAATCACAAAAAAATATAGATTTATATATATCCGCAAATATATGCACATGATTAGGTGTAGGTTTTAGGTTATAGGTTATAGCTTTAGGGAATTGAGGATAAGTTAAGGTTTAGGTTTAGGAAATCGGGTTCAAGTTTGGGGTCGGGTTTAGGTTTGGGATCTTGCATACATACATAAATGTGTACAAACATGCATGATGATACATCCATCCATCCATGCATGCATACATACATAAACACATGCATGATGATCCATCCATTCATGATCTAACAATCCATCCATCTATCCATGCATGCATACACACATACACACACAGGCATGATGATCCATCCATCCAGTCTTCCATCCATGCATGCATACATACATACATACATATACACACACATAAATCCATCCATGCATGTATGCATGCATACACACATGCATAATCTGTCCATCCATGCATGCATGCATACGTTTCATCCATCCATGTGTGCATGCATACATATACACACATACATACATGTGTTTTATCATAAAACCATGCATGATGCATCCATACAAAAAAAAATCAAATGAAATTATTTTTTTACAAACAGATTTTTTTTTAATATTATTATAAACAAAAATAGATTTTTTTCATATTATTATAAACAACTATAAATGATTTACAGTTAACGCCAACAAAGAGTTTAAATTTCATTTGATAATACAATTGATAGCAAAGATGTAAATGATTTATAAAATGATCTGTAAAAATGTTTAAGATGCAATAAATTGCAGTCCAACTAGTTGGACTTGAGACTTCTTAATTCTAAATATTTAAGATGCATTAGATACTTTAGTATCTTTGGTTTTTCTCAATCCTTCTGTCATCCTCTGTCTCTGCAACTTGAAAGTATTTGGCCCATTCATCAGGTGTAACCTGCTGAGAACATGCCTTGGAAAAAAAAATGAAGAACGCTGGTCTACTATCAGGTAGGACCCACATGTATGAGAAAAATAGATGTGAGTAAGATGGTTCATTGAGTACTATCCTTTCTAAAGTGGGCCACATGCATACTTTGCTTACTTTGGCGGGAAAGGAAATTTCATGATTCAAGCCCCATTGATGCAGGACATGGAAAATTAAATATGATATGCAAGATTTCAGGCTTAGATCCTACTAATTCAGAAACAATCACACAAATTCCATGTCCCACATGAAAATCCAAACATACAACCCACATGTGTTCTTTTAGTGCCTTCTTTTATTATCCTCGATGAAGCAATCTTTTTGTGGGGCCCATTTGGATGAACCACAAATTTCAATCCATTGGCCTTATTGTGGGAATGTATTTTTTTTCTTCCAATGTGCTTTTGGTTGGAGTGACGCGGAGTAGAAACCAAATTCCATGGATTGTGATTCTCTATCAATTTTGATCAAAAATGACTATAAAATGTAAATAACCCAGTAGTTGTACTTTTGATTTTTTGTAAATGCTAACATCCTGTTTAGCATCTTAGATTTGGTAGTAAATGGGTATATTTCAAATGCAAGTAACCGTGTCATATGTGTAACAAAAGTGACTCTATGCTTCTAATATATTAGACATATAACATGCTAATGATACTTCAATTCTATTCAATTATTCAAACTCTTTGTTGGGGTTAACTGTAAATCATTTATAACTTAAAGCCAAACAAGAAAGGCTGTAAAGATGTAAATCATTTATAACTTAAACCATTAACATGCATCCAAAGCTCAGCAATCTCATGTGTCATAGTAATAAATTATTGGTCATTGTATTATTGGTTAAAATAAAACTGTTCATCTCCATTCTTTGTTCATATGGTTCTTGCTCAGTGGTGAGTAGTAATAGTCATGTGTAGAATAAACTTGCTCTCATGAAGCTTGATGATCTGAAATTGTTTCTTTGATATTCCATGATTCATCTCACTACTAGGATTCCCTATTATTATATATCATGTGGAAATGCATCCCTGATATTGATTGCTGCAATACCATGGATGATATTAGTAATATTACATTTGTTCTATATGATAGAAAAGAAAACCGATAAACAATCAGCACTAAAAATGAAAATATGAAGAAAAATTGTGTTTTGATTTATATAACATGTTAAATTCATTCGCATTTTGGTTTCCCTGGTGGTTCAAAAGAATTTATTTTGTACCATCCAACAAGTATTTTCTTGAATCAGTTCACCCTGATCATAACTAGCGGAAGGAATATACCTAATTCACATTCTACATTGGAAGCTCTATTTGAAGCTCTATTTGTACCTAATTTGAATGCATTTGACTTTTCATTTGGAGCTGTGTGGAAAACATAAATCTTGTCGGGCAAATTAGCATTTTACTCCTCTTTCTTGCTCCAAATTGAATATAAGGGGCCGTTGGGATGGCTGGCTTAAGTGGTAAATGATCTATAGGTCTAAATTATTTACACCCTGTCCTGTTTGACTGAAAGCAGTAAATGATTTACAGGTAAATGATTGTTGGGACAGCCTGTAAATTATTTGAGTCCTGTAAATGGAGAGCCAATATTTCCATTTGTAGCCGTTAGGCTTTAAATGAAGAGCTAGTAAATGAAATCACAGCTTTTTTCCTGTAAATCAATTGGGGCCACCTGCAAATCATTTACAGACATTTTTCAGCATCCAAACACATTGCAAATCATTTACCGTTAGCCCCATTTACAGGCATCCAAATGACCGCTAAGATAAAAGGTACGTACACCTTGTTCTTATCTGACTTTCTGTTTGGAGAGGCTGCATCCTATCCACCAGCATTGGTGCCGAAACCTAACTGCACCCGCATGGAGTAAGTGTAATGTTATCTGCACCCACATGAGAATAGAGCTTCCAATGCAGCGGGCAGCTTCATGGTCACTGGAGGTGGCAAGAATCAGGAGTGAGATTTGTACAGACCAGCAAAGACCAGCAATCCTCATTTTATCCAAAGCTCAGCTAGACCACACACAAGAAAGAGTGGGGATTATGACATCCACCGTTGAGACTTTCGTAGGGCCCATAGCGATGTTTATTTATCACCCAACTTGTTCATAAGCTGACACAGACAGGGAAAACACAAATATCAGCTTGATTCGAAACTTCTGCTGCCCTAAGATGTTTTCAGCAGTGAGTCTTCGATTCCCACTGTTTCCTGTGGTGGGCCCACTTGAGCGCTGGATATGCTTCCATTTAGGCTCATGCCATAAAATGAGTTGAAAAATAGATGGCCTACATGGATAAGACACACACATCGCAGTGGCCCCATAGAGTTTACTCGCATGCTTGAGTTGCAAAGTATGCAATCCACCTTCTCCCGCAGAGACATTTCATCAAACACATGTTGTGCACACCTTAAACATTCGCAACAAATAATGAATGGCAAGACTATTCTATGTCTACATCCATTGTATACATGGTATACATCTATAGCAACCCAGGCCATCTAGATCATTGGTCTATAACAACCCAGGCCGTCGATAGTTCGGCAAGGCATGAGTTGCTGAGTTTTATAGACGCCTATTTTGGCTATAACCAGATTGTAATGCATCCATATGATAAGTCAAAAATGACCTTTGTCACCGTCAAGGGTCTTTACTGCTACCAAGTCATGCCCTTTGGATTGAAAAATGCCGAAGCTACTTATCAACGGCTCGTCAACAAGATGTTCGCCCACTAGATCAGGTAGACAATGGAAGTATACATGGATGACATGCTAGTCAAGAGCATTAGAGCCACAACTCATGTATCCAATCTTGAGGAAATGTTCTTAATTCTTCAGGAATATCAGATAAAGTTGAACCCAAATAAATGTGCTTTTAGGGTTAGCTTGAGGAAATTCCTTGGTTTCTTGGTAAGCCAGTGGGGAATCGAAGCAAACCCTAAAAAAATTAAAGCTCTACTCGACATGAATTCGCCAAAAATGACTAAAAATTGCCAATGCCTTACAGGAAAGATCCCGCTCTCAACCGTTTTGTATCTCGGGCTACAAATAAGTGCCTCCCCTTCTTTAAACAATTGAAAGGGAAGCAGGTTATAGACTGCACAGAGGAATGTGAGATAGCTCTTCAGGAACTCAAGAGATACCTGGGGTCGCCACCATTGCTTTCCAAACCTGAGCAAGGAGAACCGCTGTTGTTGTATTTGGTGGTTTCAGATGCCACAATAAGCTCGACCTTTATTAGGAACATGAAGGGAAGCAACTCCCAGTGTACTACGTAAGAAAGGCCTTGGTCTCAACCAAAACAAGGTATCTGAACTTAGAAAAACCAGATTTGGTATTGGTCATTTCATCTCATCAATAAAGACCATACTTTCAGGCCCACAACATCATCGTCCCGATTGATCAACCTCTCTGCCAAGTCTTATAGAAGCCTGAAGCTTTAGGAAGGTTGACTAGGTGGGCAATCGAACTAAGTGAGTTTGACATCAAGTATCAACCTCGAATAGCAATTAAGGATCAAGTAGTGGCCAACTTTATTATCGATCTCACCCCAGCTCATGGACAAGGGTCTGTGGCGAGCTACCAGATTGAGTCGAGCCAAGCCTCGATCTGACCATTCAGGCCAACCCGAACATTCAAGCCAAGTTAGAACCAGTTCTGAGCATTCTGCTAGAGATAACACCCGATTATCAGGCTGATCCCGACCTACCGAGGTGGATGTTATATGTTAATGCTCATCCAACTCTAAAGCCAGTGGGACCGGAATAGTATTGGAGACTCCAAATCGTGTATGTATTCAATATGCCTTGAGATTTCGATTCCAAACCTCCAACAATGTAGCAGAATATGACGCTCTGCTCGGCGAACTTAGGTTGGCGGCCGCCATGGGAACCCAACACCTTGAAGTTTTCAAGGATTCATAGTTGGTCGTTAATTAAATAGCCAAGGAATACCAAGCTAAGAAGGAATGCATGAAAGAATATCTACTGAAGGTTAAAGAACTAATCGGTGAGTTCTGAAAATGCAATGTCAGCCTGATCCCCCAAGCAGAGAACTCCAAGGCTGATATGTTGGCGAAATTGGCCACCGCGGCCAAAGATGATATCCTAAGGTCAACTCTGATTGAATACCTCACCAAACTGAGCATTAACAAATTTGACCTTACCATAGCTCTTTCGATAAGCTTGAAGCCAACTTGGATGGATCCAATTATCGATTTCCTTAAGGAAGATAAGTTACCCGAAGATCGGATGGAAGCGCGCAAGCTACGGACCTGGGTAGCTCGCTACACCATGATCAATGACATCTTATACAAAAAAGGGTTCTATCTCCCCTATCTCAGATGTCTCTGACCAGATGAAGCATAGTATGTCCTAAGGGAAAACCATGAAGGAATTTACGGGAACCATTCTGGTGGCCGAGCCTTATCTCATAAGGTCTTTCGACAAGGGTATTGTCGGCCGACCATCCAGGCTGATACTCTGCAGTATACCAAGAAGTGTGATGATAAGTACCAGCATTTTGCAAACATACCTTGGCAACCTCCCAAAGAGTTAACTCCTATGGTTGGGCCATGGCCATTCACCCAATGGGGCATCGATATCATCGGTCCCCTCCCAACCGGCAAAGGCCAAACCAAGTTTGCAGTAGTTGCGGTTGACTATTTTACAAAGTGGGCTAAAGCCGTGCCTCTGGCAAAGATTACCGAGCAGAAGATAACATATTTCATTTGGAAAAATATCATGTGTAGGTTTGGAATTCCTCACACGATCGTTTCTGATAACGGGAAGCAGTTCGACAACAAGTAATTCTGAGGAATGTGCGAAAACCTCAGGATTCAGAATATTTACTCCTCGCCACGACATCCACATGTTAATGGGTAGGTCGAGGTGGTCAAAAAGATCATCAAACATAATCTTCAGACCAAGCTCAAAAAAGCTAAAGGAGCATGAGCAGAAGAACTCCCCAACGTTCTTTGGGTGTACCGAACTACAACCCAGACAGCCACTAGGGAAACCCCTTTTTCCTTAGCCTTCAGAGTTGAAGTCATCACTCCAGTTGAAATCAGGCTCCCAACTGCTCGGACCAGATCCTTCGACGAGCAAAAAATTTTCGAGCTAATGGCACTGGAGCTCAACCTTCTTGAGGAAAGAAGAGAACAAGCTCGGATCAAGGCTGCAATCCAACAACAACAAGTAGCTCGTTTCTACAATGCCAGAGTAAAAGTTAGGAGGTTCCGAGTTGGGGACTTAGTTCTTCGAAAAACCTTCCAAAACACCAAGGAACTCGGCTCAGGAACCTTGGACCCTAACTGGGAAGGACCTTACGTGGTGACAAGTACAAGTCGACCTGGATCGTACCGACTTGAAGATCTGGAAGGTCAGCTCCTACCTCACCCATAGAATGCTGAACATCTCAAGATTTACCATTCCTAAGGAACCGATCCACATCAACTGCATAGTCTACCATGTACTAGTCACGTTTAAGTTAGTGCAATGAAATCCTGCAATCTATTTCCTACTTCTGTGCTGTAAATGACCGTTCATTGAAAAAATATACGGAGGGATTCCCAAGATGACTAGAAAAAAAACCCCTATAAATGTGCTGACCCCCCAAGTGGAGGTGGGGTTCTACACTACTAGCATTCACATGTATAATAAGTAGAATACTACTAAGGGTTCTCCCTACTATAAGGGGGAAAAGACCCTAATCAACTGGTCTGATCCTGAAAGGAGTAAATTTTTGACGACTATTACAACCGAGGTATGAACAGACCAACCCACTTATCAGAATCCAACCTCTCTACTTAGAAAAATATCACATTCAAACATTATGCTAAAAGAGAAAATTTGGATTGTATTAATAAACTCCGAGGAGCGTATTATATTAAGTCCAAAAAATAAAAGAAATAGAAAGGTCTTGTCCTTAAGCCTCGGGTGGCTACTCAGAAGGCACGTCCTTAGTAGGGGCCTCGGATTCAGAGCTAGCCTCCTTAAAGCCATAGAGGTCTAGTTCTTAAAATGCTTCCTTAACCTCTTCAATGCACTTCTTGAACGCCATCCGGTATAAGGCATCCCTGTCTTCCAAAATACTCTTCAAAAGATTTGAATTCCTTAACAACGGCCGCTCGAGCCAAGGAAATAGTCACCTAGGCCTCTACTTCAGCCTCCTTGAGCTTCGCCTTCAGCCCTATGCTGTCAGCTTCCCATTGAGCCTACCTATCAGAACCCTCAACAAGAAGCTTCTTTGTCGCCTCTAGCTCGATTGTAAGGTCTGTAGCTCGAGCCTCTAAAGCAGAGCGGACTTGGTCAGCCGTAACAGCCACATCATAAGATTCCTCGGCAACAATGTGGAATTGTTCGGTTTTAACTCTCTTCTATTGAAGCTTATTCTCAGCCTCCCTCACCTCCATTTGCAAATGGACGATATCACAGTGGACCCTGAGTAGGCAAGGAGCAAACTGTCAAAGAGCGAGGGAAAAAGTCAGAGTCCAAAAGAAAAAACGACAAGTTCTTAGATGATCAACTCACTCTAAAAAAGCTCCTTGTCACTGACGCAAGGATCGCTTCTGGTGAGGAGTCTAGCATGGCAAGGAATTCGGCAGTGGGTACATGCCGCTCTACCCAAGGCAAGAACTCATTTATCGTCCCTCGCGTCATCTTAAAAGGACGTTGCCCCTCCTCCTGAGCCTTAGAAGGCTCGATGGTCTCTCGGGCCTCTATGGGCCGAGCCTCTGCAGAAGGCTCGACAACTTCCCGAGTCTTTGCAGGATGAGCCTCCTCGCAAATGGTCACCTCAATTGCCACTTTAGCACCAATAGGGGCAAGCTCGGTAACTGCCACCTCATCCTCAATCTCCACGATAGTGGGAGATGAAGGACCGACTCTCCCTTTGCTTTTGGAGGTCATTTTTGTCTTCTTCATCTTCTTCTTCGACACAATCTCCTTCGGGAAAGGCGCCTTGCGCTTTGAGATGGGCATTAGCATAGGACGAGCTTTAGGCATTTCTACATCAATTAGAATGAAGAGGGATTTAGCTACAAACTCGTAAACTTTCTAAGTCCTAAGGTCGGCCAAAGCTCTTACCTGTAAACTCAGTATCAAGACCCGACTTAAGCAAAAGCTCTGGCTGAAGAAGTCTTCTCCAAGATTTGCTTTCATCTCCTAATGACCTTGCTCCCTGAATCCGAGCAAGAGAGACAACCCCAAGTATGGAAGGATGTTTAGGAATGAATGCATCAAAGAAGGCATGCACAAACAATTTAGAACGATAAAGATCGACCAATCAAAAAATGACAAAAAAGAGTCAAGTCCAAAGAAAGCCGGCCTGGAGCAGTGAATGCGGTGGGGACCAAACCACGGCGCAAGGTCAACCCTGGTACTTCTCAACTGCCAGAAGCCCAGAACCATTTGTCCTTCCAATTTTTATTGGGGGTCGAGACATCTGTGACCATACCCCCTCCAAGCAGAGAGGTAGTACTAGCCTTCATGAAAAGGGTTAGGCTTTAATTGATACATATGGAGGAATTTGTTAACGGTAAGCTCAGGTTGCTTAAGCCTGGACCAAAGAATGGAGCAGCCGATTAATGCCCTCCACGCATTGGGATCAGCTACCCCCAGGGCCAACTCTAGATGAGTAAGCACCTGTCTTACTATATTTTGTAGAGGGAGCCTCAGTCCACACTGAAGGGCGACCTGGAAAATAGCAACTGCTCCCTCTGGAGGATCGGTGGAAAGCTCATCCAGCGAAGGGACTCGGAGGATCACAGACTCGATTATATGGTATCCCAACCTAAACTGGGTTAAGTCGGCCTCCTTAAGAGTGGATCTCATGGGACCTCTCTCCTCTTCCTCATCCTCCTCCTTAAGGAATTCGTTCAACTCCCCTTCGACAGGTAGATCGCGCTCTGCCCTAACTAGTTGTTCTACCAGGGACCTCTCCAGTGCTCACGATGATTGTAACACCCAAAAATTGGCATCACTCATCAGCATTAATGGCGACGATGGGTTCGACATGGGAAAAAGACTACTCGCCCCACTATCACCGTCAAAGGCCCCCTCCTATGAACTTAACGATTCTGACATGGCAATAAGCCCCAAAAATGCTAGAAATCGATAATAAAGAAGAAAAGAAAGGAGGGAGGAGGTGAGTTGAAGAGCAGGGCTCATCGGAGGGAGAATGCTACCCTACCGCCGATAGTCTCAAAGGAGCCGGTCGCCGAAAATCGCCTTTGCGAACAGTAAACCAAAGCGCAAATGAAAGGGGGAAGAAACAAGCGAACCTCGAAGACGCGTTAGGGTTTTCCTCATATAGGGATGACACGTGGATGGCCATCAATGTCTTCATTAATGCAAAGTCATACAACGTCCCCTCAACTACCCCGTCTTGACACGTGGCATGACTCTGCTTGTCGTTCAACCCCGTTACCGAGAAATAGCTACGTGTCGCTTCTCCATTGGCCTAATACCGAAGAGGCAGCCTGATAAGTCACGTGGCCTCAAGCCACGACACGCCACCTCGATCATAGTGTACATGATTACTGACACGTCTAAACTCCCGCGCTGATCTTCATACTCGGCATTTATGGTTGCATAGTCCGACCCGACCTAAGAACATCATACCTACTTTCCAAGTCTGCACCTCCGACTCGAAAGTAGGGGGCTTATTGTTATGGAAAAAGTAGACTGGTCCACAAGACAAGGTCAGACAGCAACCAATAAAGAAAAAATCAACCATCCAACAAACGACCATAGGTCGGCACGACCTTTAATGGACTCTCCTGAGGAATAGCTTAGTAGGGCTATTAAGCCCAGCAAAGACAAAGAAGCTAAGGGCTACTGAAGTTAGTAATCACAAGGACATCACAAGCATGCTTTGTCGATTTTATCATTGGAACGACGCTGACCTTCTGATAGCTCAACTATAATACCTCTGAGGCGTCGTTACCTCTGAAGTCCAACCTTACCTATAGGTCGGGCGATGTTATCAACTCCCGACTGATGTCCAACCTTATCCAAGGAAATGATCCAAAGTTCTCTCCAAGGATCATGAAGGGATAAGTTCAGAATCTGAAAGATCTCGAGAACCTAGGATCTTGGGAATATCTCTGACATGATAGGAGTTTTAATTCAAATACAACACGTACCTACCAAATAAAAAAGATCATTCAACGATGTGATCTTCCCTCTAGTATAAATAGGGAGTCCTCCAATGGTGAAAGGTACACACTGATAACCCCTTTCCTCTAAGACCGTCTCTACAAAGACCCAGATCCCTGACTTTGGCATCGGAGGGTCCCCCTACATTAGCCAGGGTCTTCCTTTTTACTTTATGCGTAGGTTCACAAGGGTTTCAGAGGGGTCTACTGGAAAACTGCATCAACAAACATTATGGTAGGTCCTAAGATGATTTCAAATTTTAGGCGTTTCCATACCCAAATTTTCCTATGAAGTGACCCACTTGAGTTTTGGACCTTCCTTTATTTATTTTGTTTATGCCTTATTTGACCACATCAATTCTAGCGACTTGATGATGCCTCCTCACTTAAAATCTCGATAAGAGACAAATATAAGATCTTTTTCACTGCCTTGATAGTAAAATGTGATTAGAATCCAAAAAGTTATGAGTAGTGTAAATGGAGTAAGTCCAGTTGGCTATTGTCATGGGACATATATTGTTATCTCAATTACGTGGTAAAAGCTAACTACTCATCATAGTGGCCTCATGGCCGAGAATGGGCATCGACCAAAACACGATCTCAACAAGTGGTAGATTTCGCCGATGCACCATGGCTTCACATAGAAAAAGTCCCTACGACTAAAACCGCTTAAGGAGAAGCGGAACAAAAACGTTAAGGTGATCGAGTTTCATAGTGCACTACGATACGTTCATGTTAAGAAAAAGATAACTACCACTAACATGTAGCATTCTAAGAAGAATTTTTGCTTGCATAACATAATCAAAATGTGCAAGTAACCAATGGCTAGCCCACGGCAAACGACTAGTATACGTGGTGTGATATGACAAGCCACAATTGTCTTTAGACTCAGATGGTTATTTTCACATTGGCAGATGTGAAGGGTGGCTATGAAGATCTCTATACAGCTACCGCATTAAAACTTTATAAATAGGAGAAAGATTGAAGACCTTCGAGCCATCACCAACCTAACACATATCAACTCTATAAAACAATGCTGCCTATCTTATCTTATCTTAGTTTATCCTAAATTAGGAGTAGTGTAATTCAACTCATCTATGCTCTCACGTCTATCTATGCTAATACACTACACCAACCTAGCTTTGGAGTAGTGTAATTCCCTTCTATCTACGCCGAATGTTGGATTATAAGGATGATCGTGTTTTTTTTTTTTTTCCAGTAGTGTAATTCCCTTTCCCTACATCCTAGTTGTTGTATCAATGAAGATTTAGTTCTAAGACCTCACCATCCTATGCCCCATATGTTGGATTATTGAAGAATATCTTTCTAAGTTTTTATTTAATTTTCATTTTATTAATACAAACAAGTTCCTTTTATTATCACATTGCATAAATTAGATTATCTCTATTATTACAATGAGGAAAAAATTCAATTAAAAGATAATATGAATTCATTAGAAGGATGAACTCTTCTTTACGTATTGTCTGGTTTCATTTACAAGTAGTTGGGTGGACCGCTGAACTGCTTCAATTCTCATTCTTATACAACCGCTCATGATTTCTGCATTAATATTGGTGCTTAAAATCATAGGCATTTTGTTCAGTTTGATCTGGCATGCTTGACGTAATATCAGCCTAAAAATGACCGAATTTTGAGCCAAATAGATTCATGTACCAAACGTAAGCTTGAAAAAGCAAATCTACCTGGCGTATATGACACAAACATCACCCCGTGGAGCTTGGGATCAAAGGAGATTCCTTATATAATCCCGTTACAGATAAGCGAATTCAAGTCTCACATCCGGCTGAAAAACGTAATTTCCAGTTCGTCGTACCGACTTCAAAAAACGACGAAGATGCGTGGATGCACCATTACATGCAATTATTTTATTCTTGATACGGACTACGACGTGTTCACCAATGAAAATAGTGTAGCAACTTTTCGTGTACGTCTAGATATCAGATATAAATGATACCAAAGGCTGCACGTCATGTGTTCAGTAAGTGGGCCACGCTCTGATGGTAGCAACACATGAAAAATCAGGCCGGATCAACTTGTTGGTTTGGATAGCACCAGTCCACTTGTCTAGAATCCGCTTCCGATGTTTTTTTATGTCGTGTCCTGCTCGATGTATGAATGGTCATGATGATTTTTCATATTAGATAATTATCGTTGTGTGGCCCACCTTTTCAATAGACTGAAAATTTTAAATACGCAACACGTGGGTGAAAAGAAGTGGGAGCGGATCAGTTACAGCCCCGGCCTCATCCGACGCGGTGCAGCCCTAAGTATTGGGCCAACCTTAATGAATATATTGTGCATCCAGTTCATCCATCTGTTTTGCCGGCTCAATTTAAAACATGAAACAAGAAATGAAGCAAATACAAATCTCAGATGTACCGTACCACCAGTAACAGTGGTGATGATCAAATGTCTACCGTTAAAAAATTCTTGCGCCCACTCAAATGTTTATTTGCCATCCAACCTGTTGATAAGGTCATGCAAACCTAAATGCAGGGAAACAACAAACATTAGCTTTGGTTGAAAATTTTCGAAACTCACTAAAAGTTTTCACCGGAAATTTGGATTGCTTCATTTTTAAGATCATGCCATGAAATAAGCTTTTATAAAGCATGGATGGAGTGGGTGTAAGGTAAATACATCAACGTGGGGCCACATTACGGGAACCACCGGAGTGGTGCCAAAAGGATGGCCGATGATTCAAAATGCTATGAGTGGCGCTTTTGGAGTGGCACAATTACCAAAATGCATTTTTATTTGTTTTTTTTAAGCAATCAAGTCAAAAGTTGTGAGTGGCGGGACGACATGTATTATGTGTATTTTAATAGGGTTTAATTTTTTGTCCTTTTGTGCTTTTCTTTAATGCCATATCGAATAAAATGGGAGAAGAAAAAATTGACTTATATATATCTTTGCTCAGCGTAGACTCTTGTCAAGTATGTTAAACTATGCATATGCCCTTATGCATGCACAGGGGTGCAGTTGGTGGGAAATATGGCATAGTGTGCACATGCACACCTATGTATACTCGCGCGGAAGGGAAATCTGGCCTGGTGCGCACATGCATGTTAAAACACTCCTCCCTTGCCAGCATCTTCTTTTCCGTTTTCATCTTAAATCAAAACCAACATCATGGGCATAAGAAAAATCTGTATAGTATTGTATGGTGTCCTCATATTGTTGCTTTTCTACCCGCGAGTGCACACTGCGTGGAAATATTACTGGGGAGTTGTATTCTAGGAGATAGCAGCGTCGACGACCTTTTACACCAGTACTCTGTATTAAGGGGCGCAAACTATCTCAAAGATAGCGATACATACGCGCCTCGACCTATCCTTTATCTAATCGTACTAACAACTGAGATCTGCATAACAGGTATGGGGTTCCTAAGCACAAATTCCTTTCTACCAAAAATTGATAATTTACCTTTATAAAATCTTAACAACATGCATATGACGTCGGACCAATTCAACAATGCAGGTAAACTAAACAAAGCTATCTAATGATAATATAGGCTTAACTATTCAAAACAATACACTCCTACCAAATATATTATGATAAAATAGGCTTAACTATTCAAAACAATACACTCCGACCAAAATATTTAGATCTCACATGTTACCTGTGTCTAATGATTTGATCAGCCAATTTTTTGTAGTGTTGCCTGTGTCTAATGATTTGATCAGCCAAAAGTTTTTAGTGTGTGATCTTCATTACACCTTCAATATGTTGGATGGGTTGGATGGAGTGCGACTTGGCTAGGACCTTGGAACCAATGTTATGGGTGTGATTCTAGCCATAGGGCCCAACTTAACGTATGCATTCTTATTTTAGAGCTTGGTCTTAAAAACAATCTCACATGAATGACTTCACAATAACCAATGATTATTGATTATTAAAAACCTTTTGTGTGCTTCAAAAGTATTAGATCAAGTTGATAACACATTGATCTATAGCTTAAAATAATAGACTAGATGAAGATAACCTAGTTTTAACAATGAAATCTTAGGATCCATCCCCAAGTGGGGTGTGGCTAATAATGAAGTGTAACGCCCGTACTTTTTAGTACTCGGGTGTTACCGTGTAGCCAAATTTGGTATAAATATAAACCTACCTTAAGTAAGCATTCATGTGCATGATAGCCTAGATCTGACCGTGAAAAGCAATCGCAATCCATACTTCAAGTTATCTATCCGTCAGTTTCCAAGATGGATCACCATATCGCCAAAGATACATATTTTTAGGATTTCAAATTCACTAATAGATAAACCTAACCGTACATCGTCTAATGTAAGACCTGGATTAAGGGGCCTTGCGCTTAAATAAATAAATAAATAAGAAGCCCTGCCATTAGAATCTGGATCACGATGATATGTCAGAGTACACCTATTTAGTGCAACTAAATCACATAAAGTAAATTAGGGACTAAGGTCACATGATCCATCATTCATCAGGATACAACATCTCATTGGATTATCCACCCTTTGGAAACACAAACCAGATCATCCATCCTCATATTTGACTACCAGATCACACTTAATTACTTCTTAGGGTTCCTAAGGCCTAGCTATGTGAAGGTGATCGTGATGAGATTTCACCTACTACCCCCATTAGAACAATTGAACCAAACATCGTTAATTTCGGGACCCAACTTAGCAAATCCACCGCCCATCGGATCCACAACTCAAGGTAGAATGAGTTAACACTTAATTACATGAATTAACCGCCACATTTCAAAAAAAGACATGAGGGTCTACCCATATTAGCGTAGGGACATTAGAAGTGCTAGTAATCAAGTTGGAAAATGATCCAACTGTTAATCGCCAATGACACTCACAAAATCAAGTTGTGGGGCCCACCTAAAGTTTAGATCTACCTGATAACTGGCCAAAGGCCCTACATGGATTCCTAGAAGCAAATGGATGGATTGGATCGGGCAGAGACATGTGGGCCCCACACTAGGGTGCCTTTGCACGTAGGGTGCGTGCACACGCTATGCACTGGACGGAGAAGCTCGGTCAAACAGCTCCTGACCGAGCTTTCTTTAAAAAGAGGAACACCCTCTCTCTCTTCGGTTTTAGGCAGCGGACGGACAGACGTCCGTCTGTTTCGATCGGTGGCCCACCATCTGTCCCCGTTCGACGATCCAAACCGTCCATCAGATTCAGAACGTAGCTCTGACCAAAACCAAGAAATTTCGTACGATTTAACTCGTGCGCATGCGCACAATCCTTTCTGCAAGTGAGTCCTACAAACACAACCTTTCCAAATATGGAAATCTGCTGCTGCCAGCAGGGCAATCCGCGTGCCCTTGCATCCTCCCATCTCAGTCGTCCCTTAGAGGTCAATCCTGACCGTTCAAGGCTAGGTTTTTAGAAAAGAAAGAGAATGAGAGAGAGAAAAGAGCTGTTTCTTCTCAAGCTCGAACCCACGAGCCGATCTTCCTCCAAGCTTCGAGAAAGCTTATCCACAAGCTTCCTAGAGTCCGTATGGAACGTCTAGGAGTAATATATTTGAGGAAGAAGCCCCATTTTCAAATGCGCCATTAATGGGTGTCATCTTTCTCGATCGGAGTGGAGCCGCACCACGTCGAGATGCAGTGTGCAGGGGCGAGTTCTGGTCAGGTCGGACCCCCTGCTGGCCGTGGTTGAAAGAAAGGAGAGAATGAGATGGTGAAGAAGAAGAGGAAGAATATAGAGAGAGTGGCTGCACAGCAGCCCGAACGAACCGAACCGAATCGAGCTCGGTCTATGATGGGTTGCAGGCCCTGCTGGTTCGAGTGCTGCTGGAGTTCCAGCACACGCACGCACACACAGAGAGAAGAAGGAAAGAAAAGCAAAGAAAGAAGAGAGAGAGAGAGAGAGAGAGAGAGAGAGAGAGAGAGAGAGAGAGAGAGAGAGAGAGAGAGAGAGATGAACTGGCTGCAATTCGGGTTGGGCCCGAACTCGAGTTGGACCCAAGACATGCAACTCGCCACTGAGTTGGCTCAGATAACGACTCACAACCAGGGCTGCTGTGGTGGGGCTGATGGTTTTATCAGTCATAGAAGAAAATAAGAAGAAAAGGAGAGGAAGAAAGAGAGAAGAAAGGAGAGAGAGAAAGAAGGGGGTGGGTTGTTGAACCGAGTCAACTCAGTTCGGAACCGAGTCAACATTGGTAAGATTTTTCACCTCCTTCACCATTAATTACTTTGGTTTTATTCCTATCTGTTATAGTGATTAAAGTTATTTTAATGCTATTAACTAGAAATTTTAATTAATATTATAATGTAATAATTAGTGTTGTTGTTATTTAGCCATTATTAAATTATTATTTTAAGTTAGCAATATCATCAACACCGTTATCACATCAAATAGAAATTGAATCCAAAAATCTAAACCTAAACCTAAACTCTAGGGTGAAATCTTAGACCTAAGTGATCTAAACCATAGGACGATACTTAAAACATAAATAGTAAGTTAGGTTGGATCTAATGGTGCAATTTCAAAATTTATGGTAGGATCAAGGTCCACTATATAACCTAGCTATTGTAAACAAAATTGGGATTATCAAATGATGGTAATTTATTTAATGATAGATCATAGTATCTATTATTGAGACTAGATTCATTATTTACAGTTACAATTATTATCATTAGGAAATATTATCATTTTCCTTATGGGGTTAGTGTAATTCTTGTAATATGATTATTATCATTAGTCATCATCATTTTTCTATTAGAAAATATTCTATTTTAATAGATTATTAGTCATTATGAGAATATTAGATATTGTTGTGGCATATATATTTAAATATAAACCCGTGAATCATCATTGTTAATATTGATAGATTAATACTCCTAAGATGAAAACCCTAAGATGAAAACCCTAATCTCACATCAAAACCCTAAAAATAAGTAATCCAAACTCTAGGTTATAATCTTAACCATAAATAGTAAGTAGAACTTGATCTAACCATACAATTTTATAATTCGGGATAAGACCCGACTCTAAGGGCGCACGTACCTCCTAACAATACTAGTAGGTGATCCTATACATAAGGTGATGATTCTTCCCCTTGAGCTTTCCATTTTTCCCATTAGTATAAGTAATAGTTTTATTTTAACTTTGAATTGTTAATTGATATCTTGCCTTATGAGTACATATGCTAATTTTTGAAATTGATATGCTAGATAACATGCTTAATAATTATCCTGCATAATTTTTCATACTTGTGGATTACTTGTGGTTTCCTTAGAACTTAAAATGGTACATCAGTGGGAAACTCTCATTTATAAATGTACACCCATACTTGGTATGTAATCTGATTGATTGTGATTATAATGAACCTTCGACTTAGTGGTTGTTGAATGGCAATTTGAATTGGATATTGATGTGGGCTTACCATCCATGAGTTGTTGTGTTAAGTGGTTTTCAAGGATGGTCTTTATCGCATGGTTTTAATATTCGTCTTATGTGACTTTGTTTTAACATTTGCCCTGTGTGGGTCGGTTTTGACATTTGTCCTATGTGGCTCGGTTTTGGTATTTGCCCTATGTGGCTTGATATACCATTCTATACAACCATGCGATGGTAAGTCCCATATACTTAATATGATTGGCCACTAGTCGACGGGTTTTCATTAAATATCCTAAGGTCATAGCCTCACGAGCCAGAGATGGTGGTATGGGACCTATGCCCGAGCTGTCGGCCTATGCTGGTGACAAGCCCACGTAGTGACCTTTGAGCTTATTTAAATTGGCTGGTTGTAATTGGACTAATAACGGGTTGGCTAATCATGCATATATGACATAGACCAGCATCTATTGTTATCATACATGATGTACGTATTTTTTCGACTGGATGATTTTCCCAAGTTCAATGATTGCATGGGTGACGAGCCCAACTTCCGCATGGATGTGCATCCCCGGGGTGATGACTGCATTCACACATCCATGCATCTAATAAGACCTGCATCATGTATTGTTTTGTATGTTTTGTTTTATAACTATGCTTACCTAATGCGGCAGTGTGTAATCTTGAGAGGAATTCATACTGAGTTGGCCACTCATCCATCAAATATATAACCGTACAGGTAGCACAGGTGACTTAAGTGATTTTCAGGTTCAGACTGATGAGGAGCCGAGTACAAGTGCCAGGAATGCACGGTCGTATTGCTAAGAGGAGTTGCGCGGTCTTACGGCTTATGTTTACATTCTCCTATTATTTTTCATGCATTAAATTATGTGAATTCTTGTATTTGTTATATCGAGACATTGGTTTGTATAAGTCATTACGAGTACTTGTACATTCTTAATGTAAATGAAATTTTTCATTATGTATGATTTATCCATTCTACGCTCATCTGCTTACTCTGAATGAATGAAATATATATATATATATATATATATATATATATATATGTATATATATATATATACTTAAATTTGACCATCCTTTAAGGTTAACACTTGGGTTTTTGGGAAACGAGTCATATACTTAAGTCCTGAAAAGTCGGGGTGTTACATGAAGTGTGTGTACTAACATGCTAATTGTTGATGCAGTTTTCTGGTGAACCCTCCTTAGACCCTTGGACACTTGCACACAATAGACAAAAGAAGAAAGGGGGACCCTATCTAACATGGGGGACCCTCTGATGCCAAAATCAGGGATCTAAATCTTTGTATAAAGTGGTTCTAAAGAAAAGAGTCACCAGTCTTTTTGAGTTTATGGGTTGTGTACCTTTCAACGTCTAGGGCCTTCCCTATTTATACAAGAGGGAAGATCACACAGTTGGGAGATCTTCTCTGTGAGAGAAAAAATCACACCGTGGAGATCTTTCCCGTTTAGAGCCCCTGAGATCCCGAAGATCTTCCTTAGATCACGGACATCCGAGATCTCCGGGATCTTGACCTTATCTCCCAAGATCTTCGGGCCATTTACTTTAAATAAGGCTAGACGTTAGTCGGGAACCGATAGGCCCATCGAATCCTTAGGCAAGGTCGAATGACAAATAAAGCCTCGGAGGCAGGAGATAATAATGAGGTATCAGTAGGTCAGTATTATCCCAATATTGAGTAGCATTTAGCTTCCTTTGTCGAGCCTAACGATTCTTACTAAGCCATTGTTCCGAGAAGTTCGTCGAAGGTCATGTTGACCTATGGTATTGTCAGCCCTTTTCTGCTAGTAGTTATCTTCCAAATAGCTTGGCCCATTGGTCCATGCTGGTTGTTAGTTTGCCCTCTTATCATGGGTCACTCTATTTTTCCCCTAACAGTAAACCCCCTACTTTTGCATTGGCTGTACAGATTCGAAAAGTAGGTCGAAAGTTACTATGTCAGACTGTTCCACCATAAATGCCCAGTATGGTGGCCAACACGGGAGTTAAGGGGTATTATTAATCGTGTACGACGTAATCAACGAGGTGTGTTATGGCTCGAGGCCATGTGGGCTATCAGGCCGTCTTTTCAGTACCTAACCAACGAGAGAGTGACACGTGGCCATTTCTTGGTAACAGGGTCAAGCGACGAACCGTGTCACGCCATGTGTCGAGACAAGGTAGTCGAAGGGGTGTTGTACGAGGTTCGCATTAATGGGGGCGTTTGATTGCCACCACGTGGCTCCCCAATATAAGGAGAACCATAATCCTTTCAAAGACCCAGTTGGATCTCTTTCCCCTTTAATCATATTCCTTAGCTTGCAGAGGCGATTCCTTACGACTAGACTTTATGACATTGCCAACGGCCGGGCAACGTCTTTTTTCCCAGTGAGCTCCGCTCTTTAATTCACCTCCTCCCTTTCTTCTTTTTTCTTCCATAGCACCATTTCCCGATAGTTGTTGGGCTAACTGCCATGTCAAATTCACCTAGCTCATGGGAGAGCATCTTCGACAGTGACAGTGGGTTAAGTAGCCTTCGCCCGATGTCAAACCCACCGTTGCCGTTGGTGATGATGAGTGACGCCGATTTTCGGGTGTCACGAGCACTAGAAATGTCCCGGGCAGAGTAGCCAATTAGGGTTGAGCGTGACTCGCATGCTGAGGGGGGACATAGGAAAATCTGTAGGGGAGGATGAGGAGGAGGGGTCCCATGAGGTCGTCCCTCGATGAGGCGGACCAAGTTCGAATTAAACAGGGGTACCATATACCCGAGTTGATCGAGCTCCGAGTCCCTTCACCAAACAAGCTACCAATTTATCCTCCAGAGGGAGCAATTGCCATCTTTCAGGTCGGCCTTCAGTGCAGCCTGAGGCTCCCTTTACAGGGGATAGTAAGACGGGTACTTGCTCGTCTGGAATTGGCTCTGGGACAGTTAATCCCCAATGCTTGGAGGGCATTAATCGGTTGTTCTGTCCTTTGATTTGACCTCAAGCAGTGGACCTTACCGTCAACGAGTTTCTCCATCTGTACCAAGTGAAGCCCAATAAATTTCATAAGGGTTGGTACTACATTTCTGCTTGGAGGGGGACCAAAGGAGGTATGGTCACTGATGTAAGACCCGTATCGTAGACCGTACAGTTCCGTAGACTCCCGCGGTCCTCCCTGTCGAATTCCAGCGACCCATGATCTATGCGTTTGTGCGCGATCCTAAGTCACACCCTGTCAACCCAAGCCAACTCGACTTGAGACTTGTACCCTTGCGACAGCGCCGTTGCCGCGGTTCCAACGCCGCGACTTGCGCACCAACGCGATACCCAGGCCAGAAGTTGTGGGCCCGCGTTTATTTCGAGAAAATGTCGTGCATTTGCAAAACCCAAGAGAATCTCTACCAAACTTCACATTAATCAAGTTAAGTACCATCCCATACCTAGGCATCCCATTTTCACCAACAAGGCATGGCACCCATTCCTCTCTCACCCAAAAGTCAACAAGCACCATGCCCTCCATGTCATCTCTCCTTACAGCACCACTCCTCTCTCTCATTTCTCACTCCATTCCAAACAACCAAAGAGAAGCAACTGTCCAAGCATTTCCAAGATTTGTCAAGTGTGGCCCACTTTCTACCCCTCTCATCTCTCATCCTAGCCCTTCAATCTCCATCATCCTCCATCAAAGTTGAAGCTTAGGAGCCAAGGATTCCAAGGAGCTAAAGAAGAAGGCAATCGGTGGGTGTTCGTAGCGCTAGATCTTAATTTTTATTTAGGGTCCACATAATTTTAGGGCCCATCTTAATGTATGCATTATAATTGCTAGAGGAGCTCATAGTGGCAGAGCTCCTCCGCTACACGTCTCTCTCTCTCTCTCTCTCTCTCTCTCTCTCTCTCTCTCTCTCTCTCTCTCTCTTTCTCTCTCCCCTGATTGTATGGCCCACCGACGATGCAAGTATTTTATCCACCGCCACCCGCTAGCGATGCCCACCTTGTTGCCCGTCTGTTTGGATAGGCCCAGATGGAGGGAAAATACAAATATCAGCCTGCTTCAAAGTAGTGAGCCACGTACACGTGGACCCCACTATGTGTACATGGGTTATCCAGGCCGTCCGGACCATGGGTCCCTCATGTGGTATGTGTTAAATCCATACCGTCCAGGGGCCAGGGCGGTGGGGCCTACCTGGATGCACGTGTGGCATCCACACCGTCCAGTAAGGACGGTGGGATCCACCGTGATGTAAGTGTTTTATCTATGCTGCCCAGCAGCCATGGGCCCCACCCACGTGGGACCCACCTTGAGACATGTTTTATCCAACCATCCATCTGATGGTACCCCACCATGATGTATCTATTAAATCCCAGCCGTCCATCTTTTGGACTGTGGTTCAGCAGCCACCATCTAGGTAGCTACTGCATTGACATCACAAGTTCTTTGGACCACCATGATGTATGTGTTTATATACCCACCATCCGTCTGTTTTTGGCTAGATGTGGACCCACCCCACACGTATGGGGGTGGAGCCCACCTTAATTTATTTATTGTATATCAGCACCATCCATTTGGACGGGTTGTGTGGGGCGCACCATGATGTATTGTATTCCAAGCCTTCCATCCATCTGGACGGTACTGTGGGATGCACCTTGATGTATCTAATCCATCCAGCTGTCCATCAGGACATTTTACTGGGTGGGGCCCACCTTGATGAAAGTGTTGTACATTCACACCATCCGTCTGTCCTGTACAGGGACGTAGGACCCTCATGAGATGTGTGGTTTTTCACACCGTTCATCCAACTAAGGAGATTCAAATCTCAGGTGGAGCCTACTTGGATGAAGGGAAATAGATATATAAGTTTGATCCAAAGCTCTGGTGGGCCACCACGTGGACCCACCTTGATTTATGTATTTTATCTCCACCGTCCATTTGGACGGTGGGACCCACCCACGATGCATGTGTTGTATCCATATCATTAAATCATCAGTAGAGATCGTTTTGCAGCATTACAATTAGAATAAGATAGATATAAATTTCAAGTGAGACCCACCATTATATATTTCATCCACGTTGTCCAGCAGTCATGGGTCCCAACGTGATGTATGTGTTGTAATCCATACCGTCCAGCCATGGATGGTGGGACTCATATGATGTATGTGTTTTATATCCACTCCATCCGTCCGTGTTGCTGGATGTGCAGGGCCCACCCACTGTACATGCAAGGCCCACCTGTTGTATGTGGAGGGCCCGTTGTGGCCGTATGTGAGGCCCACTTAATTACGTACATGAGGCCCATGTATGCGGCCATTATGATGCATGAGGCCCATTGTGATTTGTATTAGGCCCATGATATATGGCCCACTTGATGTATATGAGGTCCTTGTATAAGGCCCATTGTGATATGTATTAGGCCCATGTGATACGACCCGATGTGATGTATATTAGGCCCTCGTGTGAGGCCCATTGTGATGTATATTGGGCTCTTACATGAGGCCCATTATATTGTATGTGAGGCCCTTATGTGAGGCGATGGGCCCCACTATATGTTTGGCCCTATGAGGGCCACTCCTTGGGAGCAATGTTGGTTAAATGTCTATATTGATGGGCAATGATGGTTAAATGTCCACATTGTGACCTTCCCTTAGGCCTCATTAGGCCCATCCTTGATATGAGGAGAGTACATCATCATCATATGACATACTTAGTATAGTTCCACGATCCATGCCCATGCGCATCATATGTATACTTGATATGAGGAGTGATTGATCATAGCACATGCCATTAGGCGGATTATTATGGGACTCCTTGAGAGACGAAGTTACCTCACATGAGAACACGGTACACGTAGGTTTAATGCACGACTGGATGGTATGACTCATGCATCCACCATAAGCCCTAGCGACATCAGGGTTGCGGCCTCCACAAGCATGTCATGGTTAGCTAGATGGGACACCGAAAATGTTTAGTTCAAGCATCTGGGCAGTTGGATGTTCGTGGGTGAAAGTCCTTAAACCTCCATAGCCAGGAGACGCTCCAACGTCTAGACCGAGTGGATATACATGAGCGCCCGAGTGCCGAATACCAGTAGGCCCATCTCCTACTGTTTCGTGGCCAGTTGGAAGGAGGTGTGGCCTTATCCGCTCAAGTGAGGGGGCTGTAAGCTAGGCTGAGTTTGACCGGCTCCCAAATGAGTCTGCTATCGACGAGCCGGGTAGGCATTGGTATACTGCTAGCAGGCGGGTAGTGAATTGTTTTCCACTTGCATGGCTGTGCGGCTAGGAAGGCGACAGCCAGTGTAGAGTGTAGTAGACCCCGGTGATATTCCAAGGATATACATTACTGATCTATGGACTTATTAAGCAGGAGTTGTATACTCATCATTTTACTCATTCATTCATTCATTCACTATCCACTCGGGCTAGTGGTACGTAACTAATCGCTATGAGTACCTTCGCAATGGCTAGGATTTCGATTGGGGCGCCCGACTAACCTGAGATCAGAGTTTACCACATTGAGTCTAACTATCCAAATTTAAGTATGAGACTGGTTTAGGTAGAAGTCCCTTGTGATGGACCCTGTAGCCTACGATACTACGTACTATCATCCTGACTTCACACTCCAGCTTGGTCATTTCATTCACACCACATATTGCATTGCATCCTTAGCACATTGCATTTGGTTTACTATGCTTCTATATTGCATAGCCTAAATAAGGTTGATGGTATTATGGACTTTCCAAGATTTGCATATTGTATTGTTCCTCAGTATATGATATTAGCTTACTATTTCTCTGCATTGCATAGTTGATCTACATTGCTTCCTTAGTATATGATATTGGCTTATTTTATTTTTACATCGTATAGCCTGAATAAGGCTGATGGTATTTATGGACTTACCAGCTGTAAGACCCGTATCTTAGCCCGTATCGTTCCGTCTGTCTCTGCAGTCCTCTCGGTCAAATTCTGGCGACCTCGCGATCTGTTATCGGCATTTGCACGTGATCCTGAGTCCTGTCCTGTATATCAGAGTTGGCTCGACCCGAGACTTGTACCAGTGCGACCGCACCGTCGTCGCGGTTCCGATGCCGCATCTTGCGCAGTGAGGCGATGCCCGAGCCAGGAGATGTGGGCCCGCGTTCAATTCGAGGAAAACAATGCACTTTGCGAATTTCGATAGAATCTCTACGATATGTCTCATCAATCACATCAATCATAAGTCAAGTACATCCCATCACAAGCCATCACTCACCCTTACCTCTCCTTACCCAAAGTCAATCCAACCCACGCTTAGCCCATTCTTTTCTTACAAAAGTAAAAAGAACCCATCCCTTTCCACTTCATCACCACTCCTCTCTCTCTCTCTCATTTCTCACTCTCCCAAGCAACTCCTAAGGAGAGGAAACGTCCAAGCTCTTCATGAGAAGAGCCATGTGTGGCCCACTCCCACCACCCTATCTCCCATCTCCACCGTTGAAAGAGCACTTTTGGAGCATTGGAAGGCTATAGAGGAAGAAGAATGAGAGGTGAGTACTTCTTTCTCTCTCCTCCCTCTTTTTCAATATTTTGATGCGATGATGTGGCTATGTGGCCCACCTAAATGAATCCCATCTTGACGAATGTCTTATCCAAACCATCCAAGCCATGTGGGCCCTACCCTCTGGATGATGTGGAAACATATGTATCAGATTGATTCAAATCAAGTGGACCATGTCCACATGGGACCCACCAGCCATGGTCCCCACACATGGGACCCACATTGATGTTATATATACCCACGTCGTCCGTCTAACGTCCAGGGATGCTGGACGTTGTTTTACTGAGAAGGCAGTGGGCTTACTAGCCGTCTTTTATATATATATATATATATATATATATATATATATATATATATATATATATATATATATATATATATATATTTTAAGGTTTGGGATGGGCTGCTCTTACAGGCCCCACCTTGGTGTATGATTTCAATCCAAGCCGTCCATTCCTTTCCCTAGCTCATTTTAGGCGTTGAGCCGAAAATTGAAGCTGATCCAACTTTCAGGCAGGCCACATTTTCACCGTTTAAATGCAATTAAAATTTTCTACACTCTGAAAGATGCCCAATATTGGGCTTGATAGATTTCTTATGGAGTATAGGACCCATTGGGTGGGGCGGATGCTTCCGATGCCGGCCCCATACGTGAAAAACCTTAGAAATTGAGTTTTTCAAAAAAAAATAACAAACATAAGCAGTAGGCGCTACTGCTGTAGGCGCAGGCAGCGCTTGCGTCATTACGGGTGGGCAGAAGGCAGGGACCCATGGCCCCTGTTGTGGGCCCCACCATGATGTATACTTGATATCCACACCGTTCATCAGGTGGGCCACTCCCCCAAGTGGACCCCCTCCAAAAATCAGCCTGATCTAAGACTTAGGTGGCCCACATCACAGGAAACAGTGGGGGTCTAACGGCTACCATTGGAACCCCTTCTTGGGTCACCACAGAAGTTTCGGGTCAATAGGAAATTTGTTTTTCCTCCCATCCAGGTCAGCGTGACCTTACCAACAGGTTGGACGACATTTAATCATTATGGTGGGCCCCACGTGGAACCCACCAGTGATGTATGTGTTTTACTTACACCGTCCACACCTGGACGATGGGACCACCCCACGTGTGGGGATGATGTGTGTGCGTGTGTGTCTATATATATATATATATATTATATTGTATATATTATTATAGATTTTTATTATATTATATAATATGTACATGATGGTGGGCCTTCATGGGACCCACCATAATGCATGTGTTGCATCCAAGCTATCCATCCATTTTGAAAGCTCATTTCATGGCGTGAGCTAAAGAATAAGTCAGATCTATAGCTCATGTCGACCCCGGCCTTGATGCATGTGTTGCATCCAAACCGTCCAACCATTTGGCAAGCTTGTCTTATTAGGCTTGAGACTAAAAATAAGTCAGATCTAAAGTTCAATTGGACCCCACCATTTAAGATAGTGGACAATGACGTCCACCATTCAAAATTTCTAAGGGCCATGGGAGTTACATATTAAGCCGATATTTGTTCCACTTCATCTATCATTACATAATTTATGAACATGTTGGATGGGAAACATATGTTATGGTGGACATTAGGAACTTAAATGGTGGAAATTATTATCACCACTTTTATTTGGGTGTGGCCCGTTTGATATACATGGGGCCCATTGCTATGGCCCATTTGATGTACGTATGACCATGTGAGGAGGCCCATCTTGATGTATTGTGGCCCGTCCAGTGGGGCCCACCTTAATGTATAGGAGGCCCATGTTATGAGGCCCACTTTGATGTATTTTGTGGCCCATTTGTCGAGCCCACTTTGATGTATTTTGTGGTCCATTCGAGGTGCCCATCTTGATGCATGCACTCCTTATTCACATCGTCTAGCAGCTACTGGATGGTGGGGCCCTCCTTACTATATGATATTATATATGTTGAATAAGCATACCGTCCATATGCAGTGTGGGCCAGCATGATGTATTTATTTATCCTCACCGCCCAATCTCTGGCCGTGGGATGTGGAACCCGTGTGACATATGTATTTCGTTCCATGTAGTCCATCTGTGTGAGGCCCACCTTGATGCATCCGTTGTACACATGGATCCCACATGATATATATGTTTTTATATCCATACTGTCCAACTATTTGGATGGGATGCACCATGATGTATTTTTTATCCACGTCATCTAGGGCAGGCACCCCATTATGATATATATAGGGCCCATGGGTTGAGGCCCATTGAGATGTATTCAAAGCCCATTTGGTAATGCCCATTGTAATGCATTTGGAACCAGTGAGCAGAGCCCATCTCATATGTTCCACCCTAACCGTCCAGGTCATATAGGGCCAGCCTCGATGTATGTTTTATTCACACCGTCCGTGGGATGTGTGACCCACTAGATGTATACATTCTATCTCCACACTAACCATCTAGTGGGGCCCATCTGCTACATGTGTAGGGCCTACCTATTGTGCCTTTGTATAGCCCATTGATGCAACCCACTTGATGTGCATGAGCCCCATTAGTGCGGCCCATTGATGCAAGGCTCGTTATGATATGGTAAAGGCCCATGGTTGAGGCCCATTAGGATGTGTTTATGGCCCATTTGGTAAGGCCCACAGAGATGTATTTTCGGCCCTTGGGTTGAGGCCCATTGCGACGTATTTTCGGCCTGTATGTCGTGTCCCATTATGACATGTTTCCAGCCCAGTTATCGAGGCCCGACTTGATGTGAATAAGGCCCATTAGTGTGGCCCACTTGTTGGATTGACTCCCATTGATGCGGCCCAATGATGCGACCCACCATGATGTGCATATGAGGCTAATGGTGCGGCCCAATGTATTGACCCACCGTGATGTGGAGGCTCACGTGTTGTATGTGTAAGGCCCACCTATGATGACTATTTGAGGCCACCTGTTGGATATTTGGGCCCACCTTATGTTTAACTCTACATCGGCCACTACTTGGGAGCAATGTTGGTTGAATATCCACATTGATGGACAATGATGGTTAGACGTCATCATTGTAACCCTCCCTTAGGCCTTGTTAGGCCCATTCTCTTCGTGGGTTAACCCAAATAAGTGGGCCCCATTCACCATGGACAGATGGCTTCGTGCTATCGGATTGATATAACCACGGCCGAGAGCCGATCTTTACATTATTGTTGATTAGTTGTCCATCTATGGACCCCGCCTTGTTTATACATGTTGATTATCGGTACCGATTATCGAGGCCGATCCCGAGTGTCGATTCCGAGTATTGAGGCCGAATATCGAGGCCGATTGTTGAGGCCCAATGCGATGTATATGCGGCCTGTATTTGAGGACCGTTGTGATGTGCATTCAGGCCGTGTTTAAGGCCTAATATGATATATATGAGGCCTATGCGATGAGGCCCATTGGGATGCATTTGAGGACCAGGCTATGGAGCCCATTATGATGTATGTTAGGCCCATGAGAAAGGCCCATTGTGATGTATTCATGGCCCATTCGATGTATTCGAGACCCATGTGTAAGGCCCACATGTCATGTATTTGAGGCCCGTGAGCAGGGCCCGCCTGTTGTGTATGTGTGTCCCTTGAGTAAGGCCCACTGTGTTGCATATCAGGCCTTTGTATGAGGCCTTGGGCCCATTATATGTTTGGCTTTATGTGGGTTCCTTGGGGGCAATGTTGGTTAAATGTCCACATTGTCGAGGTCGATTGTCGTTGCCGGTTATTGATACCGGTTATGAGTATGTCATAGCATAACATCATGATACATGCCCATACGCATCATCTGCATGTTTGTTATGAGATGTGGTTGATCATTGCATATGTCATTGAGCATGTTGTTATGAGACTCCCTGATAGGCGGAGGTTATCTCACATGAGCACTTGGTATGCGTAGGATTGATGCATGACTGGATTGTATGACTCATGCATCTCGCATTATGATTATTGTACGCCCTAGCGACATCAAGGTCGTAGCCTCCACAGGCATATCGTGGATGGCCAAATGGGACATCGAAAATATTTGGTTCTAGCATACAGGCGCCATAAATGTCCCTGGGTGAAAATCCCTAAACCTCCGTGGCCAGGAGACGCCCCAACGTCGAGACCGAGTGGATACATGAGCACCCGAGTGCCGAATACCAGGAGGCCGCGTCTCCCACTGTGTCGTGGTCGGTTGGGAGGGGTTGTGGCCTTACCCGCCCGAGGGTAGGGGGCAATACTAGGCTGAGTTTGACCAGCTCATGAATGGGTCCGCTATCAACGTACCGGATAGATATTGGCAGACTATTGGTCAAGCGCATAGTGAGGTTTCTTACGCTCACTTGGACTGTGTGGCTAGGAGAGCGACAGTGCCATTTGGAGTGTACTAAACCCCGGTGATGATCCCAGAGATGAATTGTACTGATATGTGAGTTTAGTGAGCAGGAGTTGCATACTCATTCATGCATTCATTTCATTCACTATCCACTCAGGCTGGTGGTATGCAACTATTTGTTACGTGTACCTTCACAATGGCCAGGATTTCGGTTGGGGCGCGTGACTAACCTGAGATCAGGAGTTTACCACATTGAGTCTGACTATCCAAATTTAAGTATGGGACTGGTTTGGATAGGAGTCCCTTGTGATGGACCCCATAGCCTGCGATAATACGTACTATCATCCCGACTTCACACTCCAGTATGGTCATTCCATTCACACCGCATATTGCATGACATTCGCGGCATATGGCATCTTAGGTTCTTATGTCTCTGCATTTATATGGTCTAGGTACAGCTGACGCTATTTGTGTTGTTCATCAGGGATGTATATTCCATTACATCCTCTGCATTTGATATTTGGCTCTCTTGGACTCCTCATTTGCATAGTTGATTTGTTTTGCGTATTCTAATGTTGAATGACTCTGATCTTGTCAGTATTTCTGCTTATTCCGACATTGTATGATTTATGGATTACCAGTATTTTCGGTATTGTATGACCATGACATTGTATTGAATACTTGACACTTACCTTGGGCACACACTTACACCACTCTCTAAGCTTTCTATAAGCTTATGCACGATAGATGCGTGCAGATGATGATAGGTTGCAGCAGTGTTGAGCTTGGAGCGTGCGGCGGTCTTCTGGAGCTTGATTTTTGATTTATGTATTTTCCTTTCAGCATTGTATTCAAATGTTTATATTAGTGGATATGTGATGATGATGTTGCCTTTGTGATTTGGGTATGCTTGTGGTTATGCTTATTACGAGTTAAATGTATAAAAAAAAATTCTCCTTGTAGCATCCCAGGATCAGAATCTGGCATATGGACGCTAGGAGGCGAGAATGGGGTACTGCGGAGGTTGTTAGCGCCGGATTCGGCGATCGAAAATTTTGTGAGCTCGGTTTTCGAGTTTGGGGCGTGACACCAGCATATTTCTGCATTGCTCTGATATTGCATTTTTGGCACTTATATTGTGCACACACTTACACCACCCTCTAAGTTTTCTATAAGCTTATGCACGATAGATGCATGCAAGTGGCGTTACGTCACAGCAGCGTTGAGCTTGGAGCATGCAGTTATCTTTTGGAGATTTGATTTTTGATATATGTATACTTTCCCTTTCAGCACTGTATTCAACTATTTATATTAGTGGATATGTGATGATGATGTTGCCTTTGCGATTTTGGTAAACTTGTGGTTATGCTTCTTACAAGATAAATGTATGTTGGAAAATCGTCCTTGTAAGATCTCAAGATCGAAATCTGGCGTATGGGTACTGAGAGCCGAGAATGGGGTACTACGGAGGCTGTCAGCGCCGGATTCGATGATTGAGAATTTTGTGAGCCCAGTTTCCAAGTTTGGGGTGTGACAACCGATGTCCTGACCTCCAATAAAAACTGAAAGACAAGTGGTTCTCGGCTTCTGGTAGTTGGGAAGTTCCGAGCTTGACTTTGCGTTGTATCTTGGTTCCCACCGTATTTACTGATCCAGGTCAGCTCTCCTTGTACTTAGCTCATTTTCAGTCGTTTCTTAATTGATCAGTCTCTAGTGTTTTCCTAATAGTTCATACATGTCTTTAATGTAGATATTCCTAAATACCCTTCTCTCCTCGGAGACGAATCTCTTGCTCGGATTCAAGGAGCGAGGTCGTTAGGAAAGGAAGATCGATCTTGGAGAAGGCTTCTCCAACCAAAGCTTTTGCTAGAATCAAGCCTTGATACCGAGCTCACGGGTAAAAACCTTTGCCGACCTGTAGGACTTAGAAAAAATTTTGTAAATTTGTAACTAACTCTTCTTCCATCCCGATGTAGATATGTCTGAAGCTCACTCCTTGCTGAAGCCTGTCATCAAGCGCAAGGCACCTTCTCTCGAAGAAACCGTGACAGAGAAGAAGACGAAGAAGAAGAAGACGACCTCCAAGAACATGGGGAGAGTTGGTCCCTCATCTCCCACTATTGTGGAGACTGAAGAGGAGATGGCAGCTGCAAAGCCTGCCCCCATTGTTGTTGAGGCGACAGTTGAGGCGATCATCCGCGAGGAGGCCCCTCCCGGGGAGGTCCAGGGGGCTGTCGAGCCTTCTGCTAAGGCTCAACCCGTAGAGGCTAGTGAGGCTAGCGTGCCTTCTGAGGCTCGGGAGGGAGGAGAACGTCCTTGCAGGATAGTTAGTGAAGTCATAGGGGAGTTCCTTCCTAGGGTGGACCGGAATCTGCCCAAAAAGGAATTCTTCCACACACTAGACTTCACCCTAAATGCGATTCTCGCGTCCACGACAAAAAGTTTCCTCATAGTAAGAGAATCCTTTAAGTATTCATCATTTTTCCATTTTTCTATTTATCTTTTGACATCTTTTCTTGCTCCTTTGGCAGTTCACCCCTTGCATGCTGAAGGTGCACCATGATATTGTGCACTTGCGAAAGGTGGCGTGGGAGAGCGAGCAGAAGTTTTTATAGAAGGGGACTGAAGCCGAACAGTTTTGGGCTACAGCTCTTAGGATCGATCAGGCCCGTTCTACCACAGAAGCTCGTTCTTTGGCCCTAGCGGCCGAACTAGAGGCGACGAAGAAGTTTCTTGCCAAGGCTTTTGACAGGTCGGCTCGATGAGAGGCCAAAAATGGGGAGCTGAAGGTGAAGCTCAATGGAGCTGAGGTGAAGCTTACGAAGGTTGAGGTAAAGGCTCTGGCAGCTATCTCTTCAGCTCGAGAGGCCGTCGTCAAGGAGTATAAATCTTCTAAAGAGTGTTCCGAAGATAGAGATACCATGTATCGGATGGCCTTCACAAAGTGCATCGAAGAAGTTAAGGAGGCCTTTCCAGAGTTAAACCTCTCTGGCTTCGAGGATGTTGACTCTGAATCCAAAGCCTCCGCCAAAGATGCACCCTCTGAGTAGCCCCTCGAGGCTTAACGACCAGCCCTCCTTGTAATTTTGTGAATCTTCAATTCAATATGCTCTTCGGATCTTTCATCAACACAATTCACTTTTGGCAAAAATACTTGTGTGCGAATTTATTTATCTTTTTTTTAGATAGACCGAATTAAGTAGATTGATCGGATTGAGTAGATTGATCGGCCTCTAGGAAGAGGGTCGTTCCATCGGTCACCTTAGTTTTAGTGGTCATAACTTTTCCTTAAAAGTATGGAAGTAAGAAACAAACCGCAAGATTTTCATTACTGTAACGCCTTGGATTTCGAGGGTCGAGCAAAGCTCAACTCCCGAGATCCAATGCATCACTTATGCAACATAGATAATGATGTTTAAATGTTGTCCATATTAGTTCTTTAAACATGAGTGAAATTACTCCAAAGATGGCATATCATACTTCAGAGGTAATTTGATTAGCAAGCGAAAGACTGTAACATGCATATTTGAGCAAGTAAGCGATTTACAACCTCCAGAGTATAAGTATATAACTGGGCTGAATGTTTACATGTATTGTTTCCAAAATCTACAAATTGGCAAAACATAAAGTGTCTAACTAATCCGTAACCCTATAATCCCGGCGACGCAGCTCTAGGTCTACACAGACCCGCCTGAGAGCTGTACGTAGGAGAACTCCTCCTCGTCTAAGAAATCCGGCTCCATCGTGTAAGCCTCATCGTCATCTACAACTAAAATAGAGTCTGGTTGGTGTTTTAAAACACCGTCCCAGAGTGGGAGTGAGTGATCAACTCAGTGGTACTATAGGGCAAAGGTTAATATGTTATCAATTCAACCAAGTAGTAATAATAAAGCAATACAGCAATCACTTCCTAATTACTCTTGTTAATACAGGAATGATATGCAGTAATGATGCATGCCCTCGCTTGCACTCCCTTAGTGACTTCATCTAACAATCGTGCACGGTAAACTCCCTAAATGTGTGCTTCCTCGCCAAAGCACATGCAATGCGGTGCATGGTCGTGTTAGCCAAGTAATTGATTAGGCTTATTCATACAGCAGATTCGGGAAGCTAAGGTACCTCCCTTTATATCATTAACCCAAACAGGGATCCATCTAGGGTCGTCAATCCTAGTTAATCACATACGATAAGCAAGTTGTAGGGCATCACCCCTAATGAAAACAGTTGATAGGTAAATTCAAGTGTTTATACTCGAGGTCACTATGGGAGGCTCATCACCTGAAGGTAGGCCGACAGCTCGAATACGATGTCCCATACACCACCATATTCGGCTCACGAGTTTGGGTTGCTTACTGGACACTACGGGGAGGCTCGTCACCCCAGCGTAAGCTGACAGCTCAACCATGGTGTCCCAAAGACTACCATGCCCGGCTCATGAGTCTTAGCGGATCTTGGTACCATGGTTGAAACGGGCTTTACATTGGTAAGCGGTACCTTAGATTCAAGCAGTAGCGTCCATACATGGTAAACACACAATAGGCCAATCGAGTTATTTGACAAGTTCGATTGGTACGAGCGTACATTGAATTAATCGACATTGAGCGCATAAGCACTCCACGTGGCCTAACCACTGTCGACAATCACCGTACGGCTTGAATTCATCGAACATATCCAATATGGCGAAACTAGTTCGGTCACTCAATCGGGAATCGTTACCGATTGCCTGTACTACATAGTAGTCCCAATCATACTGAAATGCAATAGGTAGTCATGTATGTTAATCATAACAGCATTTAACAAAAACTTCAACAAAATTCTCATGTGAGCATTTTATCAAACACATTGAACATATTGTTATATATATGCATTTCATCCATAAATCACATAGTAGCAATTTACATTACATGAAGGAAACTATAAATATGGATAAGGTAGTTGAGAATCCTATCTCAACACCCTTATTAAAAGCGATTCATCAAACAATTACTCATTTAGACATTTTATCAAACACTTAGATTACACATTACTACATACATGAACTAAATTAGTTATAGCATATATTATGGCAAATCCTTTCATAAAGGAGTTATCATACATACGACAAACATGTATTCTACATTAATAGTCATGGCAAGCACAAATTATAATTACCATTTCATTCAAACATTTCAACAAACACCTATAATGCATTATATATTCACATAGTTCACACACATGTATAATTTATCGAATACATCATAACTAGGATCATATGGTAGTAATCAAGTCAGACATAAATCATTACTGACATTGAAAGACTTGAAAACCATAACCTAAATGTTTATAGCTCGCACCTTTCATTGGATTGCTCATTTTGAACTCGGTTCGAATCCAACGCTCCCGTCTACAGAACAATGGTTACCTAAATCACAAAATAGGTTAGCTATTTCATCGATTCCTCTATTTGGATTCCTAAATCAAGATTAGGGTTAGGATTTCTTACCTAAATCAAAGTTGGAATGGCTCGTGTAGCGATGGTGGGGTGGCGATTCGGTACGTAGAGTAGTGGGAGTGAATCCCAGCAACGATCTCCTGAACTCTCACTCTACTCCTCACTCTTTTCTCCTCTTTTCTCTTTTCTCTCACCTAGGGTTTGAGAAATTCATATGAGAGATGAGTGGGATGGTTTAAGGGCCTTATATAGGCTCAGAAGTGATGTAAATGGCCCTAGGGCAATGATATACTTGGGTTATAGCCAAAGGGCGACAGTTTCTAACGAATGAGGCTCATCTGGAGGTCCATTACCTGTCTATGTCATAGAGTAAGTTCCCTAACAATGGATCTAGGTCAGGTTATGATTTCGGTACGATCGGATTAGTGGATCGACCGTGGAGGACTCGTATCAGATCAATGGTCGTTGTCACTCGATCAGGGCCACAAGTATACGGATAAGAGCCGGGAAATTTTCCTAATCCATGAGTGAAGTTTGGTCAAAATCTGACGGTCTGAAGTCTTCAATTTCACTCGCAAGCAAACGGTCCAATTCACTTAAGTGCTGGTTCACTTTCTAAAGATAATCGCATTTCTCACACACTTCGCTCAAGGCTCAAGTTGTGCGTTTTTGGATACTATTTGGGCTCGATTCCCGCGTTGGTTGTCAAGCCCAATAAGACGGTCGTAACCCTATAGTTTACCGGGTTTTGGGATTTCCTCGAGGTTTTCATGTAATTTTGAGTTAGCGATTTTAATGGTTTTGGGTCATGTAGTTCGTATAGATAATGGTTCAAGCTAACCCACCGATTAACTTAGTTCAGCACTTAATTAATTTTCGTCTAATTTCCACAGTATATGATCTTTAGGGATTTTTGCCTAAAGTGGTACTCAGGTCTTTGTATGAATTTTTTTGAGACGTTACAATATAACCCCTTTAAGAAAAATTTTGTCCCCGAAATTAGTACCTTTTCATACTTCTCGAGGATCTGAGGGTAGTTCTTACGGACTTCGGCTTCTGTTTCCCAAGTAGCCTCTTCCTCAGTGTGGTGAGTCCATAATACTTTCACAAGTGGGATAAGTTTCTTGCGTGGCACCTGTTCCTTCCTATCCAGAATATGTGTTAGTCGCAGTACATAGGTAGCATCTTCAGTTAGCTGCACCTGCTCCCACTTGATAATGTGAGTGGGATTAAGAACGTATTTCTTCAGCATGGACACGTGAAATGCGTTGTGCACGCTGGCGAGTGGTGTGGGCAAAGCGAGACAGTATGCTACCACACCCACTCGGTCTAGAATCTGGAATGGACCGATAAATCGCGATGTGAGTTTCCCTTTCTTGCCGAAACGGAGTACTCCCTTCATTGAGGGAAACCTTAAGAAACACATGGTCCCCAACTTTGAATTCCAACTACCACCGTCGTGTATCGGCGTAACTCTTCTGTCTTCTCTAGGCTGCAAGAAGTCGACGCCTGATAATATCAATCTTTTTTGAGGTTGCCTGAACCAAATCTAGGCCAATCAGGCTCTTCTCACCAACTTCCACCCAACAATGTAGTGCTCGACATGGGCGCCCATATAATGCTTTGAAGAGGGTCATGCCAATGCTTGCTTGGAAGCTGTTGTTATAAGAAAACTTAGCATAGGGAAGGCAGTCATCCCAACTATCCTTAAAACCAAGCACACATGCTCGCAACATATCTTCAAGTATATGATTTACCCATTCCATCTACCCATCGGTCTATGGGTGGAACGCGGTACTGAACTTCAATTTCACTCCCATTGCCTCCTGGATTCGAGTCCAAAAAATAGACGTGAATCGCGTGTCTCAATCCGACACAATCTCTATAGGCACTCCATGTAGTCGTACAATCTCCTTGATGTACAACTTGGCTAAATCATCTACTGAGTTTGAAACTCTAATCGAGAGGAAATGAGCCGATTTCGTCAATCGGTCCACAATCACCCAAATGGAGTCATGTCCCTTCCTCGTCTTTGGTAACCCGAAAATGAAATCCATAGATATGAAGTCTCATTTCCATTTAGCTATCGGCATGGGCTGAAGTAAACTAGGAGGTCAGCGATGCTCGGCCTTGACCTGCTGGCACGTGAGATAACAGGATACATAATCTGCTATATGGGCCTTCATGTTGTCCCACTAATACGAACACTTCATGTCTCTATACATTTTCGTACTACCCAGATGTATTGTCATCCTTGAATTGTGAGCAGTGTCCAGGACTTCCTTTCTCAAGTCATGGAGATTCGAGACGCATAGGCGGCCGCGATATCTCAACCCTTTATTAAAGCCAACCGTCCATTCGGAATCTTCACTGTCACTCACTCATTTTCTCATTTTCATCAATAGTTCATCTTCCTTCTGAGCCACAATGATTCGGTCATCGATAAGTGGTTGTACGTGGATGTGTGTGACGCTCTCGAACGGCTCCTCTGCTGTAAGCTTCTGTTCGAAGTCTCGCACAAACTCAACTATATTCGATTCTTCTATCATCAGCGGAGCTAAAAATCCTATTGTCTTCTTGCGGCTCAATGCATCGGCCACAAGGTTTGCCTTGCCAGGATGGTAGGAAACCTCAAACTTGAAGTCCTTCAAGGTTTCCATCCAACGTCGTTGCCTCATATTCAGGTCTCTCTGCGTGAATATGTACTTGAGGCTCTTGTAATCGCAAAAGAGCTCGAACTCCTCTCCGTAGAGGTAATGTCTCCAGAGCTTTAACGCGAAAATGACCGCTGCCAATTCCAGGTCATGCGTGGGGTAGTTTTCTTCATGTTTCCTCAACAGTCGCGAGGTATAGGTGATCACTCTATCCTTCTGCATAAGAACCAACCTAAACCAACACGAGAGGCATCGGTGTAGATAGTGTACTTGACCCCCTGCTCTGGCAATACTAGCATGGGTGCAGACGTCAGCTTGTATTTTAACTCCTGAAAGGCTACTTCTACTTTCTCATTCCAAGCAAATTTAAGATCCTTCCGAGTGAGTTGAGACAACGGCCCGGCTATCTTGGAAAAGTCTTTAATGAAGCGGCGATAGTAGCCAGCAAGTCCGAGGAAACTCCTCACTTTTGTAACAGAACTGAGCTACTCCTACTCCTGAACCACGGTCACCTTGGCAAGGTCCACAGTAATTCCTTCCTTAGACACCACGTGTCCTAGAAACTTGACTTCTTCCTTCTAGAAGTCGCATTTTCGGTACTGAGCAAACAACTGATTCTTCCTGAGAGTATCAAAGATTGCTCACAGGTATTCTTCGTGATCCTTTCGGCTCTTAAAGTATATCAAAATGTCATCTATAAATACGATGACGAACTAGTATAGATACGGCCGGAACACCCAGTTCATGAGGTCCATGAACATGGCTGGTGCATTTGTAAGTCCAAACGACATCACAAGGAATTCATAATGCCCAAAACTGGTTCTCTATTTTCTGCACGTCTTCATCCCTAACACGCAACTGATGATATCCGGACTGTAAGTCAATCTTTGAGAAATATTATGCCCCTTTCAACTGGTCGAACAAATCATCTATCCTGGGCAAAAGATACTTGTTCTTCACTGTCACTTGGTTCAACCTGCAATAATCAATACACAATCGCAGCGATCCGTCTTTCTTCTTTACAAACAATACAGGTGCTCCCTAAGGAGATACGATAGGCTGTATAAAACCTGCATCCAACAAATCATTGATCTGTCTCCTCAACTCCTTCATCTCACATGGAGGCATGCGATACGTCGGTAGAGAAATGGGTGTCGCACCAGGCACAAGGTCGATAGTAAAGTCGATCTCACACCGAGGAGGTAGTCCATGTATCGTTTTGAACACGTCCATGAAATCTTGGACTACAGGCATGTCCCCAAGTGTTAGACCATCAACATTCTCTAATAAGGAAGCGTAACAACTTATACGGTAAGGCCAATTGACCTGAACTTGGAAAGTAAAGGTCATGCCCTCAGGTCCATGGACTACCACAAATCTGGTATCGCAGTCGATCTCTGTCTTCATCTCGGTGAGCCAATCCATGCTGAGGATGACGTCGTAATGATGTAGCGGGGCAACAATCAGGTCAATGCACACCGTTCTGCTCCCTAAGTCTATTGAGCAATCTTTACAAAACTTAGTAGCATCAGAGAAAGTCCTTGTCGTTGTAAGGACTCTCACCCCAACCATAGGAGTAATGATCAACCCTAATCGCTTGACTGTAGTGCACGATATTATCGAAATAATGAACCCGATGTCCACCAATAGGAATACAGGTGTACCTTGAATGTGAGAAGTGACTTCAAAGGTTAAGGGCACTGCAGTTGCTGACTCAGATGCTTGAGCTGCAAGTGTATGTACACGTGCTTACTGAGAACAATTGGGTTGCTGTCATAAGTCATTGAGGCGGCCAATTTCAAGGTACAGGTGGTCAGTAAAGTGGTCGTGCTGGCAGTGTCGATCGTAGAGGTGGAGCTGATATAGCTTGCGGTAGCTGACGGTTGATCTTCTGAGGCTGCGTAAAACCATTGTCCCTCATTTTAGTAAAATAATAGGTGTCAGAATGGCCCATTTTCTTACAGTAGGTACACCACAGATCTGATCGCCTCGACCGGGTCGGTGAAGTCATAAGCCTGGGAGGCGAATCTGCACGTGGCCTCTTGCCGAGGAACGGTCGGTTCAGCAAATCAGGTCGAGGCCTCGGGCCCATGGGCATACGTGTCCGAGACAGCCTGTCTCCATCTTGCTAGGCTCACAGGGACATGTTCACTAGCTCAGCATAATTGGGAATGCTAGCACAACACATCTTCGTACGGATATCGGACCGCAGACCCTCTGAAAATCTCCGCATTCTCATCAACTCATCTACTAGGATCAGTGGAGCATATCTAGCCAGCTCCATGAATCTGTTCTCATATTCTGATATGGTCATTCCTCCCTGACGGAGGTGAAGAAACTCACCCTTCTTTTCATTATGGTAAGTGAGAGGGAAATACTTTTGTAACGTCTCGAAAAAATTCGTACAAGGCCCTGAGTACCACCTCAGGCAGAAATCACCCAGGACCAAAACCTTTAGAAATTAGGTTAATGTTAGTAAGTGTTAAACTAGAGTGCTTATGAAATTAGCACTAATCACTTTAAATATAATCTGCAAGACCCAAAACGTGTAGAATCATTGACGCTGCATTACCCTGAAATCTAGAATCCAATCCTAAACCCAGTTGCTCTCGGGAGCATCTAGAAACTCCGTATCAGACCTGGACTGCATGTCGAAAGTCCGATGACCGTAAAACTATACGGATATGACCGCATTATGGGACTTGACAACCCCTTTGGAAATCAAGTCCTAACTGTGTCTAGAAATGCATAACTTGAGCCCAGAGCGAAGTGTGTGAGAAACGTGAAAATATTTAGAAATAAAAATCTGAATTTAAGTAATCTAAGTCATGTCGCTTACGGGCCAAATATAAGGATTTAGACCGTCAAAATCTGACCTAAATACACCCTCGGATCAGGGAAAATGTCCCATGCATGGCCATGTACTTGTGACCCTGATCGAGTGCCCGTGACCGTTAAACTGAAACTGGTCCACCATGGATGATCTGTAAACCCGATCGGAACAAAAACTAAGCCTGACCTAGATCCATGGTCAGGGAGCTTAAGTCTGACCGCATGTGGAAAAGGAGCCACTAAAAGTGCTCTGTTGGACCGGAACGGTCCATATTTGGATATAACCTAAGTATACCTTGGCCTTGGGGCCATTTCCATCAAACCTTGGCCTATATAAGGACCTTAAATCCTCTCTCTCTCACCCCATACGAATTTGAGAAACCCTAGGAGAGAGAGAAGAGAAAAGAGAAAGGAAAAGAGAGAAAGTGAGAGTGAGTTGGAAGTTCTTCCTTGGATTCGATCCCGTTACTCCACGCACTTAGCCACCCTCTCTGTATCATAAATCCGGTGTTTTCGACAATGTACTTGGGTAAGAAAACCTAACCTTAATCTATTTTAGGGTTTCAGATAGTGTAAGTTATGAAATAGCTAATCTAATTTATGCTATAGGTTGCCAATCTGCTGTAGACAAAGACTTAGCTTTAAAACTGAGTTCGTTACAAGTCTACCAGCGAAAGGTGCGGACTATAAATGTTTAGGTTATGGTTTTCAAGGCTTTCAATGTCGGTTAATGGTTTATTACTGATGTGGGTGCTATTTCACATGCCAAATGCGATGTTTGTTTCGCGTTTCAGATATATATGAATTATATGGAGTTTAGGGTATTCTATACGTATGAAATCTGAACATGTGTTTGCCATGATTAATTGTCGTATGGTTATACTAGTTGTATGTGTAACAACTCCTTGGCGAAAGGATTTGTCCTAAGACATGCTATCACTAACACACGTCATGTATGTTGGAATATGTAGCCTAAGTGTTTGTAGAAATGTCTGAATGAACAAGTGTAATATATTGTACTTTATATGGGTGTTAAGAAGATATTCTCAACTACCTTAATGATGTGTATGATTTTCTCCATGTAACTTATATTCTCTGTCTGTTTTACTTAGGGATTACATATACGTGAATTCTTGTTTAAGTTGAAATTCATCAAATGCTCACATGCTTGTATGATTGGAATTGTTGATCCATTACTGTTCGAATTAGCTTGTTTGATTATCTGTTATAATTGAATGTGTTTGGGACTATGAAATAGTCCAGGTAATCTGTAACAGGTTCTGATTTGGTGGCTGAGGTTGTCACGCCACATAGGACGTGATCGATGAATCTGAGCCGTACTTGGGATGTTGGCAGTGGTTAGGCCACACGGAGTGCTTATGCACTTCATGTTGATTAACTCAACGTGCGCTCATACTAGTCGAGCTTGTCAAGTAACCCGATTGACCCGATGTATGTTCACCATGTATGGATACTACTGCTTGAATCTAAGGTACCAAACTCACCAGTGAAAACCCTTTCAACCTTGGTACCTCGATCCGCTAAGACTCATGAGCCGGGCATGGTGGTATGGGACACCGTGGTCGAGCTGTCGGCCTATGCTGGGGTGACGAGCCTCCCCGTACTGACCAGTGAGCAACCTAGACTCGTGAGCCGAATACGGTAGTATAGGACACTGTATTCGAACTGTCGGTCTACACTGATAAGGTGACGAGCCCTTTGTAGTGACCTCGAGCGTATGTTAAAACTGCGTAGAGACGACGAGCCCTTACGTAGCAACAAGAGTACACTAGGCCTGCACTGATAAGGTGACGAGCCCTTTGCAGCGACCTAGAACCGTAACATCGTATGAGATTTACTAGGATTGACGACCCTAGATTGGATCATCGTTTGGAAATTGATATAAGGGAGGTACCTTATCTTCACAATCCTGCTGTATGAAAAGGACTAATAAGAACTTAGTAATCATGTTCATGCACCGCACTGCATGTGTCATTTGGCATTGGGCAGAGCACTGAGGAAGTGACTGACATGCGTGACAGTTAGATGAAGATCGCAGAGGGAGTGCAGACGAGGGCATGCATCATTTATATATACCATTCTTGCATTAACTAGAGTACTTAGGAACGTTTGATTGTATTGCTTTATCATTACTGCTTGACTGAATTGAGAACATGTTAAGCTTCGCTTTATTGTTCCACTGAGTTGATCACTCACTCCCACATTACGGGATGGTGTTATACACACCAACTAGACTCTGTCTTAGCTGCAGATGGAGACCCAACTGATAAGGCGGAGGCAGACTTTGTCGACGATGAGGATGCCTTCTCATATATGCAGTTTTCAGGCGGGTTCGTATAGACCGTTCTGATCGGCGGGGCTTCAGGGTTATATTTATAGTGGACTATTATATTTTTGACATTTTGTAATTTGAAACAATACATATAATTACTGACCTGGCAATGCGTACATACTTTAGGGACTTATACTAGTTTATAAAGTTATACGTATTCGTTTCAGTCTTCCGCTCGCGTATTACAACTGTCCCTGGATTATGTTTTGGTGATTTGGCTTAATCTTATTCATGTTTTATGCACTAATATAGACAACATTTAATCATCATCAAATATGTTGCATAAGTGATGCATTGGAACTCGGGAGTTGGACTTCTACTCGACCCCCGATTTTCAGGGTGTTACAACTTTCCATGGAAGCGAGTCTCAAATGCGTCCCACGTCCACACGTGTCCTATGGGAACTGTTCGTAGGATGCTGTCCCACCATAGACTAGCCTCCTTCTCGAACATATAGGTAACCAGCTCAACTTGCTCTACCTCAGTGCAGTGCAGTGGCTTCAACATCTTAGAGATGCGATCTAGCCAGTATTTGGCTTCCTCGGGCCTGTGAGTGCCTGCAAAGGTTGGAGGACGAAAACGCTGGAAGCGCTCAAAAAGGCTGCTGGTATTCATATTTCTAGCAGGCTGTACAAGTGGTGCAGGCGGGACCATATTCATGTTCTGGGCAATAGCCCCCGTAATAGTGGCCAAAAACTGTTACTGCTGCTGCATTAAAAATATCATCTGCTCCAACCTATCAGGAGGAGGAGCCAACTGAGGTACGTGTGGTGTCGATGTAGACGCACGGTTCTGTTTCGGAACCGATGGTGGAGAAGGTGTTGGCCCATTGGTGGGGCCAGTGGCCGGCTGTGACTCCGGTATTGTGTTCCTATTTGGGCCCAAACTGGGGTCCGTATGGCTATCGCTCAGGGGAGGTGCCCCGTTAATGGATACGCTAAGTGCGAGACATGCTATGTTCTGAGTGTTTTTAGGAGGCATTCCCTATATACAACATAGGGTGCAACATGTGTAAGATTTAGAAAAACAATACTCAAATTTTCCCAATCATTCTACTCATTTCGATTCAAAAGGAGCTTCATGCATTTCATTTAACCAAAAATTGTCACAATACATGAGATGTAGTTTTACATGAATCATGACAAAAGATGCATGAGGGCTAAACTAACAAAAGCTTTAAACACTTAGCACACTAACATCCAACTAAGCCCAACTAAGCCTACCAAGGCTATTATAAAGGAAAACAAGAAATAAGGGAAACCCAAAGATGACTACAACATATGACTAGTTGTCCGACTCTGGTGAAGGGGGAGGCACACCCTTATCCTGCATACAGCACAGGAGAGCCTTCAGAGTGCGAGACATCCTCTTAAATTTTCATTTTAGGTAGGCGTGATTCTCTTCAATCTAAGCCATGAAGGCTTCTAAAGCGGCCCGATCACGGCGGTCCTCACGAGTAGCAGTAGGAGGTTCCCCATCTGAACCTTGGGCCTCCTCCTCATCCTCACTGCTTTTCTCATCATTTCCTTCCTCAATGCTTTCCTCTTCACTACTTTCTTCCTCTTAACTCTCTTCTTTAATTTCATCCCCGGACTTATCAAGCCTTGCTTGTCGTTACCTGGGGGCCTATGCCCATATTATTGAGTGTGCTCTCACTAATAATGTGGATCGGGGTGACGTTATCCATATGGAGTCTGAAACTGAAGTGGCGGGCAATTTTACAAATAAGTCAGCCAAAGGGAAGTGAGGCATCTCCCCGTGTAGATCGTGCAGTACCCACAATCTGAGACAAGATGAATGTAGGCAGGCATAGCTTGTCCCCCTGACCAGCTCTGTATAAGAAATCCACCATGAGCTGAGTACATTCTGTGTGGTTACTCCACCTAGGATATAAGTTATACGTAAATATGTGGTGGAGTAGGTAGAAATCGTTCATCATTTTGGTCGATGCAAGGCTATTTCCTCGCCTCTACCACTCAAGCTAGCCGTAAAGAAAATGTGTGTGGTGATTTCTTTCTCGTTCACTAGCAAGGTTCTTCTCACTAGCATGTACGACTCCACGCTCCATTCCCATGATGCAAGCCACCACATCTACACTAACTATGGCCACCTCTCTTCCCAAGGGGATAAAAAACTATAGAGGCTCCAGTAGTGGGTCCCGTATGTAGGCGTAGAAGGCCCGTACGGAGCCTCGCTCGCATGGGTATTTTTCTCAAATAGGGGACCCCATCCATTTTCCAGGAGCATGTCCATCACTGGGTATAACCCGAAAAGTCTTTCATCCATATGAGCCTCGAATACCACTTTACGGTTACGGAACTTACCAAGTTCGATGTCCCGCGGTAGAGATCTTTCGGTGGGAATCCACGGGTCAAGATCCCGCTTTGACCTTCGCTCTCAATCGATGCTAGCACTAGCCTCGGCGCTCGTCTTCTTCCTTGAATGGGTAGGGCGGCTAGGCCCGGCTTCATCCACGGACATCCTCTTCTTTCCCATAAGGGAGAGAAGTGTCGAGAGTGAGAATATGGCGGTAACTAGCTCGAAGAGCGTTATGAAAGTGGAAAAGCTTGGATATTGAAGTGAATGGGAAAGTTTAGGGATTTTGAGACACAAAGATGGGTTTGTGTGCTCAAATGAGGAGAAATGAGGGAGATAGAAGGTTGTAGGAGATGGGTTTGAGAGAATGGTGGAGGATGGGTGTGTAATGTAGAAGAAGAAGAAGCTTGAGTGTATGGAATGGAGATTTGAGAGGGAAAATGGAATTTTGGAGGGGTTTGGAGCTTGAAATGGGAGTGAAATGGAGTGAAAGAGCCAAAATGGGTTTAAGTGGAGGGCCCCACACATGTGGGTGATGGTGGTGGGCCGGTGGAACCGCCGGCCCGCCACGGCCCGGTGGAGGTCCGGGCAGCCGCCGCCGACCGGGTGATGCCGCTGCGGTCCTCTGGACTGCCGGTAGTGCCTCCGCCTGGGAGTGGTGGCCACCCCCTCCCGAGATGCCAAAATCATGTGGGGGACCCCCTGGGTCCCACTGAAAATTGGGCTTTGGGCCCCTACACACGCGTGAGGCACTTCCTCGGTCCAACTCATGCATATTCGCGCCTTTTGGCATGTTTCAAGTTTAAAATTTATCGATATATAGTTTAAACCCGTCGATTGACGGCCTAAAAAGGAATCAAAATCATTTCACATGATCTCGGACACGTACAGGTCACATTTCAATGATTAATTTCACCTGTTGGTGAAAATTAGGATCCTATGATCATTTCTACATTTTATCGCCCCCACCTAAGTTAAAGTGTGTCAAAGTGCATCGTGTTACCATAACCCAGGTCTATTTCGAGCAAGAAACAAATGCATTTGATTTAGGATATTATCTTATTCAAACATAACAGAGAGAGAATATTAAGAACAATCATCATATTTTATTAGTACTGAGTTCATTTGCATCCTCAAACATCCCTTGATTCTAAGATAGATTATTTTAGAATATACAAATTGACAAAGTTCAAATATCCAAGTCAGATATCAAATCCGGCAGCACTTCGACTTGTGATTTGATCATCTCTTTAAGAGGAATATGGCTTAAATATCTCTTCTACTGATTTCTCCTCTTGAAGCTTGAATAGAAGAAATTTGGGGCTTAGCCATTTCAGAGCATGTTGGCCCCATAACTTCACAGTTTGCAGGGCAGTCTGGTTGCATGGACCTGCGCAACCGATATGGTTTGCGCAGGTCCGCGCAAACCATCGGAGCTTCCTCTCCTACCTTCAGTCTTCCTCCTCATTTTGCTTCCTCTCTAAAATCTTCAATCGGTCCAAATGAAGAGGGGGAGGGGTATTTATAAGCCCTTGCACGTGTGGCACCTTGATTTTGGTGCCATGGGACCCACCTTTCAATGCTCGAGATCTTTTACAAAAAATCAGTCCTAAAGTCCGTCAAGCGAACCCTTGCAACTAATATTTCGGTTGCGCGGTCCCGCGCAATGGATATCTTTTGCGCGAACCCGCGCAAACCACCCTGAAATCATCTTGTTCTTCTTCTTTTCTTGTTTTCTTTCTATTTCTCAATCTTCTTTTGCTTCAATCCCTTCTTCATTTTTTATGCCTCAACAGATGCCCCCTTGATCCTTTCTTTGTTTCCCTAAAATCAAAGAAATAGGATCAAATTTCTTCATTATAACAGGGTTTACGCAGGTCCACGCAACGGAAACCCGCATACCTCACTTAGCCTCTCGGTGTATAAATACCCCGACCTTCTTTTACTCTATATTTCACTTCAGTCCGTAGCCGAACCTTTGTCTTGGTGATTCTCCTCCCCGCACAACGAACTTCTCTTGCACGTACCCTCGCAACGACTTTTGCTCTGCGCGAACCCGTGCAACAGTCCTCCCGTTCGCACAAGCCTTTTGGCCTTTGCGCTGACCCGTGCAATCAACTTTGATTGCTCGAGTTCGCAAAACCAGGACTTAGAAAAATCTTTTAGCATTTGAATTTCTTCTCTTTAAGTACTTTTAAGACTGGAAACTTCTTTTCACCATGGCCCGTTCTCCAGCTTCCTCTTCTAGAAGAAAGAACCGTCCATCCTCTTCTAGGTTGAGGCAACCTCTTCTTCTTACAGCATCACTGGTCAATTTTACACAACGAACCCTTTGACCGACAAAATATCTTTGTCTCAGCGAATGACTAGGTCACGAGAGTGCCGAGGATTCTGACAGGATATTTGGGAGAAAATGGGCTCTGTCAAAGAGCGGGCAGAATTCACAAGATGAGATTTTTACATCCGCACTATAATCCTCAACAACCTTCCCCTTCCCACTACTTCGAAACAGCTCAGCAACTCTTTTTTCTTAAGAAATTGCCCTGAAGTACAGGGAGATTCATAGTCATAGGCCTGCTGTCTATCCGTGATTTCTACAATGCTTGGGCTCACGTTGTCATTCGGAGACATACTACCATATTGGAGCAAATTACGCTTTCTGACACAAATATAGTCACATTGGAACACTTTCACGTGGATGCTACTATCCTTAGATGCTTTCTTGATCATTGGTCTCCAATCATCAACTCATTTCATCTTCCCCTAGGCGAAATGAGCATTACTTTATGGGATCTATTTTGTATAACATGTCTTCCCATCATGGGTGATATCTTTGACACGTATATACCTTCTAATGAAGAGCTTGCTCTTGCGTCTGTAGGAGGAGGTATATCCAAAATTTCTATAACTACCCTTGAACTTTTCAGTGCACTAGCCGCTTTCCCTCATCCTGATCGTATTACATCTTTTGAATGGTTGGCTCATTTTTCTCAAAAATTGCGGTATACTCCTTTCCTCTTATCTTCTATTTTCGTAATCCCATTCTTTACATAATAAAAAATTTTGCTGAAGTATTGCATCTTCATCTTGACAGCTTTGTAGGCCACAACCATTCAGAACTCAAGGACATCTGTAAGAAAATAGACCATTCTACTGCATACAGTCCTTCCTGTGAATTAGCCGCCTTTCTTGCTTACTGGTTAAGCTTAGTGATATTCCCTGATCCTGATCAAGCGGATACTATTAGGCCCTCATTCTTCGTGGTTGCAGGAGCAATGGCGGAAGGCCAAAAATATTCGCTAGCTCCTCCAGTTCTGTGTTCTCTCTATCGCGCCTTTGGAGACGTTATTTCTGGTTCAAAAGATCATGTTCCTGAAGCCTTTCCTGTCGGTGCTCCTTAGCATTTCTTCGTAGGTTGGCTAGGAGTATACTTTTCTTGGACATTTGCTAACTCTGGAAGGGCATACTCGAACCCCAATTGGCTTCCTCTTTAACATTTTCAACTAAGAGATATGATTAAGGAATCAAGTGGATGGATTTTTAGAAGAATAAAAAGCAATGATCCCATTGACTTTCACCAATTTCCATTGTTCAGCTATCCTGAAGATGTAGACGCCATTGATGATGATTCTATCTCATTTGGTGAGTGTTCCTTCCTTGTTTCTATCAGATCCAGTACTCTTCCATGGAGAGAAGGTAGCATATTCTGGCGCGAACCATATTACCCCAGTAGGTTTGCTCGCCAATTTGGCTTTGATCAAGCCATACCTGAGACTCATGACATTGTCACAAGAGCGATGAGAAGTTATGGCATTGGGCCGTATAATTGGGCCTTGATATGGAAGCAGCTCCTGATCATTCAAACTGGATTACATTTCATAATTCCTGGCTATAATTATCCAGTTAGCACTTCTTACTGCTGGATGCGATGGTGGGTTCACCAACATTACTTGGTAGACAATTATCTTTCAGTAGATCATGTTATGTGGATTCCTCCTCCTTGCCTTAGGGATTATCAAAAAGACCAGGGCATTGGCTACTTTGACGAAATGAGCCCTCCTCCTTTTCCAGATCAACTTAGTACGAAAATCTCTTTAGAAAATGCTATTTATAAAGTAAAGCTTGCCGATGCCTGTGAAGGATGGATAGCTTTCGGCACCCCTTTGACAAATACTCATGAATTTCCTTCAAAGAATGACTATTCTTTACAGTTCCACCCTCCTCCGCCTTTGCAGATATTACGCAATAATTCTCCTTCATTAGAAAGGCAGGAAATGTCAAAACATCATCATCCACCTCGGAAGGATAAGCATATTATCATTAAAGACTCGTCCTCTTCGGAAGAATAAACATATTTTGAAACATTTAACTTTAGAGTAAGAGATTCCAAACATTGGATATAATTGTGATTTCTGCATATAGAATTTTGTGATTCATGTCATTATATCAAACAATCGACATATTTTGGCATATTTCAAATGATTTATCTCAAGCATATTCATTTGTGCAATTATCTTGACATGATATTGAATGAAGAATTAAAAGAAAAGCATTAACCTACTATGATTGTTAGTGCGGGATTTCCTCTATGATTTTTTTTAATTGGTGGTGCTAAATTTCAATTTAGTTACACATAGTTTAAGCTCTTGAGTAGTAGAGCCCATGCAGTTTTTTAGACTCTTGATTAGTGGAGTTGGGTCTCACGTGATGGTCTCTGTAACTCTTAGGAGTTCACTGGACTTTTCACAGCCTGGTGAGTTCACAAACTGCGATCCATCAAAGGAGTCCAGTGAAGCTACCGGGGCGGTGAATTCCGTTGAAATTATGCACAGGGTTGGCCACAGTAACTCTCTAGAGTTCACGGGGCTCACAAAGTGACCTTTGGGGTACCAAATCTAGGGCCGTCAGTCCATCAATGAGTAGGTTTAAGCCCTTTCTCATGAGTTAGTACTGAAATCAAGCCAAAGATCTAGGGGGTCTTGCGCATGGTTGGCCTATCTATGGATATGGCAAAAGTGTTCACACTGCGGCCCGCTTTTCCTTCGTCTGCAAGGTCGAGCGCATTCACGGGAGGGCATTTTTCTCATTCACCATGACGCTGCCGGAAAGCTATACATACGGCATTGGTCTTACGCATGACTGGCCGTTGAGGACTTTTTAGCCTTTTAGGCTTTTGGTCATTAACTCCATCAGCTGCCCGCATAGGTATACATACGATGGCCTTCATGGGCTTTTTAGGGCCATTGGCTTCTCGTCGCTGCCTGAATGGCGAAAATGATAGGCCTTAAGCGTAGTTGGCTGCTTTAGGGCTTGGCTAGGCTACCTTGAAAGATAAAAGTAGGTGGTCATCATTGTCGCGAAGATGATAGACATCTGCCTGAGATTGATAATACGTCACCACTTCTATTAATATCTTCAACGATAATCATATGTGTTATTTATAATATATCAGCTTGGTGATGATACCAATTTCAACAGAATTTTGTGATGGACACTTTCTTTTCACAATACTTGTTGTTACATAGCCTTGATATGCTTGCAAATTTCTTCTTTATTCATTCGTCTGACAATACATAACCGTGGTCTTGTTTATTGTTGCCCCCTTTTGATATAGAATTGTTATTCTAAAAATATTCTGGATAAAAATCAGTAGTATCTTCAAGGACGATATCTTTTGATGAAACGAGCATTGACCGGTATGCTGATACATTGTCCATCTTGATCCACGACTCTGTATGCACCATTGGAGTACACCTCTTTTATTATGTACGACCTGTCCCATTTAGGCTTGAATTTACCCCCTGTTCAGTGGGTGACACTATAGGTCTTTTCAACATCAGCACCATATCCCCCTTTTTGAAAGAGCGATATTTAACTCGTTTATCAAGAGCGGCTGATATCCTTGCCTGATACGATTGCAATCATTATTGGGCTGCCAAGCATTTCCCATCAAGCAAATCTAGCTCTTTCAGCCTTATTTTTACATTTTCATCATCTGTAATAGACTGATGTACTGTCACTCTGAGTGACGCTACTTTATTTCAATAGGGATCACTGCTTCTACACCGTAGACTAGCGAATACGGTGTTGCTCTTGTTGTTGTCCGATGGGTAGTTCTGTATACCCATAAAGCTTCTTGTAACCTTTCATCCCAATCACGCTTGTTTCCTGTCACTGTCTTTTTCAGTATCTTAACGATCATTTTATTAAATGCCTCTGCTAATCTATTGGCTAGTGGATAATAAGGTATTGAAAACGAATGACGAATGCTGAATTTTTGACATAACCTTTTCATGCCTCTGTTTTTTAAGGGAGTGTCATTATCTGTAACAATTTTCTTCAGAATACCATGGCGGTATATTATCACATGTCAGATGAAATTGACCACGTCATTCTCTTTAACATTGCATAATGTCACGGCTTCTGTCCACTTGGAGAAATAATCTGTTGCTGCCAAGATATACTGCTTTCCTTTGGACAAAGGTGGATTTATAGGACCGATGACGTCAAGTCCCCAAGCTAAGAAGGGCCAAGAGGCGACTGACTGATGCAAATCTTCTGGAGGAACGTGTATAACATCTCCGTGAATCTGACATTCATGACATCGTTTCACATAATCTATCGCATCTTTAAACATGGTAGGCCAATAATACCCCATTCGATGTATTCTATGGAATAGATTCGGCCAGCCTGATGTGCCCCACATTCCCCCGAGTGTGCTTCTCACAATGTCTGGCTTGCTTCTTATTTATCTAAGCAACGTAGTAGCATTCCATTGTAAGATTTCCTATACAATACTTCGCTGCATATGGTGAATTTATTTGACCATTGCTTGATTTGTTGTCTCTGCGCTGGATCTTTTGGCAGGATGTTATATTTAAGATAATCGATGAAAGGCTGACGCCAATCATCTATCGTTATTTCTAAACACGATATAGGAAGTGTTTCCACAGTTTCATCGATGACCTCTGAGGATGACAAAAATCTTCTTTCTTCTATAGTTACTTGGAGAGGGCTTCGATTTGGGCAGGACAGAGCCGCTGCCAAGCTGGTCAAAGCATCCGCTCTTGCATTTTCAGACCGCGGTATGTGCTTGATTTTGATATGACAGAACTGCTCTAGCAACTGCTGTGCTTTTCGGCAATATGGCAAAAGTTCTTGCTTTCTTACCTCGAATTCAGTCGTCAATTGACTTATAATCAATTTGGAATCTTCAAAGATATGCAGCATTTTTATCCTCATTTCTTGAGCCATTTCCATTCTAATGATGAGTACTTTGTACTCAGCCTCATTGTTTGTACATGCTGTGAAGGAGTAAGGTAATAGATCACCTTGAGGAGTAATGAATATCACACCTGTCCTCGCTCCTGATGCCCGAACAACACCATCAAAATACATCTGCCACAGGCTTTGTGACTCAGCCAACATAACTTGTTCATCTGGAAAGTCATCACTGATGGTTTCACATTATGCTACAGGGTGCGCTGCAAGGAAGTCTGCCACGGCTTGTCCTTTTGCCGCTTTCACCGGCTCATACGTAATATTATACTCTGAAAGCAACAACATCCATTTGGCTAGTCTCCCAGACAACATCAGCCTTGTCATCAGAAACTTTATCGGATCTGTTCTTGAGATCAGAGTTATATCATGAGAGAGACAATAATGTCTCAATTTCTTAACCACAAATATTAACGCCAGACATTCTTTCTCGATTAGAGAGTAATTGTATTCTGCTCCTATCAGAGTACGGCTTAAATAGTAAAGAGCAGTTTCTTTCCCAACTTCATTCACCTAAGCCAACAAAGCTACTAAAGAATTCTCAGCAGCAGATATATACAGAATAAGCGGTTTTCCTTTTATCGGAGCTGTTAGCACCAGCAGTTGTTTCAGCAATTCTTTTATTGAGTCAAACGCATTCTGACAGGCTTGATCCCATACAAACTCCATATCTTTCTTCATTAGATGGAAAAATGGCCGACATCTCCCTGCTAGATTTGAAATAAAACGGCAAATGTACGCCAGCTTTCCTTACAAACTTTTCAATTCTTTTAATGTCTTTGGTGGCGGCATATTTTGAATGACTTTAACTTTCCCTAGATCAATCTCAATGCCCCTGTGTTGAACCACAAAACTGAGAAATTTATCCAAAGACACCCCAAATGCACATTTAGCTGGATTCATCTTTAGTTGTTTCTTTCTGAGTTGACAGAAAACTGCTGTCAGGTGTTCACGATGCTCCTGATGATCTCCTGACCAAACCACCAAATCGTCAACATAACACTCAACATTCTTGTGCATCATGTCTTGGAAGATATTTTGCATTGCCCTTTGATATGTCTCCCCGACATTTTTGAGATCAAATGTCATAACTTTATAACAATAAATTCCCAGCAACGTACTGAATGCAGTCGCTTCCTCATCTTCAGGTGCCATCTGAATTTGATTATACCCTGCATAGCCATCCATGAAGGACATAATAGCATACTAAGTCATACTGTCAATCAGTAATTCAGTGATTGGGGACAAGCTTCATTCAGATCTCTGAAGTCAACACATACCCTGACTTGTCCATTCTTCTTTTTCATGGGGACAATGTTTGATATCCACTTGAGATACTTAACCTCCCTGCTAAACCCGACTTTTATCAACTTATTGACTTCTTCTTCTATCAGGGGAACCAAGTTCGGATGAAATCACCTTTGCGCTTGCTTAACTGGCCTTTTCTCTTTAGAGATATTTAATCGGTGTAGTGTTACGGAAGGTTCTAAGCCCGGCATCTCTGCATATGTCCAAGCGAAGAACGTCTTTATTTTCCTTAAGGAGCTGAACGTATTTCTCAGACTCTTGCTCAGAAAGACCGGCGCTGATGAACGTGTTCCTTGGCTCTTCTTCAGTACCTAAGTTTATCTCTCGCAAACTGTCTATTGTCGGTTGCCCCCCGTCTTCCATCTACTTCAGAGCCATTTCAGGATGCTCAACTGTTTGAGGATCCTCATCTAATAATTGCTCGGTTGTAACCATATTCACTGATGACTTTGCCCCCAGTCCTTGAAATTTTCTTCTCTTTTCCTGGTCGACCCCAATAGGAACTTGAATTCCTCTCCCATGATTTAAGCCGATGGGTTCTTCGTAATCAAAACCCATGTTTCTCATGATCTCCTTGCTTGTCGGACTATACTTTTTGAGGTCTTGTGATGTCAATCTACCGTGGTACACGTTATTCTTGGTCTCCTCTTTTGCCTTTGCTTCCACTGAGGCGTAAAATTTGATTGGCTTTGGGTATTTTGCGCTAGCTTTAACCTGAAATCTTCTTGGAGTGGCCGAAAATGGCTTCTACCTTTCGATGACTTCCTTTCTTATAATTCCTGTTTTCTGCTTCACAGGACTTGTTATCTTCTTTCCTAATCATAGTGTAATCACTGCTACCTTCTTTGTCGTCTTACAATTCTCTTTCGCTTTCACTTCTCGGCCCTTTTTACGGGTTGTGAGCATGTTCACCGTCGCCATTGTACCCCTTTCCTTTTCTTTTCCAATCACTATTTCACCTCTGTCTATCATTCATTGTATTATACATTTCAGTGTATAACAATTCTCCATTGGATGTCCCACCAGGCGATGATAGCGGCAGAAATCTCTCTCTCTGGTTCTTGTCACCTCTTCAAGGCATTTGGGTTCTGGTAATTCTATCGTACAGACTTTCAGCAGCTGATTCATCATAGGAACAACATCTTCCCTATCAAACGCGAACCCCTCATGAGAATTGAGCATCTTAGGCCTTTTTCCACTATATCTGTTTCGTGATTGGTTTCATTCTTCTTTTCGTTCCGACCTCTTTTCCCTTGAGTCTCTTGTATCTTTGCTTCTCTTGTCATGATCAATGGTATTTATAGCCATCCTGTTGGGCACTCTCCTAGCTGTCTCATGGTGAAATGTTGGCATCTTACGAGTCATCAATTCCAAAGCATGAGCCTTAGTGGCCAGGTCACAGAAAGTTTTGATGTCGGCGCTGGCGAGTCCAAACGCGATTCCCGTTTTCATAGAGTTCAGACACATTTTGACCTATTCTTTTTCTTCTGGCAGCTGCCTACACGAAGCTCCAAATGTCTTCCATCTGTCTATAAACTTTTCTACCGGTTCTCCTTCTCTCTGCCGTATGAAAGCCAATTCCGTAATACTAACATCACGCTCCGAAGAGAGGAAGTTTGACATAAAGTTGTCTTGCATTTGTTCCCAAGTACATATTGACCCTGGGGCCAAGCTGGATTACCATTGGAATGCTTTGTGTGTCAGTGACAACCCGAACAATTGCAAGCAATACTGCAGTATCGTAGAAAAATTTTCCATGCTAATAATGAAGTGCATTAAGTGCTCCTCTGGCGATCCTTCCCCATTAAATTTCTGAAAATCTGGATGCTTGAAGTTAGCTGGAAAAGGGATGTCTTCTACCTCTCTTGGATACGGCGTTCGGTATCTGAAACGGCCAGTATTTTCATGCTCTCTTTTTATTCTGATAGCTTCTTCGATGACTTGCCTCACCTCATCTTGTGTTATAATTCTTGTGACTGGAACAAACCCTCGTGATCCCGCCCCTTATGGTTGAGAGCCTTCAGGCTGGTTTTCTTGTCTATTCATTGTGCCCATCATCAGCTGAGCCGCTATCCGGGCTACATTATGTGCAAGGGTTGTCAAGGCCTCTCTAAGGTTTCTGCACTCTTCCATTAATGCTCTTTGTACTTCTGTCATTGCATTCACACGATCTTCTGTAGTCGGCATATCGTCTTGATTTGTCCTGGCCATATGTACTGCAGTTTCTCTACTCTTCGGCGAAGCTGTAGTTGGAGTGGGGTGAGAGTACGTCAACATAATAGGGCTTACAAAGAGAGGAGAGGATGGAGTTTCATTCGACTTTTGTACGCTTTCGGTGCTATTGATCGATTGGGGCGATACAGTCATTGCTGAGCCTGTTAATAACGCCTTACCTTTCTGCCCTCTCGTCCATCTGACTCTCAGGGCGATCAAAGCCGGGAAGTCGCATGACGCTAACTGTGGAACTATTCGCTTGGGATATATCGCAGGAGGAGTAAGTTCAAGATTCTTTTTGGCTGCATTACGCGTTATTGACCCTCTAACTCTTAGTGAAGGCAGATTCATTCTAAGGCTTCTCACATTTCGTGCTCTCGTCCTACAAGACATTACAACAGTCCAGCCCTTATCACCTTCCAATGGTTGAGGCAAGGCAAATACAACCCGAGCTGTCACTCGAGTCAGGTTGTTTTCGCTTGTAGGAAATCGAGTCATGCACTTCGGGGTTTGGTTCGATGCGCATTCTATCACGAACCCTGTTGGAGTGAAATGAAAGCTCACTTTTCTTACAGAAGTTGTCATTGGTTGTAATTTGTAGTTGGATTCAGAAACGTTTAGGCATAAAACATAACTATAGTTAGTATTTGAAAAATCGAATAATCTATCTTAGAGATGAAGGGGAGGATGTTCCCACTGAGAGTCGCCATTTTGGCATCAAAAAGACGCCAAACTATGATGAAAGTTCTTAACTATCTCAACGTTACTGTTTAAATAAGATAAAATGTCCCTAACAGAGTCACTATTTTGTTTCGAACAAGAAACAAATGCATTTGATTTGGGATATTATCTTATTCAAACATAACAGAGAGAGAATATTAAGAACAATCATCATATTTTATTAGTACTGAGTTCATTTACATCCTCACACATCCCTTGATTCTAAGATAGATTATTTTAGAATATACAAATTGACAAAGTTCAAATATCCAAGTCAGATATCAAATCCAGCAGCACTTCGACTCGCGATTTGATCATCTCTTTAAGTGGAATATGCTTTAAATATCTCTTCTACTGATTTCTCCTCTTGAAGCTTGAACAGAAGAAATCTAGGACTTAGCCATTTCAGCAGCATGTTAGCCCCATAACTTCACAGACTGCAGGGCAGTCTGGTTGTGCGAACCCGCACAACTGATATGGTTTGCGTGGGTCCGCGGAAACCACCGGAGCTTCCTCTCCTACCTTCAATCTTCCTCCTCGTTCTACTTCCTCTCTAAAATCTTCAATCCGTCCAAATGAAGAGGGGGAGGGGGTATTTAGAGGCCCTCGCACGTGTGGCACATCGATTTGGGTGCCATGGGACCCACCTTTCAATGCTCGAGATCTTTTACAAAAAATCAGTCCCGAATTCGATTAAGTGAACCCGCGTAACTGATATTTTGGTTGCGCGGACCCGCGCAATGGATATCGTTTGCGCAGACCCGCGCAAACCACCCTAAAATCATCTTGTTCTTCTTCTTTTCCTGTTTTCTTTCTATTTCTCAATCTTCTTTTGCTTCAATCCCTTCTTCATTTTTTATGCCTCAATAAGGTCCAGTTTAATCCAAATCATGCTCTGATACCATCGTGTAACGTCCCAAATTTCGAGGGTCAAGCAAAGCTCAACTATCGAGATCTAACGCATCACTTATGCAACATAGATAATGATGTTTAAATGTTGTCCATATTAGTTCATTAAATATGAGTGGGATTACTCCAAAGATGGCATATCATACTCCAGAGGTAATTTGATTAAGAAACCAGAAGACTGTAACATGCATATTTGAACAAGTAAGCGATTTACAACCTCTACAGTATAAATATGTAACTGGGCTGAATGTTAACATGTATTGTTTCCAAAATCTACAAAATGGAAAAACATAAAGTGTCCAACTAATCCATAACCCTGTGATCCCGTCGATGTAGCTCTAGGTCTACACAGACCCGCCTATGAGCTGTACGTAGGAGAACTCCTCCTCGTCTAAGAAATCCGGCTCTGTCGCGTAAGCCTCATCTTCATCTGCAACTAAAACAGAGTCTGGTTGGTGTTATAAAACACCGTCCCAGAGTGGGAGTGAGTGATCAACTCAGTGGTACTATAAGGCAAAGGTTAACATGTTATCAATTCAACCAAGCAGTAATGATAAAGCAATACAGCAATCATTTCATAATTACTCTTGTTAATGTAGGAATGATATGCAATAATAATGCATGCCCTCGCCTACACTCCCTCAGCGACTTCATCTAGCGATCGCACATGGCAAACTCCCTAGATGTGTGCTTCCTCGCCAAAGCACATGCAATGCGGTGCATGGTCATCCTAGCCAAGTAATTGATTAAGCTTATTCATACAGCAGATTCGGGAAGCTAAGGTACCTTCCTTTATATCATTAACCCAAATGGGGATCCATCTAGGGTCGTCAATCCTAGTTAATCACATACGATAGGCAAGTTGTAGGACATCACCCCTTATGAAAATAGTGGATAGGTAAATTTAAGTGTTTATACTCGAGGTTACTATGAGAGGCTCGTCACCTGAACGTAGGCCAATAGCTCGAATACGGTGTCCCATACACCGCCATATTCGGCTCACGAGTTTGGTTTGCTCACTGGACACTAAGGGGAGGCTTGTCACCCCAGCGTAGGCCGACAGCTCAACCATGGTGTCCCATACACCACCATGCCCGGCTCATGAGTCTTAGCGGATCTTGAAACCATAGTTGAAATGGGCTTTACATTGGTAAGTGGAACCTTAGATTCAAGCAGTAGCGTCCATACATAGTAAACACACAATAGGCCAATCGGGTTATTTAACAAGTTCGATTGGTACAAACACACACTGAATTAATCGACATGGAGCGCGTAAGCACTCCATGTGGCCTAACCACTGTCGACAATCACCGTACGGCTCGGATTCATCGAACATATCCAATGTAGTGAAACTAGTTCGGCCACTCAACCGATTACCTGGACTACGTAGTAGTCCCAATCATACTCAAATGCAACAGGTAGTCATGTATGTTAATCATAACAGTATTTAACAAACAATTCAACAAAATTCTCATTTGAGCATTTTATCAAACACATTGAACATGTTGTTATACATATGCATTTCATCCATAAATCACATAGTAGTAATTTACATTACATGAAAGAAACTATAAATGTGGATAAGGTAGCTGAGAATCCTATCTCAACACCCTTATTAAAAGTGATTCATCAAACAATTTCTCATTCAGACATTTTATCAAACACTTAGACTACACATTACTACATACATGAACTAAATTAGTTATAACATATATTATGGCAAATCCTTTCATAAAGGAGTTGTCATACATATGACAAACATGTATTCTAGATTAATAGTCATGGAAAACACAAATCATAATTGCCATTTCATTCAAACATTTCAACAAACACCTGGAATGCATTAAATATTCACATAGTTTACACACATGTATAATTTATCGAATACATCGTAACTAGGATCATATGGCAGCAATCAAGTCAGACATAAATCATTACTGACATTGAAAGCCTTGAAAACCATAACCTAAATGTTTATAGTCCGCACCTTTCGTCGGATTGCTCGTTTTGAACTCGGTTCGAATCCTACGCTCCCGTCTACAGAACAATGGTTACCTAAATCACAAAATAAGTTAGCTATTTCATTGATTCCTCTATTTGGATTCCTAAAACAAGATTAGGGTTAGGATTTCTTACCTAAATCAAAGTTAGAATGGCTCGTGTAGCGATGGTGGGGAGGCGATTCGGTACGTGGAGTAGTGGGAGTGAATCCCAGCAACGATCTCCCGAACTCTCACTCTACTCCTCACTCTTTTTTCCTCTTTTCTCTCTTCTCTCAACTAGGGTTTGAGAAATTCGTATGAGAGAGGGGTGGGGTGGTTTAAGGGCCTTATATAAGCTCATAAGTGATGTAAATGGCCCCAGGGCCATGGTATACTTGGGTTATAGCCAAAGGGTGACTGTTTCTGACGAATGGGGCTTATCTGGAGGTCCATTACCTGTTTATGTTACGGAGTAAGTTCTTTAATAATGGATCTAGGCTAGGTTATGATTTTGGTACGATCGGATTAGTGGATCGACCATGGAGGACCCGTATCAGATCAACAGTCGTTGTCACTCGATTAGGGCCACAAGTATACAGATAAGAGCAGGAAAATTTCCCTGATCCATAGGTGAAGTTTGGTTAGAATTTAATGGTCTGAAGTCTTCAATTTCGCTCGCAAACAATTGGTCCAATTCACTTAAGTTCTATTCACTTTCTAAAGATATTCGCGTTTCTCACACACTTCGCTCAAGGCTTAAGTTGTGCGTTTCTGGATACTATTTGGGCTTGATTCCTGCAATGGTTGTCAAGCCCAATAAGACGGTCATAACCTTATAGTTTTGTGGTCACTGAACTTTCGACGTACGGTCCAGATCCGATACGAAGTTTCAATGTGCTCCCGAGAGCAACTGGGTTTTGGGATTTTTCCGAGGTTTTCAAGTAATATTGAGTTAGCGATTTTAATAGTTTTGGGTCTTGTAGTTCGTATAGATAGTGGTTCAAGCTAACCCACCGATTAACTTAGTTCAGCACTTAATTAATTTTCGTCTAATTTTCACAATATAAGGTCTTTAGGGATTTATGCCTGAGGTGGTACTCGGGTCTTTGTATGGATTTTTCTGAAACGTTACAATTACGCTAACTTGAATGCGATCAATACATAATAGACTATGAATCAGTTCTTCAAGGATGATAGATCTTGAGATGCTCGGCAGTCCATGGGTGAGGTAAGAGTTGACCTTTGAGATCTTCAAGACAGTACAATCTAGGTCGGCTTGTACTTGTTACCACGTAAGGTACTTCCCAATTGGGGCCCAAGGTTCCCGAGCCAAGCTACTTAGTGTTTTGGAAAGTTCTTCGAAGGATTAAGTCCCCGGCTCGGAACCTCCTAACCTTTACTCTGTCGTTATAGAAACATGTCACTTACTGTTGTCGGATGGTAGTTCGGATCCGAGCTTATTCCCTTCTATCTTTGAGAAGGTCAAGATCCAAAGCCATCAGCTAGAAGTTATGTTGCTCATCAAATGACTCAGTCCGAGCTGTTGGTAGTCTGATTTCCACCGAGGTAATGGCTTCGGTCCCATAGACTAAGGAAAAGGGAGTTTCCCCGGTGGCTGTCCAATCTGTAGTTTAGTATGCCTAAAGAACATTTGGGAGTTCTTCTACCCATGTTCCCTTAGCTTTCCCGAGCTTGGTGTGAAGATAGTGTTTAATGATCTTGTTGACTACTTCGACCTGCCCATTAGCCTGCGGATGCCGTGGCAAAGAGTAGATATTCCGGATCCTGAGATTTTTACACATTCCTTGGAACTACTTATTCTCAAACAACTTCTCGTTGTCTGAGACGATCGTGTGGGGAATACCAAACATGCATATAATATTCTTCCACACGAAGTCTGTTATCTTTTGTTCAGTTATTTTTGTCAGAGGCTCAGCTTTGGCCCACTTCATAAAGTAGTCGACTGCAACCACATCAAACTTGGTCTGACCTTTGCCAGTTGGGAGGGGATCGATGATGTCGATCCCCCATTGGGTGAATGGCCATGGCCCGACCATGGGGGTCAGTTCTTCAAGAGGCTGCTGAGGTATATTTGCGAGGCGCTAGCATTTATCACACTTTTGAGTATACTGCCAAGCATCGGCCTGAATCGTCGACCAATAATACCCCTGTCGAATGACCATATGAGTTAAGGCTCGGCTTCCGGAGTGATTTCCACAAATACCCTCATGGGTTTCGCTTAGAACAAACTCTGCTTCATCCGGTCGGAGGCATCTGAGATAAGGGAGGTAGAATCCTTTCTTGTACAAAATGTCGTTGACCATGGCATAGCGTACCGCCCTGGTCCGCAGCTTATGTGCTTCTACTCAATCTTCTAGTAGCTTATCTTCCATAAGGAAATTGATGATCGGAACCATCCAAGTTGGCTCCGAGCTTACCGGGAGAATTGCGGTAAGGTCGGATTCACTAATGCTCGGTTTAGTAAGGAATTCGATCGGAACTGGTCTTGGGATATCATTTTCATTCGTTATGGCTAACTTTGCTAATATATCAGCTATGGAGTTTTCTGATCAAGGGATTAGGGCGACGTTGCACTTTTGGAATCTGCCGATCAATTCTTTTACTTTCCGTAGATATGCTTTCATGCGTTCCTCTTTGGCTTGGTACTCCCTAGCTATGTGATTAATGACCAATTGAGAGTCGTTGAAAACTTCAAGGTGTAGGGCTCACACGGTGGCTGCCAACTTAAGTCCAACGAGTAATGCTTCATATTTTGCTACATTGTTGGAGGCTTGGAATCCAAATCTTAAGGCATATTGCATGCATACGCAATCTGGAGTCTCTAGGACTATCCCGACCCCACTGGCTTTAAAATTGGATGAGCCATCAACATATAACATCCATCTTGGTAGGTCAGGATCAACATGGGAACTAGACGTTTGGTCGGGTGAAATGCTTGGAACAAGTTCTAACATGGGTAGGTCGGCCTGAACATTTAAGTCAGCTTCTTATTTGAGTGTTGGAGTAAGCTCGGTGATAAAGTTAGCCACTGCCTGACCTTTAATAGTTGTTCGAGGTTGATACTTAATGTCGAATTCACTTAGTTCGACCGCCCACTTGGTCAGCCTTCCCGAAGCTTTGGGCTTTTATAGTACTCGATGAAGAGGTTGGTCTGTCATAATGATGATGGTGTGGGCCTAGAAGTACGGTCACAATCGCAAGAGGAAATGACCAGTGCTAATGCCAATTTTTCTAGGCCTGGATACCTCATTTCGACTGGAGCTAAGGCTTTGTTGACATAATAAACTGGTTGTTGCTTCCCTTCATGCTTCCTGATCAAGGCTGAGCTAATTGCTGCTTCTGAAACGGCAAGATACAATAGTAGCGGTTCCCCTTGTTCGGGCTTGGAGAGTAACAGCGGTGCCCCCAAGTGTCGTTTAAGCTCTTGAAAAGCTACTTCGCATTCCTCTGTCCAATCTACGACTTGCTTCCCTTTCAAATTTTTGAAGAAGGGGAGGCACTTGTCTGTAGCTCAGGATACGAAGCGATTGAGAGTAGCGATCCTCCCTGTAAGGCGTTGAACATCTTTGATCATTTTTTATGAGTTCATGTCAAGTAGAGCTTTGATCTTTTCAGGTTTTGCTTCGATTCCTCATTGATTGACCAGGAAACCGATGAATTTCTCGAGCTAACCCCGAAGGCGCATTTATTTGAGTTCAGCTTCATCTGATATTTACATAAAACAAGGAACATTTCCTCAAGATCAAAGGTATGATCCTTGGCTTGATACTCTTAACGAGCATATCATCAACGTAGACTTCAATTGTCCGCCCGATCTGTCGGGCGAACATCATGTTAACAAGTCGTTGATAAGTGGCTCCGACATGTTTTAAACCAAATGGCATAACTCAGTAACAATAAAGGCCTTTATCAGTGACAAAGGTCATTTTTTACTTATCGCATGGATGCATTACAATTTGATTATAGCCGGAATAGGCGTCCATAAAACTTAGTAACTCGTAGCCCAAAGTACTGTCGACAAGCTGATTGATTTAGGGAAGGGAAAAACTATCTTTAGGATGGGCTTTGTTCAGGTCAGTGTAGTCAATACAGACCCGCCATTTCCTATTGGACTTCTTAACCAACACAATGTTGGCTATCCAGTCCAGATAGTAAACTTCTTCGATGAACCCAACTTTAAGGAGCTTATCAACTTCCTCTTCGATCACTGCATATCGCTCGGGATTGAGCGACCTTCATTTTTGCCAAATTGGTCGGTGATCAGGATCGACATTCAGCCGATGTACAATGATTTTTGGGTCGATGCGGGGCATAGCTTCTTGAGACCATGCGAAGACGTCTGCGTAGTGTCGAAGGAGGTTAATGATCTTGTCTCGCAGTGGGGATGTTAGGGACGACCCAATCTAAACCATTCTGGACGGATCAGAGTCGTCAAGTGGAATGGGAATGAGGTCCTCCATAGGACAACCTCTCTCTCTATTATCTTCTCGGGGGTCTAGAGATGTGATGGTTATCGTCTAGTGAGGAGCCCTTAACGCCATCGCGTAACACTGTAGAGCTTCAAGTTAATCTCCTTTGACCAATCTGACACCTGCTCGGTCGGGAACTTCACTGCTAAGTGGTAGGTCGAGACCGCAGCTCGTAGGGCATTGAGGGATGATCGACCGAGGATCACATTGTAAACAGACGGACAATCTACCACCAGAGATTCGATCATCATGGTTACCTGGTTCTATTCATCTTCAGTGATAAGCGGGAGCTGTATTGATCCTTCAGGTATGACTCTTCTACCTGAGAAACCGAGCAGAGGAGTTTTGACGAGTCAAAGCCTAGATCGACCAACTCCCATCTTGTCAAATGCCCACGCGAAGAGGATGTCAGCCGATGATTCGATGTCCACGAGAACTCGGAATACCTTGTGGTTGGCTATGGTCAGTGTAACCACAAGAGCGTAGTTGTGCGGGCAGTGGATTCCTCGAGTGTCCTCTTCGATGAAAATCAGGCTGCAGGTTTCTACTTTTTTGTTCTTTCAAAGGTTTGCCGATAGTAAGGATTTCTCATTCCGAGTCAAAGTGTCCAATGCTCCTTGCGTGGGCTCTCCGAGCTCGGTTCGAATGTCCTCCACCTCCATGACCTCCGAAGATAGTGAGGATCTTGCCAGTTGGCTCCTTGTTTATGGGTTGTTCATCTTTTGAAGAAGCCCGATCTCCTCGATGACTAACGTATTCCCCAAGGTGCCCGCTGTGAATGAGCGATTCGATCTCTTGCTTGAGGTCGAAACAGTCGCTCGTCGAATGACCGTGATACCGGTGAAAGAGGCAATATTTATTTTTACTCCTTTTATTAGGATCAGATTTTAATTTGATCGACCACTTGAGGATACGCTTACCTGAATCTCCATCAAGACTTGTTCAAGAATCCTATTAAGAGGAGTATATGTCTTGAATTTACTGTCAGGCCGCTTGTTTGGACGTTAATTATCTTACAATCAATCGTCCTTTCTTTTCCTGCTCTCATTGGCCGAGCTAGGTTCTACTTTTGGTCGCTCTTCTTTAGCTGCTGACCCTTTACTCTGGTTGACCTTCCATAGGGTGGAGGCTTCCTCGGCATTGGAGTATTTTTCCAACCTATTTAGTAGTCAGCCATCGTTGTTGGCGGGTTCTTATCCAGTGAGAAGAGAAACTTAAGATCCCTTAATCCTCCCATTATCACATTCAAAGCGAGTTCTTCAGAGTGTTTCTACACTTGCATTAATTCAAGGTTGAAGTGCTTGATGTAGTCTTTCAGCAGTTCTCCTTCTTTTTGGATGACGTGGAGAAGGTGTGAAGCTGGTTTAAGCCTTTTCTTCCCCCCGATGAAGTTCATGACGAAGATTTGCCCGAATTGAGAGAACAAGCTGATGGAGTTCGGCTTCAATTGCTTGAACCACAGTCGGACGGCTCCGGTTAAGGTCAAGGAGAATGCTCGACACATCACCACAGAGGATATATTGCGAAGTATCATCCAGACCCAGAAGGACTCCAGATGTTGGGACGGGGTCTGTAGCCCCCAAGAAGGGGGTGATTTGCGACATACGAAACTTGTCCGACAGACGTGCCTACATAATGTCAGCAGTGAACGAAGGCTCAGTCTCCTCTATTATCACTTCCATTGGACTTGGGGCACTTGTACGGTAGGCCTATCGCATATCTCCTATATGTCCTTGTAAGTCCTTGAGCTCAATTTCCCATGGTTCGCCGCTCTCTATTGTAGTTTCAACCAGAGCCTTGCCGCGCTTCTTTCGATCCAACTCGTGGCGTAGGTTGGAAGCGGGCAAGGCTGCAGTCTGTTCACAACCCCAAGTGTAGGGTTGTGATGTAGTAATAATCTCAGTAAAACCGAGGTCGAATCCACAGGGACTAATCTTATAAATTTCTAAAAGTAATTAGAACTAGAGCTATAATAAGATATAAATTAGAAATCTAGAATAAAAGAATTAATTATGAATGGTGTTGATTGAAATTTGTGAATTTAAAGGTGGGAACTAGGGTTCCAAGGATCCACCTGTAGTTGCTACCTTGATTCAAGAGATCCAATTGGAAGCAGCGTCCTATCTTATCCAATTGGAAAGAGAGAAGATCAAATCTCTAAACTTCTCATTGATCTAGGCTCAATGAAAGAGGATTGTGAATATTTAGAAGGGATTCCGTCATCAAACCATGCCTGTAAGGCCCGTATCATAGTCCATACCGTTCCTTATAATCCCACGGTCCTCCCGATCGAATTCTGGCAACCCGCGATGCGTAGATAGCATTTGTACACGACCCTGAGTCGCACCCTGTCAACCCAAATCGGCTCGACTCGAAACTTATACCCTAGCGACCGAGCCATCGCCACAGTTCCAACGCCGCATCTCGCGCACCGATGCGATACCCAGGCAAGAGTTGTGAACCCGTGTTTATTTTGAGGAAAACACCGCGCGTTGTGAATCTTAAGAGAATCTCTACAACCCATCACATCAATCAATCAATCACAAGTCAAGTACACAACCCATCCCTCTCTTACGCAAGCCTTACCTAAAGTCAACTCTCTCTCTCTCTCTCCACCCATCCCTCTCTCATCCAAAAGTCAACCAAGCCCATACCCTCCATGTCATTTTCTTACAACATCCATTCCTCCCATCCATATCCCTTACAATACCCTCTCCTCTCTCATTCTCTCCACCATTTCCCAAGCTTCCATGAGAGAAAAGCTCTAAGGAGAGAAAAGATCAAGGCCCACTCCCTACCACCCAATCTCCCATCCTAGCCATCTATACTTCATCATTCTCCATCAAAATCAAAGTCAAGGAGTCAAGGAGTCCAGGAGCTAAAGAAGAATACCATTGGTGGGTGTTTTATAGGCTTAGATTTGTGTTTTGATGATGGGCCAAGTGGGGCCTACTGATTATTGGTATGGATCCTATTTGGGACCCATCTTGATGTATGTATTGTAATCCTAGGAGGGTCCATAGTGGCGGGGTCCCTCCATCGCACACCGTCCCTCTCTCTCTCTCTCTCTCTCTCTCTCTCTCTCTCTCTCTCTCTTCCTTTTTTTATGGTGATGATGATGATGAGGTGTGTGACCCACCTGGTGTGTGTGTGTGTATGGCCCACCATGACGTGTTATATCCATATCATCTACTGTGGGGCCCATCATGCTAGACTATCCAGCGGCCGGGCATGCTGCCCGATCGTCTGGACAGGCCCAGATGAAGAGAAAATACAAATATCAGCTTATCCCAGAGCTGGTGGGTCCCACATGTGTGGACCCACCTATGATGCATGTCCCTTACATCTACACCGTCCATCCAACGTCTAGACCCTGGACGTTGGACCTTTTCAAAAATAATAGTATTATTATTATTATATTATATTATATTATACATACATATATATATATGTATGTATGTGGTGGGCCCCATGTGGGACCCACCTGCTCGACGGATTGGCTGGAGTACCTCACACCAATTATATAGCTAATGTAGTGATGTCAGCAAGTTCCGTGGGACCCAACAGATGTATGGGTTTCATCCATGCCAACCGTCCATTTGTGGGCCTTGATCATGATGTATATGTTATATCCCACCATCCATCTGAATGGTGGGGACCCACACGCAACAATCGCTGCTGTATTGATGTCTACAAGCTCTATGGGTCCCGTATGATGTGTGTTATATTCAGATCCACCTATCAGGTGGACCACACTGCAAATATCAGTGGGGAACAAAACGGCTACCATTGAAATCCTTTAGGGATCACAGGAGTTCTAGATCAATATGATATTTGTTTTTCCTCTTGACTCAGGTCTTTATGACCGTATGAATAGATTGGATGGAAAATAAATGTGATGGTGGGCCCTGTGAAGTTTTAACAATGTAAATCATTATCTCCACTGCTATTTGTGGTATGGTCCAGATGATCTTTCGATATGATTCATTTTTGGGAAATGCTCTAAAATGATCTCTAAAATAGATAAATGGTGTAAATGGATAGGCCAGGTCGGTGGGCCCATTAGTGTAACCCATGTGATGCGGCCCACTTAAAGTATATGAGGCCCATGAGATGCGGCCCAAGTGATGTATGTGAAGCCCATGAGTGAGGCCCAATGTGGTGCATATATGGCCCATGAGTAAGGCCCATCGTGGTGTACATTAGACCCTTTATGTGAGGCCCATATGAGAGGCCCAATCTGATGTGTATGAGGCCCATTTGATGAGGCCCACTCTGATATGCATGAGGCCCATATGAGAGGCCCAATCTAATGTGTATGAGGCCCATTTGATGAGGCCCAATGTGATGTGTATGAGGCCCAATGTGATGATGTAAGGCCCATTGTGATGTATTTATGGCCTATTTGATAAGGCCCATTGTGATGTATTTATGGCCCATTTGGTGAGTCCCGATGTGATGCATTTTGGGCCCTTGTGAGGCCCATTATGATGTATGTCAGGCCCTTATGTGAGGCCATGGGCTCACTATATGTTAGGCTCTATGTGGGCCACTCCTTGGGAGCAATGTTGGTTAAATGTCCACATTGATGGGCAATAATGGTGAAATGTCCACATTGTGACCTTCCCTTAGGCCTTGTTAGGCCATTCTCATCATTCGCTTAGTGGTTTAACCCAAATCATTGGGCCCCATTGATGTTGCATGGTCCTTCACCGCCATAGACGAATGGCTCCGTGCTATCGGATTTGATATATCCACGGCCAAGGGCCGATCTTTATATTATGGTTTAGATCGGTTGTTCATTTATGGACCTTGCCTTGCATATAGGCCAATTATCGATACTAATTATCGATACCGATTATGAGTATGTGACAGCATAGCATCAAATACATGCCCATACGCATCATCTGCAAGCTTGTAATGAGATAGCTTAACCATTGCATATGCCTTCTAGCAAGTTGTTTATGGGACTTCCTGATAGGCGGTATTATCCCTCGTGAGTGCACGGTATGCACAAGATTGATGCATGACTGAATTGTATGACTCATGCATCTTGCATTGTGTGATGTGGTTACTATACGCCCTAGCGACATCAGGGTCATGGCCTCCACAGGCATATCGTGGAGGGCCGGATTGGATATCGAAAATACTATTATTAGCATCGAGGCACCATAGATGTCCCTGGGTGAAAATTCCTAAACCCAATGGTACCAAAGGATGACTCCAACGTCAAGACCGAGTGGATACATGAGCGCACGAGAGCCATATACCAGTAGGCCGCGTCTCCCACTGTGTCGTGGTCAGTTAGAAAGGAGTGTGACCTTACCCGCCTGAGTGAGGGGGCAATATCTAGGTTAGGTTTAACCAACTTGAGGAATGGGTCCGCTATTGACGAGTCGGGCTTGATATTGGCAGGCGGATAGTGAGGTATCTTCGACTTACCTAGTTATGTACTCGCATAGGGGCGGCAAGCTGGTGTAGAGTGTACTAGACCCCGATGATTGTCTAGCGTGAGAACTGTACTGATATTTGATACTCTAGTGATGATCTGCATTGATATGTGGATTCGGATGAGGACTGGTATGCTTGAGTTGCATCTCGCATCGCATGGCCTTGGTATGGCCGACATCATTCACGTCTTGCATCGCATGGCCTTGATATGGCCGATAGCATTCATGTCTTACAACGTGTAGCCCTGGTATAGCTGATAGTATTCATGGATTCGCCAGCATATTCCGCATTACTCTGATATTATATTCTGAGCACGCTTATATTGCGCACACACTCTCACCACCCTCTAAGCTTTTCGTAAGCTTATGCATGATCGTTGCGTACAGGCGACGCTAGGACACCAAAGCAACCTTGAGATTGGAGCGTGCAGTGGACTTCTGAAGCTTTTGATTATTGAGATTGTATTTCTCTTACGCATTGTACTTAAAGTTTTTTATCATAGTGAATTTTGTGATGGTGTCTTGGTTATTGTTCGTGGGTTATACTTACGGTTATGCTTGTTACGAAATAAATTTATGCTAAAAAATCCTCCTTGTAGGATCCAAGGATCGGAACCTGGTATATGGGTGCCTTGAACCGAGAATGGGGTATTCGGAGGCTATCAGCTCCAGATTCAGTGATTGGGAATTTTGTGAGCCCGGTTTTCGAGTTTGGCGCATGAAAATGCCCAGGAGATAATGTCAAATAATAGGATTTACCAATCTCACAATCTCAAATAAGAAAAGAAGATACTCAAAGCTATCACAGCGTCTACTATAATTTAAGTCACAATAAACTATTGAAAACTTAAAATATTCCTTAAAATCAATTAAAAATCAATGAAGTTCAACATAAACATGAATCAAAGCACAGTAAACATCTCAATCACGCTACATGATTCACCACTTAGCCCTAGTTAAGAGGTTTAGTTAACCATAGACATGATTGAACTAAAATCTCTTAAATAAAACATAAAACTAACTAAGGAAGAAGAAGAAAGACTCATGGCGGTGGCTCTCTACCCTTTTACTCCACTCCTTAAACCATAGAATATGCCTAGGAACATCCTAGGGTCTCTTATTTATACTTGTGAAGCTCCACCTTATGCACTGTAATGACCCGAAAAATTTCGTGAAAAGACCCGAGTACTACCTCAAATTCTTTAGAAGTTAATTGTGGATTAATTAGCGCTAAACTCGATTGCTTATGAAATTAGCACGAATCACTCTAAATTTGATCTACAAGACCCAAAACTTGTAGAATCATTGGCACTACGTTACCCTAAAATCTAGGATTCAACGCTAAATCCAGTTGCTCTTGGGAGTACTTGGAAACTTTGGATCAGACCTGGACCGCACGTCGAAAGTCCGATAGCGATGATCTTAGACAATTATGATCACCTTGTTGGGCTTGACAATCACCTCAAAAATCAAGTCCAGATGATGTCCTGAGTCGATTTGCTTGAGTCCGGAGTAAAGAGTGTGAGAAAGGTGAGAAATTAAATATGAATTTATGAAATCTGAGTCGTGTCGCTTGCGCACCGATTTTAAGCAATCTGACCGTTGGATTCTGACCCAAATTTATCCTCGGATCAGGGAAGATGGCCCAGGCATGTTATAGTGCCGGTGGACCTGATCGAGTTTCGATGACCATTGAATTGAGATTGGTCCGCCATGAGTGATTTGTAAATTCGATCAGTACAAAAACTCAGCCTGACCTGGATCTATGGTCAGTGAGCTTAAGTCCGACCGCACGTGAAAAAGGGACCACCAGAAGTGCTCCATTGGAACAAAATAGACTCGATTTGGTTATAACCTAAGTATACCTTGGCCCTGGGGCTATTTTCATCTATATTAGGCCTATATAAAGACCTTGAACCCTCACTCTCAAATTTCATACGAATTTTCTAAACCCTAGCTAAGAGAAAGAGAGGAAAGGAGAGAGAAAGTGAGAGAGAAGTTGGTGAGATTCTTCCCTATTTTTCTGCGTCCCTAAACCATCACTTCTGAATCATTATTCCGGTGATTCTAAGTTCATTCTTGGGTAAGTCAATCAAACCCTAACCTGTTTTGGAGCTTAGAATAGTCTAAATGTTGATGTAGCTCTTTTTATTCATGCCTTAGGTTATCGAGTCACCGTTGACGAAGACTTATCGTCTGAATTAGATCTGTTACGCATTTTCTGGTTTAAGGTGCGGACTATATTCGTATAGGTTATGGTTTTCAAGGCTTTCAATGTCGGTTAATGGTTTATTATTGTTGTGGGTGCAATTTCACATGCCAAATGCGATGTTTATATTGCGTTCCTAATATATATGAGTTATATTGAGATTTGTGTATTCCTTATATATGTAAAAAGTAACGTATACGTATGAAATACGAACATGTGTTTGCCATGATTAATTGTCGTGTATTTGTGCTAGTTGCATGGTATCAACTCCTTGGCGAAAGGAATTATCCAAATGTGTGTTATCACCAACATACGTCATATATGTTGGAATATGTAGTCTAAGTGTTTGTAGAAATGTCTGAATGATCAAGTGTGTGATATATTATCCTATTTATGGGCGTTGAGAAGAGATTTTCAACTATCTTATTGATGTGTATGATTTCTTACATGCAATTTACATTCTTTGTTGTTTAAATTCAGGCACTATTTATGTGTAAATCCATGTTAAGTTGATATTCATCAAATGCTCACATACTGTATGATTAGAATTGTTGATCCATTACCGTTTGAATTGCTAGTATGAATATCTGTTATACCTGAATGTGTTTGGAACTATGAAATAGTCCAGGGAATCGGTAACAAACCTTGAGTTCGTGGCCGAGGTTGATTTCGCCACGTAGGACGTGTTTGACGAACCCGAGTCGTATTAGGGTTGTCGGCAGTGGTTTGGCCACACAGAGTGTTTGCACACTCTATGTCGTTCAACTCAACGTGTGCTCATGCTAGTCGAGCTCGTCAAGTAACCCGCTTGTCCCGGTAGATGTGCATCATGTATGGACGCTATTGTTTGAATCTAGGGTACCAAACTTACCAATGCAATCCCGTTAACCATTGTACCTTGATTCGCTAAGACTCATGAGCCGGGCATGGTGGTATGGGACACCTTGGTCGAGCTGTCAGCCTACGCTGGGGTGACGAGCCTCCCCGTAGTGACCAGTGAGCACACCAGACTCGCGAGCCGATTATGGTGATATGGGACACTATATTCGTGCTGTCGGCCTACATTGATTTGTGACGAGCCCTTTGTAATGACCTCGAGCATACCTTGATACTGCATTGAGGCAACGAGCCTTAGGGTAGTAACTAAGGTATGAAAGGCATGAATTGATTGGTGACAAGCCCTTTGCAACGACCTAGAACCATATGATCGTATGAGATTGTCTAGGACTGACGACCCTAGAATGGATCACCGTTTGGAAATTGATATGAGGAATGTACCTTAGCTTCCCAATCCTGCTGTATGAAAAGGACTAACAATAACTTGGTAATCATGTTCATGCACCGCATTGCATGTGCTTTGGCGTCGTGGGCACTGCGGGAGGTTGTCATGCGTACCGTAAGATGAAGACGCTGAGGGAGTGCAGGCGAGAGTATGCATCATTTCTACATGCATCCTTGCATTAACAAGAGTAATTAAGACGTGTTTGATTGTATTGCCTTATCATTACTGCTTGATTGATTTGATAACATGTTAACTTTTACTGTATAGTTCCACTGAGTTGATCACTCACTCCCACATTCTGGGACGGTGTTTCAACACCAACCAGACTCTATCTTAGATGCAGATGATGATGCGACCCCTGAGGTAGAGCAGGAGTATGAGGATGACGAGGACGCGTTTTCTTTTATGCAGTTCTCAGGCGGGTTCATGTGAGCCGTGCCCTGAGCTACGGGGATTCTGGGTTTTCTTTGTAATAGATGATTTCATTTTGATACTTATATTTTGAAAACAAACACTTGTAATTATGACCTGGCAGAGCATACATATCTCAGGGACTTACATAGCTATACATATATATTTCTTTAAGTCTTCCGCTTGCGTCTTTCACTTATCCCTGGATTATGTTTGTAGTTTGGCTTAATCTACTCCATGTTTTATGCACTCATACAGACAACATACATCCATCATTACATGTGTTGCATAAGTGATGTTTTGAAACTCGGGAGCTGAGTTATGCTCGACCCCCGAATTTCAAGGCGTTACATGCACCGACTTGGAATTTCCACAATCCGATCGCGAAACCACCTCAATTTATGCAGCCGCGTTACGCATCGGTAGGACCGAAGTCGAATCCAAAGTCAAGTCTAAATTTGGAAAGGATTTTATTTCAGTAGTTACCCGATTTCGGTCAGACCAAGCTGGGTTCGGTCGGACCGAACTTAAGTTGTCAGTCGATCCGAATTAACTCTAAAATTTATCGTTCTTCACTGGAGCTTTTCGTGGACTTTCAGTCGCACCGAATTGTCCATCGGTTGAACCGAATTAGCTTCTGAATTCCATCGATGTGCAAGTTCGGTCGGACCGAACCTGTCTGTTTTCTGTTGCAGATTCTGCGATCTTTCGAGTCCTTTCTTCAGCTTTTATATTTAATTTCCTTGGTTACAAACTCAAGTGCTAATTTTAAACTCATCCCCTTCTCCTTCTTTTTCCAGTTTTTTATTTTATATTGACAGTCACTTTTTTAGTTATTCATTTTTTTTATTCTTTTCAGAATTTTTCATTCTTTTTCAAACATTTTCCAGTCTTTTCATCATACATGACCTTTTTGTCGATCTCACTATTTTTTAACTGGTTCTTTTCATCTTTTAAGGTAGATAAAATTCTTCAAACTCAATTCTCAACATCTATCAATGATTTACATACTAACCATTAAAAATTCTAGCATAATTCACAGAAAGTAGATTGAATATGTCTTGTGATTTAAATCAACATGATATTCAAAACTTCTTCTTAATCATTTGAGTGCAAGAACCTAGGTGATAATATACTTGGTTGATCAAACTCTAACAATTCAAAGTTTAATCTCAATCTTATTATACTCAAAACATTCTTAAATGCACAAACTATCACCTTCTAAATAGGTTTTTAATTTGAGAAATTGAAAATTTTTAAAATTTTTGCTCAAATACTAAGAAAATACTAATTAGTTTACCTAATCCACACCCCTCAACCTAAAATTTGCATTGTTCTCAATGTAAAAGATATAAGCATGCAATGCAAATCTGATAATGAAAAGAATGGAGAAGTGATGGAAAGGCAATACCTGAAGAAGATGAATTGCAACTCAAGTTCTCAATGTGAAGATGGATTAGCACAATGACTAAACAACTGAAAGCAAACTATCCTAGTCCTAAAACTTATGAAAGAAATAAACTTAACTACACCTCCATCAGACTAGGAGATTAATCCTGGTATACAAGATCAATCAGAGGTATGGACATGTCCTCTGAATCAAACTTTTCAACAAATGACTTTAGACGATGTCCATTTACTATGAAAACATTGCAATTCATTTGGTTCTTTATCTCGACGGCCCCATGAGGATAGACATTAGTAAAGTGAAAGGGTCGATCCAATGAGATCTCAGTTTACCCAGAAAAAGGTATAGGAGGACTTTTTGACTGGTTAAGAATGATTTTCGAAGGATGTTCCTGTCATCAAACACCTTCATCCTATCCTTGTATATTCACGAGTTCTCATATGCATCTTCTGGATTTCCTCAAGTTCATTCAACTGAAGTTTGCGCAGCGAGCCAGCATATTCCAAGTTGAAGTTTAGATTTTTGATAGCCTAGTAAACTCTATGTTCCAACTCTACAAGCAAGTGGCAAGCCTTCCCATAGACAAGTCTAAAGGAAGACATTCTAATGGGGGTCTTAAAAGTTGTACGGTATACCCATAAAGCATCAGTCAAATGGATTGACCAATCTTTATAGTCAAGGTTAACCGTTTTCTTCAGAATTTGTTTAATTTCCCTGTTGAAAATCTCAGCTTGCCCGCTTGTCTGCGGGTGGTATGGAGTGCTCACCTTATGAGAGATGCCATATTTTTTCATTAATTTCTCAAATGCCCTATTACAGAAATGTGAACCTCCATCACTAATTATGGCCCGAGGCATTCCAAACTGGGAAAGGATGTTTTCTTTTAAGAACCTAATGACCGTTCAATGGAAATTGTTCCGGCACGGGATTGCTTCGACCCACTTAGTGATATAGTCTACTGCCAACAAAATGTACACATTCCCAAAGGATTGGGGGAATGGGCTCATGAAATCGATGCCCCAGCAATCAAATGCTTCAATAATCAAAATGGAATTCAGAGGCATCATATTTCGATGCAACAATGCTCCCAATTTCTGACGACGCTCACAAGCTTCATAAAACTCATGAGTGTCCTTGAACATAGTGGGCCAGTAAAAGCCGCACTGCAGAATTTTGGCCTTGGTCTTTTTAGCAGAAAAGTGACCACCACATGCCTAAGAGTGACATAAGGAGATGACACTTTGGTGTTCATTGTTTAACACACATCTCCTTAGAATTTGGTTTAGGCATATTTAAATAAATACGGGTCATCCCAGAAGAACTTACGAACCTCGGTGAAGAATTTTTTTCTTATCTTGCGCAGTATAATGTGTCAACGTGAAACCCGTGGCAAGATAATTAGAAATATCAGCAAACCAAGGTAATTGGGAGAGTTTAAACAATTGTTCATTAGGGAACATATGTTTATAGGTGTTGTCTCAAGGGAATCAGGAAGATCAAGTCGTGAAAGATGGTTAACCACTACGTTCTCTACTCCTTTTTTCTCTTATATTTCTAGATCAAATTCCTAGAGCAAAAGGATTCATCTTATCAAGCAGGGCTTAGCATCATTCTTAAAAAGAAGATATTTTAGTGTCGCTTGATCAATATAAATGGTGATCTTGGATCCAATCAAATAGGACCTAAATTTGTCGAAAGAGAACACTACAACTAGGAGTTCCTTTTTCGTAGTAGCGTAGTTCATTTGGACAGAATTTAGAGTTTTACTTATATAGTGAATAACGTAGGGATTTTTCTCTTTTGTCTGGCCTAACACTGCCCCCAATAGTATAGTCAGACGTATCACACATAATCTCAAAAGGAATGCTCCAGTCGGGTGGCTACATGATAGGGGCGGTAGTTAACATGCCCCTGAGCTTGGTGAAAGCTTCCTGGCATTGCTCAGTCCACTCGTATGGTCGATCCTTTTGAAGCAAATTGCATAAGGGACGAGAGAGGTGACTAAAGTCCTTTATGAATCGTCTATAAAATCCAATATGTCCTAAGAAGGATCGAACGTCTCATATGCTCTTGGGTGGAGGTAGGTTAGAGATAAGGTTGATTTTAGCCTTGTCTACCTCAATTCCCTTGGACGAGATTATGTGTCCAAGAACTATTCCTTAGAAACCATGAAATGACACTTTTTCCAATTTAGTACCAAATTCTTTTCCTCACATCACTTCAGCACATTTTCAGATTTTCCAAACACTCGCTAAAGGATGGACCAAAGATAGAGAAGTCATCCATGAAGACCTCTAAATATTATCCCACCATGTCAGAAAAAATACTTAACATGCATCGCTAAAAAGTGGTACGAGCATTACACAGTCCGAATGGCATTCTTCGGTAAGCAAAGTGTCATAAGGGCATGTGAACGTTGTCTTCTCTTGATCTGCAAGGGCTATATCTATCTGATTGTAGCCTAAACATCCATCAAGGAAGCAATAGTAAGAGTGACCAACTAGCCTTTCCAAGATTTAATCAATGAAGGGCAAAGGAAAATGGTCATTTCTCGTGATGGTATTCAACTTCCTGTAGTCAATACACATTCTCCAACCAGTAGTAACTCTAGTTGGTATGAGTTCATTGTTGGCATTGGCTACGATGGTGATTCCGGACTTCTTAGGAACCACCTGAGTTGGACTCACCAATTGGTATCGGATATTGGGTATATAATACCCACATCCAATAACTTGAGTACATTGACCTTAATCACTTTCATTCATGTTTGCATTTAATTTACGTTATGGTTGTCGGGAGGTCTTCACATTATCCTTAAGATGAATGCAGTGAGTACAAATTAAAGGGTCAATTCCCTTGAGGTCTGCAATCGACCATCTAAGGGATCCTTTATGCTCAATGAGAGTAGAGATAAGCATACTGTAACATCTCAAAAAAATTTGTACAAAGGCCCGAGTACCACCTCAGGCAGAAATCCCTAAGGATCGTATCCTGTAGAAATTTAGGCGAAATTTAGTTAAATACTAAACTAAATAGGCAGTGTATTTAGCTTGAACCACTATATATACAAATGGTAAGACCCAAAACTATTAAAAGCAATGACTCAACACTACTTAATAACCTAGGAGAAATCCCAAAAGCCAGTTGCTCTCGGGAGCACATTGAAACTCTGAATCAAACCTGGACCGCACGTCGAAAGTCCGATGACTACAAAACTATAGGGTTATGTCCACCTTACTGGGCTTAATGACCAAGGCGGGAATCGAGCCCAAATAGTATCTGAAAACACACAACTTGAGCCCTAAGCGAAGTGTGTAAGAAACGCGAATATCCTTGGAAAAGGTATTGAAACTTAAGTGAATTGGGCCTTTCACTTGCAGGCGAAATTGAAGATTTCAGACCGTCAGTTTCTAACCAAACTTCGCCCATGGATCAGGGAAATTTCCCTGCACATATCTGTATACTTGTGGCCCTGATCGAGCGACAACGAACGTTGATCTGACACGAGTCCTCCACGGTCGATCCGCTAATCTGATCATACCAAAATCATAACTTAGCTTAGATCCATGGTCAGAGAACTTGCTCCATGCCATAGTGAGTAATGGACCTCCAGATGAGTCCTGTTTACCCGAAACAGGCACCCTTTGGCTGTAACCTAAGTATACTATGGCCTTGGGGCCATTTACACCAGTTCTGGGCCCATATAAAGCCCTTAAACCACCCCATCCCTATCCCATACGAATTTTCTCTAACCCTAGGAGAGAGAAGAGAGAAAAGAGGAGAAAAGAGTGAGGAAAAGAGAGAGAGAGAGAGAGATAGGGAGATCGTTACTGGGATTCACTCCCACTACTCCATGGGCTGAATCACCTCTCCCGTTTTGCTACAACATCATTTTCAACTATGATTTGGGTAAGAAATCCTAACCTTAATCTCATTGTAGAAATCCAGGTTGGTAGTTTGTCGACCTAGCTAACCTATTACGTCGTGTAGGTGTTTGTCGTCTCGTTTTCAGAAATGTACAGTCTGAACTGGGTCTGAATCGAGCTTTCCAACAAAAGGTGCAGACTATAAACATTTAAGTTATGGTTTTCAAGGCTTTCAATGCCAGCTAATGATTTATGTCTGACTTGACTGCTGTCATATCATCTTAAACACGTCGATTTCGATATATTCAGATGTATGAACTATGTTGTATGAAAATGCATTCCATGTGTTTGTTGAAATGTTTGAATGAATGTGAAATCTTGATTTGTGCCAGTCATGATTACTAATCTAAGATCCACATGTGTCATATGCTTTATAATCGATGTTGTGAAATAAATTGTTATAGTGAATGTCGTAACGAATTTAGTCTATGTATTTAGTAAGGTGTAGTTTAAGTGTTTGAAAATTTTCTAAATGAAAAAAATGTTGATGGTTAGTATTTATTAAGTGTAATAAGATAGGATTCCTAATTTCCTTAATCATATATATGGCTTCTTTCATGAAATCATATCGCCGCTACGCTACTTATGGATTCCATGTGTTTGATAAAATGCTCAAATAAGTGTTGTATTTTGATTGTTTATTAAATGCTTATATGATTATCACATGTATCCACATGCTATATCTGAGTAAGATTTAGACTACAACGTAGTACAGGCAGTCAGTAAAAATTCTCGTTGAATGGTCGAACTAGTCTCACCACATTGATACATTCGGTGAATCCGAGTCGTACGACGATTGTCGACAGTGGTTAGGTCACGGGGAGTGCTTACGTGCTCCATGTCGATTAATTCGGCGTGCGCTCGTACCAATCGAACTTATCTAATAAACCGACTGGCCTCTTGTGTGTTTACCATGTATAGACATCACTACTTGAATCTAAGGTACCACTTACCAATGTAAAGACCCGTTTCAACTATGGTACTACAATCTGCTAAGACTCATGAGCCGGGCATGGTGGTATGGGACACTGTGGTCAAGCTGTCGGCCTACACTGGGGTGACGAGCCTCTCCGTAGTGACCAGTGAGTAACCCAAACTCATGAGCTGAATATGGTGGTATGGAACACTGTATTCGAGCTGTCGACCTGTGCTGAGGTGACGAGCTTCCCCATAGTGACCTCAAGTATAAACTCTCAAACTTATCCATCCACTGCTTTTCATTAGGAGTGATGCCCTACAACTTGCCTATCATATGTGATTAACTAGGATTGACGACCCTAGATGGATCTTTTGGTTGGGCAAATGATATAAAGGGAGGTATCTTAGCTTCTCGAATTTGTTGTATGAATAAGCCTAATTAAGTACTCGGCTAATACGATCATGCACCGCATTGCATGTGCTTTGGCGAGGAAGTGCACTTTAGGGAGTTTGTCATGTGCGAATGGTTGATATAGTCACTTGAGGGAGTGTTGTGCGAGGGCATGCATCATTACTGCATACCATCCCTGCATTAATAAGAGTAGTTAGGGAATGATTCTTGTACTACTTTATCATTACTACTTGATTGAATTGATAACATGTTTACCTTTGCCTTATAGTACCACTGAGTTGATCACTCACCCCCACTTTGGGACAGTGTTTTAAAACACCAACCAGGCTCTGTTATAGATGCAGGTGATGAAGATGTATATGCAATGGAGTTGGACTTCATAAATGAGGAGGAAGAGTTCTCCTATGTTTAGCTCTCTGGCAAGTCTATGGAGACCTCGTGCTACTTCGATGGGATTTTAGGGATACATGGATTAGTCGGACACTTACATTTTGTCATTTTGTATATTTTGAGTTAAAACATATATATATTCAGCCCGGTAATATACTCATACTCTGGAGGTTGTGAAACATGTACATATACCTTATATATCAATCTCAGTCTTTCGCTTGCTTAATTACATTAACTCTAGAGTTTGATATGCCGATTTAGTATAATCCCTCTCATGTTTAATGCACTAATATAGACAACATTTAAGCATCACTATCTATGTTTCATAAGTGATGCGTTGGATCTCGGGAGTTGAACTTTGCTCAACACTCAAAATTCAGAGCATTACAAGTTGGTATCAGAGCATGATTTGGATTAAACTAGACCTAGATTATAAGTAAGATGACACACTCTTACTCACTTTGACTTAGGAAGGGAGCGATGGAAATTAGAGACGAACGTAAGATCCCAAAGTTTCATTGACGGGCGAAACAAAAGGCTGTAAATTAGTTCCCAGCGAATACCTGAGGGACTTGGATCATGTGCAGTGATCCAAATCACCTCTGGGCCGTCGATCGATAGGTTTGAAAAATAATTCGGTGAATCCCACACTTGAAATAATCCAAAAAGCATGAATATGCACTTGTTAGACCGAGAAAACACCTCACGCGGGCGTAAGGGCCCAAATCCCAATTTTTGGTGGGACCCACGGGGTCCTCTGCACATGTACAACACCCCGGGAGGGGGTGGCCACCACCCCAGGGTGAATCCACTGCCGGCAACCGAGGGAGGGCGCGGTGGCACTGCCCGGTCGAAGGCGCACCACCCGCCTTCACAGCTGGTGCGTGGCGGCACCGCGCGGGATGCAGCACACCGCCGTTCGACCGGCCATGTGAGCCCTGACTCACGTGTGGGACCACCCCTCCAAAGCCCCTTTTAGGTTGTTTAAACCCATTTCACACCCCTCCAACTCTATTTTCACTCCCAAACCCTCCAAAACTTCCATTCCCTCTCAAATCCCTTCTTCTATACATTCAAAACCTTCAAATCTTCTATCTTGTTCATCGTTACCCCACTATCCCTCATTTTCATCCCTCCACCTTCCCTATTTCCATCTATTTGAGCACAAAAGCCCTCTTTTGTGTCTCATAACCTTCCAAACCCACCAACCTATCTCATCCTTCAAGTTTTTCCACTTTCATGGCTCTCTTTGAGCTTGTCACTGTCATCTTCTCAATCTCTACACTCCTTTCCCTCATGGGAAAGAAAAGAGTGGCCCTGGATGAGGCCAGGCTGAGCCGACCATGCTGTAAGACCCATATCCTAGTTCGTACCGTTCCGTATGCTTCCATGGTCTTCCGGGTCAAATTTCGGCAACCCTCAACCTATATCCGATGTTTGCGCGTGATCTTAAGCTGGGTCCTGTATACCAAGTCAGCTCAATCCGAAACTTATACCCTAGCGACTGCACTGTCGCCACGGTTCCAACGCTGCGACTCTCGCACCGAACCGATACCCAAGCGAGGAGATGTGGGCCCGCATTCATTTCGAGAAAAACACCACGCATTGTGAATTTTGAGGGAATCTCTACAATATGTCTCATCAAATCAAGTCAAGTACACCACCTTACCTCAATGCCACCTCACCCAACAATAAGTACACATGACCACTCCTTCCTTTACCATAAGTCAACACTTCCCTCCCCTAACCATCCCTCTTTCACACCATTTTCAACTAAGGCCATAGCCTCGTCAGAGTTGGAGCGTGTAGCTGAGCTTCTGGAGTTTTTAGTTATTTTCATTATATTATATTTCCCTTTCATATGCCTTGTACTTAAAAGTTTTTTATCATAGTGGATTTTGTGATGGTGTTCTTGTGGTTATTGTTCATGGGTTATGCTTTTGGTTATGCTCATTATGAATTAAATTGATATTAGAAATCCTCCTTGTAGGATCCCAGGATCGGAACCTAGTAAATGGATGCCGGGAGCTGAGAATGGGGTGTTACAGAGGCTGTCGGCGCCGGATTCGGCGATCAAAAATTTTGTGAGCCCGATTACCGAGTTCGGGGCGTGACACACGCTGCACTACGAAGAAGGCGAGCACTGAAGCTAGTACAAGTGCCAAGTGAGAACAAAGATCCAAATGGGATCTCAACCCTCGGGTCCCTATTGAAAGATCCCTACCGCCGAGCGCCGAACTTGGTAAGTTTCGTGGCCGCAAAGTTGTATTTGAGCTCATGTTAATGAAAAGCTCTTCAGGTTGTATTAAGTAATTAACATGCTCATGAAAAATGGATGGGGCCCCATGTTTAAGGGAAATACTCATGTTAGTGAAGGCACCGTACGAGCCTTCTATGCCCATATACAGAACCCACTATTAGAGCCTCTTCAGTTTACTATCCCTTTGGGGAGGTAGGAAGCCATAGTCAATGTGGATGTTATAGCTGGTATCATGGGAGTTGAATGTGGACTTGCACACACCAGTGAGAAAAACCTTACTAGTGAACGAGAAAGAAATCACCGAACATGTTTCCTTCGCAACCAGATTGAGTAGTGGAGGCGAGGAAATAGCCTTGCATTAACCAAAATGATAAATGATTTCAATCTGCTCCACCACATATGTACGCATAACGTATATCCCAGGTGGAGTAACTGCACAGAATATACTCGATTCATGATGGATTTCTTGTATAGAGCTGGTCAGGGAGATAAGCTGTGCCTGCCTACTCTCATCTTGTCTCAGATTATCGATACTGCATGATCAATGCAGGGAGATGCCTCACTTCCTTTCGGTCGACTTATTTGTAAGATCACCTAAATTTTCAGTTTCCGACTCCATATGGATAACCATACCTCGATCCATATCATTAGTGACACGACACTCAACAATATGGGCATAGACCCTAGGCAACGACAAGCAAGGCAGGATGAGTTCGAGGATGAAATAGAAGAAGAGAGTGAAGAGGAAGAAGGTAGTGAGGATGAGGAAGAAAATGATGAGGAAGGCAATGGAAAGGAAAGCAGTGAGGAAGAAGAACAGGAAGAAGAGGAGTCCCAAGATTTAGATGAAGGACCGCCTACTACGCATAAAGACCAACATGATGGGGCCGCCTTAGAAGCCCGTATGGCCAAGATAGAAGAAAACCAGGCCGAATTGAAGCAAAAGCTTGAAGAGAATCAGGCTTACCTGAAATAGAAATTCAAGAAGATGTCTCGCACCTTGAAGGCCCTCCTATGTTGTATGCAGGATAAAGGGGTGCCTCCGCCTTCACTAGAGTCAGCAAACTAGTCATATGTAGCAGTCATCTATCGTTTTGCTTTGTTTCCTGCTTTTCTATGTAATAGCCCTTGTCAGCTTAGTTGGATGATAGAATAGCTAGTGTCAGAACTTTTGTTAAACTTAGCTCACATGCATTCTCTATCATGAGTCATGTAATGCTACATAATATGTATCGTGACAATTTTGGTTAAATGAAATACATGAAGCTTCTTTTTTAATTGAAATGTGTAGGATGTGTGGGAAAGTGAGTAATATTATTCTAAATCCTACACACATTGCACCCTGTGTTGTATATAGGGAATGCCTCCTAAAAACACTCGGAATATAGCATGTCTCGTACTTAGAGGATCGACTGACAGGGCACCTCCCCTGAGCGATAGCCATACGGACCCAAGTTTGGGCTCTGATATTGAGACTATGCCGGATTTACAGCCGGCCATTGGCCCCACCAATGGGCTAAGACCTTATCTACCACCGGTTCCAGAACAGAACCGTGCGTTTACATCGACGCCACACATGCCTCAGGTGGCTTCTTCTCTTAATAGGTTGGAGCAGATGATGCTCCCGCTGCAGCAACAACAACAGTTTTTGGCCATGATAGCGGGGACTATTGCCCAAAACATGAACCTGGTCCCGCCTACACCACCAGTGCAGCCCACTGGAACTATGAATATGAGTGGCTTGTTCGAGCGCTTTCAGCGCCTTCGCCCTCCTACTTTTACGGGTACCCACTGACCCGAGGAGGCAGAGTATTGGTTGGATTGTATATCCAAGATGTTGAAGCCGCTGCACTATACTTAAGTAGAGCAGGTGGAGCTAATTACGTATATGTTTAAGAAGGAGGCTAGTCTTTGGTGGGACAACATCCCACGAACCATCCCCGTAGGATACGTATGGACGTGGGACGCGTTTGAAACCCGTTTCCTTGGAAAGTACTTCCCCCTCACTTACCGTAACGAAAAGGAGGGTGAATTTCTTCACCTCCGACAAGGAGGGATGGCAGTAGCTAAGTACGAGAACCACTTCACGAAGCTAGCCAGATATGCTTTATTGATCCTGGCAAACGAGCCAATGAGGATGCGGTGATTTTCAGAGGGTCTACGGCCTGATATCCGCACAAAGATGTGTTGGGCGAGCATTCCCAACTACGCTGAGCTAGTGAATATGTCCCTGCGAGCTGAACAGGATAGAGACAGAGTGTCACGGGCACATATACTTATGGGCCCGAGGCCTCAGCCTAATTTTGCCGAACTGACCATTCCTCGGCAAGAGGCCTCGTGTAGATTTGCCTCCTAGGTTAATGGCTCTAATGACCCAACTGAGGAGATCAGATACTTGGTGCACCTACTGTAAGAAGATGGGCCATACCGATACTTACTACTTTACCAAGATGAGGGATACGGGCTTTATACCACCTCATAAGATCAACCGTCAGCTGCCACAGGCTATTTCAACTCCACCTCTATGATTCGCACTGCCAGCACAGCCATTCTACCGACCTCCCATACCTCGGAATAGGCTGCCTCAATGACTTATGGCAGCGCAACCCAATCATTCTTAACAAGCACGTGTACATGCACTTGCAACTGAAGCATCTAAGTCAGCAACTGCAGTGCCTTTAGCCTTCGAAGTCACTGTCCACATTCAAGGTACACCTGTATTTCTATTGGTGGATACCGGGTCCACTATTTTGATAATATCATACTCTACAGTCAAGCGCTTAGGGCTGAACACATCGCTATGGTTGGGGTGAGAGTCCTTATCGTAACAGGGACCTTCTCCAATGCTACTAAGCTTTGTAAAGGTTGCCCAATAGACTTAGGAAGCAGAACGGTGTGTATTTACCTGATCATCACCCCATTGTATCATTAGGACTTCATCCTTGGCATGGATTGGCTCACCGAAATGAAGGCAGAGATCGACTGTGGAACCCGACTGGTGATGGCACATGGACCCGAGGGCACGGCCTTTACTTTTCCAGTTCAGGTCAGTTGGCCCTACCGCATAAGTTGTTACGCTTCCTTATTAGAGAATGTTAATGGTCAGATGCTTGGGGATATGCCTCTATTCCAAGATTTCATGGACGTATTCAAAACGATACCTGGACTACCTCCTCGGCACGAGATCGACTTTACTATCTACCTTATGCCTGGTGTGACGCCCATTTCCTTGCCAACATACCACATGCCTCCATGTGAAATGAAGGAATTGAGGAGACAGATAGATGATCTGTTGGAATTAGGTTTTATACGAACTAGCGTATCTCCTTAGGGAGTACCTGTATTGTTTGTAAAGAAGAAAGACGGGTCGTTGCGGTTGTGTATTGATTATCGAAGGCTGAATCATGTCACGGTCAAGAACAAGTATCCTCTGCCCAGGATAGATGACCTGTTTAACCAGTTGAAAGGGGCATAATATTTCTCTAAGATCGACCTGCAATCTGGGTATCATCAGTTGTGCGTCAGGGATGAAGACGTGTAGAAAACAGCATTCAAAACCAGTTTTAGGCACTATGAATTCCTTGTGATGTCGTTTGGACTTACAAATGCACCGACCGTGTTCATGAACCTCATGAACCGGGTGTTTCGGCCATATCTATACCGATTCATCATCATGTTTATAGATGACATTTTGATATACTCTAAGAGTTGGAAAGATTACGAAGAACACCAGCGAGCAGTCTTCGATACTCTCAGGAAGAATCAGTTGTTTGTACAATACTGAAAATGCAACTTCTAGAAGGAGGAAGTCAAGTTTCTAGCACACGTGATGTCCAAAGAAGGAATTATTGTGAACCTTGCCAAGGTGGCCGCAGTACGGGATTGGGAACAACCTGGTTCAGTAACAGAAGTGAGGAGTTTACTCGGACTTGCTGGCTACTATCGCTGCTTCATTAAAGACTTTTCCAAGATAGCCCGACCGTTATTGCAACTCACCCGAAAAGATCTTAAGTTCGCCTGGAACGAGAAAGTAGAAGCAGCCTTTCAGGAATTAAAGGATAAGCTGACATCCGCACCCGTGCTAGTAATATCATAGCAATAAATAAGATATACTATATACACTGACACATCTCGCGTTAGTTTGGGTTGTGTTCTTATGCAAAAGGACAGAGTGATTGCCTATGCATCACGACAATTGAGGAAACACGAGGAAAACTACCCCATGCACGACCTGAAATTAGCGGTGGTCATTTTCACATTAAAGCTCTAGAGACATTACCTCTATAGAGAGGAGTTCGAGCTCTTTTACGACTACAAGAGCCTCAAGTACATCTTCACGCGGAGAAATATGAGGCAGCGTCGTTGGATGAAGACCTTGAAAGACTTCAAGTTTGAGGTCTCCTACCATCCTGGCAAGGCCAACCTTGTGGCTGATGCGTTGAGCCACAAGAAAACATAGAATTTACAGCTCCGCTGATGATAAAAGAGTGGAATATGGTAGAGTTTATGCGAGACTTCGAGCAGAAGCTTACAATTGAAGAGTCATACGAGAGCGTCGCACACATCCATGTACAGGCACTTATCGATGATCGGATCATTGTGGCTCAGAAAGAAGATAAACTGTTGGTGAAAATGAGGGAACATGCAAGTGATAGCGAAGAATCCGAATGGAGGATTGGCTTAGATGGAGGTTTACAATATCGTGACCGCTTATGTGTCCCGAACCTCCATAACTTGAGAAGGGAAGTTCTAAAAGCTGCTCACAATTTTAAAGATGGCGATGCATCCGGGCAGTACGAAGATGTATCGAGACATGAAGGGTTCGTACTGGTAGGACAACATGAAGGCCCACATAGCAAACTTCGTGTCCCGTTGTCTCACGTGCCAACAGGTCAAGGCCGAACATCGTTGACCTCATAGTTTACTTCAGCCCATGCCCATAGCTAAGTGAAAATGGGATTTCATATTTATGGATTTTATTTCCGGGTTACCGAAGACGAGAAAGGGGCATGACTCCATTTGGGTGATTGTGGACCGATTGACAAAATCGGTACATTTCCTCCTGGTTAGAGTTTCAAACTTAGCAGATGATTTAACCAAGCTCTATATCAAGGAGATTGTATAACTGCATGGAGTTCCTATGGAGATTGTGTTAGATCGAGGCACGCGATTCACGTCTATATTCTGGACTTGAATCCAAGAAGCAATGGGAGTATAACTGAAGTTCAGTACCGCGTTCCACCCACAGACCGATGGGCAGACAGAACGAGTGAATCAGATATTAGAAGATATGTTGCAAGCGTGTGTGCTTGATTTCAAGGACAGTTGGGATGATTGTCTTCCCTATGCCAAGTTTGATTATAACAACAGCTTCCAAGCGAGCATTGGCATGGCTCCCTACGAAGCATTGTATAGGCACCCATGTGGAGCACCACATTGTTAGGCAGAAGTTGGCGAGAAGACCTTGGTTGGCCCAGATCTAGTTCATGCAACCTCAGAGAAGATCGACATTATTAGGCGTCGACTTCTTATAGCCCAGAGTAGACAAAAGACTTACGCCGATACCCGACGGCGACAGTTGGAATTTGAAGTTGGGAACCACGTATTCTTGAAAGTTTTCACAATGAAGGGAGTCCTTCATTTTAGCAAGAAAGGAAAGTTTACACCGAGATTCATTGGCCCATTCCAGATTCTAGACCGAGTGGGTGTGGTAGCATACCGCCTTGCTTTGGCCACACCACTCGCAGGCGTGTACAACGTATTTCATGTATTGATGCTGAATAAATATGTTCCTAATCTTACTCACATTATCAAGTGGGAGCAAGTACAGCTAATTGAAGATGCTACCTATGTACTTCGACTAACACATATTCTAGATAGGAAGGAACAAGTGCTACGCAGCAAGATTATCCCACTTGTGAAAGTACTATGGACACACCATACTGAGGAGGAGGCTACCTGGGAAACAGAAGCCGATGTTCATAAGAACTACCCTCAGATCCTCGAGGACTATGAAAAGGTACTAATTTCGGGGACAAAATTTTTCTTTAAGGGGGGTAGATTGTAACGTCTCGGAAAAATCCGTACAAAGGCCCGAGTACCACCTCAGGCAGAAATACCTAAGGATCGTATCCTTTAGAAATTTAAGCAAAATTTAGTTAAATACTAAACTAAATAGGCGGTGTATTTAGCTTGAACCACTATCTATACAAATGGCAAGACTCAAAACTATCAAAAGCAATGACTCAATACTACTTAATAACCTAGGAGAAATCCCAAAAGCCAGTTGCTCTCAGGAGCACATTGAAACTTCAAATCAAACCTGGACCACACGTCGAAAGTCCGATGACCGCAAAACTATAGGGTTATGTCCGCCTTACTGGGGTTGACAACCAATACGGGAATCGAGCCCAAATAGTATTTAGAAACGCACAACTTGAGCCCTGAGTGAAGTGTGTGAGAAACACGAATATCCTTAGAAAAGGTATTGAAACTTAAGTGAATTGGGTCATTCGCTTGCGGGCGAAATTGAAGATTTCAGACTATCAGTTTCTGACCGAACTTCACCCATGGATCAGAGAAATTTCCCTGCACATATCTATATACTTGTGGCCCTGATCGAGCAACAACGACCGTTGATCTGACACAGGTCCTCCACGATCGATCCGCTAATCCGATCGTACCAAAACCATAACCTAGCTTGGATCTATAGTCAGAGAACTTGATCCATGCTGTAGGTGAGTAATGGACCTCCAAATGAGTCCCGTTTGCCCGAAACAAGCACCCTTTGGCTGTAACCTAAGTATACCATGGCCCTGGGGCCATTTACACCAGTTATGGGCCTATATAAAGCCCTTAAACTACCCCATACCTATCCTAAACGAATTTTCTCTAACCCTAGGAGAGAGAAGAGAGAAAAGAGGAGAAAAGAGTGAGGAGAAGAGAGAGAGAGATAGAGAGATCGTTGCTGGGATTCACTCCACTACTCCACGGGCTGAATCACCTCTCCCATTTCGCTACACCATCGTTTTCAACTACGATTTGGGTAAGAAATCCTAACCCTAATCTCATTGTAGAAATTCAGGTTGGTAGTTTGTTGACCTAGCTAACCTATTACATCGTGTAAGTGTTTGTCGTCTCGTTTTCAGAAACGTATAGTCTAAACCGGGTCTGAATTGAGCTTTTCGATGAAAAGTGCGGACTATAAAGGTTTAGGTTATAGTTTTCAAGGCTTTCAATGTCAGCTAATGATTTATGTCAGACTTGACTGCTGCCATATCGACTTAGACACGTCGATTTCAATATATTACACATGTATGAAAATGTTGTATGAAAATGCATTCCATGTGTTTGTTGAAATGTTTGAATGAATGTGAAAGCTTGATTTGTGCTTGTCATGATTACTAATCTAAGATCCATGTGTGTTATATGCATTATAACCGATGTTGTGAAATGAATTGTTATAGTGAATGTCGTAACTAATTTAGTCTATGTATTTAGTAAGGTGTAGTTTAAGTGTTTGATAAAATGTCTGAATGAAAAAAAAATGTTGATGGTTGGTATTTATTAAGTGTAATAAGATAGGATTCTTAATTTCCTTAATCATATGTATGGCTTCTTTCATGAAATCATATTGCCGCTACGCGACTTATGGATTTAACGCAAGTGTTTGGCAACATGTTCCATGTGTTTGATAAAATGCTCAAATAAGTGTTGTCTTTGGATTGTTCATTAAATGCTTATATGATTATCACATGTATTTACATGCTATATCTGAGTAAGATTGGGACTATAACGTAGTCCAGGCAGTCGGTAAAAATTCCCATTGAATGGTCGAACTAGTCTCGCCACATTGATATGTTCGATGAACCCGAGTCGTACGACGATTGTCAACAATGGTTAGGCCACAGGGAGTGCTTATGAGCTCTATGTCGATTAATTCGGCGTGTAGTCATACCAATCGAACTTGTCTAATAAACCGATTGGCCTATTGTGTGTTTACCATGTATGGACATCACTACTTGAATCTAAGGTACCACTTACCAATGTAAAGACCCGTTTCAACTATGGTACTACGATTCGCTAAGACTCATGAGCCGGGCATGGTAGTATAGGACACCATGGTCGAGCTGTCGGCCTACGCTGGGGTGACGAGCCTCCCCGTAGTGACCAGTGAGCAACCCAAACTCGTGAGCTAAATACAGTGTCACGAGCTGTCGGCCTATGCTGAGTTGATGAGCCTCCCCGTAGTGACCTCGAGTATAAACTCTCGAACTTACCTATCCATTACTTTTCATTAGGAGTGATGCCCTACAACTTACCTATCGTATGTGATTAACTGAGATTGACGACCCTAGATAGATCTTTCGGTTGGGTAAATGATATAAAGGGAGGTACCTTAGCTTCCTGAATCTGCTGTATGAATAAGCGTAATTAAGTACTCAGCTAATATGATCATGCACCGCATTGTATGTGCTTTGGCGAGGAAGTGCACTTTAGGGAGTTTGCCATGCGCGAATGGTTGATGTAGTCGCTTGAGGGAGTGTCATGTGAGGGCATGCATCATTATTGCATACCATCCCTGCATTAATAAGAGTAGTTAGAGAATGATTATTGTACTGCTTTATCATTACTGCTTGATTGAATTGATAACATGTTAACCTTTGCCTTATAGTACCACTCTAGGACGGTGTTTTAAAACACCAACTAAACTCTATTATAGATGCATGTGATGAGGATGTATATGCAACGGAGTTGGACTTCGCAGATGAGGAGGAAGAGTTCTCCTATGTTCAGCTCTCTGATAGGTATATATAGACCTCGTGCTGCTTCGATGGGATTTTAGGGATACATGGATTAGTCGGATACTTACATTTTGTCATTTTGAATATTTTGAGTTAAAACATGTATATATTCGACCCGGTAATGTACTCATACTCTGAAGGTTGTGAAACACGTACATATACCTTATATATCTATCACAGTCTTCCACTTGCTTAATTACGTTAACTCTAGAGTATGTTATGTCGATTTAGTGTAATCCCTCTCATGTTTAATGCACTAATATGGACAACATTTAAACATCATTACCTTTGTTGCATAAGTGATACGTTAGATCTCAGGAGTTGAGCTTTGATCGACCCTTGAAATCCGGGGCGTTATACATACTCTCTTGTTCTTGCTCAAGGTGTGAATAAATCATCACCTGGTATGTCTCATCTTGACCTAAATAGACATATTTAAGATCAGAGGGCAAAAGTTTTAGGTCAAGCTTCGGTGCTTTGGGCTAAACGGTAGAGGCGCTACATCAGTTTGGGGTAATTCTTCAAATTGTGGCCTCCATCGGTTAACTTCAAGTACCGGTGTAGCATCAAGCATAGCATCCATCTTCACAATCATGTCATCATCCAAATCAAGGAAGTGGGCCAATGTAACACCCCGTGTTTTCGAAACCTGAGTATATGACTCGTTTTCAAAAACCCGAGTGTTAACCTTTAAAGATAACCAAATCCCACATATATTTTTTTCTTTCTTTTTCAAAGTGAGCATTTAGGCAGAAAATGAATAAATCAAACATAAAGGAAATTTCATATACATTCAAATCTTACGAGTGACTGCCCAAATGACTTATATAAACCAATATCTCAATACTTACAATTACAAAATGAAATAATATCGCAATTGAAACAAAGTAAATTATAACAAATATTGAGCTGTAAAATCACATAGCAACTCTTGGCAAATGCAATCATGCATCCTTGACAATTGTACCCTGCTCCTCATCAATATGAATATGAATATCATCTAAGCCACCTGCACTACCTGTACGGTTATGTATTCGATGAATGAGTGACCAGCTCAATGTGAATTCCTCTCAAGATTACACACTGCCGCATTAGGTAAGCGTAGTTATAAATAAAAAGGACATTTAAAACAATACACAATGCAGTCTTATTAAATGCATGGATGTGTTAGTGCACATTAACCGGGGATGCTCATCTAGTTGGCTTTTGGGCAAAACCCATGAATATGGCCGGTCACCAGCGAAAGTACATTATACATGCGTAGTGCCAAGCTCACCGAAAGTGGGCCGATAGTCAGTGGTGTGGAAGCTAGCGAAACGATACCCCAACTAAATCCTATAGGCACGTGCTACAGAATCCAAAATTAGCTACCTGTCATTGCCCGTATGTTATGAATGCATGATTAGCCCTTCCGTTATTATTCCATTTACAACCAGCCGGTTTAAGAAAGCTCAAAGGTCACTACGAGGGGCTTATCACCCAGCGTAGGCCGACAACTTGGGCATAGTGTCCCATGACCACTATCCCCGACTCATGAGACTACCACCTTAGGATGTTTAATGGAAGCCCATCGACTAGTGGCTAATTTAATTCAATATATGGGACTTACCATCACATGGTTATGTAGAAATAAATCATCGAAGCCACATAGGACAAATATCAAAACTATGCGATAAAAGCCCACCCTCAAAAACCACTTAGACACAACAACCCATGGATGGTAGGCCCACATCAATATTCCATTTAACCCATCATTCAAGTAACCACTAGATCGAGGGCCCATTATAAATACAATCAATCAAGTTACATCCCAAGTATAGGTGTACATTTATAAGTGAGGTTTCCCACTGATTGATGTACCCATTTAAGTTTCATAAGCAATCCACAAGTAATCTACAAGCATGAGAAAATATGCAGGATAAATATTAAGCATGTAATCTAGCATTTAATTCCAACAACTAACAATGTAATTAATTATTAACTGAAATTAAAATAAAAACTATCACTTAAGCTAATGGGAAAATAGAAAGCTTAAGGGGGAAGAAATCATCACCTTATGAATCCAATCTCCAACTAACACCGCTAGGAAGCGTGTACGTCCTTGTAATCGAATCCTACCACAAATGGTGAAATTGTATAGTTAGATTCAAGTTTACACGGCATTTATGGTTAAGATCATAACCTAGGGTTCAAATTATTTATTTTTAGGGCATGATGTATAATTAAGGTTTCATCCTATAGTTTAATTCTAGACTTAGATTCTAGGATTGGAATGTTAATTGATGTTTGAGTAATCACAACGCTAATAATATTAATAATCGTAAAATAGCGATATATAATTATTATTAGCTAACATGACCCCAATAATCGTTATGATAATAAATATTATGATATACTATTAATGATAATATTTAAGAGCAATAAATAAAATAATACTATTTAATAATTGCAATTTTGTTTATAATAACTAGTTTTAGCATAAATTATCCACTAATGGCTAATCATATCTAATATTAGCAATCCTAATAATAAGAGTGGTATCAATGATATTAATACAAAAAGGCAAGTCTAGTATGGAAAGAAAACATTGACTCACCTACGTCAACTCGATCCGACCCACAAGCTTGATTTACTCCCAACTCGAACCAACTCAGCGAGTCACCCAGGTGGCTTTGGATCTCCACGAGCATTTGTTGGACTGTTGGACTGAATCAATCCCAATCCGTGACCCGGTTGATTTGCCGAGTTGACTTAGCAATCACCCTCTCAATCTCACTTTCTCCTTCTTCTTTTTTTCTTTTCCTTTCTTACTTTCTCTCTTACATTCCTTGTTGGAATTTCAGCAATATGCGGACCAAACCAACCCTGGCTAGGTCCCAACTTAGCTCCTCGACTCAATCGAGTTTAGCTAGTGCGGCAAACAGCCACCACACGCAGCCTCTTCTTCCTTTTCTCCTCTCTTCTCCTTCTTCCTCCTATCCTCCTCCTTTTCCTTTCTTCTTCCTTTTAAGAGCAACGTCCAGCAAGTCCTAGCCCAACTCGCATAGCTAGACTCATGGACTTCAGCTGAGTCAACTTAGTGATGGCTCTCTCTCTATCTTTCTACTTCTTCTCCTTTCTTCCTCCTCTCTTTTTTTTTCTACTTCTTCCTCTTCGTATGCTAATTTAGGAGCAACTACGCTAGTCAGAGTTCACCCCAAACCTGGCCAGAAGACTCGGACAGTTTCGGTCGGAGTCGACATCGAACTCGGCAGTGGGTCGGCTTCCTTGAGCCCGAACCCAACTCGATACATCTCCCACCTCCTCCTACCTTCTCTATTCTTCTCTGGGATAACTTAACCGAGCCTAGACTCATCCCGCATGACCATTTGAAGCGAGACTCGGTCTGACTTGGTGTGGTGTGGCTGAACCTTAAACGAGGAAGAAACCTCGGACGAAAATGGTGGATTTCCATTGGGTGAGTTTTTCTCGAAAACGAAGCTCCTGGGTGGTGCAAACATGCCTATGGGAGCTTGGGGAATGGTCGGAGTGAACCTCCAAGGAGGTTTTCATGGTGGGTTCAAGCTAGGAGGTTTTACCTGGTTTTTTTTGGGCGGCCGCAATAACCAGAGAATGACCTGTTGCTACTCGATCCTGTTGCCTTATATCATGTCCTAAATTCCCTAAGAGTCGTTGGATAAGGACTGGATGGCCTGGATGAGTTCTAGGGCAACCGATATCCTCTAATGGAAGGAATATCCAGCTATCCTTGCACGGCCAAAACCCTACGTTGAAGGGCTCAGATTGATCCGCATCCTACGGTCAAGATGGAGGAGTAGGGACGCACGCGGATTGCCAAGCTAGTAACAATGGTTCAGAATTTCCATTTTTCGAAAGCATTTGTGCTTGCAGGTCCTATTTGCGTAAAAAATCGTATGCATGCACATGTGTTAAATCGTGTAAATGCACATATGCTGAATCATGTAAAACTTATCAGGTTTTGGTCACATGTGGATCCTCTACCAAATGGACGATTTGGATCTCCTATTTGGATGATCATGGTGGGCCACGTACATCGCAAATAGACGTTGTCCGTTCAAACTAGGCTCGAGCGTGAGTTCGTAAAGAGAAAGAGGAGTTTCTTTTTCGGGACAGCCTGGTCAAATGCTCTTTGACCGGTGTGGTGCATTGGGGGTGTACAACTCCTGGTGCACACACGCAAATTGTGTGGGGCCCACAGCGATGCCCTGAGAAATTCACTCCATTCATGATGCTTAAGGGCTTAACCGAGCTATCTTGACTGAAGATGTGGTAGATCCAATGCTTAGGTGGGCCATACTAACCGAATTACAGTCTTTAGGGGCCGAATACATTGATCTGACGGTCGAATCGATCCCAATCTGACCATCAACGGTCAGAAGGTCCTAATGGGTCATTTTCATGTTCAAGACTCGTCACTATCTAAATAATAATATTATTCTTAATTAAATTTTATTTTATTATTATTACATGGATATGTATTTTGTCATGTAGTGGGCCCACGTTGTAGGTTATCAGGACTACCCATCTCATGATTTTATATTATTAAATATTTAACCATTATTACTATTATTATTGCCTATACATTGTTATTTACTTATCTTTTTATTTATTTATTTATTTATTTGTTATCATTATTATTATGCCCATATGTAAGATGTGAGACTATTTGTTGTTCTTCATTTAACTACATACCTTAATATTAGGGTTACTTTGCATTAACACCACAGGAATCTCTAATTAGCAAATTACGATTTACTGAGCATTCAAACAATCTAACAATTAGATTGACTAGCATTTATTTATCAATAACCCTTGGGATCCTAACAAATGTTTAGGTGTGATCCGGGGGTTGGACATGAAATTAATAGTCCGATCTATGTTTTTAATTGATGGATCGTCCTACAGGACGTTGCAAACCTAATGAACGGTGGGTCTTTAGATTTAGATCCTTCAATCGACGATGAATGGTTTAATTGGCCTATAGATGTTTTTGAAGCTATGATCGACTATTTTAAAAATCAATTAAATAGATGGTTTGATATGTGGATGGGAATTATTTTCAATGGTCAGATTTATATTAGAATGAGGGTGAACGTTCAATATGCTAAGTTAGTGTTCATTCTAAGTTAGGTTACACGGTAACACCCGAGTACTGAAAAGTATGGAGTGTTACAGCCAAACATCTCTTTAGAATATCAGAGTATAGAGTCAAGATTGCTGTACCTTATACGAAAGAATCAATCATATTAATGTTATGGCCTTCATCATCATCCTCTGCCTGCCTGCTCATATTGAAAAAGATATTGAGCTCCAATGTCATATTTCTGAAAGATAAATTCATGACCTCATTCCTACAATTGATGATAACATTGGATGTAGCAAGGAACGGGTGACCAAGGATAACAGGGATTTGAGTGCTCATATCTGCGATGGGCTGAGTGTCTAGGACGATAAAATCTATTGGATAGTAGAACTTATCAACTTGGACCAATACATCCTTAATCATCCCTCTTGGTACACAAACTGAGTAATCAATAAGTTGTAATGTGGTCCAGGTGAATTTTAATTCACCTAGACCCAGTTGTTCGTAGACCGAGTATGGGATCAAATTTACGCTCGCCCCCAAGTCAAAGAGTGCATTCTCAATCTGGTGATTCCCAATTATACAAGCGATAGTTGGGCTACCAGGGTCTTTATATTTTTGTGGCACATCTTTCTTGAGGATGACACCCACTTTTTCTGTCAGAAAAATTTTCTTTTTAATACTCTGCTGCCTCTTAGTAGTGCCTAGGTCTTTCAGAAATTTGGCATATGAAGGAATTTGTTTTACAACGTCGAGCAGAGGAATGTTAACTTTCACTTATTTCAACACCTCTAGAATGTCCTAAGAGTTAGCTAGAGGCTTTAGTGCAATCAACCGTTGGGGGAATGGTGCAACTAGTTTGCTTTGAAGTTCCGCTTCTAACTCATGTGGAGTATTGTTAGGTCTATCAATTTCATCTACTTCCGGATCCTTAGACTTTTCAGCCCTTACTGGAATACATTTGTCAATTGCTTTCCGACTCCTAAGAGTGGTGATAGACTTGGCTTGCTCCATTTGATTTAAAGAGCTTGGGCTACTGATTTTACATTGTGGTTTTAGATCAAGGAGAGCTTGAGTTGGAAGTATCCCTTTCTCCCCAATTGCTAAGTGTGACTCTATCCTTTAAACGGACGATGCAAGCGTTCTCATTGCTGATTTGACATCATGGAATGCTTGTGCCGTATTCTGGTTGAGTAGCTCTTGATCTTGAATATATTTTAGAACCGGGTCCTCTTGAGGTTTCTTTTGATCTAAAAATTACTTAAAGATCCCTTAAGAAGTAGCAGTTTATCCGTTCCTCCAACTGAAATTTGGATGGTGTCTCCAGCTGGAGTTGTAAGTATTTGAGGTGGTTCCTTTGAAAGGCCTCTGGTAATTGTTTACGACATTCGATTGCTCATTCAGTATTTCTTGAAAAGCAGGTATTGTTGGATAATTTTTAGTTGTATGAACATTACAAGCACAAATACCACAAACAACTTCCTTAGCCTTATCCTTCTTAAGTTCCATGGCCTCGAGTTTCCATGTGAGACTGGCCACTTTAGCATTTATATCGTCTTCCTCTTTCAAAAGATATATTCCACCCTTCTTCTTTGATTGAGTAGGCCTTGAAGTGGTGTTGGGTCTTGGGGAGATGTCCCATGATTGTGTGTTTTTAGCAAGTTTGTCAAAATAATCTCACACATCTTCGACATCTTTGTTCATGAATTTCCCATTGCATATTGTCTCAACCATTTGACACATGGAAGATGTCAGTCCATCGTTGAAGAAATTTGTTATGCGTCACGTTTCAAAACCGTGTTGTGGGCATGAACTGACAAAATCCTTGAATCGCTCCCAACATTAGAAGAATGTCTCATCTTCCTTTTGGGTGAAGTTCATAATCGACTTTCTGATAGTGTTCTTCTTATGGTATGAGAAAATTTTCTTTATGAACTCCCATGTCATGTCATTCCATCTGCTAATAGATCGTGGATGTAGTGAGTGCAACCACGTCTTAGCCTTTTCTTTTAAGGAGAAGGGAAAGAGTTCAATCGGATCGTGTCCTCAGACATATTAGGAAAATATAAAATGGCTATTATCTTATCAAACTCTTTCAAGTGTAGGTATGGACTTACAGATTTAAGTCCATGGAACTTTGGAAGGAGTTAGATCACTCTGGGCTTGATATCCATATTTCTTATATTTTCTGGAAAAATCATATAGGAAGTTGCGCTCACCCCCGCCGGTTGTAAATAGTCTCGTAAAGTATGAGGCGGGGGTGCGTGATGCACCTCATTCTCATCCTGAACTTTCTCAACTAGAGGTTGAGATTGATTTGCAGGTTGATTAGTAACAATTACTTCTATTAACTTAGAGGATCTCAAGTGGTGTCTCGTCCTATGATGGCTGGGCAACCCTTCAACTAATCCTCCTTCACTCAAGAGACAGAGTATTATCACGGACCCACTTGGGCATGAAACACTCTCAGCCTTCAAGTTCAAAATCTAACCTAAAATCTAATAATCGAAAACTACAACAATTAAGAAGTAAGAGAGAGAGAGAGAGTTAGAAAGAAGTTACCAGATAGGAGTTGTTGTTCACAACCCCAAGTGTAGGGTCGTGATGTAGTAATAATCTCAGTGAGACCGAGGTCGAATCCATAGGGACTAATCTCGTGAGTATTCTAAAAGCAATTAGAAGAAGAACTAGAAAAAGATGAAAACCTAAATTTGAAAGTATAGAGTGTAATTGTGAGAGATATAATAAAAAATTTAAGAAATTCAAAGGTGGGAAACTAGGGTTTCCAAGGATCCACTTGTAGAGATCAGGGAGATCTATGCTTGATTCATGAACACAACTGGAATCAGAGTCCCATCTTATCCAATTGGAATATATCTCAATAAAATCAAATATGAACTTCCTTTGACCTAATTCTCAATGGAAGAGCAGTGTGAGAACTGGAAGTGATTCCATCACAAAACCATGCCCATGAGACAATGGCTCACAACAGGATTTACCAATCCCACAGTCAATCCGAGAGAATTGTAAAAGTTAGGGAGGATTCCATCATCCAACCATGCCCAAGGGACGATGGTGAACAACAGGATTTCTTAGATTCACAATCTCAAAAACATGAAAAGAACATACTCAAAGTTATCGCAGATCCATTATAATTTGAGTCACAACAAATCATAAAAAACTGAAAGTATTCCTTATAATCAAACTAGAATTAAAGAAAGTTCAATATAAACATGAATCAAAGCAATAGAAACATCTCATCATACTACAAGCTTCACCTCTTAGCCTTAGCTAAGAGGTTTAGCCAACCATAGACATGATTGAATTAAAAATCTCTTAAGAAAAGCATACAAACTACAAAGAAAAGGAAAAAAAACTCTTGGCGACGGTTTCTCCACGCTTTTGCTCCACTCCTCAAACCCTAGACGATACCTAGGGACGTCCTAGGCACTCCTATTTATAGTTTTGTAACACCTCCTTTCGCACTGACTTGGAAAAATCTAAAAACCGTCTCAAATTTATACAGTTTTCCAAAATAGACTTCACTCTGTGTAATTTTACAAATTGACCCAGGTTTCAGAATATGCTTCTTCAGGATACTTTCAGGAATATGTTTGTTTTCAGGATAATTTCAAGATTCCTTTTCTTCATTTCAAATATTTGATTCTCTTCATTTCTCACTTGGTTTTCTTGGATCTTTAGCATGTGAATTCTTCAATCTTGGCCTTCTAAGATCCATCACTTGCCTTGGTGATTCTTGAGCATCAAATCCATGCTTTTAGCATCATTTTCAATCCAAGTTCTTAAATTCATCTTGCAACACAAACATGATTAAAATAGAGCATTAAGCATTATCATGTTCATAAAACCAAGTAATAGATGGGGTCCAATATGCAATATTTGACTCTCAACAGTTGCTAGGTTAAGATCCTACAAAACAGAAGCAAGGCAGAAAAATTCTTAACTTAAAAATAAAACAAAAAGTTAATCCTAATTTTAACCTAATTCTAAAACTAATTAAATTCAGAAAAGCGCAACCGTAGTCCCCGGCAACAACGCTAAAAACTTGTTCACAACCCCAAGTGTAGGGTCGCGATGTAGTAATAATCTCGGTAAGACCGAGGTTGAATCCACAAGGACTAATCTTGTACATTTCTGAAAGTAATTAGAACTAGAGAAAAAATAAAATCTAAATTAGAAATCTAGAATAAAAGAAGTAATTATGAATGGTGTTGATTGAAACTTGTGAATTTAAAGGTGGGAACTAGGGTGTCGAGGATCCACTTGTAGCTATTGGGATGCTATCTTACTTGATTCAAGAGATCCAATTGGAAGCAGAGTCCTATCTTATCCAATTGGAAAGAGAGATGATCAAATCTCTGAACTTCTCATTGATCTAGCCTCAATGCAAGAAGATTGTGAAGATTTGGAAAGGATTCCGTCACCAAACCATGTCCAGGAGACAATGGCAAACAACAAGATTTACCAATCCCACAATCTCAAATAAGAAAAGAAGATACTCAAAGCTATCGCAGCGTCTACTGTAATTTAAGTCATAATAAACCATTAAAAATTGAAAATATTCCTTAAAATCAACTAGCAATCAATGAAGTTCAACATAAACATGAATCAAAGCAAAGTAAACATCTTAATCACACTACATGCTTCACCTCTTAGCCCTACCTAAGAGGTTTAGTTAACCATAGACATGATTGAACCAAAATTTCTTAAATAAAAACATAAAAATAACTAAGGAAGAAGAAGAAAGACTCTTGGCGGCGGCTCTCCACCCTTTTACTCTATTCCTTAAACCCTAAAAGATGCCTAAGAATGTCCTAGGGTCTCTTATTTATACTTGTGAAGCTCCATCTTATGCACCGACTTAGAATTTTCGCAATTCGATTGCAAAACCGCCTCAATTTACGCAGTCGCGTTATGCATCGGTCTGACCAAAGTCACTTTCGGTCGAACCGAAGTGGAGTTCGAATTTGAAAATGATTTCATTTCAGAGTTGCCCGATTTTGGTTGGATCGACCTGGGTTCGATCGGATCGAACTTAAGTTGTCAGTCGAACTGAATTAATCCTCGGTCGAGCTGAATTAACTCCAAAATTCATCGTTCTTCACTAAAGCTTTTTGTGCACTTTCAGTCGCACCGAATCTTCCCTTTGGTTGAACCGAACTGGATTTCGGTCGGACTGAATTGTCCATTGGTTAAACCGAATTAACTTCTGAATTCCATAGTTTATCGCTAGACTGTTTTGTGCAAGTTCGGTCGGACCGAACATGGATTCGATCAGACCGAACCTGTCTGTTTTCTGTTACAGATTATGCGATCTTTCGAATCCTTTCTTCACCTTTTGTACCTGGTTTCCTTGGATCTTTGACATGTGAACTCTTCATTCTTGGTCTCTTAAGATCCCTCCTTTGCCTTGGTGATTCTTGAGTATCAAATCCATGCTTTTAGCATTCTTTTCAATCCAAGCTCTCAGATTCATCTTCCAACACAAACATGTATAAAATATATACCATTAAGCATTATCATGTTCATAAAACCAAGATATAAATGGGGGAGAATATGCAATATTTGGCACTCAACACAGTCCCAGAAACATGAGAAGGGGCCGGCCTAATGGAGCCGAGCTGCCGACTTCTTTGGGAGGTGGCAGGTGTATTAGAAGGCTAAGGGGGGTTATTACCCATTTGTTCGTCCTTCCAGGCAGTCCTCTGTACCTGCTGAGGCCTTTGTACTTACTGGTCCAGTTGTTCCAACAATTGCCTCATGGAGTTCATATTATTGTTCGGCATTTCGACATGCTGCTCAATGGAGTTCAGTCGTCCTCCTTGGTTGCAAGACTGCTGAGCCTGCCTTGTAGGACCGAAGTCAACCCGTTGTTGGGAGGTGGAATCCCGATGACTATCAGGCTGTTCTGGCGGTGTAAGGTCAAGTGCAACAGGGGAAACTCGGGTTTTCGTCTTCCCTCTAGCCACCACAATCCTTCTAGTAAAGTAGGGAATGGGTTTACTGTCGTTTCCCATAGATGACGCCAAATTGTTGATGTAGTTTTCTGGTGAACCCTCCTTAGACCCTTGGACACCTGCACACAATAGACAAAAGAAGAAAGGGGGACCCTGGCTAACACAAGAGACCCTTCGATGCCAAAGTCAAGGATCTGGATCTTTGTAGAAAGTGGTTCTAAAGAAAAGAGTCACCGGTCTTTTTAAGTTTATGGGTTGTGTACCTTTCACCGTCTAGGTCCTTCCCTATTTATACAAGAGGGAAGATCACATAGTCGGGAGATCTTCTTAGTGAGAGGGAAGATCATACCGTGAAGATCTTTCCCGTTTAGAGCGCCTGAGATCCCAGAGATCTTCCTTAGATCACAGACTTCCGAGATATCCGGGATGCTGACTTTATCTCCCGAGATCTTCGGGTCATTTGCTTTGAATAAGACCAGATGCTAGTCGGGAACCGATATGCCCATCAGATCCTTAAGCAAGGTCGGATGACAGATAAAGCCTCAGAGGCAGGAGGTAGTACTGAGCTATCAGTAGGTCAGTATTATCCCGATGTTAAGTAGCATTTAACTTCCTTTGTCGAGCATAACAGTTCTTACTAAGCCGTTGTTCCAAGAAGTTCGTCGAAGGTCATGCCAACCTATGGTATTGTCGGCCTTTTTCCACTAGTAGTTATCTTCCAAGTAGCTTGGCCCATTGGCTTGTGCGAGTTGTTGGTTCGCCCTCTTCTCATGGGTCACTCTATTTTTTGCCTAACAGTAACTAATAATAATAAAAAGCTGATTTTTTTTTTTTTTCGCCGTGACCTTTTCAACGGTTTGATGGTTAATAAACATTTTGCGGTGGACGAAAGATTTAATGGCGGGTGTCCAATGATGACCGTCTCTTATGTAGTCCAAGTGAAATTCCTATTTGCTTCATTTTTGAGACTATGCTATAGGATAATCTTTAAAAAAATTTAAAAAAAAAAAAAAAAGACAGATAGCGTGGATATAAAATGGCCACATCGAAGTGGGCCCTATGGTTAGGTGGTACATCACTGGTTACGAGTTCCCAGCCAAGTCGCGCTCGGTTGGATGACTTTACGTATCATTCTGATCCGCATTGCTCAATTTCGCCCATCAATTATCTCTATTTTTCAAAAAGGACATTTCGGTAATTTCCCCCATTTTGATTCCTAGAAATATCTGGCGAACTTTGAATTTTCTGAGAACATTAACGGAGAAAAAAGGGGAAGAAAGCAAGCCGTTCTGATCGAATGGAGGCGACCAGGGTTTGTTATTCATCCTCTTCACTCGTCTCTTTCTACTCTTCCTGGAATCATCGTTATAAATCTACGAAGATGATTCAATCTGTCCTCTCTTTTAATCCTTCAATCTCATCTTCAAGGATTTCCTTCCCTTTGAGACTGAAATCATTAGTTTTACCTGGCTTTAACGCGCTCACCTCAACAAGTAGGAATCTCTCCTTCACTCCTTCATCATCTTCTGTTTCTTATACGGATGGATCATCTGATTCTTCTTCTCCTTCACAGTCCCAGGTAACAGACGCTACCAATAAAAACAAATCTTTTACTTTTATTTTCTTCGGTCTGTTTTCCAAGGTTGAAATATGTTACACAACTTCAAAATCAATAATAATAATAATAAAAATAAAATTTATTATTATTTTTTTAAAGGTTGGAAAAGAGGAATCCAAACTGTGACTTTGTTTAGATCCTAATTATATGATTTCCGTTCATTTTCTCGTTTCTGTTATCATTAGAGGGAGGGTTCCAGTTCTTTAGATGTGGACCCATGGTTTGGCCAGCGGGACCGTTGATCTGATTTTCCTTAACATGGGTGCTGAGTGCCCTGAAAACATCCCAGATTGAAAGACCTTAATCCTTTGATTTTATGCCTTTGTTACCATTATTATCATTTTTGCACTCATCATGAACTGAAATGATGATTTGTCAGCGGGGCATACCACCTCCATGCTGGGGCCTGGGTTCCATCAGATCAACAGTCTTGCACCTCCATACTGGGGTTCATCAGATCAACTGTCTGGATCAGTGAACGATGGGTCCCAAGTCTACAGGACAGTAACCTCAGCAAGTAGTGCATTTGCTGAGTCTCAACTCCTGTAATTCCTCTTCCTCTTCTTCATTTACGCACATCTCATGTTTTTTTTTTTTTTTTTAAATTTTTTTTTTAATTATCTAGGGTTACTAGATGGTGCTTGATTGAGAGAAATAATATTTTCAAGTGGACTGACCTAACCGATGGATTTGATGAGCCCACCATGGGATGGTCCAGGTCCTAGTGTCTCGCATATGAAATGATCCTAGCCATTTGATTAAACTGAATGACTGCAGCCAATGGTCAGATTAAATAGCAGTCAAATCAGATGGTTTAGGATCATCTGATAGGGAAAATTTTGGCATGATCTCCCCTCCAACATGGAGCGACCATATGTACAATTTGGTTCACTAGAAGGGCCCCCCTCTCATGTACAGTTTGTTGTTCCAGACAAAAGCTTGGTCAAGCACTGTGTATTAGCTTTCTGATCTATTGGCGACCTGTTGTGAGGTATTAAGAAAGTGGAGAAGAGGAAAAGCCAGAAAGCAGAGCTGAAGTTGTGAAGGAGAACTCAAGAGTTCAAATAGGGTTGTCAATGGATGGACTGTTCTGAACATTGGACATGACCTTGCATAGATCAAGTTTAAGGCTGCAGGCTAGACTAGATTGATCTTGTCAGGCTTGGCTTCTAAATTCACGGCTCAATGTTTAAGCGTTTGATGCAACACAAAGTTGACTGTAATTGGATAGGATCAGTGTTTTCAGTAGCGCCCATAGCATAGCGGTAGTGTACGCTACGTAGCATAGCGTAGCGATTTCACTACGTAGCGTTACAAATAGCGTTTTTCCCCTGTAGCGCACGCGTACGCTACGGATACGTAGCGTGTAGCGCAGGTAGCGTGCGCTACCTGTTTGGTATTTTATTTTATTTTTTTCAGTGCAGGAAATGGTGGTGAACTCACACCACAAGCCAAACTTAAGTTAAAAAAGAAAAAACCTAATTCGAAAGGGCTTCCACCCCCAAACCGAAGCAGCTGCTCTCCCCACCCTTCCATTTGGAGACCAAAAATCCTCTCATAGGGCCAATCCGACGCTGCCGACGCTGCTCCTCTCCCCACCCTTCAATGTTGAGGTCGAAAATCTGCTGTCAGGCGCAAACCGACGCTGCTGACATTGCTCCTCTCCCCACTTTTCAATCTTGAGTTTGAAAAACTGCTTCCAGAGGCAAACCAACATTTGCAGTTTTCACTGATTTAATCTCATCTTGAGACAAAAATAGGTACGCTCCTACCTTTTTCTTTTTTCTTTTTTCTTCTTCTCCTCTTCCTTCTTCTCCTTCTTCTCCTTCCTCTTGTTCTTCTTCTCGAACTGCTGCGGTTGCGGCCGCAGCTGCGGATTCTTCTTCTTCTTCTTCTCTCTCTCTCTCTCTCTCTCTCTCTCTCTCTCTCTCTCTCTCTCTCTCTTCTTTCCCTCTTTCTTTCGGTTTCCCCCTCTCTCTTCTTTTTCATTTCCGGAATAGACTGCGTGACTGTTTCATAGCCACGCACTTATTATTATTATTATTATTTTGTGTTTTGCAGTGCACGTTGAACAGTGCACTTGCACTATTTTATTACACGGTCCGCTGTAATGTTTATTTTCCATCTAACCTGTTAATTGGGTCACACTGACATGGATGAAGGGAAAACACACGTGTCAGCTTGATCTAAAACTTTTGTAGCCCCCAATAAATTCTTAATGGTGGACATTTAATTATTGTTGTTTCTTATGGTGCGGTCCACCCGAGCTTTGGATTTGCCTCATTTTTGGGCTCATGCCCTAAAATTATTTGGCAAAATGGATGGACGGTGTGGATATAACACATTTATCATGGTGGGGCCCAAAAAACTATGACACTTGTGTGCTACACTTCACAATCCGAGTCCCGCCTAATTCGGGCCCTTAAAAAATTGTACACGAGACATGTATTAACTTAAAAATAATAAGACCCTATCCATCAACTTCTTACTATTTAATATTTATCACATACATATATTTTTTAAAATTAAAAAATAGAAGTATTGTGTAGCTTACGCTACACGCTACGCTATTTTGCTACACGCTACGGAGGGTTGAACGCTACGCAACACGCTACCGCTATTTAAAACACTGGATAGGGTAATTATTGTTTCTTATTGTGTCCATCTGGTACGCCCCACATATGAGTCCACAGGGGCCGACTTTCAGTTTTGAGAGGGAGGGAGGGGATCCAAAAATACACATTGCCTAATGCAGCTTAATTGCTTCCGACTTCTTGTACCAATGGAAATTATTTTCAATCAATTTCAACCATTTGTTGAAAATCTTAGGATTTGCAATGTGGGATCTCGATGTTTATGCTCCTTTTGTGATTGATTTGCTATTCTTGTGGAGGGGAACAGGAGCTCTTGGACCTTGTTGAGGGTAGTGAGATTGTTGGAGCCCTGAGTATAGATCCTGCACACCTTCATAATTCAAGCCATTCATTTTGAGTTGCCTTGGTGAGGTATTCCTGTACTTCATGATGCCTTCCCGGTGGTTGTTAAATGCTCAAGGACCACTAGTGTTAGCCATGCTGCTTCATTCTGTAGTGGCCTTACCTAATTTGATTTGCTGTTTATGTCATTCATTTGCTCTATCATCATTTCTATCATTTGTTGCATGGGTATGTCATTTTGCTTTGTTCCCTCTATCTCAGGATTGTAAGAATGTGCACTTGTGTGCATATAATAGTAGATGTGAATACAGATCATAAATCTGGTAGTTGATCGGTCATAGATCACAGATTTGGCCTAAAGATTGCATAAGAACACAGATCAGAATTTTCCAGGCAAATCTGACCACTGACCAAGACGAGGATCACCAATCTGCCAATGAGTTTGCGTAGAAATGCAGATATGAATATCGGGGCATATGCGAACATTAAAGTAGCCGCAGAACAATGGAGCATGTAAAAACATGGGTCTCGTAAAGATGTAACCATTGAAGCAATCACAGATCAATGGACCTGGTGCATAGTATGGGCAGATGTGACTGTTGAAGTAGTCATGGATCAACGAATCCCATCTGTAGATCACATAATGCAATGATCTGATAAGACGGTTGGACGCAACTATCGATTTGGGTTAATGTGATGGATTTGAGAATTGGTGGATGTATGATTATGATTGATTGGGGGTGGATGAGCTGGATTTAGAGTTAGGGGCTGTTTGGATTGGGGAAAGTGTATAACCTAGATATTTTAATTACCAGGTATTGCAATATCTAAGTATTGTGATTACTGGGAATTCATCATTGTGTTTGGATTACATCTTGGAGTGGGTGATTGTGAGTCCTAAAACTTGTATATGCATCTATTTGGTTCAAGTATAAGTTGGAAACCACAGGTGGTATTGATCATACTATAAAACGGTCTTGTCACTGATCAAGAACATCCACCATGTGGGTCCCGCCTTGATTTTCTATCCCTCTTAAAGAATCAGCTTTTGGGGTGGTAATGGGCCAGGTAGCTTGGCCCATATGGCTCAACCCTATATGGACAGGGTTTTGGCCCCTAAATTTGGCCCGAGGCAAGCCCGCGCTTCAAATCTAGGCCTGATGTCCAGGCCTGGCTGGGCCTGGGCCATTGATGTATGGCTCAGTTTGGTCCAATCGTTAACTACGTCCTATCATACAAAAAGAATGGCCGGTTTAAAGACACTTGTGAATGGTTTCCATTCAACATACATGTGTAGTTTAAAAGCTGTTTAAATCATGGTCATTTTTCAATGATCAAACCATTTAAGTGGGATGTGACGTGAAAAAAGCGGATACCTTGAAAATTCTTAGATTAGATTATTTCAAATGTTTGCTCATTTTAGTCTTTTCGTTGCAGGGTCGGCCCTGTAGGTCCAAGGCGAGGGCCAAAGACTTTTTAGCAGGATCACTTTTGTCAGATGATCCTTATTGACTAGGAAAGTAGTCAGTCCTTTGATCATACTAAAAACAGTCCTATCATTGATCTAGATCATTCATTACGTGGGTCCCAGCCTTAATCACCTGTTATTGTAAAAATTCACTTATACCAAATGGTCATAACCGCCTATTCAATGTTCAGGAAAATTGATGACCCATATTGATCATTCTACAAATGGTCCGATCATGGATCTAGACGATCTATCATGTAAATCCCGCCCTTGATTGTCCAACACAATAAAAAAATAACTTTTGTCGGATGATCTTAATTTGTCCATTTAATGGTTAGGGAAATGGATGACCAATATTAATCATAGTATAGATTGTTTGATTCTTGGTCTAGACCTCGTTTGGTTTGACCTTAATTGCCCATCATTCTAAAAAATAATAATTTCTTTGAATGATCCTATCCACCATTCTATGGTTAGGAAAATGGGTGGTCCATAATGACCATACTCTAAATGGCCTAGTCTCTATTCTAGACCATGCATCATGTGAGTCCCACCCTTGATTGCTGATCCCTCTAAAAAAATCACTTTTGTTGGATGATCCTAATCATCCAATCGATACTTAGGGAATGGATGGCCCATATTGATCATACTACTAATTAATACGGACCATCCATCAAGTGGATCCAACCCTTGATGGTGACTCCCTCTCCAAGAATCCCTTTAGTTTTATGACTTGAATTTTCCAATTAATGCCTAGGGAGATGGAAGGTCCATATTGGCTATAATGGAATGAATGCATTCGAGGGAACTCAGAAGTAGCATCGAAGGTAATAAGATGGGGGAAAGTAGACTTAGTTGGTTTGACCAATGTGCAATGGAGACTAAGAACTGTGCTAGTTAAGAGCCTAGTATCCTGTATCGGTATTAGTTGGCGTAACGGTGCCCTTCGATATCGATACGGATACGGGGGCGTAACAACTTGTAACGGCGCAATTTTATTTTATTTTTTGCCAAAAAAAATGCCAAAATATGGATTAAATTCGGAATATTCTAAGCATTCCAACTATGCATTCATTTATAAATTGGAACATGTTTATGGTGGTGTAACGGTCCACTCTTTGGTGAGAAGTTGTATCGGACTGTCTAATGAATTTATGAACCAGATAACCTGAATTTGACTACAAAATTCATATATTTAATTTTCTAACTATCTACTATCAATGATAGATATATTAGAATGAATGTAATATGAAAATATCTTACATTAGGTGTTTGCAATTATTTTTGAGGAATTTCTTGAACATACCTGTGGATATGACTATGATTCCTGTCTATATGACCTGTCATCCTCAAGTCAAGAATATTTAAAAAAAAATAAAAAATAGTAGTGTCTGATATACTCCCCTGCAACTTGATTAAGGATTACTTGATTGGTTGTCAGGGGAGCTATTTTAAATATAAGTTTGGCAGTGTCAAGTGTGAGCTTGGCTTCTTGCAATAATACTGCTGTGAGCTGTCTGCTGTAAATACTTACCTTAATACAAATATATACTTACAATCACAAGTTACCACCAAAATGAAAATCTGCTTTTTTGTGGTTGCTCGACCTCCACATCATCGTCATCGTCATCGTCATCATCAGGCTAAGGCTGTCCAATAGGTGTAGGTGCTGCATATCCATAATATCTAGTGCTAGAAGGAAATACTAGATCAACAAAACCAGAGGATGACTGATCCTGATTAGGTAACGACTCCGACTCGGAGTAAGGATATCCACCAGTGCCCGTCGAATAGCCATACTGGTGCCCGTACTCAGGCTGTTGAGAATCTTGAGATTGAGAGTGCATTTGCTGTGATGAGTAACTTGGATTTGGATCTGGATATCTATATGGATATTGATCGGGAGGACTACTCCAACATGAATGTGATGGAATAGGCTCAGTATAACCACCATAATCATAATCTAATTGACCATAAGAATATCCATTATAATAACCAGGACCATGAGCCTGCTGATATTCCGGACCTCCCGGACCTGGTGCACCACTAGATGTACCCACCTCCTGCTGGCTGTATCGTGACTCGGTACACTCATAAGTTCGACCTCGTGTAGTACCTCGTCGATGTTTATCGGCAACACGCTCTGTAGACGGTTGTATAAGGTGCTGAGCAGAAGTGCCAGCACCAGAGGCAGGGGGGTCATCATCACCATCATCTGACATGGTTACGCTACCACTACTCATACTCTTTTGTTGATCTTAAGCCATACCCGTACTTGGCATAAACATTGCCCCTCTTACTGGGTCCAACACATCTGCACAACTCTCTTGTTGCGCCTGCATATTTCTGGGTCATCAGTTTCCAATTCTTCACTATCCTCTTCAATTTGCTTTTCCTTTGTTTCTAACCAATGTAGAAGCGGTTCATCCTTATTATAAATATTGTTCACGTTTATTGGACAGTAGTCTGCGTCATCGACGGCTGTAATGCTCCTATGATGTCGTCGCATTCTTAGTTTTATGTTGTAGTGCATGAAGACAAGTCTATCTAATGTCCTAATTTGCAATATATTCCTATTCTTTGAATGAATAAGCGCAAAACAACTCCAATTCCTTTCGCAGCTAGAGGAAGATGTTGTCGGGGCTCAAAACTTTTACTGCAATTTTTTGGAGAGCCTTCGTACTCTATCCGAAATTAATCCACCATTCGGCCGGTTGCAACCTAGATACTGCATGTTATGCAAGAGCATCTCTAAAGCTACCCAGGCGGTTTCCAAATGTATCTAATTCATTCAACGCCTTTATTTGCATATCTAAGTCATGCTTTAATCTCTTTATCACATTCTTTAGCCCGACACGAACTTCATCATCCGTAATAAATGATTGAGCATATCTGTATCTAGGATTTAGGTAGTAACCTACTGCATGAAGATCGTGATGGAGTTGTCTTGTCCATCTCCTGTCGATCATCCTCCAATAAGACTCTCAGCTTCTACAATCACGCTAATTACCAACTTTGCCTTATCCATGACGTCGTACAGGAAGCCCATGGTAGGTGTTTTGTCGATTTCAACAAGACGGAGTACCCTCATTAGTGGCTTCATCACCTTTAGGATCGACTTGACCCTCTTCCAATATTTGTTGTCCCATATGGTGTTCGCAACTTCAACAGGTGTCCCTGATGTCTTCTGCTCATGTTTTGTGTTGAGCCATTTTCGGAAAGCGAACATTTCACTTAACTCTCCCCTATGCTGGAATAAACTCTCTAATGCTATAAAGTTTGTTGCGAATCTAGTCGTCGCAGGCCTCAACAACTCTTGTCCTTTCGTGAACTTTTTCATTATTGCGACTACTTGATTATGGTTGTAAATAAACGTCGTCACTTCTCTTGCCCTTTCGACCATTTCCTTAATATTCTTCTTCTTCTCAATATCTTCCAATATAAGATCAATACAATGGGCAGCACATGGTGACCAAAAAAGATGTTTTCTCTTATTCATCAACCTCTGTCCTGCAAGCTTATATGATGCTTCATTATCTGTCACAATCCGCACTGCATTCTCCTCTCCAATATCTTCCACAACTTTATCCATTAGTCCAGTAATATAAGTAGAATCTTTTGTTACCTCTGAGGCATAAATTGACTCGTGGTATATAGTTCTTAAGTGGCAGTACACCATGAAGTTGATCATGCTACGTCTAGTTGGGCCAGTCCAACCATCACACATGATCATGCATCCTCTGGCTTACCATACAGGTTTAAAGGTAGCCACGTATGCTTTCACATCCGCATACTCTGCATCTGTCCATTTCCCTCTAATCTCTTTAGCCATAGGAGCTTTTATTCCTTTACCTGCTTCTGCTGCTGCATTAATTACCACCTGCCAATATGGAGAATTGGCCGCGTTAGGAGGTATGTTGGCATGTATAAATAACTTTGCTGCTGCTCTACCTAGCTTCTCAACGGAAGTTCTACTCCACATTTGTTTTATCTTCTTTTGTTTAGTTAATTTTTTCCTAAATAGGATTAGATCAATAGAGGGTCTCCTAGGCTCATTTACTTCTTCATCCAAACGTATAGGGCATCATGTGAAGATGCCTGACATCGGCTCCCAAACACACGTCGTAACCCAGCAAACCTACCCCCCCTGCAGAAGCAGTTGTGAAAAGGCCTAGCTATGAGTCCTAGAGGGGGGGTGAATAGGACTATACCAAATTAAAATGATAATAGCGGAATTTAAATGAATAAAGGGAAGATAGCACTTTAAGCAATTCACAATATGGAAATGTAAAGCAACCACAAAATTCAAGTCTTGAGAGGTTGATACAAATGTTGTTCTAAGGACAACCTTACACCATAAAAACCAAGGGTTTATGGCAGGACAACCTTATTAGAACGGTTTAAGTATCAATATCTCAAACTGAAGAGGAATGAAAGGAAATAGCAAGAAATGAAAGTCTAAGCTATTACAACATTCCCCACAATGCTTGAAATGTAAATATTACAACATTCACATTCACACATACATCCCACAAACTTGAATGATTAAAGATATAGAAAATAAATCATACATCCACAAAACACAAAGAGTTATTAGTGGTTCGCCTGTGTGTTCACCAACTGTTAAACAACAGCCACACAACTTACTACTCCACTCCTAATATCCTCACACGGGATATTAGCATTCACTATGAAAATAGGTTTTTCTCAGGTTCACCTAAAACCCTCACAATTGTGTCTTTCAAATGGGCTTACACAATTCAAAAACCCCACACTTTGAGTTTTCTGGCTCTCCTCAGATAACCAACACTTAGAGATTTTTCTGGCTTAATCTCAAAGAAACCAAAAACATAGAAGATTTACACAAATATAAAATACCTATATTTCTCCTTTTGTAGCAGCCCGGAAGAACCAAATCGGAGTAGAAGTTCGAATAGAGAAGTTCAATGTCCAATACTTACTTTGAAATGGTTATAAGTTCTAATTGATTTTAAATTAAATCAAGTTGGGCTAGCTCTATTTGATTTTGATTCCAAGAAGTGGAATATTACAATTCCTCTTTCAAATCAGATTGGAATGCAGAAACAAAATCAAATATAAAAAGCTAACAAAAGAGAATATTAAATATGCACAATGTAGCTTAAAAAGAACACGAACTTATATGATGCTTCATTATCTGTCACAATCTGCACTACATTCTCCTCTCCAATATCTTCCACAACTTTATCCATTAGTCCAGTAATATAAGTAGAATCTTTTGTTACCTCTGAGGCATAAATTGACTTGTGGTATATAGTTCTTAAGTGGCAGTACACCATGAAGTTGATCATGCTACGTCTAGTTGGGCCAGTCCAACCATCACACATGATCATACATCCTCTGGCTTACCATATAGGTTTAAAAGTAGCTACATATGCTTTCACATCTGCATACTCTGCATCTGTCCATTTCCCCCTAATCTCCTTAGCCGTGGGAGCTTTTATTCCTTCACCTGCTTCTGCTGCTGCATTAATTACCACCTGCCAATATGGAGAATTGGCCGCGTTAGAAGGTATGTTGGCATGTATAAATAATTTTGCTGCTGCTCTACCTAGCTTCTCAACGGAAGTTCTACTCCACATTTGTTTTATTTTCTTTTGTTTAGTTAATTTTTTCCTAAGTAGGATTGGATCAATAGAGGGTCTCCTAGGCTCATTTACTTCTTCATCCAAACGTATAGGGCATCAAGTGAAGATACTTATCGTTGGCTCCCAAACACACGTCATAACCCAGCAAACCTACCCCCCCTGCAGAAGCAGTTGTGAAAAGGCCTAGCTATGAGTCCTGGGGGGGGGGGGGGGGGGGGTTGAATAGGACTATACCAAATTAAAATGATAATAGCGGAATTTAAATGAATAAAGGGAAGATAGCACTTTAAGCAATTCACAATACGGACATGTAAAACAACCTCAAAATTCAAGTCTTGAGAGGTTGATACAAATGTTGTTCTAAGGACAACCTTACACCATAAAAACCAAGGGTTTATGGCAGGACAACCTTACTAGAACGGTTTAAGTATCAATATCTCAAACTGAAGAGGAATGAAAGGAAATAGCAAGAAATGAAAGTCTACACTATTACAACATTCCCCACAATGCTTGAAATGTAAATATTACAACATTCACATTCACACATACATCCCACAAACTTGAATGATTAAAGATATAGAAAATAAATCATACATCCACAAAACACAAAGAGCTATTAGTGGTTCGCCTGTGTGTTCACCAACTGTTAAACAACAGTCACACAGCTTACTACTCCACTCCTAATATCCTCACACGGGATATTAGCATTCACTACGAAAATAGGTTTTTCTCAGGTTCACCTAAAACCCTCACAATTGTGTCTTTCAAATGGGCTTACACAATTCAAAAACCCCACACTCTGAGTTTTCTGGCTCTCCTCAGATAACCAACACTTAGAGATTTTTCTGGCTTAATCTCAAAGAAACCAAAAACATAGAAGATTTACACAAATGTAAAATACCTGTATTTCTCCTTTTGTAGCAGCCCGGAAAAACCAAATCAGAGTAGAAGTTCGAATAGAGAAGTTCAATGTCCAATACTTATTTTGAAATGGTTCTAAGTTCTAATTGATTTTAAATTAAATCAAGTTGGGCTAGCTCTATTTGATTTTGATTCCAAGAAGTGGAATATTACAATTCCTCTTTCAAATCAGATTGGAATGCAGAAACAAAATCAAATATAAAAAGCTAACAAAAGAGAATATTAAATATGCACAATGTAGCTTAAAAGGAATACAAACTTATCTCTCAGAGTGATGCCTTGATTTTACTTGAATTGAATATCAAACTCTGAAATCGTGTTCTATTTATAATTGCAGAAATCGCATCTTCGACTGGACCTATGGACATTACGACTAGTCATAGAACCAACAACATTTTGAAATTTTGAGCGTGATCGAATAAAACCGTTCCACGACTGGTCGTAGGCACTTCACGACTGGTCGTGAGTCCTCCACGACTGGTCGTGAGGAGCCAGGAATAGTTGTTGGAGTTTGAGTCGTAACTGCTGGACTGGTCGTGAATGAGTCATGTACTGTTCACACGACCGGTCGAGAGCACTCCAGGACTGGTCGTAGCTCAACAAAAAAATTCTGAAAATTTGCAACAACTTAGGACTGGTCTTGGAATTTCTTGGACCGGTCGAGCCAGTTCTAGGACTAGTCGAACAGAGTCCAGGACTAGTCTAAGAACAAACCAAATACTTATAAAATGATTCAATTTGAATTATGTATACAAAATGACCTACACTAAGGTTAATCTAAGGTCAATCTAAGGTCATTCATACCTTAAATGTGAAGTATGGACATTGAACCTTCATTTCTTTAGATGATGGATGATCTTTGAAGTTCATGAGACTTGAGATCTCAACACATGATGAAGCTTGAACTTGAGATCTTTGAAACCTTGAACTTATAGTTCTTGAGTTGTATTTCACCTTGAGTCTTGAACAAGATCTTGTAGCTTTAAAACTCTGAAGCTTTAGAGAAGAGAACAATGTACTTGGCCTTGCATTACTTAAAGGAGATCATTGTTCTTGACCAGAAGCATTGTCCTTGTACATGTGATGCATTACTTTGAACAGATATATCAATGTACTACACAAGACATAGATTGTGGTTTTAGCACTACAAAATTTGACAATCAAGGTAACAAATAACCATTGCACTTGCAATCTCTCCCTTTGTCAAATTTGTGACAAAACACACTCCATTAAGAATAAGAGTAAGAGTAACATCACATGCTCAATAAAGAACCATGCATTTATAAAAGAAAACCAGTTACAGCCTGGTTAAAGAATCATGCACCAGTTATCATGAACTAGCACACATCATCATGAAGTAGGCAAAACTCCTCCTTACTTACTCCCCCTGAATAGCACACTTAAATCCATAAAAATTATGCTACTACCCCACATCCATATCCATTCCATATCCATAAAAAATCAATCCAAAGAAATATTCTCCCTCTTTTTTGTCACAATATGACAAAGGAAGCAAAGAAGAAATGGAAGGGGAAGACTTGACAAGAGAGTAATAAAGGAGTTAATTAGGCAAGATATATAAGCAAATTCAAAGTTCACATATCATTAACCAGCATATACCAAAGTCAATCAAAGTAAGTCTCGCAAATTGAGAGAAAGCAAAGTAGTATAAGAGTTCTTACAGACCATAGGATAAAAACACCTAATCAGATCCTGAAGAAGGAGCAGGTATGGTAGGATCAAGTTGATGAAGGCCCTTGTTTAAGCGCCTAAGATACCTGCGCATATATTTAAATTGTAAATCATGGGCAACATTCATGTTCTCTACCTTCTCCTCAAGTGCACGAAGACGAGCATCAAAATCGGATAGCTCATAGTCAGGATCATTTGTAGAGTCTGATTCAATTTCATCAAAAATGTCATCCATATTTATATCATCAGGAGGAAGATCGCCACCTTCTTCTACATTCCCTGCTTCAGCTCCACCACCACCCACATCCACTTGGCCAGGAGCCAGTTCCAATTTCATCTTATTTATACTTGAATTGTTGAAAATAAGATGATGAATAGGAGCCTCTCAAACAGGCATAGCAACTAGGATGCGAGTAGCTAACACAGTCATAAGATATGCAAATGGAATATCATTGTGTCCAGGATAGAGACAAAATTGAATGATAGAATGACAGATCAAAAAAAGAAGACAAACTTTAGTACCAGAGATGACGGAATGCAAAATCCGAACCATGAAAGTGGTGAGTTCAGTTTTGTTACCTGAACGCGGATACAAATTTGAAATAAAGATTTTGTGAAGAACCCTGTATCTGGGTAACAAGTACTTGGAAGCAAGCGCATTCCCCTTATGAGTCCATTGCACATCTATGTTGCATAATGCTCTAGTGAGCATGCTTTTTTCCAATTCCGAAGGTTTCTTAACTAGAGTGTGAATAGGAATACCCTCGTCAATAACAGGTTTGTCCATTAGAGCCGAAATCAGATGACGGTCAATTTCAAATGGACCTTCTCTAGTCGCTATTGTAAACGTTAAATTCTCAGTCGAAAAATCAGAAATGCAAGCAAACATAGCCTGCGCAATAGACTGGTATGCTGGCCCACCCCAATGTAGGATGTTATCCCAACCTATAGATTGGAGAAGTGGAAGGAGACCAAAAGGAGCAATGTGTTCAATATGCACAGGTCGCTCAACAATAACATTGTGTAATCGTAAATCTTGCACATGTGATGGATCATCTTCGGGTTACCGAAGATGGTACCTTGTTGAAGGAGCTGATCTAGATGAGGAAGCACCACGGGAAGTTTTCTTTTTCCCTCTAACATCCATTTGCAACAAGAAAATCAAAGAAGCAAAGAGTTGCAAAAGATGTGGAATAGGTTTTCTCAAAAATAGATTTGGGTGAAGAAAACCCCAAAATCTTCAAGGAAACTTGAAATCAAGCACTCCAAGGAAGAAAATGAAGTGATATGCATTTAAATCTAGAAGGAAAATGAAGATAATGGACTAACCTTGAAGAATCAAGAAGTTGGGTATGACTAGTCGTGCTACGGCCCGTTGTAGAGCAAAGAGGAAATGAAGAAGAAAGAGTTTTTCCCCAAATTAAAGTGATCCAGCGCACTACACGACTGGTTGTGGGACGTCCTCGACTGGTCGTGCCACGATTGGTCGAGTACGTCCTCGATTGGTCATGTAAATACAAAAACATGCATTTTTCTTATAATTTTGAAATTTAAACAAATAAATTAACAAATATATATTATAATACAGAAATGCATGATTAATCAATTTAAATTGCACATACTAAGATCAAATTTCAATTTATTAAACCTGCTTTTGTCGAGCGGTTTAGTGAAAATGTCAGGAAGTTGAGTCTCGGTCGGAATGTAATCCAAAGAGATTGTCATTTCTTCCACTAATTCACAAATGTAGTGAAATCTAATGTCAATGTGCTTGGTTCGTCAATGCTGGATTGGATTTTTATATATATTTATTGCACTGGAATTATTACAATATAAAACCATTGAATCTTGTGCAATCCCGTAATCGGTTAACATTCTATTCATCCATACAAGCTGAGTACATGCATTTTCAGTTGCGATGTATTCAGCCTCAGCAGTTGAGAGCGATACAGAACTTTGCTTCTTGCTAAACCAAGAAACTAAACAATTTCCGATATAGAAACAACCACCACTGGTTGATTTCCTATCATTGATATTTCCAGCCTAATCAGCATCAGTGTACCCAGCCAACTGAACACTAGTATCATATGGATACCAGAGACCCAAATTAGCTGAACTTGCGACATATTGCATAATCCGCTTAACAACAGTTAGATGAGACTCTTTAGGGCCAGATTGATATCTAGTGTAAATACCAACACTAAAAGTAATATCAAGTCTACTTGCAGTTAAATAAAGTAAACTGCCAATCATATTACGATATAATTTAGGATCCACATTTTTACTTGTAGAGTCTTTTGAGAGTCTTAAAGTTGTACTTATAGGAGTATCAAAATTTTTCCCATTCTCAAATCCGAACTTTTTAATTAAGTTCTGAGCATATTTGGTTTGAGAAATAAAAATACCACCAGGTTGTTGTTTTACTTGCAACCCTAGGAAATAATTCAATTCCCTAACCATGCTCATTTCGAACTTAGATTTCATTGAATCTGCAAACTCAACAGTCATGTTAGTACAGATAGATCCATAAATAATATCATCAACATAGATCTGCACTATTAAGATATGATCGTTATGTTTCTTAACAAAAAGAGTCTTATCAACACTTCCCATTAGAAAATTATGACTTAGTAGAAACGCAGTCAATTTTTAGTACCATGCCCTGGGAGCTTGTTTCAAACCGTAGAGAGCCTTTTTTAGGCAATAGACATGATCAACATTCTTAGGGTCTTCAAAACCCGTTGGTTGTTCAACATAAACTTCTTCATGTAGATCGCCATTTAAGAAGGCATTCTTTACATCCATTTGATAAATTTTGAATTTTTTAAAGTAAGTAATGGATATAAATAGTCTGATTGATTCAAGACAAGCTACTGGGGCAAAGGATTCATCATAATCTATGCCTTCAATTTGAGTGTACCCTTGTACAACCAGTCTAGCCTTGTTTCGAATTATATTACCAAGTTCATCAAACTTATTTTTGAAAATTCACTTGGTTCTGATAATATGTTTATCTTTAGGTCTAGGAACAAGATACCAAACATCATTTCTCACAAATTGGTTAAGCTCTTCTTGCATCGCTACTATCTAGTTTTCATCAGTAAGAGCTTCTTTTACGTTAGCCGGTTCTATCTGGGATGTAAAGCACACGTAATTACATATATCTTCTAGTTGTCTATGAGTGCGCACACCAGTGAGAGGGTTTCCAAGAATCTGAGTGGTTGGATGATCTTTGACAGTCCTCAGTTCAGAGTTATTTTGACTTAATGAAGATCTGGTTTGTCAATTAAAAGAACTTCATCATTATCTGAACTTGTGGCAGGTGTATTCAAGTGATCATCATTGACCACATTAATGGACTCTGGAATAACATTGGTCCTCTTATTCAGTACTCGATATGCTCGACTGTTTAAAGAATATCCTAAAAAGATCCCTTCATCACTTTTTGATGTAGGACAATCAACCACTTGCTCTAAAAGCTCGAACTGTTAGAGTATGGCGAATTAATCCCTTTATCTCATAGCCCAGGCCCCACATCTCATGGGTTTTAGGACCTTCGCCGAACCCCTTTGTGGGCCCCAAATCACATGGGCCGCCCACCCCGAGTGTGTCCCCGCATCCCACAAGCTACCCCACTCGAGCCCGGTGTGAAATGCACATTAATCACCCCTGGTGAGGAGTCTCGAACACAAGACCTCTTCCGTGGGCCGCACCCACCCCGAGTGTGCCCCTGCATCCCACAAGCGACCCCATTCGAGCCCAGTGTGAAAATACTCTTGCATTAATCACCCTCGGTGAGGAGTTTCGAACTCGAGACTTCCCGCTCTGATACCAATTTGATGTAGGACAATCAACCACTTGCTCTAAAAGCTCGAACTATTAGAGTATGGCGAATTAATCCCTTTATCTCATAGCCCAGGCCCCACATCTCATGAGTTTTAGGACCTCGGCCGAACCCCCTTCGTGGGTCCCAAATCACATAGGCCGCCCACCCTGAGTGTCTCCCCGCATCCCACGGGCTACCCCACTCGAGCCCGGTGTGAAATGCACATTAATCACCCCTGGTGAGGAGTCTCGAACACGAGACCACCTCCATGGGCTGCACCCACCCCGAGTGTGCCCCTGCATCCCACAAACGACCCCACTCGAGCCCAGTGTGAAAATGCTCCTGCATTACTTTTAGTGTCAAACTTGCCCAGATTTTCACGGTTGCGTAAAATATAGCACTTGCTGCCAAAAACTCGAAAGTATTTGACAGTAGGCTTCTTATCTCATCACATTTCATAAGACGTTTTATTATAAGTTTTACTTGTATAAACCCGGTTGATTATATAGCATGCAGTATTTACAGCTTCAGCCCAAAGATTTTTAGGGAGCTTCAGACTATTTAACATTACATTTGCCATTTCTTGAAGCACTCTATTTTTTCTTTCAACAATTCCATTTTGTTGTGGAGTTTTGGGTACAGAGAATTCATGTTATATTCCCTAATCGCAGCAGAATTTCTCAAAACTGCTATTCTCAAATTCTGATCCATGATCACTACGGATCTTACAGACTTGAGAACCTTTTTCTGTTTGGATTCGTTTGAGAACTCTTTTCACTTCATCAAGGGTTTCTGATTTATCCCTTAAGAAGGTTACCCAAGTGAATCTGGTAAAGTCATCCACGATTACCAATATATATTTTTTGCCACCTCGACTCTCCGTTCTGGTTGGTCCTATAAGATCCATATGGAGAAGCTCGAGCGGTTTTGATGTGGCATTGGAGTTCACCTTTTTGTGACTACTCCTAGTTTGTTTGCCAATCTGGCATTCGCCACATATTTTGTCTACTTTCTGTAATTTAGGTAGACCTCTTATCAGTTCTCTTTTGCTCAATCTATATAGATTGCGGTAGTGTACATGTCCAAGACGTTTATGCCATAACTTGGTCTCATTGGTATGGACAACGTAACACGATTGATTAAATGAGCTAGAATCACTAACAATATAGCAGTTTTCAGAAGTTCTACGACTAGTTAATATTACAGAACCCTTTTTGTTTAAAATTTTACAACCTTGGTTTGTAAATTTTACGCTATGATTTTTATCGCATATTTGAGATATGCTTAACAGATTATGTTTTAACCCTTCAACATATGACACATTCTCAAATAAGGAAGGTTAAAGAGTTGAACCGTACCTTGGCCAATAATCCTGCAGTTGCTACCATCACCAAACGTGACTGAACCATCAACCATGTCTTTAAGATCGGTGAATAGACCTTTATCCCCAGTCATATGCCTTGAGCATCCACTGTCTAAGTACCACTTCGAGTGACTTGTAGTTTTGAAAGCCGTGTGGGCAACCAAGCAAGTAACCTTAGGAACCCATTTCATAACTGTTTTGGGTTTAGGAGTATAGTTGGTCTTCTTATGTTTGTAGTTGTTGTAAGAATGACCCACTAAGTTAGATTTTAAGAGCTCCTTAAGCAAATCAACTATTTTTTCAGCTAAAGGGTTTCAGTTCTGATTATCATAGTTGATATGGTTACTTTTAGGTTTAAAAGATTGAAATGTTTTGGTATTTTTAGAAAACTTTTGATTAGAACTTTTCTCTTTTGAGTTTGAGGACTCTTCTTTTACAAACTTAGGAGGAGTATTCTTCTGTTTAGGAGGAATATCTCTATCGTAGCCCAAACCGAATCGGTCACCACATTTTCTTGATCCAGAAAAAAGTTTTTCTAATTTTGGATCGCCTTGGGCATACTTCCATGTATCCTTTAAACTCAGAAGTGAAGAAACTTCAAGTTTAAGTTTTTCATTTTCAGATTTCAGATTTTCAATTTGGGAGGTTTTGAATTCTAAATCGCATTTGCATTTTTCAAAACAATTTGAAATATGGAATATTTCTAAAATTAGGGAATCAAAATTTTCTTTAAGCTTTGAAAACTTTTCTTTTTGAAGTTTCAATTTAACAACAATTTTACAACTTTCCTTGTAAAGGGCATTATAGGCATCTTGAAGATCTTTTTCATTTTCATGATCACTATTCAGATTTTCTTCACTAGTTAAATCGTCGTTAACTGGTTAGAGTCATAAGGGCTTTGACTTCATTGGTCGACTCGGTTTCATAATCTTCTGATTCAAAGAAGCTTCAAAATCGGAAGATTCATCCCAAGTAGCCAACATACTCTTCTTTTTAGGTTTGTCCTTTTTAGGACACTTGTTTGCCAAATGCCTATATTCTTAGCAGTTGTAACATTGACTGTCTTTTAATGATTTCCAAGTTTTAGTTTTAGATATTTTCTTATCATTAGCTTTTTGAAAATCAACTCTCTTTTTACTTTTGAAAATTTTGTTAAACTTTTTCGCTAGAAGAGTCATATCATCTTCTGAGTTTTCTAAATCAGAATTGTTATTGTTTTCTTGAGAAACATTTTTAGAAGATTTAAGGGCAATAGATTTACATTTAGGAGCTTTAAAATTCAACTCATAGGTTTGTAAAGACCCAACTAATTCTTCTACCCTTATATTATCCGTATCACAAAGTTCCTGGATCGCAGTTACCTTAAAATTGAACCGTTCAAGAAGTGAGCGCTGTATTTTTGTACATACTTTACTTTCAGGAATTTTGTCACCAAGACCCCACATAGAGTTTACAATGTCATTTAATCTAGTATAGAAGTCCATAAACATTTCATTTTCTTCCATATGTATTTCCTCAAATTTGGCTGTGAGGATTTGGCCTTCAAATTTCTTGACAATTGATGTTCCCTCGTGTGTCATTTCTAAAATATTCCAGGCTTGCTTTGCAGAATCATAGGATATAATTCTTTCGAATTCATCCGGTGATAGTGCACAAGTGATTGCATTTGCACTACTCTCACTTTTCTGAAGTATGGTCCAAGAAAAATAATATGTTAATCTCATTGATTTTGATCCATCGATACCAGTTACTTCAGTGGTAAGAGGGGTCCATTCAGTCACTGTGGCTTGCCACACACTCTCATCCATGGATTTTAAGAAAATTCTCTTCCTGGCTTTCCAATAGGCATAATTGGAGCCATCAAATGGAGGAGGCCTAGTGACTGAAAGGCTATCAAAATTTGACCTCTTATAAATAGCTTAGATCGATTAGCTCAGGAAATAAATCCAAAAAATATAACAATTAAGGTGAGCTATTAAGCTCTGATATCACTTGAAAAGGCCTAGCTATGAGTCCTAGAGGGGGGGTGAATAGGACTACCAAATTAAAATGATAACAACGGAATTTAAATGAATAAAAGGAAAGATAACACTTTAAGTAATTCATAATACGGAAATGTAAAGCAACCTCAAAATTCATGTCTTGAGAGGTTGATACAAGTGTCGTTCTAAGGACAACCTTACACAATAAAAACCAAGGGTTTATGGCAGGACAACCTTACTAGAACGGTTTAAGTATCAATATCTCAAACTGAAGAGGAATGAAAGGAAATAGCAAGAAATGAAAGTTTAAACTATTACAACATTCCCCACAATGCTTGAAATGTAAATATTACAGCATTCACATTCACACATACATCCCACAAACTTGAATGATTAAAGATAGAGAAAATAAATCACGCATCCACAAAACACAAGGAGTTATAGTGGTTCACCTGTGTATTCACCAACTGTTAAACAACAGCCACATAGCTTACTACTCCACTCCTAATATCCTCACACAGGGAATATTAGCATTTACTATGAAAATAGGTTTTTCTTAGGTTCACCTAAAACCCTCACAATTGTGTCTTTCAAATGGGCTTACACAATTCAAAAACCCCACACTCTGAGTTTTCTGGCTCTCCTCAGATAACCAACACTCAGAGATTTTTCCGACTTAATCTCAAAGAAACCAAAAACATAAAAGATTTACACAAATGTAAAATACCTGGATTTCTCCTTTTGTAGCAGCTCAGAAGAACCAAATCGGAGTAGAAGTTCGAATAGAGAAGTTCAATGTCCAATACTCACTTTGAAATGGTTCTAAGTTCTAATTGATTTTAAATTAAATCAAGTTGGGCCAGCTCTATTTGATTTTGATTCCAAGAAGTAGAATATTACAATTCCTCTTTCAAATCAGATTGGAATGCAGAAACAAAATCAAATATAAAAAGCTAACAAAAGAGAATATTAAATATGCACAATGTAGCTTAAAAAGAATACAAACTTATCTCTCAGAGTGATACCTTGATTTTACTTGAATTGAATATCAAACTCTGAAAATCGTGCTCTATTTATAATTGCAGAAATCGCATCTTCGACTGGTTCTGTGGACACTACGACTGGTCGTAGGACCAACAACATTTTGAAAATTTGAGCGCGATCAGATAAAACCGTTCCACGACTGGTCGTAGGCACTTCATGACTGGTCGTGAGGAGCCAGGAATAGTTATTGGAGTTTGAGTCGTAGCTGTTGGACTGATCGTGAATGAGTCGTGCACTATTCACACGACCGGTCGAGCAGACTCCAGGACTAGTTGTAGCTCAACAAAAAAATTCTGAAAATTTGCAACAACTTAGGACTGGTCTTGGAATTTCTTGGACTGGTCAAGCCAGTTCTAGGACTAGCCGAACAGAGTCCAGGACCAGTCTAAAAACAGACCAAATACTTATAAAATGATTCAATTTGAATTATGTATACAAAATGACCTACACTAAGGTCAATCTAAGGTCATTCATACCTTAAATGTGAAGTATGGACATTGAACCTTCATTTCTTCAAATGATGGATGATCTTTGAAGTTTATGAGACTTGAGATCTCGACACATGATGAAGCTTGAACTTGAGATCTTTGAAACCTTGAACTTGTAGTTCTTGAGTTGTATTTCACCTTGAGTCTTGAACAAGATCTCGTAGCTTTAAAACTCTAAAGCTTTAGATAAGAGAACAATGTACTTGACCTTGCATTACTTGAAGCAGATCATTGTTCTTGACTTGAAGCATTGTCCTTGTACATGTGATGCATTACCTTGAACAGATATATCAATGTGCTACACAAGACACAGATTGTAGTTTTGGCACTACAAAATTTGACAATCAAGGTAACAAATAACCATTGCACTTACAAGTTGCACTCCCACTCCCACTGCCCCCCCTGTCATGCGGCGACGTTCTTCCTCTTCACGAGATAGACGCAAGCTTTCTTTCCTAGTTATAGTTAATTCCCGATCTGAATCTTCGTCAGAATCAATAATATCTTCATCACGAATGCCCATATATTCAGGACCAAACACCTCTTGTCAAACTGCATCCAAAATCTCATCTTTCTTCTTTTGTACAGCAGCACGTTTACCCTTTGACTCATCCAGACTAGCTTGCATTAAAATCATTATCTCTTTTGGTACTCTAGTACATCCCGTAAGTTGACCCTTTCGATGTGCCAAATGTTGTTTAAGATGGGTAATTCCATCAGTCACTAGTCTATCACAATAGTTGCACTTCATTTGGTACCTAGTACAACCAACCCTCTGACTGCTATCCAATATCCTCACTTGTTGGCCAAAGCCAGACCCAGACATTTCTTTAGGTTTATGTAGATACTAGATAATTAGATATAGATTAGATATGAGTATGAGTGTATGACCTATGTCTATGTGAGATTGTGAGTCCAGTCTACTCGACACTCTCGCTATTCTAAATTTATAATATTATATACAGTTTCAGAATCTAATCAATAAAAATGATTTTATGTTCTAAACCCTAAGAAACTCCAAAACCTGTCCAATATAAGAAAATAAAAACATGAAGTCACTAATTCGAAAATAGAAAAAAATTAAAAAATATATATAAAATGACAACAATAATCTATAAAATGCACATTAACATGTTCTACTATAATTAACACATCATATTCTACCATTAAAATAGCAAAACATTTAATAAAAAATGATTTTTCGAATTTTCAAAAAAAGGGCCGAAAATAGTGCGTAAATAGGAAAAAAATAGAAAATGACATCAAGAATCTGTAAAATGCACATTAACATGTTCTACTATAATTAACACATCATATTCTATTATTAAAACAGCAAAACATTCAATAAAAAATGATTTTTCGAATTTTCAAAAAAAAGGCCGAAAATAGTGTGTAAATGGAAAAAAATAAAAAAATAAAAAGGAAATGACATCAAGAATTTGTAAAATGCACATTAACATGTTCTACTATGAGTAACACATCATATTCTATCATTAAAACAGCAAAACATTCAATTAAAGATGATTTTTTGAATTTTCAAAAAAAGGGCTGAAAATAGTGCGTAAATAGAAAAAAAAATGACATCAAGAATCTGTAAAATGTACATTAACATATTCTACTATGATTTACACATCATATTCTATCATTAAAACAGCAAAGCATTCAATAAAAAATGATTTTTTGAATTTTCAAAAAAAGGGCCGAAAATAGTGTGTAAATAGAAAATAAAATAAAAAATAGAAAATGACATCAAGAATCTGTAAAATGCACATTAACATGTTCTATTATGATTAACACATCATATTCTATCATTAAAACAGCAAAACATTCAATAAAAAATGATTTTTGAATTTTCAAAAAAAGGGCAAAAAATAGTGCGTAAATGGAAAAAAAAATGACATCAAGAATCTGTAAAATGCACATTAACATGTTCTACTATGATTAACACATCATATTCTATCATTAAAACAACAAAACATTCAATAAAAAATGATTTTTCGAATTTTCAAAAAAAGGGCCAAAAATAGTGTGTAAATAGAAAAAAATAAAAAAATAGAAAATGACATCAAGAATTTGTAAAATGCACATTAACATGTTCTACTATGATTAACACATCATATTCTATCATTAAAACAGCAAAACATTCAATAAAAAATGATTTTTCGAATTTTCAGAAAAAGGGCCAAAAATAGTGCGTAAATAGAAAAAAAATAAAAATAGAAAATGACATCAAGAATCTATAAAATGCACATTAAAATGTTCTACTATGATTAACACATCATATTCTACCATTAAAACAGTAAAACATTCAATAAAAGGTAAAAATACCTATTTTTGAGGAATTTCTAGAAAATGGCCCACGGAGCTTCGAATCAAGAAAACCCTTAATATAAGTTGTTTTTCTCTGAAATATGAAGCTAAGATTGGTTGAAAATAGTAATAGACTGATTTAGGAAGTGTTTGGAAGAAAGCAGTTTGAAAAAAAAAGTGAAAAAATGGACCTTAAAAAGCCAAAAAACTACTTACTGTTTTCTGACCGTTACGCCCTGGCCGTTACTAGGCAGTAACGGCCATTACGCCCCGTAACGGCCGTTACGGGCCTGTTACGTATACAATATCGGAGGGGTGCCCGTTACGGCCCCATATTGCGTAACAGCATCGGCCGTTACCGATACATAACTGCCAATACACCCGTATCATAACCGATACGGGACACCTTGGTTAAGAGTGAGTCAATTTAAGTTGAAGGCTCTAAGAGGGCAAGAGGAAGGCCTAAAAGGCCATGGATGGAGATAGTAAGGAAGGACTTGAGGACTAGTTTAATTGAGGATACGGTCCATGATAAATGGAATGGCATAACAGGATTTGTGGAGTTGACCACAATTTGTTGGGATGTGGCTTCTACGATGATGTTGTTGATATTAATCATAATACAAATGATCCAATCATTGATGTAGATGATCCATCATGTGGGTTCCACCTCTGATTGTCCATCCTTCAAAAATTGCTTTGTTTACATGATCCTAGTTGTCTAATCAATGCCTAAGGAAAAGACAGTTCATATTGACCTCACTATGAATGGTCTAATCATTGCTCTAGATCATCTGTCATGTTGGTCCCATCTTTGATCGCCCATCCGTCTCAGTAAATCACTTTGGAAAGATGATCGTTGTTGTTTAATCAATGGCAAGGGAAATGGAAGTCCCATATTGACCATTTGACAAAGATGCCATCTTTAATTTAAACCCTCCATCATGTGGATCCCACCTTTGATTGTCCATCCTTCTAAAAAATCACTTTGGTTGGATGATCCTAATCATTACGTGTTTCCCACCTTAGACCACCTATCCCTTGCAAGATGGGGTTAATTACTAGTGGAAGTATAAAATCCTAGATTTTTTTGGACAATATATTCTAAGGGGTTGTTTTGAAAGTTTTAAGTTGTAAACAATTCACGTAAAAGAATTTTAGGCGTAAACTGTTTACATGCTATTCTGTTTGGCCTTTAAGTGGTATTCTGTTTACAGGTAAATAGATTATACATTTGGCTAACTTGTAAAGTGTTTAAAATTTATGAAGTTGGCATTCTTACTGCAAAGCTTGAGGCGGTAAATCCCACCAAAAATTGCAAATCACATAAAAAGGGCTTTATTTTTTTTTGGGCCCTAGCCTAGGAGAGCATGAAAGTGTGCACATGATGGATGGATTGGATGTCCTGCACCCATCATAGTAGGTGAAGGTTTTTAATAGTGGGCATCCCATGATGGTTTTAAAAATCGGTATCATATCGGACGATACGGGCGTATCGTATTCGTATCGGCTTGATACGATACACGATACGGGGCTGTATCGGCCGTATCAGAATTGGTTGGGCCGTATCGACGGATACTGGTCGATACGCCCATATAACCCCAAATTTGAATTTTCTTTTTCAAAAATTCACTCATGTCTCTTCTTCTTTTCATTTTAACCATGGAAGAATCTTAAAAACTCATTTTAGGCTAGATCTAGACCTATTTTGGGAGATTTGAATGGGATTCGACAAATCGAAGCGAAGTGGACCATTATGGGAAAAATCAGAAAGAAGGGTAAACCTTCACTTTCTTTTTTATATTTTTACCTTCTTTTTGTTGTATTTCCAATGTAATGGGCCATTGTTTACCAAATCATGTTTAATTTGTATTCAATTAGGGCCCATTTTGTTGACCTTTGAAAGGATGAGCTATAAATGTCATAGGACAGTGCCAAATATTTCGATACAATGCGGAATAATAAATCAATTGAATACAATTTTGCAAAGTATTGAATTCTTGATATCAAATAGTTCGTAGGACAACCTTATTTCACGATGTCTTTGAAATCAAAATATCAAACTATTGCAATGAATAAATAAATCACAATAATAGCAAAAATAATAATATCCAATCACCACAATGCACAAACGAGTTATAGTGGTTTGGTGCCTCAATGCAACCTACTCCACTCCCAAAATTACTACATTCGCAATTTTGGCTTTCACTATTGCAAGGTTTTCCAGGGTCACCTTAACAACCTTATATAGTTATTGCGATTTTCACGGGCTATCACAATTAAACCCACTTTGTGATTTTACGGGGTCACCACAAACAAACCTGCTGAGATTTCTAGGCTATCTCAAAAAAACCTAAACTGAAATAATTTAAAAGACAGTACTTATTTTTGATTTGGCAATTTGAAGTCGTAGCTGTAGCTTGAATGCAGTGATCTTCTTCTTGGGATATCAATGAAGTCTTTGTATGAGTTCAACCCAAAAAGATATAAAGGAATCTAATAGATTTTCAATAAAACGAATGAAACCCTATTGCCGCAGATTCGATTCTCCATTTTCTCAAAGTAGAGTATGGATTACTCTATCAAAAATAGTTTAATCTAACTTTGAGAAGGAGAATAGAATAAGCTAATAAAAAATAAGACTTACAACACAAATAACTTGAGGGGGCTTGAAGAATCTCTCTTTACAACACAGTATGAAACTATGAATTTTCGTTGTTTAAAGAGTAAGAGAAAACCTCTATTTATAGCCAAGGATCTGTGTAGTTCGGCTGGCCGAACTTTAAAGATTACGTTCCAACGAAACTTGGATATCGCGGGATAAAATCTTTCAAAACTTTGACTGGCCCAAGCCCAAGTTCGGCTGGCCGAACACCAGGTTCGGTTGGCCTAATTGGTCCAAAATCCGATTTTTGTTCCATTGCTGGAAACTTGACCGAACCTACCTTGGGCTAGCCGAATCCCAGGTTGGGTTGGCCGAACCTACTCCAAAAAGATCTTTTGAGATTTGTCTTTTTGATCGAATCTTGTAGGGTTGGTCCAAATAGTTGGGCTGGGCGAACCAGATGTCGAGCTGGCCTAACTTGAGTGTATTTAACATGAAATATGATTTTAAATATGCATGAGTGAAATACACCTAACCTATGGTCAAACTAGGTTTATACCACTTATAGGTTGACTCATACGAAGTGTTTTGAACTTCGAACCATGAATGATCTTGCTTTGAGATGTTGAGTCTTCTTTCCAAATGCTTGATCGAGTTGATAGCTTGTCTTCAATCGAGCTTGCGATCGTAATCGGACTACAAAATTTGACAAACTAAAATGTGCTTTAAGTATAAGCACTTACAATCTCCCCCTTTGTCAAATTCGTGACAAAACTCACTTATACAATAATACAACTCAACACAACAAATTACAATATCTCAAATAACACAAATCATTTGAGTCAACACATTGAATCTTGTTACTCCCCTTGAGATCATGCATCTGTATCACTCCCCTTGAGCACAGTCATATTTGCAAAAATATAGTTCATAGAGTGCATGCAAATGTGTGTACTCATAAACGTGAGATGATCATGATCATATCCAAATATATATTTCTCCCCCTTTTTGTCAGAAGTTGACAAAGGATGAAGCAATCAATGAAGCACGATGGGATATAGGAATAAGGAGCAAATGACATAAGGATTAAGTTGCATAAAGTAAGCATAGCATAGTATCCATATATATGTTAGCAAGAGTAAAAAAATGTCTGAAGTTATTATAGGCCAAGAGCTGAAGTAAATCAGTTAGAACTGGAGGAGGACGATGCCGGCATGTCAGGGTCATTAATCCTCAGCCTCATGTTAAAACGATGAAAGTACTTTTTCATGTACTTCATCTGTTGTTTCTAAGTCTGGAGTAATGTTTCCTGAGAAACATGCAGGTCATCCATCTTCTTTTTTAAATTATCCAACCTCTTTGAGAACTGAGAGGGCTGAAAATCGGAGTCATTGGTATCATCAGATTCTTCCAAATCTGCAAAGATATCATCCATATTGACATCTTCTTTAGGAACACCTTCCTGATCTCCTTGCTGCTCAGGCGTTAGATCAAGTTGCATCATGTGGAGATTAGCATTACCAAATGGAGCTCAGACTCTGGTGCTTCAGTTGTAGGGATTTGAACATTATAGTACAATGCAATGCAAGTCATGAGATATGCAAAAGGAATAGAGCCATGACGAGGAAGAAGACGGTACTGGATGATCTGATAGGTGATCAAAGATGGAAGACAGATACGGATACCAGAAACAACTGAATAAAGGATAAGCATCATATAGGGAGTAAGGTCTGTCTTATTCCCATCACGAGGATAAACATTCGAAGTGAAAATACGATGCAGGACACGATATTTTGGAAGAAGATTGAAGGTGGGGAGTGAGTTACGGTTACGCCAGGGTGCATCAAAACCGCATAACTCCCTAGTGAGAGAATCTCTTTCTGTTGGGTACATATCTTCAAAGATTGGTGGAATAGAGATTTCGTCTTTCGCCATATCAATATCTAAGATTGATGATATGATGGAGGGCTTGATAGTGACCGTGTCTTCCATAAACTAAATGGAAAGTGTTAATTGTTCTGAAGACACGGTACGTATGGATGCATACATCCCTCTTGCGATAAACCGATAGGATGCACCACCCCACGCAAAAATCTTTTCCCATACTATCGCGGATAGGATTTCAACAAGGTCAAATCGGGCGATATGATTTGTATTAACGGTGCGCTCAATGATAATATTACAGGTACGAAAATCCCGCTCATTTTTTAGATCATTTTCTGGCAAACAGATAGCGCACAACCCGATTAGCGGATCGAGAGGTAGAACCGGTCTGGGGGCGTTGCACAGTACGCTTAGTGCAAGTTTCCATGATAGAAAATGACTAGATATTGCAAAAGAAATACCAACAAGTAGAAGGAAAAGATCTAGATCAGATTTCTACCAAAAAACCCAACAAAATAGGGTTCTAGATTCAAGAAAGATGATGAAATCTACAATAATGTATAACAAGGAACTTAAATCTAGAAAGAAACTCAAAAATATTCACTTACAAGGACACTAAAGTGATGGGTTGACCAAAGGAACCACCGACGGACTGAAGAAGATGAGTATGGAAATGAGGGTTTTGAAAAAAAAATCCCCAATAAATCCCAAATGCGCACGGTTCGGCTAGCCCGAGTATGTCCTTGGTTGGCCGAATCGGGCGGTCAGCACAGGGTAGGCCAAAAAAAAATTAAATTTTATAATTTTAAAACATTTGCATGAATAAACATTAAACATTATTCTATTAAAGCAAAAATGTAAAACAACAAATTGCAATATAGAATAATTAATTAAGAAACACTGCATAAACCAATATCATTTTTTAAATTAAAAAATCTAACACTATTAAGAGGTTTTTGTCAGAATGTCTGCAATCTGTTTTTCAATATTAATATATTCAAGTATAACAAACTTGCTTTCAACCAATTCTCTGATATAGTGATATCGAATTTCAATGTGCTTAGTGCAAGAATGTTGAATAGGATTTTTGAATATATTTATTGCACTGGTATTATCGCAGTATAAATGCATTGTTTCTTAATCAATACCATAGTCCGCTAACATCCTTTTCATCCACATTAATTGCGTGCATGCATTTCTTGTCGCAATATATTCAGCTTCAGCAGTGGATAATGATACTAAGTTTTGCTTCTTGCTCATCTATGAGACAAGACAATTTCGGACGTAAAAACATCCACCACTTGTGGATTTTCTATCATCCACATGACCTGCCCAATTAGCATCAGTATATCCAGCAATTTGTAAGGACGTATCATGAGGATACCATAAACCCAAATTAACAGTACTGACAACATATCTAATTATTCTTTTTACTACAGCCAGATGAAATTCCTTAGAGTTAGATTGATATCTGGCACATACACCTATGCTGAAAGAGATATCAGGCCTGCTAGCTGTTAAATATAAGAGACTACCAATAATATTACGGTAGAGATGATGATCAATGCTTTTACCTGTGTCATCTTAGATAATTTGAGTGTTGTAGCCATGGGAGTAGCAAAGTTTTTACCATTCTCAAACCAAAATTTCTTAACTAAGTTTATCGCATACTTGTTTGACATATGAAAATTAAATATGATATATAAGATTTCAGGCTTTAGATCAAACTAATTCAGAAACATGCACATACGATTTCCATATCCCACACGAAAGTTCAAACATTCAAACAAGGAGAATCTGTGCGGGTCCAGGCCTACACATGCTAAGGCTGAATCAATAAAAATTATTAACCAAACGAGATTCAAAGGAAAGTGAAAATCATCCACACATACACAACAATCAGTCCTTAATCCAAGGGATTCACCAATTTCAATTCGGAAGACCCTAAGATTAGAAAAAAAGGCGACTAAACTGGAAGTATTGCAATCTAGGGTTAGGGTTAGGGAAATCAGGTGAGAGAGGAGTGAAAGAAAGGAGAGAGAGAGAACCCGTAGCCAGCTCGCGCGTGAACAGCGGGTTGGGTCTGACGCAGGACGCTGATTGCTGGCCGCATGTGCGTGGGGCCCACAAACCCAAAAAAGGCCTTCTTAGGTCTGGTCGGTCAGGACTGGGCCACACACCAAGTTTCAGCCCGATCCGAGGTCCGGTCTGCGCGTGGTGCTCCGTTGAAGTTTCAGCCCTCCTGCAGGGCCAGATTTTGGAATCCTGTTGAAGAGAGGAAAATTGATGCAATGAAGGACAGATTTGTAGCGCAGATGATTGTGGGAGATGAGAAGGGTGGATGGTAGAAGATGGGAGCAAATCGGGATAGATGTGGCTTCGCACCACGGTGGTTAGCCCTTCGAAGAAGGGAGAGCTTCACACTCAATTAGGTTTTCATAACGGGATAGTGTGTGCAACCTATTACTTGGCAATGAAGTAAACCAAAATAAAAACTAATCAAAGAAATCTAAAGCGTCCATGATATTTTAAATAACATTAATAAGCAAAACCTAAAATATGAGATTAATCAGACTAGTAGGCCACGATCATGAGATCCCATGGTAGGCTTTACTTGACTATCGGGCCCACTCCAATGAACCAAAACTCCGTATTCTAGTTAGGAGTCCTTCCTTGGACGTTGTCATCAATCCAGATCGACGGTGGGGTCCTCCTTGCGTACGTGCGTAAGGGGGGCGGCGTGCGTGTGCGTGTGCGCGTGATGTCCCCATCAACTCTCCCCAGCTACGAAGATTTCGCCATTGGCGAAACAAAACTCCTGAACCGCTCCAAGATGTCAGGATTAAGTCTCTGAAGCTCCTCCTCAGTGAGCCACGTGCTGTCTGAAGCTAGGCGTGACTTCCATTTAACCAGGTACTTCTGAAACTCGCCGTCCGACGTTGAAACTATCTAATGGTCTAGAATATCCTCTATTTTCTCTCTAGGTGTGGGAAGGATAGGTATGGGAGGTAGAGGCTGGGAAGATGGGTCGGGACAGGTAGGTATGGGAGGCAGAGGCTGAGAAAATGGGTCGGGAAGGGTAGGTATAGGACGTAGTAGCTGGGAAGATGGATCAGGACAGGTAGGTATAGGAGGTAGAGGTTGGGAAAATGGGTCGGGAATGGTAGGTATGGGATGTAACGGCTGGGAAGATGGGTCGGGCGGGGTAGGTATGGGACGCAGTGGTTGGGAAGATGGGTCGGGATGGGGTCATGGTTCAAGGGAAAGGTCTGGGGAATCAGGATGGTTAGGTGATAGGCTGTACAATGTATCAGTGGTCCCCTCAAATGCAACTAGATCCTCCACATTAAATGTAGAACTAATTCTCATGGAAGGTGGAAGATCTACCACATGCGCATTAAGACCGTTTCGTTTTATAATTTTGAAGGGTCCAGCGCTACGCGCCTGTAATTTACTAACGGCTCCCTGAGGGCACCGCTCTGGCTTGATGCGGACCATCACAGAGTCCCTTACATCGAATTCCTTGAAATTTTATGTTGGTCTGCAAGAAGTGTGTAATGTTCATTGCTAGTCATGATCTTCTGTCTGATTTCTTGATGCCATGAATGAATGTGATGCGCAAAAGATTCCGCAGACTCTGACGGCCTATGGGACAGTGACATAGGGACAAGATCAATAGGTTTCCTAGGTTTATAACCAGTAACGACTTCATAAGGACTTAGACCTGTGGACCTATCGACAGAACTATTAAACGCAAACTCGGTTATAGGTAGTATAGTGTCCCATATTCTAGTATGCCCCATATCCCTCATAGGGGGAAAACTCATTTGGTAAATCATCAGGAAAGACATCACGAAACTCATCCATTACCAGAATGGCCTCAGTGGGCAACTCTACACCAGCCTCTGGTGTACTCTCTCTAGCCACAAGGCTTTACATGTTGTACCACTCGAAATAGTGGTCTTGATGTCCCTCATGGGGTGGGTGCACAGGTGCACGCCCATAACTGATTTCTTGGCCACCTCCATTCATTGGTCTATCATCCTGGCCACCTGCTCGAGATTGGGCATCTTCCCCAATGGTGGGGTTTGTCCTGGCGGAGGTTTCTAGTTAGGTAATGCGCACATCAAGTTGTTCAAAGCATTGGTTTATAGATTGTTTTCAGTGCTTACCCAAAGACTCAAACTGCTTGGACAACTTGTTTAGTGACTCTTGCAATTGCTCCATGTTTAGTGTAGGGTGCAAACCAAAATTCAGCAATATAGTTGTCAAAATATAAAAAAGTTTTTTTTCAAAAAAAACAACCTAGTTTCTAAAAACGAAAAAAGAAAGTTTCTAAAAACAAATTAGGAAAGTTCAAATTGGGAAAGTTTATAAAAAAAAGCAACCTAGTTTCTAAAAACGAAAAAGGAAAGTTTCTAAAAAAAAAAACAAATTAGGAAAGTTTCTAAAAAAAAAAACAAATTAGGAAAGTTTCTAAAAAAAACAACCTAGTTTCTAAAAAAAAAGAGAGGAAAGTTTCTACAAATAGAAAGTAAGTTAGTTTCTAAAAAAAAAAGGAAAGTAAACTAGTTTCTAAAAAAGAAAAAGGAAAGGAAATTAGTTTCTAAAAACAGATTAAGAAAGTTTCTAAAAAAATAGTTTCTAAAAACAGAAAAGGAAAGTTTCTAAACCTAGAAATAGTAAGCTAAGTTAATTTCTAAAATAATTCAAATAAGGGGATAACAGAAAATTTCAGCAGCTTATGTCAGGGTTTATGGACCTCTAAATAGCCATATATGATGAGAATTGATGCGTAATGGACAAACAATTAAACCCTAAACATGTAATGCATTCCTCTATAAGAACCCGAAGCTCTGATACTAAATTTGATGCAGGACATGAAAATTAAATATTATATGCAAGATTTCAAGCTTTAGATCAAACTAATTTAGAAATATGACAGATTTTCACATCCCACACGAAAGTTCAAACATTCAAACAAGGAGAATCTGTGCGGGTCCAGTCCTACACATGCTAGGGCTGAATAAATAAAAATTATTAACCAAACGAGATTCAAAGGAAAGTGAAAATTATCCACACATGCACAGCAATCAGTCCCTAATCCAAGGGATTCACCAATTTCAATTCAGAAGACTCTAAGATTAGGAAAAGAGGTGAATAAACTGGAAGTATTACAATCTAGGGTTAGAGTTAGGGAAATCAGGTGAGAGAGGAGTGAAAGAGAGGAGAGAGAGAACCCGTAGCCAGCTCACGCGTGTGGACATCAGGTTGGGTCTAACGCACGTGCGCTGATGGCTGGCCGCACTGCGTGGGGCCTACGAACCCAAAAAATGCCTTCTTGGGTCTGGTCGGTCAGGGCTGGGCCACACACCCTAAGTTTCAGCTCAATCCGAGGTCCGGTCCCCTCATGGTGATCCTTCGAAGTTTCAGCCCTCCTGCAAGGCCAAATTCTGGAATCCTGTTGAAGAGAGGAAAATTGATGTAATGAAGGATAGATTTGTAGCGCAGATGATTGTGGGAGATGAGAAGGGTGGATGGTAGAAGATGGGAGCGAATCAGGATAGATGTGGCTTCGTACCACGGTGGTTAGCCTTTCGCAGAAGGGAGGGCTTCGCACCCAATTAGGTTTTCATAACTCGGAAATGAGCAGGAAAACGCAGCAATTTTTATTAGTCTTCATTGAATTAAAAAAAACTACAAGAGGTGCCTATTTATAAGAAAACCCTATACCCCAAAACTCGCGCCATGTGCGCAACCTATTACTTAGCGATAAAGTAAACCAAAATAAAAACTAATCAAAGAAATCTAAAGCGTCCATGATATTCTAAATAACATTAATAAGCAAAACCTAAAATATGAGATTAATCAGACTAGTGGATCACGATCATGAGATCTCATGATGGGCTCTACTTGACTATCGGGCCCACTCCAACGAACCAAAACTCCGTCTTCTAGCTAGGAGGCCCTCCCTGGATGTCGTCATCAATCCAGATCGACGGTGAAGTCCTCCTTACATATGTGGGGGGGGGGGGGGGGGTGGGGTTTGGGTGGCGTGCATGTGCATGTGCGCGTGATGTCCCCATCAAGTTGTTTCACTTGAAGTCCAAGAAAATAGTTCAGTTCTCCCACCATGCTCATCTCAAATTCTGATTTCATAGACTCTCTTCCGCTGATTTTGCAGTTGCTGCCATCTCCGAATGTTATTGAGCCTCCATCAATGTGATTGATGTCTGAAAGTATCGTCTTATCACCTGTCATATGTCTAGAGCATCCACTGTCCAGGTACCATCTTGAATGGCTACTAGCTTTGAAAGTTGTGTAGATGACAAAACACTTATTTGTTGGAACCCATTTCAATATGGTTTTGGGTTTAGGAGGATCTCTAATAGCATGATTAGTTTGAGAGCAATATTTTTTTTCTTGTTCTCACTTACTCTCATAGTTCTAGAGTTAGATTTCAAAAGCTCCTTAAGTTCACTATCTTATTTGCTAGAGACGAATTATAATTTTTTCTTTGATAGTTGGACTTAGTTTTTGGATAAAAAGGTTTTTGATGAGATTTTTTATTTTTCTTTATTTCCTTAGTAATTTCTTCTTTAGAGTTTGAAGATTCACCTTTAACAAATATAGGAGCTGTATTTTTAGATTTTTCTGAATATTTTTGGTATATCCCAAGTCGGATTTGTTGTTACTTCGATGAGATGCAGTTAGTAGCTTTTCAAGTCTCGGGTCACCTTGGGTATATATCCAAGTCTCTTTAGAATTTTTTAGAGAAATAATTTCTAATAGTAAATATTTATTTTCAGTTTTGAGATCTTCAATTTCAGAATTTTTTAGATTGAGTTCTAGTTTGGTTTTCTCAAAACAATCAGAAAAATGTGATTTATCCAAAACAGAATTTTCAAGTTCTAATTTTAAATTAGCAAATTTTTCCTTTTGAATTTTTAATTTTGCTGCAATCTTACAACTTTCTTTAAATAAGGCATCATAGGCTATTTGAAGATCTTCTTCATTTTCAATATCACTTCCCAACGTTTCATAATCAGAAATTTCATCTTCATTTGAGGAAGTAAATCTAGCTAAGGTCATAAAAGCCTTTAGATCATTTTCAGTTTCTTGATCTGATTCGTCAGTTTCTAAATTGGATTCAAGTTCAGACGATTCATCCCATGTGGCGATCATGCCTCTTCTTTTAGATTTATCCTTAGGACATTTTGCAGCTAGATGCCCATATTTAGAACAGTTGAAACATTGAGAGTCTTTAGATTTAGATTTCCAATTTCCTTTTCTTTTGTCAATCGGTTTTTGAAAATCAGATCTATTTTTATTTTTAAAAATATCTAAAACTTTTTAGCAAGCATAGCCATGTCATCCTCATTCTCTTCATTATCTGAGTCTTTTGATTTAGATTTTGAGGATTTTAGGGCTATGGATTTACTTTTAGGAGCTTTGAAATTCAGCTCATAGGTTTGTAGAGATCCCACTAAGTCCTCTACCTTCATTGTGTCAGTGTCCCTCAATTCTTGTATCGCAATGACTTTAGAATTGAACCTGTCGGGAAGTAATCGTAGGATTTTTGCACACACCTTGCTTTCAGGGACTTTTTCTCTAAGACCCCACATGGAATTGACAATGTCATTTAGTTTAGTGAAGAAATCCATGAATGATTCGTTTTCTTCCATATGAATTTCTTCAAACCTTGTTGTAAGGATTTGAATCTTAGACTTCTTGACAATGTTAGTTCCTTCGTGTGTCATTTGAAGTATATCCCAAGCTTGTTTTGCTTTATCACACGAGATGATTCTTTTGAACTCGTCTGGTGATAAAGCACAAGTGATAGCATTAAGTGCTTTTGCATTAGCACTATTTTCGCTTTTCTGACCTGGAGTCTAAAGATTATAAACTTGTACTTTCATGGACTTGGTTCCATTTTCACCCACTACTTTCAACATTGGAGGGACCCATTGGGTCATGGTGGCTTGCCACACACTTTCATCAATAGATTTGAGGAAAATCCTCATTCTAGCTTTCCAGTAGAAATAGTTCGAGCCATCAAAGGGCAGTGGCCTGGAAATGGATAGACTATCGAAATTTGACATTCCAATAGCTCTGGATCTAGCTCTAGAAAATTAATCTCAAAAAGAGCAACCTCATTTTGATACCACTTGAAAACAAGGTGTCCCGTATCAGTTACAATACGGCCGTATCAGCCGATACGTAACGGTAACCGTTACGGCTCCATAACGGCTGTTACAGGCCTAAAGGAAAAAAAAAACCTTTTTTTCTTCCTTTCTTTTCTTCTCCTCCATCCTCCTTCCTCTTCTTCTTCTTCTCGGCCCTGCTGCCGATGCGGCCGCGTTTTTTTTTTCTTTTCCTCTTCTTTGCGGCCCCGCGGCCGCAGCCCTGCGAGCCTTCTTCTTCTTCTTCTCTCTCTCTCTCTCTCCCTCTCTCCCTCCCTCCCTCTTCTTTCCCTCTTTTTCTTTTCGGTTTCCCTCTCTGGTATCGAAAAAAGAAATCGGAAGCGGATTGGCACACCAAGTATATAGTTGCTGAAGGTACGTGTCATGCTAAGATGAGCGCTGACACTCCTCGAGCTCTAAGTTGCACGAACAGTTCAAAGGAGATCAAAGTTACATGGGCTCCATAATGAAGTATTTATTATATCTACACCGGTCATCTATTTTTAGAGATCATTTCAAAGCATTACCCAAAAAATGAATCATATCCAAAGATCGTTTAGACCACACCAAAAATAGCAGCAGAGATGATGATTTTCACCGTTAAACAATTCGTAGGGCCCACCATAACGTTTATTTTCCATCCAATCCGTTCATAAGGTCAAAAAGACCTTAATGAAGGGGAAACACAAATTTCATATTGATCTGTGATCCCAAAAAGGGTTTCAATGGTAGACGTTCAATCCCCCACTGCTTTTTGCAGTGTGGTCCACTTGATAATTAGATCTGTATTATTTTTTGTGTCAAGCCTTAAGACGAGCTTGTCAAATGAATGGACGGTTTGGATATAACACATACCTCATTATCAGACCCCATAGGACTTGCTGACGTAAATACAGCAGCTAGGTGTAGCAGTTACGTGGTACGCTGTTATGGCTCCACGTGCCGCGTGGGCCTCACCATGATGTATGTATTTTATCCATGCCGTCCATCCATTTTGCCACTTCATTTTAGGTCATGATCCAAAAAAATAGTAAGATCCAAATCTCAGGTGGACCACACCATAGGAAACAGTGGTTATAGAATGCTCACCATTAAAATTTTCAAAATTTTCTTAGGGTCCACCGTAATGTTTATTTTCCATCTAACCTGTTAATTGGGTCACACTAACATGGATGAAGGGAAAACGCACATGTCAGCTTGATCTAAAACTTTGTAGCCCCCAATAAATTTTTGATGGTGGACATTTAATCATTGTTGTTTCTTATGGTGCGGTCCACCTGAGCTTTGGATCTGCCTTATTTTTGGGCTCATGCCCTAAAATTGTTTGGCAAAATGGATGGACGGTGTGGATATAACACATTCATCACGGGTGGGGCCCAAAAAACTTTGACACTCGTGTGCTACACTTCACAATCCAAGTCCCGCCTAATTCGGGCCCTTAAAAAATTGTACATGAGACATGTATTAACTTAAAATTTACCAATTAAATTATGGACTGTAGTTGCTAACTCACAATGCCAAAATCAAATTGTTTGAATAGTTTTAATTGTTAATTTGTGGATGCTTATTTTTTAAAATAGGGCCTTTTGATTTTTTCATGATTCACTATCCAATAAATGTCCACCAATTCATAAGTGGGATAATGTTAGTAAATTGCATGAATTTGAGGCTAATTTGGGGCATGGATTGGCCCCAAATTAGCAACGCTATCTACCTGAATTTAAATTCATTTTTTTAAAGAACTATTGGGAGAAATGATATTAAATTGTCAAGTATATAAATAAGATATTTAGAAAATTAAATATGTGAATTTTATAGTCAAATTCAGGTTATCTGGTTCATAAATTCATCAGACAATCCAATACAACTTCTCACCAAAGAGTGGACCGTTACACCACCATAAACATGTTCCAATTTATAAATGAATGCATATTTGGAATGCTTAGAATATTCCGGATTTAATCCATATTTTTTAAATATTGCAAAAAAAAAAATGCATCGTTACGGGCCGTTACGTCCCCATATCAGTATTGTATCGAAGGGCACCGTTACGCCAACCGATACCGATACGGGATACCTTGCTTGAAAGGACGAGCTATAGATGTCCTAGAGGGGGGGTGAATAGGAAAATGCCAAATATTTCGATACAATGAGGTATAATAAATCAATTGAATACAATTTTGCAAAGTATTGAATTCTTGATATCATATAGTTCGTAGGACAACCTTACACCTAAAAGATTTAGGTAGGACAACCTTATTTCACGACATCTTTGAAATCAAAATATCAAGCTATTGCAATGAATAAATAAATCAAAATAATAGCACAAATAATAATATCCAATCACCACAATGCACAAACTAGTTATAGTGGTTCGGTACCTCAATGCAACCTACTCCACTCACCAAACTTACTACACTCGCAATTTTGGCTTTCACTATTTCAAGGTTTTCCAGGGTCACCTTAACAACCTTATATAGTTATTACGATTTTCATGGGCTATCACAATCAAACCCACTTTGTGATTTTACGGGGTCACCACAAACAAACCCGCAGAGATTTCCGGGCTATCTTAGAAAAACCCAAACTGAAATAATTTAAAAGACAGTACTTATCTTCGATTTGGCGAGTCGAAGTCGTAGCTGTAGCTTGAAAGCAGCGATCTTCTTGGGATATTGATGAAGTCTTTGTACGAGTTCAACCCAAAAAGATATAAAGGGATCTAATAGATTTTCAATAAAATGAATGAAACCCTATTGCTGCAGATTCAATTCTCCATTTTCTCAAAGTAGAGTATGGATTACTCTATCAAAAACAGTTAAATCTAACTTTGAGAAGGAGAATAGAATAAGCTAATAAAAAATAAGAATTACAACACAAATAGCTTGAGGAGGCTTGAAGAATCTCTCTTTATCACACAATATGAAACTATAAATTTTCGTTGTTTAAAGAGTAAGAGAAAGCCTTTATTTATAGCTAAGGATCTGTGTAGTTCGGCTGGCCGAACTTCAAAGATTACATTCCAATGGAACTCGGATATCGCAGGATAAAATTTTTCAAAACTTCGACTGGCCCAAGCCCAAGTTCGGCTAGCCGATTATGAGGTTCGGCTGGCCTAACTGGTCCAAAATTCGATTTTTATTCCGTTGCTGGAAACTTGACCGAACCCACCTTGGGCTGGTTGAACCCCAAGTTGGGCTGGCCGAACCTACCACAAAAAGATTTTTTAAGATCTGTCTTTTTGACCAAATCTTGTAGGGTTGGTCCAAATAGTTAAGCTGGCCGAACTAGACATCAGGCTGGCCTAACTTGAGTGTATTTAACATGAAATATGATTCTAAATATGCATGAGTGAAATATACCTAATCTATTGTCAAACTAGGTTTTATACCACCTGTAGGTTGACTCATACGAAGTGTTCTGAACTTCGAACCATGAATGATCTTGGTTTGAGATGTTGAGTCTTCTTTCCAAATGCTTGATTGAGTTGATAGCTTGTCTTCAGTCGAGCTTGCGATCGTAATCGGACTACGAAATTTGATAAACTAAAATGTGCTTTAAGTATAAGCACTTACAACCTTCAACAAGTCAAATAGAAAGTCAACATTCTCATCAAAGAATGGTCCGATGCACCATCGAATACTAATCAAAACACACAAAATTGATAGATTTGTGAAAATCTCATTTTCCCCTTTTTTTTGATATTTTTTGCTTCAAAAAGGTTTTTTTTTTTTTTTTTTTTAAATAAAATTTATTGATATGGGTTGATACGGCCTTGATTTCGATACACGACACCATATCGTATCATTTTTCCATGGGGCCAATATGGCGGCCGATACCATCATTCAAAACCATCCCATCCCATGTGTTCCTTCATGCATGGCCCATTTGATTATCAATCCCAAGTAATAAACCGTTTACACTTTAAGGGCAAATTTTACCATCCAAACACTTGCCTGTAAAGTGTTTACCTATAACCCCTTTACCTAAGGACAACACCTAATTTTGTGGTACTGAAAATTTGAAATGCCCATATTGACCATCCTATAAAGATGCCATCTTTAATTTAGACCCTCCATCATGCGGGTCCCACCTTTGATTGCCTATCCCTCTAAAAAAAATATTTTGGGTGCATTATCCAAATAATCATGTGTTTCCCACCTTAGACTGCCCATTCCTCTCAAGAGGAGGGGGTAAATTGCTAGTGGAGTTAACAAAATCCTAGATTTTTTCTGGGCATTATATCCTACTTTTGTGGTATTGAAAATTTGAAACACCCATCGAGCATTTGAACATCGAGGGCATTCTAATGTCTGGCAACCTCAAATCCAATAATCTCATTTTAAGTGGTGATTGGAATTCCTAGGCATTTGAATGGGGATGGCTCCTTAGGGTTTTAGGGCTAGTTTTTCATGGACGGGAAAAGTGGACGATTAAGGTTTGTAGGGATTAGCTTCTCTCTCTCTCTCTCTCTCTCTCTCTCTCTCTCTCTCTCTCTCTCTCTCCCTCCCTCTCTCTCTGATGGCAATGAGAGGGATACAAATAAAGATGGGATGGTTTTTTCAAGATGGATGTGATGGGTGGGTTTTGAGGATGAATTTTAGATGGGAATGAGAGTGATAGCTGCAAATGGGATGCTAGGGTGGGTTTTTGGGGATGGATATGATGGATGGATTTTTGGGAATGGACTTTGAGATGGGAATGAGATGGAAGAAAGAAAATATAAAAGGAAAGACGAGGAATATGAAAAGAAAGTTTAGGGAGTATGGCTCAAGTTCCTAGGGATGAAACTTCTTTGATACAATTTTTGTGCAACTTGAGATGCGAATTAGATCAAAGGAAGGAAAGTATGATTGTGGAATCCAAACAATCCTCTAGTCTAAACTAGAGATCACAAAAGCCTCCTTTCTTCTTCCAAAAACAAAATGACAATACTTGAAAGTAAATTGTAACCATCCAAAGCATAGTAATACCACACATTAACTCTCCCCATTTATGGACTTGAACATGAGAAAGAAAACCCCAAAATTATGAAAACACTGGTTACAATGGCAATAAAGGGTATTTTGGTCATAACGATAATTACAACAATCCATGTTAGAACATAAAGTATCATGCTTGTGATCTTGGGGTCCATGCGATTGATGTGGGGCCCATGTGCAATCAAATTGGCATGCATGTCCTCCTGCACTCCATTCGATAGTGGCCTTATTGTATTAATGATGAGTGGCAGAGTTTGGGAGCTCTTGTATTCTTAATGAGGTTTTCTTTATGCTAACTTTGAGAAAAGTTCACCTTGTCTCCTTTTCAAGCTATTTGTCATCGCGAAAGGGAGATTTCTCCATGCATGAAGGTGTAGGATACTCCAATTCCTCCACCATAACCAATAAAATATTAGCTCATAAAACCTCAAGAAGCATTAGATGGCTCTTCCTACTATGTATTATGTATTTCTTGTGCCAAAATGATGAGCACATGGTGGATCATACATTTCTTCTCCATTTGGATCTAGCAGGAACAATGTGGAATCATTTCTTTGCTCTCTTTCATCTAGGTTGGACTATATAAATTTGGGCCCCAAAGAGGCGATTGGCAATATTTAATGGCCCATTCAATGAGGCATGGGGTCTTTGTTTGAGGTATCGGTATTGCACTATGGATCAATCCCTTGGGAAATGGGAATATTGTGAAAACATCAAGAAATATAGCATGTATCGTGTAATGTATGGTAGTCTAATGTATAGTGGTCTTAAAGAAACATTAACTTTAGAACTCAAAACATTTAAGAAAAGCTATGCAAATTAAAGGATGAAAATGGAAGGTCTTTCTCCAATTTCTTCCAATTTTCACCTTCAAAATCGAATTTCTTGCTTCAAATCCATGTCAATGCATTAAACTCATGTATAGGTATGGATTCCAACTTGTTTTCTTGCCAATCTATTAAAAATATATTTTAAACAAACTTTGCTCACCTTAGGAGTTGAGCCTGAATCCACTTATTTAGTGATTTCTCCACTCAAATTCATGTTTCGATGTGAAATTATTTGAGTGTAGTACCAAAAAAAAATTGGCTAAAAAAAAAAAAGAAAAAAAAGAAAAGGAGAGTATTTATTTAAATTTTTCTGGATTTGTTATTTTTTGTCGAAGATCACGTTTCGTTGATGTTGATTGATACTTATGAAATATTGCAAGTATTGATCGATGTTGAGTATTTTTCCAATGTGACCCTTGTCAATGTAACTAGGTAAATAGAATATTGTGATAGATTTTCATGTATTAATGATAATATTATCAATGCAAGGTATTTTTTGTATCCTTAGTTTTGTATTGTTGACCAACGATATCGAAATTATTGACTGATATATTGGCTACAAGCAATGTTCGCAATATCGATGCTATCGGCCAATATTATTATTATCGCTGGCCAGTGACTCGATATCCGCCGGAAACTCCTCATAGAAAAAAAAAAAAAAAAAAACATATTTTTATGTATCGTGCGATATATCGCACAATATCGCACCATTTTTGCAATATCACTTATATTATTTGCAGATTTATCCCATTTTGGCTTGCATAATTACCAAAAAAAAAATTGAAAAGAAAAAAGAAAAAACAAGGAAAAGCTTTGAATTCAACAATCTCAATTTCCTTACCCTTTTTTCTTTGAATAGATGTAAGATTCAAATTGCGTACGAGATTTCGACGAGAAATCTGCCATAAAACCCTATAGATTTGGGTTTGATTGAAGGAATTTGGGAAATTTGGAGAGATTTTAGGGTTCCGGTCCTTCCGGAACCCTTTCCTCTTTCAAAAATGGGATCAAGTTAGCTACCGATGGGTTTGAGTAGCGAGATTCGCTGCTGAAGTGACGTCACCAAGTTTTGTGGGCCCCACCATGATGTATGTGTTGTATCCACACTGTCCATCATTTTGGAGAGATCATTTTAGGGTATGAGACAAAGAATGAGGCAAATCCAAATCTCGAGTGGACCCCACCATAGAAAATAGTGGAGACAGTGATGCCCACCGTTGAAACCTTCCTAGGGCCCATCACGAGGTTTATTTGAGATCCAACCTGTTAATAAGTTAACATAGACATGAATGATGGGAAAACATAAATATCAACTTGATCGGAAACTTCCGTGGCCCCTAAGAAGTTTTTAATGGTGGGCATTTAATCCCCAATGTTTTCTATGGTGGGGTCCACTTGAGCTTTGGATCTGCCTCTTTCCTTGGCTCATGCCCTAAAATGATCTCTCCAAAATGATGGACGGTGTGAATACAACACATACATTATGGTGGGGGCCCACAACTGTTAGGGACGAATTTCCCGCTAAAGCCTTTCGCGAGATGCTGGGGACACGGTTTGGCTAGTGATGCTGCCATCAGCCTAGTGGCTAGTGGTCGGTGCTATGTGGACCCCACCATGATGTATGTGTTTTATCCACGCCGTCCATCCTTTTTGAAAGATAAGTTTAGAGCTCGATCCTAAAAATTAGGTAGATCTAAATCTTAGGTGGACCACACCATGGGAAAATAGTAGTGATTGAATGCCCACTGTTAAAAACCTCCTAGAGCCCACTGTAATGGTTATTTGACATCTAAACTGTTGATTAGGTCATACAGACTTGGATGAAGGGAATATATATATATATATATATATATATATATATATATATATATATATATATATATATTCCAAAACTTTTGTGGCCCCTAAGAAGTTTTTAATAGTGGGCGTTCAATCAACACTGTGGTCGACTTGAGATTTGGATCAACCTAATTTTTGGGCTCATACCATAAAATGATTGGAAGAATGGGTGGATGGTGTGGATTAAACACATACATCATGGTGGGGCCCACAAATCACCGACCACTAGCCATTGGCCACTGGCAAGGTGAGTAGCTGATCCGTTTCCGATGTGGGGTGGGTACGTGTTGTGCGAAGCGCTGACAGTTCTAGAGCTCCGAGTTGTACGAACGGTACAAAGGAGATCAAAATGTCCCCAAAATAATGTATTTATTATATCCACACCCTTCATCCATTTTCCAAGATCATTTTAGAGAAGCAACCCAAAAATGAGTCATATCCAAAGATCAAGTGCCACAAATAGAAGTGGAGACAATGATTCTCAGCGTTAAAACATTTGTAGGGCCCAACATACCATCTATTTTCCATCCAATCTGTTCATAAGGTCACACAGACCTGGATGAAGAGGAAAAACAAATATCATATTGATCCAAACCTTCTGTGACCCCCCAAAAGGGTTACAATTGTAGACGTTCAATCCTACACTACTTTTTACAGTGTGGTCCACTTGATCTTTGGATTTGTCTTATTTTTCAGCTCAAGCCTCACAAGGAGCTCGCCAAATGGATGGACAATTTGGATATAACACATACCTCATGATGGGACCCACAAAACTTGGTGACGTCAACACACCGGCCATATTGGTGGTGTGTGGTACACACCCAATCCGCTTCCTGTTGCGTGGCGTTAGCTCGAGATAAATGGTCCCGTCGTGGGCTTTGTGGGGTCCACTTTATGTATATGTTTTATCGAATCCGTCCATTCATTATGGAAGATCATTTTATAGCATCATTCCAAAAATCGAGACTTTTTTAAGGCTTAAGTAGACCACACCATAGAAGATTTGGATTAAGAGAAAATACAAAGATCATCTTGATCCAAAACTTATGCGGCCTGGATTAAGGGAAAATACAAAGATCATCTTGATCCATAGCTTTTTTGGCCCATAAAAAGTTTTTAATGACCATTCATCATTGTTTCTAGTGGTATGGTCCACCTGAGATTTGGATCTTCTTAAAGTTTGCAATCATGCCCTAAAATGAGATGGGAAAACATATAGATGTCATGTATATACAAAAAGTACATCGAGGTGGGCCCCACACAGTAGAGTAACACTCATTAAGGTGTTATCCGAGGGGTGTGATTGAACTCCCACCATTAAAAACCTATGTGGGCCCACTTTAAGCAGATCGATAATGTTTATTTTCCATCCAACCCCTTGGTAAGGTCAAGCATACCTGGATGTGGGTAATGTACAAAGATTAGCTTGATAGAAAATTTTTGTGGGGCCCACCATAATTTCTACTATATATTATTCTTTTAAATGGATTGGTTGTGTTTTCATACATGTCTTGATACATTTATAAATGTTATGCATCATATTTGAATATAGTTGTTTTAGTTCAATCAGACAACGTATAGCTAAGGACCCTATACAAAGGAAACCTATTATGTGCACTTATTTTCAACCATTTTCCCAATGTTTCCCCATGTTTCCCAAAAAGTGCGATTAATTACGTGATACAAATGATATATCCCATGCGATAACCGATACATATCTGTATCCCTAGGGTGCGATACATTGCGCGATACCGATATTTCAAACACTGGCTACATGTGATACACAAAAAACGAGTTGTATGGAAATGGGGCGCGCTTCAGTCATGTGCGAACTTTGGAAGGAAAGGAGCAACAAGATATTGTCACATTTGTGGCACCGTTAAGAAGAGATTTTTTTCCTTGAAGGTAACTAAAATTTTATTAAAAAGAAAAGAACAAGGTCAAATTACAACAAGGACGCCTAAAACACAGGGGAAAGATTATAACTTTCAAAGGATTCTAGACATGAGGCCCACCCCATGACATCTGCCTTGGGCCTCCTAACCACCTCTGAAACCGACCTGCTATGATTTCACATCTATTATTCCTTTCCACCCATATTGCACAAACCCGCCAACATAGCTAGAGCCCAAAGCGCCTTGCCTTTTTTTCCCCTATACCTCCACTGTTCCATGCTATAAACAACTCTTTAATGGAACCCGACATCACCCACGACACTCTAAAGATAACAAAGAACCTTTCCCACCTCTCTAGTGAGGGGCAGAGGATGATATACCGACTCCATATTCTTCATACACATCACATAGATATTGAGAATCACCATTTTCCTCTTTTTCAGAGTTCTATTGTTAATACTTTGTTTCTCCTCACCAAGCAAGCGAAGGTAGCCTTAGAGGGTTACCACAATGCCAAACAAAAGACATAAACCCTCTGCACACCTCGAATGTTGATCCATGCAACAAACTGAAGAACGATTAATGCAAGGTCATTTTCACATCGGGCTCGAGTGGGGTGGCTTGTGTGAAGCGAGGGCACACTCAGGGTGGGTGGCCTGTGTGAGGTGAGACCCATGTGAAGTGGGGCCCACGAGGGGGGTTTGGCTGAGGGCCTGGCCTAGGCTATAATATAAGGGATTGATTCGCCAGCTATATCAATTTGAGCTTTTAGAGCAAGTGGTTAGTTGTCCTGTGTTAAAAGTGGTATCAGAGTGGGAGGTCTTGTGTTCAAGACTCATCACCGAGGGTGATGAATGCATGGACATTTTCACACCAGGCTCGAGGGGGGTGGCCTATGTGAAACCGGACCACACTCGGGGTGGGCGGCCCATGTGAGGCGGGTGGCTCATGTGAGGTGAGATGCATGTGAAGTAGGGCCCATGAGGGGGATTCAGACAAGGGCCTAACCTGGGCTATGAGATAAAGGGATTGATTCGCCACACTTTATCAATTCGAGCTTTTAGAGCAAGTGGTTAGTTGTCCTATGTCAACGATTGAACAAAAAATCAACCCGAACTCTCCTCTTTCCAAACCAAATGATCACTTCTTCAATAGCAAGGAAAAGGTCTTGAAGTCAATTTAGAAGCCACAAGAAATCAACCGCTTCCTCACCTGACGAATTCCTACGGCAAAGAGGGGTCCAAACCACAAGATTGCCAATCATAGAGAAACATCGCGCTATAGGGATATTCTCATCTAGGGAGAACCAAGTTAAACCTTGGGGAAGTCTTCTTTGATTGCCCTCTCTCCAATCCAAACATCTTCCCAAAATCTAATCCTCCCCATCCCCCCACTGAGAACCCAATCTCGCTATCGCCTTCCAAATTGTTAATTCCCATTATCTAGAAGATTCTTTAGTCCACCAACTCCCATCCCTAACACCGTACTTTCTAGTGATCACTACTCTCCAGAGACTATCTTCCTCTGAACCAAACTGTCGCCGCCACTCACCCAACAGTGCCGAATTCATAACTTCCAACTTTCTTATTCTTGCTATGATGCAGGACATGAAAATTAAATATGATATGCGAGATTTCAGGCTTAAGATCACGTTAGTTCAGAAACAATTACACAAATTCCATATCCCACATGAAAGTCCAAACATTCAATTAAGGGGAATCTATGCGGGTCCAGGCCTACACATGATAGGGATGGATCAATAAAAATTATGAACCAAACGATACTCAAAGATAAGAAATAATCATCCACACATCCATAGTAATCAGTCCCTAATTCAAGAGATTCATCAATTTCAAATCAAAGAACCCTAGGGTAAGAAAAGGAGCATAAAATTGGAGATTTGAGTAATTTAGGGTTAGGTTTAGGGATTTTGGGTGAAAGCGGAGTGAAAGGGAGGAGAGAGACGAACCAGAGAAGTACCACACGCTTGGACAATAACAATGGCCCAGACGCACATGCGTGTGATCTTGGCCGCACATGTGTGGGGCCCACTATTCAGGAAAAGGCCACCTTGGCCCTAGTCGGCCAGGGATGGACTCTAAAACCCCCAAATCTCAGCTCGATCCGATATACGGTTTGTGCGTGGTGCTCCGCCGAAGTTTCAGCCCTCCTGTAGGGTCAGATTCTGAAATTCTGCCGTGGGGAGGAGAATTGCTGCAATAAATGATTGATTCGAAGTGTAGATGATGGGGTGAGATGAGAAGAAGGGATGATAGAAGATGGGTAGTAGAGATAGCGATGGATGGGGGTGAATCGGGGTAGATGTGGCTTCGCACCACGGTAGTTAACCCTTCGATGAAGGGAGGTCTTCGCACTCAATTAGGCTTCACAACTTAGAGAGTAGGAAAGCGCAGAATTTTTATTAATCTTCAATCAATAAAAGAAAGCTACAAAGGGTGCCTATTTATAAGAAAACCCTATACCCCAAAACTCGCGCCATGTGCGCAACCTATTACTTGGCAATGAAGTAAACCAAAATAAAAACTAATCAAAGAAATCTAAAGCGTCCATGATTTTCTAAATAACATTAATAAGCAAAACCTAAAATATGAAATCAATCTGACTAGTGGGCCACGATCATGAGATCCCATGATGGGCTTTTCTTAATTAACGGGCCCACTCTTTTGAATCAAAACTTCGTCTTCTAGGTAGAAGGCCCTTCCTGAACGTCGTCATCGATCCAGATCGACGGTGGAGCTCTCCTTCTAGCATGCGTGCGTAGGTGGGGCGGCCTAAGTGCGTGTGTGCGCGTAATGTCCCCATCAATTCTTCCTAGCTGCGAAGATTTCGCCAGTGGCGAAATAAAATTCCTGAACCGTTCCAGGATGTCAGGATCAAGTCTCTGAAGCTCCTCCTCAGTGAGTCACGTGCTATCTGAAGCTGGGCGTGACTTCCATTTAACCAGGTACTTCTGAAACCTGCCGTCCAACGTTGAAACTATCTGATGGTCCAGGATATCCTCTATTTCCTTTTCGGGTGTGTGAAGGTTAGGTATGGGAGGTAGAGGCTGGGAAATGGGTCGGGAAGGATAGTTATGGGAGGTAGAGGCTGGGAAATGGGTCGGGAAGGATAGGTATGGGAGGTAGAGGCTAGGAAGATGGGTCGGAACGGCTAGGTATGGGAGGTAGAGGCTGGAAAAATGGGTTGGGAAGGGTAGGTATGAGACGTAGAGGCTGGGAAAATGGATCGGGACAGGTAGGTATGGGAAGTAGAGGCTGAAAAAATGGGTCGGGACGGGTAGGTATGAGACGTAGAGGCTGAGAAAATGGGTCGAGAAGGGTACGTATGGGAGGTAGAGGCTGGGAAGAAACGTCAGGAAGAGTGGGTATGGGAGGTAGAGGCCGGGAAAATGGGTAGGGAAGGGGCCATGGTTCAAGGAATAAATATGGGGAATGAGGACGGGTAGGCGAAGGGCCGGACAAAGTACCCTGAAAAGTAACTAGCTCCTCCACATTGAATGTGGAACTAATTCCCATAGAAGGTGAAAGATCTACCTCATACGCATTGAGACCGTTTCGTTCCAGCGCTACATGCGTGTAACTTACGAATGACCCCCGGAGGGTACCGTTCGGGCCAGATGCGAACTATCACAGGGTCTCCAATATTTAATTCTTTGAAACGTTTATGTTGGTTTGCGAAAAATTTGTAATGTTCATTACTAGTAGTGATCTTCTGCCTGATTTCTTGATGCCATAAATGAATGTGATGCACAAAAGACTCCACAGGCTCTGACACCCTATGGGACAATGACTTAGGGACAAGATCAATAGGTTTCCCAAGTTTATAAACAATAACGATTTCATAAGGACTAAGACCTGTGGACCTATCGACAAACTCGGCTGTAGGTATTACGATGTCTCATGTTTTGGTGTGCTCTATGTCCCTCCTAGGGGGAGACTCATCCGGTAGATCATCAGGAAAGACATCACGTAACTCATCCATTATCAGAATGACCTCAGTGGGTAACTACACTAGCGTCTGGTGCACTCTCTCCAGCCACAAGGCCGCACATGTCGTACCCTTCAAAATAGTGGTCTTGATGTCTCTCATGAGGTGGGTGCACGGGTGCACACCCATAATTGATTCATTCACCAACTCCATTCATTAGTCTATACACCCGGCCACCTGCTTGAGATGGGACATCTACCCCAACGGTGGGGTTTGTCCTGGCGATGATCTTTAGTCGAGTAATGCGCACATCAAGTTGTTCTAAGTATTGGTCCATTTCCAAGCGCTTAATCATAAACTCCGACTTTTGGGACAGCTTGTTTAGTGACTCTTGCAATTGTTCCATGTTTAGTGTAGGGTACCAACCAAAATTCAGCAATATAGTTGTCAAAATATAAGAATTTTTTTTAAAAAAAATTAAAAAATTAAAAATTAAAAGAAACAACCTAGTTTCTAAAAATGAAAAAGGAAAGTTTTTAAAACAAGTTTGGAAAGTTTCTAAAAAAAAAGCAACCTAGTTTCTAAAAACGAAAAAGGAAAGTTTCTAAGAAAAACAAATTAGGAAAGTTTCTATAAAAAACAAATTAGGAAAGTTTCAAAAAAAAATACAAATTAGGAAAGTTTCTAAAGAAAAGTAACCTAGTTTCTAAAAACGAAAAGGAAAGTTTCTAAAAACAAATTAGGAAAGTTTCTAAAGAAACAAATTAGGAAAGCTTCTAAAAAAAAAACAAATTAAAAAGTTTCTTAAAAAAAAAAAACCTAGTTTCTAAAGAATAAGAAAAAGGAAAGTTTCTAAAAATAGAAAGTTAGTTTCTAAAAAAGAAAAAGGAAAGTAAACTAGTTTCTAAAAAAGAAAAAGGAAAGGAAATTAGTTTCTAAAAACAGATTAAGAAAGTTTCTAAAAAATTAGTTTCTAAAAAACAGAAAAGGAAAGTTTCTAAACCTAGAAATAGAAAACTAAGTTAATTTCTAAATAATTCAAATAAGGGGATAACAGAAAATTTCAGCAACTTATGTTAGGGTTTATGGACCTCTAAACAGCCATATATGATGAGAATTGATGCGTAATGGACATAAACAACCAAACCCTAAACATGTAATGAATTCCCCTACAAGAACCTTAGGCTCTGATACCAAATTTGATGCAGGACATGAAAATTAAATATGATATGCGAGAATTGAGGCTTAAGATCACGTTAATTCAGAAACAATTACACAAATTCCATATCCCACATGAAAGTCCAAACATTCAATTAAGGGGAATCTATGCGGGTCCAGGCCTACACATGATAAGGATGGATCAATAAAAATTATGAACCAAACGATACTCAAAGATAAGAAATAATCATCCACACATCCATAGTAATCAGTCCCTAATCCAAGAGATTCATCAATTTCAAATCAAAGAACCCTAGGGTAAGAAAAGGAGCATAAAATTGGAGATTTGAGTAATTTAGGGTTAGGTTTAGGGATTTTGGGTGAAAGCGGAGTGAAAGGGAGGAGAGAGACGAACCAGAGAAGTACCACACGCGTGGACAATAACAATGGCCCAGACGCACATGCGTGTGATGATAGAAGATGGGTAGTAGAGATAGCGATGGATGGGGGTGAATCGGGATAGATGTGGCCTCGCACCACGGTAGTTAACCCTTCGATGAAAGGAGGTCTTCACACTCAATTAGGCTTCACAACTTAGAGAGTAGGAAAGCGCAGAATTTTTATTAATCTTCAATCAATAAAAGAAAGCTACAAAGGGTGCCTATTTATAAGAAAACCCTATACCCCAAAACTCGCGCCATGTGCGCAACCTATTACTTGGCGATGAAGTAAACCAAAATAAAAACTAATCAAAGAAATCTAAAGCGTCCATGATTTTCTAAATAACATTAATAAGCAAAACCTAAAATATGAAATCAATCTGACTAGTGGGCCACGATCATGAGATCCCATGATGGGCTTTTCTTGATTAAGGGGCCCACTCTTTTGAATCAAAACTTCGTCTTCTAGGTAGAAAGCCCTCCCTGGACATCGTCATCGATCCAGATCGACGGTGGGGCCCTCCTTCTGGCGTACATGCGTAGGTGGGGCGGCCTGAGTGCGCGTGTGCGTGTGATGTCCCCATCATGCTCCCACCTTCTTTGTACGGACGACACACTCCATCCCACCTCAACAGATGAAACTTCTTTTTATCTTCTGCACCCTGCCACAAGAAATCCTGTCTTACTTTCCTTAAACTGTTCAGAACCGCATCTAGGCTCCATAAGAAAGACAAAGTAAAGAGGCAAATTTGATATAGCAACTTTAACTACCATTAAGCATCTATCCATCCCCCCACCCCCTAAACAACACTCACACACAAAATGCCTACTCTTCCAGCTTGCCAACACAAAGGGAAAGCCTAAGGTACAAGGAAACAAAAGACCTAGCTTGATAACCAAACACCTCTATATGACTTGTTACCTCCTCGGAAATGCAGATCCCTAACATCTCACTCTTTAAAAATATTCACCTTTAGCTTGGACACCACCTCAAAGCACCTAACAATTTTTATGAGATTATCCACCTTTACCACTTCTGCATCAGAAAACAAGATGATATTGTCGGCAAATTGGAGATGTGAAATGTGAAAGTCAACATTCTTCTCCTTGAACCCATTGATTAGATCCACATATGAACCTTTATCCAACATCTTGCTAATAGCCTCCACAACCACCACAAACAAGAAAGGAGAAAGACGATCCTCTTGCCTAAGTCCTCTTGATGCCTTTAAAAAAACTTTTGGAAACCTGCTTGACTAAAGCTGAGAATTTTGCCGACCCAACACACTCTTGAATTTAATTTTAATCTTTTCATACTTGGGAACTGACATATCAATGAAAATGGCATGAGTAATTTCTAGAAGATGGCCATTCTTTCTTTCAACAATGCCATTTTGTTGTGGGGTATATGTAAGGTGTTCGTAATGGTAACGGTGGTTGCAATGGCTACCACTGTTACGATTTGGGCCTATACAGTCATTACAATCTTTAAAAAAAATTTGTTTCAGGACCATTACATAATTGTTTTGGCATACCAAAGGTATACAAGTGGTTTGAGAATTTATATTGTACTTCTAAAGATAAGTCAACATAGAATGAGAAAGATATTCCTTTGCATTATCAGTACGAAGGGTTCCAATGTTTATAGTAAATTGATTTTTAACCCAAGCATGAAACACTATGAAGATTGAACCAACGTCATCTCTATTTTTCATTAAATAAATCCATTTGATATGAGAAGCATCAACAATGAATGAGAGAAGTATTTAAATCAATTAGAATTAATTGGAATCGGCCTCATACATCAGAATTGAACCAATGAAAAATTTTGTTCAACTTTTTTTCCATCGAGGGATAAGCAGACCTATGATGTTTAGACATTAGCCAAAACATGGGCCTCACATTGAAATTTTTAATACCATTAGACTCAACTGACTAATGCAACAAATACTATAGGACTGAATTAAAAGGATCACTAAAACAACAATGCTAAAGATAAAGATCCTTAAAAAGAAAAAAAAAAATACAAAATATTACAGTAAGACACTCACTAAACTAACTTGAAGAATTCAAATGAAGAATGTAAACCCATCCTTCTCAAGTCCACTACCAAGCTGCTTATTTTTGTCTTTAGATCCTGAAAGACATAATGATCGGGAAAAAATGTCATGCTACACGTAGATCCTTTGTAATATGATTCTTAGAAAATATATTAGAAGCAATATTAGGGATCAATAAGACATAAGATAAGAAGAACAATGGTGATGCTGAAACAATGCCCTTTTCCCTTTGTAGGTGTCAAGGTACCATCTACTAACTTCACACGACATAAATGAGGATTTGAGGTAAATGAAGAAAAAGAAAGAGCCGTACCTATCATATGATCAATAGCCCTTGAATCAATTATCCAAGGCTCAGGCTTAGAAGCAGTGTGAAGAGTGGTGAAGGTATTACCTTTTTTAAGCCAAAGATGTAGAAGGAGAGTTCTTATTGTGGGTGGCTTCCCTTAGTAAAGCATTGTATTCACTTTTTGGGAGATGTGCCACATCCCCAGTTGGTTGAACCACGGGTGACCTTGCCAATGGAGCCATTTCTCCAACAGTACTTGGAAAGTTTAGCAGAACGACCTTGAGGTGGTCTATCATGAAGTACCTAGCAATAGTCAATATTATGGTCATATCGACCACAATAAGTTCACAAACGGTCCACCATGACCACACCTAGGGCTTGCATCTCAACCTCCTCATCTAACTCTACCTCTTCCAATACAAGCATTATTAAAATTTCTAAAGCCGGTCATAAGAGCAAATTTCTCAACCATGGCAGGTCCCATGGCTGCACGATGCCTCTCATCTCTTAAGAGCCAAGCATAAACAATTTTTATGGAAGGTTGAGTAAATGAACCAAGAATCTGAGCCTGCACAGACCCACTAACAACTCGAATATCTTCTTCTTCTTCTTTAATACCCTGTTTATATGCCTTCGCATCAGTAGTACAAGAAAATTGGAGATCATCCAGGAAAGATAATTCCCACCACAAACCATGCATCTTAATATAATAATCAGAAATTGAATGCTCCCCCTATCTCAAAGCTCCGATCTCCTAGTAAATATTGTAAATCTAAGCCATATTATTCTGATCGGCATATAATTCATGAGCAGTCAACCAATTCTCACAAGCAGTAGATAATATGAAAAGGCCTTTATTAACTTATGATTCCATAGAATTCAGAAGCAAGGACATGATGAGCAGATTATTTGATTTCCAATCTCCATAAGAAGGATATGGCATAGCAGGTTCTGGCACACTGCCATCTACATAACTTCTGTTTTCCTCTAATAAACATCTCAATTGCATTCGACCATTGAAGATAATCACTGGACTTGAAGTTTATGGGTTGTAATCTACAACTCAGGATTTTCCGAATGAACAACAAATCTCTCCATCTTAGAGTTGATTGAATCAACTGTGTCAGACCTTGATGGAGAGGCCATATTGAATCCACACAACATGGATTAAACAAAGTTCAAAATAATATTCAAATCCCAATTCACAAAAAAACCAAGAAGAGAGAGGGAAAATCTTACGGCTGGATTAAAAAAATCAGAATCTTGTTTGAAGAAGATTGCTTAGCAAAATCTTCTCTCAGATCTAAAAAGAAAAAAGAAAAAAAGAAAAAGCTGCAAGTCTCAAGCCTCAAAGAAAACTTCAGTCTTAATTCAAATTCCACCACAAATCTCAAATAGCCTTCAAAAATCTCCATCCACAGGTTTCCCCTCTTGAATCAAATCCAGATATGTGGTAAAAAACACCCAGGACCCTCAAAACAAGGTGAAATATATGTATAAATGAAGAAGAAAAAGAAGTGAAAAGAGGAAGAGAGGAAAAAGAAATATGCTTTGAAGGAGAGATCAAGGGAGGAAGGAACAAAAGTAAAAAAAAAAAAAAAAACCTAAGAACAATCCCTAGTCTTTGATACCATGTTAAGTAGAAATGCTTTGAAAGAAAGGAAAGACTAGTAGGGTTGGATGCCCAACCCTATTGTATTTATAAGAGAAACTATGCAAGTTACATAAAATACCCCCAAGTAAAAGGGCAAAATTGGAAACAACAAAAACCTTTAAAATAACGTAAAGCTAAAAGGCCCACAGCCCAAACCAGGGGCCCATGGCAGGCCCATATATACTATAACAGAAGAAAACCTTGCACTGTGTCATCTTAATTTGTGCTTCTTATTCCTCAGGAATGGGTTCCTCCGAGAAATGGCTCATTGGATAGTACCATTCCCTTTGTTTCTATTCAGATTTTCACCAGATACTATTCACCCTACATAGAGAATATGTGAAATAGGGAACAGAGAGTACTGAATGCTGCATTTTTGTGGATGGATAGAAGCTATAATAATTGACTGAGCTTACCCATGCCAAATAATGTTTTAGAGCTTATTCTTTGGTTTGCAGTTTACTTTTGTTTAATGTTTTGGTTGCGAAAATAGCCTGTTGATAACAAATGTTGTCTTGGTTGCAGAGTGCTGAATCATTCTTTAGAAGCATACTGTCAAGTATGGAGGTAGTCTACTTGAGTAGGAACCCCACTGCAAAAGCCATTTTGGACCTTGTTCGTTTAAGTGATGGTGATCATGTTTGCTATGATCATTTAGCTTTTAGGACTTTTGGGGTAATTTTGTTCTCTTTTATACTCAGTTGACTTTTTTTTCTCGTTTAGTTCCATTAACATAATTTGGTTGCCTTTATCATGAAATTCATTAATGTTCTATGAATCTTTTTGTTTTTAAATTAAGGTGGATGGACACGGGATTGACTCGATAGCAAAAATTTTCTTGGACTTTGGTTACACGCCCCGTGACGAACTGAGATTTCCTGCGAAAAAGTTGAAGGCACTGTGGTTTACTCCTCCTGATACTCAGCACAATGGCAGCGGGAGTGGGGTTTATGGTCCTTTGCCAAGAATTTTTATATCAGAGCTTCTTGTTGATGAGATGAGTTCTCAAGTTCAGGTGGTATTCTAAGAATGCACTCTTTGGTTAAATGCTAGTTTGGCTGGTTCTCATGAACATGCAAAGAGAAATGCTGCATGTACTTGTGAGTGTATTCACCTGCATGGAATCAAGTTACTGTTGTGCGAATCAGAGGTGCTAATGTGTGGTTCCAATCTTGCACACAGGTCCCTTGTTTCACATGAGAGGGGAGTACGCTTTCAAGGTGTAATGATTGTCTCCACTAGTTTCTTTTAATTTGTCAGTTTCCCACAACTTCCTCATAAACACAGGCTTAATATACTTTTTCCCTCATGATTCTAAAGGTTTGCTTGGTAGTAGGATATGCATATATTGTGGTAGAGACTCAGACCTTTACTACAAAGGTGCAACAAGTACACATTTTTGTTTGTCTCTTCTGCCCTTTAGCAAGCAAATGTTAAGATTAGATTTTTTTAATGATCTTTGGAATTTCTTATTGGCAATTTCATCTTCTTCAACATTGGAAGAGAAATGAAGGAAAACGGTGTGGTAACCACACCTTTGCAGTAAATGTTCCTCAACAAATAGTGTGCTACTACCAAAGAGATCGTGGGAGAGCTTTTGGTATTCAATAATTTATACTGTCTTATGACAAGGTTATGAGGAAATCACTCTTATCATCTTAGGCCCCTGTTTGCTTTTTGCCTAAAAATGAGTTCTTCTCATTTTATTTAACAGCGATGTTCGAAATATCGGGATCGCATTATGTATCACATCCTTGGGATACGGATACGTATTGGTTATAGCACAGGATATATCATTTGTATCGGGTAATTTACTCACTTTTTGGGAAACATGGGGAAACATTGGGGAAATGGTTGAATTTTTCAATAAAACTTCAAGGATTGTTAAAAAAGACGTTAATACACACTTTTAAATCACATCTCAAAAAAGAAGTGCACATAATAGGTTTCCTTTGTATAGGGTCTTAAGCTATGCATTGTCTGACTCAACTAATGCAACCATATTCAAATTGAATTCATAACATTTAGAGTGTATGTGATGATAATTTCATCAAAGTTTCAACACTCCTAAATACTTTGAAATTAGTCTCAATTGACAGTTGATTGAAAGGAAATTTTGAAAAAAAAAATAATATTTCAATAAATTTTTTTTAATTATTAATTAAAAAATTATTTTTGAAAATTAACAAGGACTTAACAAATCTGTAGATCAGCCTTCATACATGCTTGATTTCATATTTGGAGTGCAACATTGCAAGCAATTCGGGAGAAATTGGGAAATTTTTGTTTCTTTCTTAATTTTCCCCAAATCAGACCACCTACACTCAAATTTCGAAATTAAAGTGTATGTGATGATCATTTCATCAAATACTCCTAAATACTTCGAAATCAGTCTCAATTGACCACTGGTTGAAGGAAAATTTTGAAAAAACATAGAGAACATGAAGAACTAGTGGATATCGAAATCAAAGCTCCAACTTCATGGATTTTCATGCAAAACATGAACCAATGGATTTTTAACCATTTGACACTAATTTAACATGATTTCAACAAAAAAAAAAAAAAAGATCGAAAATTACAAATTCAAATTCTCACTGGATCGAACATGTGGGATATATCGGCACTGCCTGTGCGTTTCTTATCACACAGGTGGGATACAAGATATACGTGGGATATATCGGCCAATATCGTCGATATTTAAAACATTAGTTAACAGTAATGAGTTGATCTCTAATACATAATGAGTTTATGTTAACAGTAATTATATATTAGAGAATCTCTAATACATGATTAATTTTAACCAAAATAAGATAAACTCATTTTTCGACATCTACCGAAAAGGGACCCCCAACAATGATCCAAGATCACAAATGAGGAATATATAACAATTGTCCAATGCTTCAACCAAGGAATAGAAGACCCTGCCTTCTTGTTTTAATGTTGGAAAGCTGATGAAGCGAGGGTGTCTACGGGATGAGAGTTAGATCTACTTCTAAACATGCAAGCATCTATATAGAACTTCACGTATATTTCGATACAAAAGCAACAAACACTATGCATAACTCGAATGTGTATAAGAAATAAGGAAATGGTCCATGTGTGGGCCTTGTCTATATTTAGTCCACCACTCCACCTGCAAATTTAAAGAGCACGCATTTGAGCGTATGGTGTTGATTCCATCGATGTAGCTCTGATACTTCATGTAAGAAACTGAAGTATTGATTCGATAAAACTTAACAAATCTAAAATCTAGGTTGACAAAAACTTAGTTTGCCACAACTTCTCATTTGTAGGAACTAAACTGATGCAGGGACGTGTGATGGATTAACCCTAGATGCATGTATAATTAGGTTGAAGAGATTCAAATAACAAAATTAATCAACTAATTGTTTTCAATCAAGGGGATTAAGCAAATCTCAACACGAAGATGAAATTATTCCGTCAGGATCATGCCCCTTAGCATAAAATCACGTAAACAATAAATTTAAAAAAAAAAAAAAAAGGACCTAGGGATATGAGGATATCCCAGATCTAGCATAAGCTAGTCCACAGTCAAGTTTGGATCTGATTCTCCTGACTAGTTAGCCCTCTTTTCCGTTCAAACAAAAAGGGAATATCCAGAGAGGAACAAAAGAGATGAAGAAGAGATGGGTTCAACATAAAAGAGAGTACGGATTCTAGGGCATCAAAGAAAAGAAGACGGCTGATTCTTACCTTTTCCTGCACATCAAAGATCTAGAAAGAAGGAAAATCTGAAACCGAGGTGGAATCCTTAACACCCAAGGGCCAATCTTGAAAGCCTAATCTCTTTGGTAAAAGAGGAAGAAAGCACACGAATTCTCATTCATTCAATAAATAAAATAAGGTTTCTCACAGTGTATATATAAGCCACGGAAAAACAAAAACTGCTCTAAAGCCCCTGAAAACAAGGAAAAGAATAAAAAGGCACCTAAAACTAAAACATTTGCGCGACGGGATGTGAAATTTGCCCCATGGGCCTGTAGTCATGCCGCTCCTACACTTGTAACGCTTCAGAAAATGGGTCTGATGGACTCGACGTCCATCCACATCAACTCCTCTGCTCCAGTACTCTGTCGACGACGCCTCCTCTAGTACACTCTAAAGGGTGCACCACTGATGTTTGCATTAATTCTCCCCGGGTAGGAACAATTCGCCATTGGCAACAGTGAACTTCTGTATCTCTCGAGCAAATTGAGGTTGATGCATTGTAGCTCTGTCTTTATGATCCAAGAGTTTTCTGTAACGGGCCTATTACTCCATTCTACTAAGAATTTTTTGAAACCCCTGGAGTGAGTGGAAACCGCCTCGGAGTCCAAAATTTTCTCTATCTTGTCTATTCTCGATGCAGGTGGAAGAGAAGGTAAGATGGGTACAGGAAGGTCAGGCTGTGGCCAAGGTCCATATATAGGGGGGGTCTGGGAAGAAACAGGGGAATCAGTAGATGAAGGTGATGGCTCATAATAGGGAACTAGATCTTGCACATTAAATGTGGAACTGATGCCTATGGAAGTAGGGATATCAACAGCATAAGCATATTAGACCCCAACCTTTTCACAATTTTATGTGTCGTAGCATGAAGCCTCTTCACGGATCCAGGTGGAAACATATCAGACCTAGTACAAACCATGACGTTATCTCCAGGTTGAAATTCCTTAAATCTCCTGTGAGTGTCAGCAGAAAGTTTATAATGTTCATTACTTGATCTCACTATGCAATGCTTGTATATGCTAGGTGAAGGACTCTCTTAACGCTAAAGGACGTTGTGGGGTAGCCATGGGGATCAAATCTATGGGGCTCGGGGTCAAAGACCTAAAACAATTTCAAACGAGCTCATTCCTATGGACCTGTTCGCTGAAGAATTATATGCGAACTCTGTTATGGGAAGAACAATGTCCTAGGTCCTGTTGTGGTCTCCAACTAGCCATCTCAACAAATTCCCTAGGCTACGGTTCACTACCTCTGTTTAACCATCCGACTGGGGATGATATGCTGAAGAAAACTGGAGTCTCGTACCTAAAAGATGCCAAAGAATCTTTCAAAAATAACTAGTGAACCTAGTATCTCTGTTAAACACGATGGATTTAGGTACTCCATGAAATCGCACCACCTTCTGAAAGAATAACTTAGCAATGTGGGAGGCATCTAAGGTCTTATAATAGGGTAGGAAATGGGCCATCTTAAAAAACTGATCAACAACCACGAGTATGTAATCGTGCTTACGAAGAGTCTTGGGAAGCCCAAGCACAAAGTCCATACTGACATCATGCCACACAGTACGTGGAACTGGCAAAGGAGTAAATAAATTTGTATTTTGTTTCCTCTGCTTCGCCAATTGACATGTCCGACACTGCCCTACAATCTTAGTTACATCTCACTGGAGATTACGCCAATAGAAACGATCAGACACAAGGGCAACTGTTTTATCTTGACCAAAGTGACCTACCATCCCTCCAACATGCAACTCCTAAGAAAATCACGGAGGGATTTACATGGGATACAAAGCTTGTCCCCTCTAAAAAGATATCCATCTGTAAGGACGAACTCCGCTCTCCTCGAGGGTGGGTCACTAGACAATGACGCATAAATGATCCCAAAATCAGGACAATTTGAGTATTCACCCTTGAGTTGCTCAGAACCTGTAACTTTAATGCTCATGGACCACAGCGTCATGACACGATGGCTAAGTGCGTCAACAACCTTATTCTCTTTTCCGGCCTTGTGCTTAAACACAAACATGTACTCTTGAAGATGTGCCCACTTGGCATGACTAGGGCTTAACTTCTTTTAAGAGCTCAAATATTTCAAGGCCTCATGATCAGAGAACAGGACGAATTCTTGCAGTAATAAATAATGCTGGTAATGGCGCAATAATTGCACAACCACATAGAACTCCTTGTTATAAGTGGAGTGGCGTTGTTTAACCTCGTTCAGCTTCTCACTAAAAAAAGCCACAGGATGTCCCTCTTGGCCTAACACTCCACCTATGGCAATTCCTAACACGTCACGTGCTACCTCAAAGACTTTGGCAAAGTCAGGTAGACGCATGACTGGTGCTTCCGTCATCTTCTTTTTAATTTATGAGAAAGCTAGCTTCGCAGCTTTAGTCCATTGAAACTACCCTTTTCATATGCAATCTATGATAGGAGCCATAATTGAGCTAAATCCACGAATAAACCGTCGATAGAACGTAGCTAGGCCGTGAAAGCTTCTCACGTCGCGTATGGTATGCGGCTCAGGCCAATTGCCAATGGCCTTGACTTTCTTAGAGTCTAATGACATAACGAACCCCAAGAAGGAACACTTCTTGAGGTTCGCATAGAGCTTTTCTACACGTAAGGTGTTGCAGACCTGCCTCAAGTGCTCGATGTGTTGGCTAGGGGACGTACTATAAATGATGATATCATCGAAGTACACAACTAAAAACTTGCCCATAAAGGATCGCAACACCTGGGTCATCACCCTCATAAACGTACTTTAGGGCATTAGTTAATCCGAAGGGCATAACCAACCACTCGTACAGCCCGTCCTTCGTCTTGAAGGCAGTCTTCCATTCATCTCCCGGGCAAACATGAATTCGGTGATAACTACTCTTGTGGTCAATTTTCGAAAAGATAGTAGAGGCGGCCATCATGTCAAGCATGTCATCAAGCCTTGGGATGGGAAACTGATACTTGACAGTGATCTTGTTTATGGCACTACTATCGATACACATGCGCCACATGCCATCTTTGTTAAATGTAAGAAGCGCGGGTACGGCACACAGGCTCAGACTCTCACGAATGAATTCATTTTTAAGCAATTCATTCACCTGCCTCTTTAACTCGACATGCTCGGTGGGGTTCATTTTGTAGTGAGGGAGGTTTGGTAGGGTCGCCCCTGGGACAAGATTTATGGCATGATAAATGTCTCGCATCGCTAAAAGCTCGTCTAGAAGGTCCTTAGGGAAGACATCCCGAAACTCCTCTAGGACCGGACGAATCTCCTAGGGTATCCCCATAGCAACCTCGGGTGTACTCTCCCTAGCCAGTAGGTCGTACACCATAGTCCCCACCTTGGTCTCTCTCAAACTCCTCAACATGTATGATGTGGAGAGACTTAGACCGAGGCGCCCTTTGACTCTTAGAACCGCCTGGGGACGCAACATCTTTCGCTCCTGTAGACAATTTGGGAGAGAGTGGGCTTAAGACAAGTATCTTTCCTTCATGCTTAAACACATAATTATTCATACGCTCGAATATTGTGACATCTTTGTCACAGAGCCATGACCTTCCCAAGATGATATGACCAACGTCCATCGTAACCACATCACACCACAACTTGTCCTTGTATGGTCCAAACTCAATCGAAACAAGGCATCGCTGGGTCACAGGGAGGGATGTCGCATCCATCCAAAAAACTCTGTATGAGTTGGGGCGAGGGACTGGCTTCAACCCCAGGCGACTCAAAGTTACTAGGGAAACTACATTCTAACAGCTCCCGTTGTTTATGATCGCTTTACAGCTCATTTCTCCACACTTGGTGTAATGTGGAAAATGGTGGCGTCAACCCCAGGCGACTCAAAGTAACTGAGGAAACTACATTTTCATAGCTCTTGTTGTCTATGATCACTTTACACCTCTTTTCTCCACACTTGGCGTAAGTGTGGAAAATGGTGGTTCTACGCCAATCTTCACTTTCCTTCACCTGGGTCAAGGCGCACCTCACCACTGCAAGTGGAGTAGTCTCCACAGTATCATCCTCGGCATCACTCGCCGGCTCAAGGGATGGGATAATGTTCTCCTCATCATCCTAGTCACCCTCGACTCTATCTGCCACTTCTTTTGTGGGGTGTTCTGAAACAAAGGCAATGCACCCACCCTTATTTGAACACTGGCAATGTGACCCATGCCACCACAACAGTAGCACTGCCCTGGCATCGCGGGCCTAGTACTTGGTCCAGCCACGTTGTTACCTCGATTTCTATTGATTGGTTGGGCACCCAGTTGAGCTCTGGGTTGATTTCCGACCTAGGGCCTTGCTCCCTATAGAGCTACTCTAGGCACAATAGGTCGAAGATCAAGCCCCCGCACATTGGACTGGCGCACATGGTGCTCCAGTTCCTGCACCACTCGGTAAGCGTGTTCCAAACTGGTGAATCATGAGGTGCAATGTGGTGCTCCAGTTCCTACACCACATTGCACCTCATCATGTATTAATCAAACTTGGCAATGTATTCGGTCACCATCATGAATCATTGGCGCAAAGTATGCCATTGATCCAACAACCTTTGCTTGTAAGAAAAGGAAACATACTTCTCTCGCAACAACTCTTTCATCTCAATCCAAAAGAGAACTAGCCCCTCTCCAGATCGATTGCGGCAACACTCCACATTTCTCCAATATAGTTTTGCCTGGCCCACCAATTTCATGTTGGCAAACCCAACTCGCCATGGGTCTGGCAAACCGTGCCACTCAAAGAAGTGGTCCATGTCTACTAACCAGTCAGAAACAACTTTAAGGTCCAATCTCCCATCATAATTGGGGGCGTCAACCTTGACATGGTCCTCGTACTCATGGTATATCTGAAGTTGCTGAAGACGCACCCCACTATGGCCCTCCCATTGGGCGAGAAGAACAAGATCACAATTGTGTGTAAGTGGTAATGGATATACCCCATCGTGTTCATTGTCAAGCCCACAAGCCTGGCCTGCGCCCAAGCCATCCTTAGGGCCCACAACTTGGGACTGATCAACAACCCCAGTGTCGGGGTTCGCCTGGGCACTACTTGCAGTGGCGGTTGGAGTACCAGTCTCTAAGCGAGTAACTCTCTCCTTTAGACGCATGAACCTACCATCCTGATGTGCAAACTGTTGATCCATTCTCTTAGTTAGGCCCTCCATAGCCTTGGCAAATTGATTGAAGTCCATGGTGTAATGGAGACTAAATCCACGATCAATGCACGTGGGCATACACCAGGAATGAAAAGTAAGGGTCATGGATCTAGGTGCACAAAGGGGTAGATCTAGTGAAAATATAAATGGTGATACCAATGCAATACAAGTACCCTATATGGCCTATATCTATGTGGGGACTCAACAAAACCTAGGAAAAGGGCTAATTAAACTCAACAAAATGTCCCATTCGTAGAGTTGGCACATGGGTCAAGTTGTGATGGCCTAACCTTAATAAATTTTCACCACAAAGGGAGATTGTCGATAGACTGACCTACGCTAAGAACCAATCTCTGATACCAAAATTGATGCAGGGACATGTGATGGCCTGAACCCTAGATGCGTATATGATCAGGTCGAAGAGATTCAAATAATAAAATTAATCAATTAATTGTTTTCAAACAAGGGGATTAAGCAAATCTCAACACAGAGATGAAATCATTCCGTCAGGATCATGCCCCATAGTATAAAATCATGTAAACAGTTAAAAAAGCGAGGACCTAGGGATATGGGGATATCCCAGATCTAGCATAAGCTAGTCCATAGTCAAGTTTGGATCCGATTCTCCTTACTAGTCATCCCTCTTTTCTGTTCAAACCAAAAGAGAATATCCAGAGTGGAACAAAAGAGATGAGCAAGAGATGGGTTCAAAATTAAATAGAGTACGGATTTTAGGGCATCAAAGAAAAGAAGACGGTTGATTACAGATTTTAGGGCATCAAAGAAAAGAAGATGTCTATTTCTTACCTTTTCCTGCACATCGAAGATCTAGAAAGAAGGAAAATCTGAAACGGGGATGGAATCCTCAACACCCAAGGGCCAATCTTGAAACCCTAATCTCTTTGATAAAAGATGAAAAAAGCATACGAATTCTCATTCATTTAATAAATAAAATAGGTTTTCTCATAGTGTATATATAAGCCACGAAAAAATAAAAAAGTGCACTGAAGCCCCTGAAAATAAAGAAAAGAACAAAAAGACATATAAAACTAAAACATCTGCGCTACAGGGTGTGAAATCTGCCCCATGGGCCTGCGGTGATGCCGCTCCTGCACTCGTAGCGCATTAGAAAATGGGTCCGATGGAGCCGGCATCCATCCATATCAACTCCTCCACTCCGGTACCATGTCGGCGACTCCTCCTCCTCTAGTACATCTAAAGGGTGCACCACTGATGTCCACATCATAACTTGATTTCGAACAAGTATTTTTCTCTCATCGCAATAAAGCTTTTTTAGCTTGTAGGATACAAAATATATTCTAGTAGGGACATTTACTGAAAGGCGCAAACATTGCATCTTTTCATTTATTTCTTTTGTCCTTTTAGTAAGAACTTTCATACCTATCCTCAAAAGATGGAGTACTGTACTCAATCAGATAAGAAGTTTAAGAGACTACACTATTTGAGATGAAAGCATCAATCATCCTTTTTAATTTGTTGGATATTCTCAAAGATTGAAAGAAGCCATGATATCAATGACAATGTCATTGAAGAAAAGCCATGAATGCCAACGAGAACGTCAATAATACCAGATGGTCTAGGTCTACCAACTAAGGGCCGTTTGTTTTTCTGTAATTACCTGTGAATACAGGTAAATGGATAATGATTACTTACATTACACCAGTAATTACATGGTGATGCCTGTACACGATGGTGACGGCTACCGCTGTTTGGAACGCTCCAACACTGAAACTGAGAAAAGAAAACACAATAGGTGTAAAATTTGTGGGGCCACTGCTATGTATGTGTCTGATCCACGCCGTCCATCCATTTTACTTGTTCATTTTAGGGTATGAGCCAAAAAATGAGGCAAGTCCAAAGCTCAAGTGAACCACACCACATGAAACAGGGGGAAATTGATCGCCTACCGTTGAAAACTTCTTGGGGCCCACAGAAGTTTTGGATCAAGCTAATATTTGTGTTTACCCCTCATCCATGTCCGTGTGACCTTATGAACAAGTTGGATGACAGATACACATCCCTGTGGACTGTGATCCACATTTCAGCTTTCAATGGTGGACGTCATTATTCCCACTGTTTCCTGTGGTGTGGTCCACATGAGCTTTGGATCTGCCTCATTTTTGGTCTCATGCCCAAAAATGAGCTGGTAAAACAGATGGACGGCATGGATCAAACACATACATCATGGTGGGCCCCACAGATTTAATCGAATTCAATCCCTGTCTGATTACATGCATTGCATCATGGTTCTTGATGTGTAATTAAAAAGTTTATTTCCCCTCTCTATCAAAAACTGGTGAGAAGTTATCATTGCTTATTTATGTTCCACTTATAGTATAAATGGAAAAACAACAAGCCCTAAATGAAAGGTGGTATGTGGGAGATACTAGAACCTCAATGGCTAATAGGGAATGGGGACACACCTCTAGATTTGGATTCTTGCTCTCTTGGTTTTCACAAAACTAGGAGCACATTTTGGTAGAAGGAAAGGCTGACATGGTAGCTTAGGGAACAAGGAAATTAAGCTAGGAATTTCTCTCGTGGTGAGGGGAGCTCTCCCAACATCTATATTTTCTATTTGGAAGTGGGTTATCTTAATTTCACATGTTTTCCTTATTACTCTTAAACTCAACCTATCCAATTCCTTTGGGAATTCTTTCCCATTCTGAGTTCTTTTTCCTTCCTAATACCGTCCTTTCTGTGTTAAAAGAAATATGAGAATGCCCTTGAATCCCATATCATATATGTTGCTGAGGAACATCCCAACTTTGTGCTCCCACATATGGAGAAACAAGTATATCGACTTGCACTTCATTAATCCCAGGTTTGAAACTCCTAGGATCTTACATCTTCCCTTGGAACAGAATCATGTATGTAATGGAGAGAGTTAACTAATGTATGAGAGTTTATTTTTGTTATGTGATTTCCCAGGTACATCATTACATTTCTAAACTGAATGCACTGACAAAAGAGAAGAAAATTAAGTATGCTAACCATGCTCTAGTTTTGGATCATGGAAATTGAGGACAAACAGCATAATTAGAAGAAATTTAAACCTTGTCGATGGGTTTAGATTTTTGAATCATCTGGCTATTTTGGCCGAAGTGGAAAATTGTGACTTACGTGTTTCCTAGGATGTGATGGTTAATTAAGAAAATTATGTAGAACAATGTGATTTTTATTAGAAGCTTCTTTCCCTTAGAAAGTCTTGAGAAGATTAGAAATTATACTCCTAGGGGACTATAGATGTCTGTGAAGGATCCGTTCTATACCGATAATCTTTGGTATTTTATTTTTAAAAGGTAACACTACCAGAGATTGAACCCTGGATCACTCAAACACACTACACTCTCTACCAGCTCTGCATCTAACGAGCCAGAGACCTCTGGTATTTTAACTGTCCATTTTCATAGTCCTTTATTGACTGTTTCGAGAACCTGCATGGGAAAACATGCATTTCAGTGGTTGGGTTTTGACCCAACAAACATGATATTATGGGGTTCAAGTCTGTAGCTCAATGGCATGCATCTTGTTCAACATTGAGATCTTGGTCTGGAGCCCATCGTGCTGATAAAGAAAAAGCATTAATTCATGTGTATATCTTTCTCTTCTAAATGGTTAATAAACTCTCCTTACATGCATTCTGTGTAGCATGGCTTGTGATTGTTGTGTTTCCTCATTTGCAGAAAGATACATGTGAAAAGTAATACGGATCACATGATTCACATCTTCACTTTGAATATCAATAATTGTTGATATATTTCTTTTTTAAATGTAGATGGCGGGAATAGTTATGACATCTTTATCCATTTCCGTGTATGGAAGACAAATCTTGAATGCGCTTCTTTGCTATTACTGCCTTTTTTGCCACCTCCATTAATTCTGATAGTGGGCCCCTCTTTACCTATTTAGTATTTTGAATGCCAAAATTATTTTGTTACTTTGGTTTCTGATCAGTAAGTGTTGCTTCATACATGCAGGAGGTAATAAGGAAATACACTAAAACTTCTGGCAGTGGAAATAAACATGCTGCCCTCGCAAGTGCATTGGGATCATTAACATGGGGAAAGCCCCTATATTCTGATTACCAACAGTTGTCTCGGTATTTCTTTTCAGAAGTTCATTTTCTCTTGCAAGTGCTTTATTATTATTATTTCAGTGGCAGATCTGTGGTAAATATCATAATTTCAAATTCCATATCATTCTAAGATGGTTTAGATGCTATATTACTGGTTGTTCTATGCCTGAGGTTGGAATTGAAGGTGATTTATTGTCGAATGTATTTCTAGCCTTGTTGCATTCCAATTAAATTGCACATAATATGTTTCATTTCTGAGTTGTACACTTGCGGTATTTTTCTGAAATCTTGGTTATATATAGCAGATGTATAACCATTTTGGAAACCTCTTTCTTTTTAACTGACAACGAAGTTCTGTATGTGTTTTCCAGGGAAAGCGAATATGCGGCGTGGACTCTTGTCAATGGCTACATGGTAAATCATGTTACCATATCCACTCATCGGCTAAAATCAAAGATGAGAAACATCAAAGACCTAAATGATTTTATTGAAGACAATGGATTCAAATTGAATTCTGAAGGGGGCATTTTAAAAGGTTGGTGATCAAGATTACCTGTGTGGACTTCATGTTTGAGTAGGCATTTTTCAGGCATCAGATCAAACTAGATTACTACCTTCCAATTAAAAACAAAAATGGATAGAAGTATATTGTTGACAAAGAGTTTTGCACTCTTATAAAATGCTATCCAATTCGTCCCCAGTTGCTTGCACCAATGAACCAATATCGGGTTCCTATGCTAAGGAGCAGGCACTTCATCAAAGCCTTTGTGCCAAGCACGGAGCACCCAGCACCAAACTGCTAAGGCAGGCGCTAACGTCACAATCAACAGATCTAGCGCCCAATCAGGAGGAGCCACATGTCCATCACCTCTTAGGCAAGAAATTTGGGCCCCACAGGCCTATAAATGTCCCCATGCACTCATTTTGATGGGACATTCGGATCTATTTGGACTACATTGAAAACTAAGGGACTCTACGTGCTGGTGCTCATTAAGTTGAGCCTTACATGCTTGAACGCTCTCATCCTCCATTGGGAGGGTCGTGCGCCATGCGTTAGGCCTCCTAGGGAACTTCCAATGGATAGGCCTTTGCACCTAGGCGCATACCTATTACAACATCTGTGTCATGGTGTGGGGCACTTCCTCAGCCCTTGTCCAAGGATAATAGGTGCAATGGCTCGAGACCAATCTCTCTTCGAGCCTGACTCCTTGCGCCCAGGCACAGACCTATCCCAACATCCATGCTAGGCGCGAGGGGTCGTCACCAGATGGCACTAGGCTCCAATATCTGATTATCTTCTCCTCTTCATCTCTGGCATGCGAGACTCATGGCATTGCGAGACTAATTACGTTTATATTCGCTAAGGATATTTATGAGTCTCCTTAGCCTGATCAAAGATTCAGACACTGAAGTTGAAGGACCATAAATTAGGATCTTTTTGCTATTTTGTACCATGTAATAGGATAGGTCATCTGGATTTACCTTTTATTCAAGGGTTTTCCCAGGCATGTATGTAATTAAGGGCTTGTGCCAAAGCACAACTTGAAATATATCTTGTTCCCTGACCAATGAAAGGTTCTCGACATGGCATATTTTGGGTGTATATCCTTGCAAATGGAGTCATAAATTAATCTAACATCAAACCCCAATGAACAAAAGACTCTTTTGTTGTGAACATATCTTACTGCCATTGTTTCCTTGAAACATGTTACTTCTATTTGTTAAAGATTGATTCCTGTGAAATGTTTTGAATGATAGAAATGGGTCGTAAGGCGTCTTCTTTCCTTGTGCTGCAAGCTAGTTCGGAAAATTCATGAAAACTTCATGCATACATCCTTGAATATTGGCAATGATGATTCATTTTTCATTAAATCATGTAGTCCTACTGGTTTGGTAGGGAATTGTTGGCAGGATAAATTCACCTTGAACTACCCATCCAGAAGTTTGTTCCTTTGCTTTCTCCATTTCACTTATTTTTACATGCAGATGAGCTATAGTATCCTCAATCCAATTATATTAATGCAACAGGTGGCCTGATCATCCGATGAAGGCATAAATATGGCTGATTGAGTTATCCAACTCGTTCTGGATTGCAAATCAAACCCATCCACAGGTCAAAATACATCAGGTGTACAGACTGCGTCAATTGTCCAGATTGAGCTGATCGACAAGGTGTGCCGAAATGGTTATGTAATGGTTACAATTGTTACATAATGGTGTCGACGCACCTCATTATTCAATTCAGGGTTGAATCTGGCACCCCTGAAAAATCAGCACAGTAACAGCCAAAAGGTGAAGATCTATAACCATAATAACACCAATCAATCACTATGGTTGCTGGCATTAATGCAATTAACCAAGAGACAACATCTACGTTTGCCTCTCAAACACATCCACTTCTAACCCTCTTATCATGAAAGGATCGATTGTTCCTTTCCCTCCACAAAGCCCAGATGACTGCCAACAAAACTAATCTCCAAACTACTCTTCCATCACTCCCAACTCCTCCCCCATTGCATGCGAGGAAAAGCCTATCAATAGACCCCAACATCAACCAAGATGTTCCAAAAAGGGCAAGGAACCTCTCCTCCACCTCTTGAGCAAACGAATAGTGGGTGAACGTGTGGCTCACCAATTCCGCATCCAACGAACACATGTTACAAGCATTGGGAATCACTAACGACCCATGTTGCAGGTTGTCTATTGCAAGCACCTTATTCCTCCCTACTAACCAAGCAAAAGCTGCCATCTTGGGAGGGGCCCCATAGGCGCACGAAGAGCTATCGGCTAACATCCTATAGAAGAATTGAACAAAGAACCTGCTCGAACTGGCCTTAGACCACACCATTGAGTCCCTCACAGCCGAAGATGGCTCAATGAAGCTTCTCTAAGAGCCGAATTAACCCTACTTACACATCTGTCAAGTTCCTCCTATAAGTAGGGGATAAAAAAATTGTGCCATTAGAGGCAGAAACAGTGCGCTACAGGGACATCCCAATCTAGAGCCAAGGAAGCAATCATCGAAAACTCTTCCTAAACGGGCTCTCACTAAGCCACAAGTCTTGCCAAAACTGAATTCTTTACCTGTCGCTAGAAGAGAACCTAACCCCTTCCTTGAACATGTTCACCACTTTGCAGACTGCCTCCCACATCCTAGAGCCCCTGTATGAGGATGAGTCCTTCACCTACCAACCCCCTTCTTGGATACCGTATTTACTTCTAATCACCTCCTTCCACATATTTCCCTTCTTCCTCCCCGAATCTCCACAACCATTTTTCTAGTAATGCAATATTTATATGCTCCAATTTTCTAATCCTCACTCCCTCCTCGATATGGCTTGCACATGTCATCCCACCTTAGGAGATGAAATTATTTCTACACTTTGGCACCTTGCCGTAGGAAGTCGCGTCTCAATCTATCCAACCTTTCCATCACTGCCACTGAACACTTAAACAGGGACATAAAATAGATTGGCAGGTTTGTCATTGCTGCTTTAATTAGCATAAGCCTCCCCCCTCCTCAAAGAGAGATGACGACTCTTCCACCTGGAAGAGTTTCTTCTCTACCCTTTCAATGACCTTGCCCCAGAAATATTTGGCAGGCTTACCAATATTAATGCAGGGGCATTTTCACACCGGGCTCGAGTGGGGTGGCCTGTGGGATGCAAGGGCACACTCGAGGCAGGTGGCTCATGTGAGGCGGCACTCATGTGATGTGGGGCCCACGAGGGGGGTTCGGCCGAGGTCCTAACCCATAAGATGTAGGGCCTGTGCTATGAGATAAAGGGATTGATTCGCCATGCTCTATTTGTTTGAGCTTTTAGATCAAGTGGTTAATTGTCTTTCATCAAAGTGGTATCAAGCAGGAGGTCTCGTGTCCGAGACTCCTCACCGGGGGTGATTAATGCAGGGGCATTTTCACACCGAGCTCGAGTGGGGTGGCCTGTGGGATGTAGGGGCACACACGGGGTGGGCAGCCTATGTGAGGCGGTACCCATGTGATGTGGGGCCCACGAGGGGGGTTCGGTCAAGGTCCTAACCCATGGGATGTGGGGCCTAGGCTACGAGATAAAGGAATTGATTTGCCATGCTCTATCAGTTCGAGCTTTTAAAAGAAGTGGTTAATTGTCCTGCATCAAATATACATAATGGCAACCCAAGATATGATGAAGGGAAAGACCCAGTTCGACACTCAAACACCCCCGCCAACCTCCCCACTTCTTCATTAGTGGTACAAATACCCATTAACTTACTCTCGAGAATATATATATATATATATATATATATATATATATATATATATATATATATATATATATATATATATATATAGATAGATAGATAGATAGATAGATAGAAAGATTACTAAAATTTTATTAACTTCGCCCGAGAGCTAAGAGAAAACACCGCTAAGGCGCAAACAAAGAAAGATTAGCACCATTGGCTTCTTTTACATAAGGAACCCATTTTGAAATTACTATCTTAACAAGGTAGATAATCTCTAAAGCTAAAGAATCCTTGTTTTGAAAGCAACAACCGTTCTAACTCTAAGATTTCCATACAAACCAGAAAATTGCCATCGCTACCGGCTTCCAAACAAACATTCGAGAATTCCCCAAGGCCACTCCATGCCAAGCCCACAAGAGTTGGTCCACCGATTCCGGCATCACCCATGAGATATGGAAGATAAGGAGAAAGTGGTCCCAAATGGAGAGAACAAAGGAAATGAATGAATAAGCGATCAATAGACTCGGCATTCCTCATGCACATCAAACAAATATTAGGGAGAATGAGATATCTTCATTGAAGGTTATCGATGATGAGTACTCTCTTCCTACCCATCAACCAACCAAAGGCCAAAATTCTTGGCGGGCTGCCATAAAACCAATGGTGGAAGGGGAAGATCTGGGGAGAAGAAGGCTTAGATATGAGGCCGTAGGAGCGCGTTGAAAAAGTCCCTAAATGGTGAACTTTCCAAACTAAGGAATTTTCTTTCACCGACGAAGGAACAACCGGCTGAAGAAAATCAAGGAGTCTAATAAATTCATGAAGCTCGTCTTCAATAGATTTCTGTGACATTGAGGGACCAAATGACATTCCCACCACAAATGGAAAAGCACCCTTCAATGAAAACAAACCGATCCACCGCTAGGTTAGCTATAGCCGGGAAACGATCTTGGAGGGGCAAATCTTTGCACCATTCATCAATCCAAAAACGAATGCGGTTCCCCTTGCCCAAGGAATAAGCCACACCCTTACGAAACATATGCTTAGTAGAAACGATATCCTTCCACACCTTAGTAGCCCTATATATAGAGGAGGTCCTCGTTTCCCATCCTCCTGATTTAAGGCCATATTTGGCAGCTATGAGTTCCCGCCAATAATTCCCTGATTCAGATCCAAACCTCCAAAGTCACTTATCGAGAAGCATGATGTTCATAAGACCCAAATCTTTCAGACCGGCTCCCCCGTCCTTCAGGTCACATGCGTCCTCTCACTTATGAAGATGAAATTTCTTTTTCTTCCCATCTCCTCTTCAAAGAAAATATCTTCTCATCTTGTCAAGTCTGTCCAAAATAGATTTAGGACACCAGATTAAGGACAAAAAGTACACCGGCATGTTAGAGAATGCAATTTTGATAAGAAGTAATCGACCCCCAAGAGAAAGGGTACGCCTTTTCCAAGTGGAAAGAATGCTTTCAATACGTTTGATCACCTTGTCCCAAAGATGCTTCACCAGCTTACCTATACAAAGAGGGAGGCCTAGGTAGGAAGAAGGGAAAGCTCCACTTTTACAACCTAAAACATTAGCTAGAAGCGACAACTCCTCTCTATTGACATGAATCCCCAACATCTCACTTTTGGAGGCATTAACTTTGAGACCCAAAACGACTTCAAAACAAGCAACAATTTTGTGGAGGTTATCCACCGAGACTGCATCAACATCACAAAATAAAAGAGTACCATCCACATACTAAAGGTGACTGACATACACCCCCAAGTTAGTAACCAAGAATCCTGAGATGAGAGAGTTTTCCTCGGCCTTAGAGAGCATGCAACTGAACGCCTCTCCTATAACGACAAACAAATAGGAGGAAAGAGGATCTCCTTGCCAAATACTGCGAGAAGCCTTGAAATAGCTGTGAGGGGATCCATTAATTAAAACTAAGAAGGAAGCCAACTGAACACAAGAATGAATCCACCCTCTCCATTTTGTGCCGCATCCGATTCTACCCAGCAAATAATCCAAGAAATCCCAGTCCACATGATCATAGGCCTTTTCAATGTCAAGTTTGCACATTAGGCCCTTAGAACCTTCTCTATGCCTAGAGTCAATACATTCGTGCGCTATCAGGGTCGTGTCTAAAATTTGCCTAACTTTCATAAAAGCTCCTTGATTGACCAATATGACCTTGGAAAGAACAACCCTAAAGCGAAGAGAAAGAACTTTGGTGAGAATTTTCAGAGACTACCAATAAGACTAATAGGCCGAAAGTCTTTAAACTACTCCGCACTGTCAATCTTCAGAATGAGGGCTATGAATGTCGCTCCCATCTCATAAGAAAGCCGACTTCTAGAGAAAAAATCTGACATGAAATCCATAAGATCCTATTTAACTAGCTGCCAAATTTTTTGAAAGAAGAGGATCGGGAAACCTTCTGGTCCAAGGGATTTGTCTCCACACAGAGAATCAAGGGCTGCCTTAACTTCCTCTTTCAAGAATGGGGATTTAAGGAATTTCGCTTCTTCAGAGGAAAAACAGGAAAAAGACGTCGTCGAGCCTCGGTCTAGATCACCTATCGCAAGAGAAGATTCTCATCAAACCGAGAGATGGAATCACATATAACATTTTTGTCCATTGTTTTAACACCATCAACGACAAGGGGTATTAACCTGGGATCTTGCACTCACCATCGAATGAAAGAAGGTTGTGTTCTTATCTCTGTCCTTTAACCAAAGAGCTCTCGACCTTTGTTGCCACTTGTTCTCATCTTCCTTGATGAAATAAGCATATTTTTCTGGAAGCACGACCGATCCAATCGATCTTCATCTAACAGGAAACGTTTCTTTAAAATCGAGATCATTGATTCTTAGCAAAATAGAATCAATTTTTGCTTCTCCAGCTCCCAACACTTCTTTCTTCCAGATTTTTATTTGATCTTTGAGAAGTTTTTTCCTGATTCTAAAACCTGCAAAACCGGGAACATCAAATGAAGACCACTAGTTGGAAACTAGAAGAGAGAAACGCTCAATTTCTAGCCATGCTACCTCGAACCTAAAAGGTCTAGGGCCCCAATTTTCTTCGTTCACCTCCAACAAGATACGTCTGTGGTCAGAAACCATTCTCGGTAAACCTCTCTGATTAACAAGAGGAAACCTAGCGAGCCATTCTGGCGAGATGAGGAATATGTCCAGCCGAGACAAAGTAGCATTGGCCTAATTATTTGACCACGTAAATTTAGCTCCAACTAGAGGAAGGTCAATCAAGTCATGCTGAGCCACCCACTCGGAAAAACCTTGCATACTCGAAGTAATTCTCCCTCCCGTAGACTTTTCAAAGGAAAAGAGGACAACATTGAAGTCTCTTGAGAATATTCACCATTAGACAGGACATCACCTCGAAGCACCTCACTATCTTCCCAAGGTTGTCCGCCATCCAAACATTCATGTCACAAAAGAAGATTGTGTCGTCAATGAATTGTAGATGCGAGATCCGAAAGTTGGTGTTCTTAACCGTATTAAATAGCCCGACCGATTGGCCTCTTTCCAACATCTTCCTTAATGCTTCTGCCAACACCACAGGGGGATGGGGGATTGCCACAACAACAGAGGCTTATAGCTATAACTACATCCACGATCAAGGCCACATCAACATCCAAGATCTTTGCTAGGGCTACCACCGACATGATTGCCAAGTCTGCCCGGGGTTGCCACAACAACAAAGGCCTATGCTCTAGTTAGAGGTGTACACGAGTCGAACCGAGTCGAGCTTGGCACAGCTCGACTTGGCTCGGAACCTAGCAACCCCAGCTCGAACTTGACTCGACTCAGTCCTGGAGCTTGACTGGCCAGCTCGGCTCGGTTCGGTCAGCAGCTCGGGCTAGTTCAAGCTGAGTTTGCCTATGCAACATTTTCACAAACACATGGACTGCACCTTTAAATTCTCATTGTATGTAAAATAGTGGCAGCGATTTTACAGTTATTTCATTAAACACCTTGTAGGCAACATCAAAATCAAGAAAAAAGGGTATTTGTTTCATATACATACCTTCCTTGCCACCAGTCGACACTTCATTGAGTCATTTCATCAAACACTTGGTGAGCAACATCAATATCAAAGTAACCGAGTCACCGAACTGGTTCAATCCGAGTTCGATTCGAGTTGGGGTTCGATCCAAGTCGAGTAGAGCTCGGGCAAGCTAGAACTCGGTTCGAAATTTTTTCGAGCTTAAAAAACCAGCTTGACTTGGCTCGAACTCAATTTTGAACCGAGTCGAATCGAGCTTTTTCGAGTCAAATTGAGCGAGCTAACCGAGCTAACTCGGTTCATGTACAGCCCTAGCTCGAGTCGAGACTGCTCCTAACAATAGCACTGCCACAATGGCACAATCCAGCCCTACAACTACATCCACGATCAAGGTCGCATCAACATCCAAGATCTTTACTCGGGTTGCTGCCACCTTGACTACCAAGCCCGTCTCTTCCTAGAGTCAATGCCTGCTCAATAGTCAAGAAGGTTGTTGTTTCGACAAGAAACGAATGTTTCTCGATTGGAATACTCACATTCAATAATAACAAAGGAAAGAAGGAAGAACAATCATCATTATTAATTTTATTGATTCTGAGTTATGATTACATCCCCATATTTCCCTTGATTCCAATACAAAGCATATTATGCAAATACAATGAAATAAAGGAAAGTAATTTGAATAGCGATTCCGGTAGCATTCCGACTTGCGAAACATCCGTTGCAATGATAGAAGGGTTGTGCGGGTCGGAGAACTCCTATTCACCAATATGCTTAAGATGCAATTGTAGAAGACCATCTCACAAGAAATCCTGAATCTTGTGAAGGAACACTGCCAAACCCAAAAATGCGCAGCAAATCTGCTTGTTGCGCGGTGGTGCAATGAGCGCTTCCTACCTATTGCGCAACCGCGCAATAGGTCTTAACGTGAAATTCGAGGTTCCCATCTTCTTCTATTCTCCTCTTGCGTCGCACCACAGAATACCTGAAGAAGATCTTGGAAAAATCTCGAGATCCCTCTGATTCTTCCAAAGCTCCGCACTTTGTGAATGTTGCAAATGAGAGGGGAAGAGGTATTTATAGGCCACCACACATGCGAGCCCTAAATCCACGTAATCAAATACCATTACGCGATCGCGCAATGCATCTCCATTGTGCGGTCGCACAACAAACATCCTGCTTATCCTGGACGTTCTTCTTCAAAACCCATTCTCTTGATCATGCCATTTTCACTGCGCTAACTTACACCGTTTCTCCATTCTGCACCACGCCACAAACTTCTCTTTAGTGTCATCTTGGCCCCACAATGGCTATTTTTGATATATCTTGAAGAATTTTGTGCCCCAACAGATGCCCCCTTGATTCTTCTTAATGGTGATCAAACGAAGGATCAATCTCTAATTTGTACGAAAGATAACTCTTATTGATTGCGCGCACGTACAAAAGCTGTTGCTCGATCGAGTCCGCGCAACAACGATCGGGTCCTGCCCGCCTATATATACTGACTTTAGCTTCATTTCAATTCATTTCACTGCCAACTTCCTGGGTTTCGTTTCTCCTTTGCGCGACCACGCAACCACTTTCCGTTGCGCGACAACGCAATTGCCATTTGCGCGTTGCACACTAGGTCGACTTCGGTAGCAAATCTCCTTAAGTGTCCAGACTCTGTTGAATTTTCTACATAACTTTTGAATGGATAGAACCAATAGGCACCTTGTTCTTCTTAGGATCAGGGTGAAGGTTAGGAAGAAGAGCCCGCCCTTCAAACCCTCATTTGTCTTCAATCGAGAATCGCCCTAAGAAAAGGGTGAAGGTTACGACAAAACACCCAGCTTTCTTTAAAGAGCCCACCCTCCCAATCATTGATTTCTCGGACGCATAACACTCTTGGCTAGCCCAATTCACAATACAATCATAACGGGGGACATCGAAAGACCTCCAAAAGAGGGTCACGAGACTGACTGGGAAACCTGGTTGAAAGCAACTACCAATCTCCGAACTGATACCTCTCGTCCAACAGCCAGAGAATCCACTCCTTCACGAAAAGGAAACATTCGAAAAACAAGAGGCAACAGCTCTAGGAGAAGATCAAAGAATTCAACAAGAAACGTCTCCAAAACACCTGGGACTGTGTCAAAGTACACCAGGATGTGATTAAATTCAATAATCCCTTTAGGGATGAAATGATCATTATTCCAATGAATCTTCACCGCCATTTGTCAATCCTCCATAGCGAGCCGACTGATCAGATGACGCAGAACAGGTTTCTATACACTGCTAATTGGGTGATGAAGGAGCCACATATTTTGGAAGGTTCTTTGCTAAAGAGGGGGACAAGCCAAATCTCTCCAATGTGGTTTCTAATACCTTGCTATAACCCACACACTCTTTATCCCACTAACTTCTTCGAAACGTTGCAACAACGCTTTCATAGTCGAGATTCTTTATGGGGAATTGAAGAATTCGGTACACGTGGCTTCTTATCCTCTTGTACTCATTATAGCGCTTAGGCAAATGCAATATTCAAGAAGCATGCTCAGGTGTTGATTGAAATCGATTTATACAATGTCGTCGAAGTCACTTCAGAGTATTTCTACAAGGATACCATGATTTTCAAAGGTTTCCTTAAATATTGGTGTCTGACCAATTCATTCCATTTGCCGCTAGGTGAAGTCAGCATCACTCTGTGGGATCTTCATCGGATGGCGGGGCTTCCTATAATGGGCCACTTCTTTGATGAATTCATACGTACCAATGAGCAGTTTGCACATTTCTTGTCTTCTTAACGACTACCACTAATTTCGGAAACCACCATAGAACTTTTTCAAGAAATGTCGAAGTTTCCTGACGTCCGAAAAGTACCTCACCTCCAGTGGTCTGCGCATTTCACTAGAAATTTACGGTACATTTCCTAACCTTCTTTGTCATATTCATGCAGTATTTTCTTCTAATATTCTTGTTTCTCTCACAGTTTCTCAGGCAATCATTCTTAAGACTTAGAGAATCTTAGGCAGAAGATCAGAGGCCCAATTGAATATAGTGCTTTTGACGAGCTGGTTGTTTTTTTGGCATATTGGCTCAGGTTGGTAGTACTTCCTATTTCCAAGTGGGCAGATGCTATCCGACCAACTCTATTTGTAGTCGCAAGGGCGATGGCAGAAGGTCGGAAATTTTCGTTAGCTCCTCCTGTCCTATGTTCGCTTTACAAGGCATTTGGTGATGTAACGATGCATTGCACAAGTCCAGCAGTCGGGGCTTCTTCAGCTTACACACCATGGCACTATTTTTCAAGGTGGCTAGGTGTATACTTTCCCTGGACATATGATGAACCTGAGAAAGCATATGTCAACCCAGATCGTCTTCCTCTTTGGCACTATCAGCAACAAAAGATGATAAAAAAATGCCTATGGCTGGGTAGTCAACGAGATTGAGAATACCAATTCCATTGACTTCTTCCAATTTCCCTTATCAAATCAAGTCGAAGATAGGGATGTAATAGACGATGACTCTTTGGAGCCAATTGAACAGACATTTGTTATCTACATCATGTCAAGCAACCTTCCCTTAAGAGAAGGGCGTGAGTTATAGCGTGAACCCTATTATCCTAATAGGTTCGTTCACCAACTTGGTTATGACCAAACCATGCCGGGTGAATGGAGGGGTCGTGACTCGTATTATGTGAAGTTATGGAGTGGGCCCATACAACTAGGCGCTTATATGGAAGCAACTCCTAGCCGTACGTATTGGCTCCCACTTCGTTCTTCCAGGCTATAATCATCAAGTCCGAGCTTCTTATTGCTGGATGCGGTGGTGGGCACATCAGTTTTACGTCATCCGTCATTGTTATTTGATAGACCATCCTGTTTGGGTGCCTCCTCCCAAATTGAGACATTACAAACCTGAACAAGGCATTGGTTATATAGTGGTGAGAGACTATGCCGCTGCCCCTGGCCAAGCATGTTTAAAGATTTTGCTGGAGGAACCTATCCGTCAGATAAAACTAGCCAACACTTTGGAAGGTTGTATTGCTTGTGGGACTCCCCTGCATCTCCTATGATGATCGGGAGATCAACCCGTTGAAGCTACAACTCCTAGTCCACTGGAGGCCCCTCAAGTGCCCACTACTGCCTTATACACTCCTACTCGGGGAGTGATGGAAGACGCAGGGGGAATGACTACTTCGATTGCGTCTCCTTCATTGAGGTCAACTCGTCACAGTTTCTCATCTCCCATGACTCGGTCTCAGACGTGTTCCCATTCCCCTCAAGTGCTACAAAATCAACAGGGTATATCCTCGGCTCCTATGGAAGCCCTGGTACCAACGAGTGAAGCAGGTCCTTCTGATAAAGGCAAACATGTAATATTTAAAGAATCTGTTGAGGGAAGTTTGTCAAGTTCGTCTGAAGAAACTGAGACTGATGAATCATCCTCTAGCAGTAGTTCAACTGAGGGAAATGATCCTTCAGGGGATGGTGAGCAGGGCGGAGACGAAGTAGACATTGACGAGGAAGGTGAAATTAAGAATACCCCTGCCACAGTGACTCAGGAAGTGCCTCAAAATGTTTCTACTCCAACTGCTCGTGCGAGCACTCCTATTGAAGAGGAACCTCTCGATTATGGAGAATTTAGCTATTCTCCTACAGCAAATATCTTTATATCATTCAGCGCCAACTATTCGTCTCTTCCTTGTGACACATCACCTATCCCTCCAATCATCGTTCCACAACCTGATCCTCAGATTCTTCCTAGCATTATGGAAGTTTCCTCGTCGAGGGAGGCAGGAATCTCAGCAACGAGGATGCAGACGGCAACAGAGGCTCTAATTTCACCTCATAGTGTAAAAGTAGATCAAGATGCACCACTCTTCCCACCAGCTGCTGAGGAAACTGGGGGTGAGGCAAAACGTGTTCATCCTGAAGAAGCCATAGTTGCATCTCCTCTTGTCGTTCCTCATATAGTAGTTCGTGGACTTTAGTTCCCGGTAGAATCTACTGGCGTGGCGACTCCCACAACACTTAATTCGAGCACTGGGGGCAGGGAACTGTCTTTTAATTTTGCAAATATTACCATAGACATTCTTGGTCCCTCATCCACACCTTCTGAAGCGAGAGATCCGGCAACATCAGCCCCTCCACATTCAGCTCCTATGGCAAGTGTGTGTGTGTGTGTGTGTGTGTGTGTGTGTGTGTGTGTGTGTGTGTATTGTATTCCTTTACAGATAATATTTCCTTAGTCTGTCTCTTTCTTGATCTTATCCTTTTCACTTTCTTGCAGTCATCCCATCTTCAAGTGTCTCGACATACTCAAATTTGGTGGCTACTGTATCAGATATGCTCTCGTTAGAGATACAAGCTTATTTTGATCATGAATGCCTTGTCAACCACAACTTGTGTATTTAGGGATCCAGAACAATTGCCCATCCTAAGTAATGTTTTGGCAGTTCTAGACAATTCTGCGAAGATAGCGAATATTAATATCTTGTTGTTGCATGATTCATTGATCCATTTCTGCGCTTCTTTGCGTCAATTAGAATCGGCCCATAATATAGTCATTGTGCTAGAGGTTCTTCATCGCTAGAGGGAATTGCTGCTTCTTAAAGACAAGATTTTCAGAACTTCTACCATTATCTCTAGCTACGATAAAGAAGGTGATTCTCTTCATGATCAGCTGAAGACTTCTGAGCAAATTTTGGTAGCTATTAATGAGCAGATAGCCAATCTCGAAGTTCAGTAGCAAGCAGAAAAGCTGAAGGTAAGCAAGATTAAAGTCGATATTGAAGATAATGCTCACATAGCTGAACTCGAGAAGCTAGAGCTCTTAAAAGACAAGGCAACGACTGCTTCCTTGGAGCAAGAGTTAGCTGACGCTCCCGACCAAGCCAAGCTCATCATCGAAGTTGAGCTTAACACTGTCGCTGCTCAAGTTCCTCTTAAATAGGATTTACAAAAATTTATGCTTGCCTTGGGTGTCCCTGAACAATTATAATGTCTCAATGATTATCTTGTATCAACATTTTCATCATCTATACTAAATTTTGATGATGTTTTGCATTATCCTAGCATGTCTTTTGTGTATAAATGATATGGATTATCTATACATTTTAACACGTAATCACAAGCATTTATATCTTAATTGCATGCTTTATATAGATCAAGGATATGGTATTATGAATACATATCCATGTATGATGAATCTTCTGTATACATTTTACATTTTACTTGTATGTTCGATATGATTCCATAGCTCAAAAGTATGATATGGCAATAGCATAATTCTATGCTTGTTAGCATGAACTACGGAATATTCTTTTAATAGGCGGAACTATCTTATGGTTCAGTTAATATTTTTAAGGCGCTATACACAATTTAAGCTCTTGAGTATTTGGAGCAACCACAGTTTTTTAGGCTCTTGAGTATTTGAAGCCGCCACAGTTTTTTAGGCTCTCGAGTATTTAGAGCCGATAGGACTTATGCAAATGGCCTCTATAACTCCTATGAGTTAGCTGAACCACCACGACCTAGGGAGTCCATGCACCGTGGTCCATCAAAGGGGCCCATTGACGTTACCGTGGTGATGAACTCGGTAGGATTTACACACAGGGTTGGCCTCAGTAACTCTCTAGAGTTCGTGGGGCTCACAAGACTCCCGTCTGGTTACCAAATCCAAGGTCACCAGTCCATCAATGAGGGGGGAGCTCACTTAGAGGTCGACCCTTCCCCATGAGTTTCTACTGAAATCAAGCTAGGAACATGGGGAGGGGGGGGTCTTACGTATGGTTGGCCTATCTATGGATGAACCAGAGCTCACACTGCGGCCATCTTTTTCTTCACCTGCATAACCTGGATCCATTCATGAGGAGGCATTTTCTCTCAACCATCCACATGACGCTATCAAAGAGCGTTACAGACGGTATTGGTCTCATGTGTAGTTGGCCTTCGCGGGCTTTTAAGCCAATGACTCTCTCCACTGCCCACATGGGTCTAAGCGTATGATTGCCTTCGCGGGCTTTTTAGGGCCACTAGCTCTCATCCCTGCCCGCATAATATTCAACTAATCAGCAATATAGTGCATGTCTTATGCGTGGTTGGCCTTTGCGGGCTTTTAACCGCTGGCTCTCACCGCTGCCTTGCATGATAAATCGCCGCTGATATAATATTGGTCTTATGCGTGGTTGGCCTTCGTGGGCTTTAAGCTACTGGCTCTCACTGCTACCTTATAGACGAATCAATAATATAATCAATTCAGTGATAATATGTGATACATCATCTTGGCTATAATCAGCAATAATACCATTTTAGCAATAATCGGCGACAATCGGCGATATCATCAATGCGGTAATAATATCAATATAGCGATAATCAGTGATATCATTAATGCAGTAATAATCATAATCGACGATGATCTCGATGATTCTTGGCGATAATCGGCAATAATATCAATAATGCCCAATGTCAATTGGACGCTAATCGTAATCAGCGATAATCTTCGGCAAATTACAAGATGATTTTTCTACTTGCTAATATTCTACCATAATAATATTTTAGTCTTGATTCAGCTGCTACTGATTATCTGATTATCGTCTTATTGCTGATTATTGCTTCAGAAAATTGACGATTATTTCTTCATCATTTCTTCTCAAAATAATATGTTTGTAAACCTATTCCCTTATAATCGTTGCCTATATTCCTTCGTTGCTTGTATTCTTTGAAATCCTGAAATATATAAGGCCAACGAAGTCAGAACTGTGCCTACTCTGCCCCCTTTTAATTGGGCGAGATTTTCTCTTCACAATCTTCACAATCAAAACTTCTCTCTTTTCAAGGAGAATATTTTGATAAAACGGGTGTTGACGGGTATTCCAATGTCGTGCCCATTCTGATTCACGATTCAGTAGGCCCCTGCTATAATAGATTTCGGTTATGTCAAGAAATTTGTCTTATTTAGGATTGAACTTGCCCCTGATTCCATGAGTAATCACAACGGGCTTTTTCAACATTCAAACTATGCCAATTTTCTTAACGAAGCGATATTTGACTTTCTTATCAAAAGTGGCGGATATTTGTGCTTAATATAGCTTTAGTCACTACTGCGCCGCCAACTACTTTTTTTATCCCGAATATTTGACTTTACGTTGGCGTTTTTATATTTTGTTATCGGCTCTTGCATCTTTATTCTAAGAGGGATATTTTGCATTACGATGGCCTTGACCGCATAGAGTTATAAATTGGGTGTGGCTTTTGTCACAGTTTGGTGAGTTGTTCAATAGACGTATAAGACTTCTCGTAATCTTTAATACCAACCGCATTTGTTCCAAGCACCATGTTTTGTGCTTGTAAGCTATCGGACTCTATAATATTCAGGCATCTAGGATAATATTCAAGAATCCGGAAATAATCAGTGCGACAATCTAGATATGTTGAAGTTTAATGACTTGTAATTAACAATAGTCCGGATACAGGCTACAGCCATCACTTGATAGCTTTGTAGACAATTGATGATAGTCCGAAGATCATCAACGCTTGATAATCTTGCAATTAATCGACAATGGTCCGGAGATAATTGGGGATAATCCGAGAATATTGTGCGATAGCCTTTTTTTGGGTATATATAATTTTTAAGGCCCTTTTGAAGATCTCAACGATAATCCAATCGCAATAATAATTCCGGTCCAAGTGTCTATATTTAACAATTCGACTGCGATAATGATTCTGGCCTCAACGTTGACCTGCAAAATCATTATTGACAATTATCATATCGAAAAATCGACAATTACCTTTTTCGGGATCAATGGATCAAGAGTCCCATGCAGCTGCTTAGAGGGATATATTCGAAAGAATATCCGTAAATTGCATCTATCTTTGACTTATCTATTTATTGATAATTCTTCATTCTCGCATCATCAAAGAAAGAAAGTTTCTGAAGAGACATTACTGGAGTTTGCGCTGTTACCAGAATATTCGTCTCATTAGAAAAGAATTTATACAGCCATATTGCCTCCTTTTGACTAGATAGGCTTTTCTTGGATAACCTTCGCAATCAGAATTCATGTCATTATTTTCTTCGAGAATTAAAAAGGACCATCTTATCTTGAATCGGATCTACCTTCAATCTTGTGCATAAGCATGATGGACTGTGTAATTATTGAAACTATGCCTTTTTCTTGAAGAATCACAGGTACTCTTGAGAGAAATTGTGTTAATTGGTGCTCTTTTGCCTTCGTCCTATTCTTCTTTAACGATTTCGCCCTCATTGATCATCTTTTGTAACAAACTTCTGATGGCATGACACTTTTCAGTTTGATGCCCAAGTAAACGGTGATAATGGCAATAATCTTTTTCTCTTGTCTTCCCTAGTTCTTTACAACGCTTTGGCTGAGGTAACTCGATTTTTCCGACGACCAATAATTGCTTCATCATAGGGAGTGTCTTCTTTTGTGAACACATATTTTTTACTGTCCTTATATCGTCTAGATATTTTATTTGTCATCTTGATCGCAAAACAATCCCCATTTTCTCTATTGCAATCTCTGTCTACTTAAATAGTCCCTTTTTTGCCTTCTTTGCCATTGGTATTAGCTGATGTTTCCTTAAGATTCCATCATAACGGTTTTGAGCGAGAAGCGAACATTTCCTTGGCCATCTTTTCGAGAGTACATGCCCTTGTGTCAAGATCATGAAAAGTTTGTATTTCTGCACTAATCAAGCCAAATGCCATTTCTGGTTTCATACAGCCCAAGCATAACTTAACCTGTTTTGATTCTCCTAGAAGTTGTCGACAAGATGCCCCCAAAGTTTTCCACCGATTGATAAATCTTTCGATCGATTCATTTTCCTTTTGGCAGGTGGAGGTCAATTCATTCAAACTAACTTCTCTAAAGGATGATTGGGATAGTCGCAAACAACATCGAGATTTTGTGGAGAGATTCATTACAAGGGGTATCTCTCTGGATTCTTGACGACTCTATGGTGGATGTCTTTATCCGCATAGTTGCAATATTTGTCTCCTTGATTCTTTTCACCGTATGAGGAACCCTTTTCTTGTGACATTCTTAGAGCTTCTTCCCGCATTGTTGTAGAGTCTTGCTTCTGTAAGGGGATGGTTATTTTTCTTCCTATGTGTAACATGGCCGTCGTTGTTTCACGCTCATTTTCTAACAAAGACCCAGTTGGCTCTATCGATGATCCGATAATAGTTATATTATCATGATCATTACGAATTGGATGCGAGCAGTTCATATCTCACGCGGACATCATATTTGTCGTCACTTTTCTGCCTCATTCTCTATCACTATCTCACCTCGATTCATCATTTTCTGAAGTATATTTTTTTATCGTGAAGTAGTTTTCAGTCGAATGTCCTAGCATGCGGTGATGGTGACAATAATACTTTTCTTTCTTCTTCCCTATCTCATCTGTACACCTTGATTGGGGTAATTTAATCGTCTTTGCAGCCAATAATTGATTCATCATGGGGAGTACGTCTTCTTTCTCAAACGTGTATCCTTCGTGGTTACCATATGGCCTGTGTCGCTTGTCGGTCGTTCGACCTCTATGACGATCTTTATCTTCTCTCATGTTTGTCCTTTGACGACCACGAAGGTCATCCTTTCTCCTTTTCTGATTAGCTACATTTGCCACTACTTGGCTTGGACCTCGATGTATCATTTCGGTCCTGAAGGCGGGCATCTTCCTGGTCATGGCCTCAAGTGCATGAGCTTTTGTAGCGAGATCACAAAAAGTTCATATATCAGCGCTTGTTAGTCCAAAAGCAATCCTGGCTTCCATGGAGTTCAAGCACATTTTCACCTTTTCCTTTTCCCCAGGAAGCTGTGGGCACGATGCCCCCAAAGTCTTCTATCGGTCAATAAATTTCTCTACTGGTTCACCTTCCCGTTGTCGCACGGAAGCCAACTCGGTGATATTGACATCTCTATAGGACGAGAAGAAATTAACCATGAAAGTACCTTGCATTTGATCCCATATACGTATAGACTCCGGTGCCAAACCAGAATACCATCTAAAGGCTTTTCCTATCAACAATGATCCGAACAGTCACAAGTAATATTGCGGGACTGTAGAGAAGTTCCCTGTGGTCGTGATAAAGTGCATAAGATGTTCTTCTGGCGATCCATCCTCATTAAACTTCTGGAAGTCTGGATACTTGAAGTTTGCTGGAAATGGTACATCCTCGACTTCGCAAGGGTATGGCATTCTGAAACGGAACCTCCCGGGGTGTTCCCTCTCTCTTTCTATCCGGATAGCATCGGCCGTCACCTGTCGTATTTCATCATATGATATCGTGTGAACTGTGGGTGCCGACCCATGTGACCCTGCCTTTGGTGGCTACAGACCTTCTGCTTGTTGTTCATTGCTATTTATTGTGGTCATTACAGGAGCGACGACCCGGGCTACGTTGTGAGCCAAAGTAGCCAATGCTTCTCTAAGACTCCTACATGCTTCCATGAGAACGGTTTGCGCACAGGCCATTTCAGCTAAACGTTCATTTGTAGACAGTGGGTGGTTCTAGCTTGTTCCTGCCATGTAAATGGTTGCTTCCCCACTTCTTGTTTGTTCAATCGTTAGAGAGGAAAGAGGATACATTCTCGCGGGAGAGTCCGGAGAAAAGGAATCTTTGTTCGACTCATTAGTATTTTCATGCGATCCCAGTGATATAGGCAAGGGAATGTCTAGTGTCAGCATATGCAACGGCATAGTTGTAGTAAACCCCGATGACGATGACTTATTTATTAAAGGAGATTTTCCCTTTTCTCTCCTAGTCCATTGCGAAATCGCAGTCGGAAGGACCGGGAAATCATGTGAAGGAGAATTTCAACTTGTCCTGGATAAAGTGGCAGTGGGGCCAACGCAAAATTCTGTCTTGCCGCGTTAATAGGTCCTCTGACCGTCGGTAGTGGAATCGGACTTCTGGCTGGATAGGATCAGGCTTTCTTTCCTCTAAACGACACAACTATCCATTCTTCTTCATTGTTCTGTGGGATTGGTGATGCAGAAACCACTCTGACTACTACCTGTAACCTGTTACCCTCTATCAAAGTTGACTGAACCTCCTTTACCAAGCTCTTGGGTGATGTTCGTGCATCATGAGCGTACTCGACGGAAAACCCATTCGGGGTAAAGTAGAAAATTGTGTTGACTGGAAGTGAATTCATTGTGGTTGCAAAAAAAAAATGAAGTTCATGAAGAAACGACAATGTATTAGTGATCTAAGCTAAACAGAAATACACTTTGCTTTGGAGATGAAGGGGAGGATGTTCCCGTTGATAGTTGCCATTTTATAATTGTTGCGGAGCCATTTCATAATAATCGTTCTTATGATAATTCCGAAGTTAGTATTAAACATGGAAGAATGAAGAACAACCATTTTGTTCTTCCGATCCCCAGTGGAGTTGCCATTTTGTTTCGACAAGAAACGAATGTATCTCGATTGGAATACTCACATTCAATAATAACAAAGGGAAGAATGAAGAACAACCATCTATTAATTTTATTGATTCTGAGTTATGATTACATCCTCATATTTCCCTTGATTCAAATACAAAGCATATTATGCAAATACAATGAAATAAAGGAAAGTAAATTGAATAGCAATTCCAGTAGCATTCCAGCTTGCGAAGCATCCCTTGCAATGACAGAAGGGTTGTGTGGATCAAATTTGTTTGTTGCGCGGTCGTGCAATGAGCGCTTCCTGCCTATTGCGCAACCGCGCAACAAGTCTTAACGTGGAATTCGAGGTTCCCATCTTCTGCTATTCTCCTCTTGCGTCGCACCACAGAATACCTGAAGAAGATCTTGGAAAAATCTTGGGATCCCTCTAATTCTTCTGGAGCTCCGCACTTTGTGAATGTTGCAAATGAGAGGGGGAAGGGGTATTTATAGGCCACCACACATGCGAGCCCTAAATCCGCATAATCAAATACCATTGCGTGATTGCACAATGCATCTCTAATGCACGGTCACGCAGCGAAAATCCTGCTTATCCTGGGCGTTCTTCTTCAAAACCCATTCTCTTGATCATGCCATTTTCACCGCGCTAATGCACACCGCTTCTCCATTGCGTGCCGCGCAACAAACTTATCTTCAGTGTCATCTTGGCCGCACAATGGCTATTTTTGATATATCTTGAAGAACAACAGTTGCCATACTAGCAAATGCTTATGCTCGTAATCGAGATTGCTTTTAACGATAGCACCACCGCACCAACAAAACCTAGCACTATAACTACATCCACGATTAAGGCTACGTTATTGTCCAAGATCTTTGCTCGAGCTGCCACTAGCATGACTGGCGGGGGGGGGGGGGGGGGGGGGGGGGTTTCGATCCGATGAGCATTTGAAATTTTTGATCCCTTTTTTTTTGTTGAAATTATGTTAAATCAGTGTCAAATGGTTACAAATCCATTGGTTCTTCATGTTTTGCATAAAAAATCATGGAGTTGGAGCTTTGATTTCAATATCCATTTGCACTTCAACTTTGATAACTTGGGAAGAAATGGAATCAATGTTTGGAGATTCTGAAGAGGGATGTCCTAAACGACGATGCCATTGAATTGTTGAATCTGTAGGAAGCATTGCGCATCTACCGGTTCTCTCTCCTAGTACACACTATTCCTCTCACAACCTCCACCAATTGTCATGCCCGTCTTGAGGTCTTAAAACATACAATAAGAAGAAAGACGGACACGGAACAATTCAAAGACTTTGTTAGTTTTACTTACAAATAAAATGCTAAATGGAAACTTATGTGCATATAGAACTAACGACACGAAGACTGATGCATTAGGCTAAAGAATACCAACTCCAATGACATTAGATAATGTACCATCAGCTAGTAATGGAAGCATCTGATGAAACACCATTAAAAGAAGAGAAGAGACTAAGATCGCTAGAAATATGATTGGACGCCCCAAAGTCGATGATCCAAGCGGAAGAAGATGACGAAAGAAATGCTTTACCTGAATGAGCCAAAGTGGTTGTAGAGATGGAGGGAGCATTGATGGATGTAGAGCCCACTAAAAGATATAAAATGTGCATATTGCTCCCGCGATAGTGAAACACTGATCTGATCACAATCAGAATTAGATGAAGCAATAGTAGCCGGTCTATTAATGGAAGAAGCAGATATTTTTCCCAATGTTTCCCTCAGACATCAATATTTTTCCAATTATCAATGATAATATCAGAGATACCGATACATGTTTTCTTATTCCCAATCATGGATACATGTAGCGATATCGATACTCTGAACATTAGTCAATTGACCTCTTAAGGACTTAAACGAGATAAACTACTTGGCATCCAGTGAACAACCTAAAGAACACTTCATCCACCTCACGGGTGGTTGTGTTGCCTGCACATGCCGGGGGGTACCCGTGGGTGAGTTTTGGCTGCTTCACTTAGTTCAACTCTTACAAGTTGTTTGTAACTAGATATCCACAGGGCACTTGAGTTTTCAGATTGTACTAGATATCCACAGGGCACTTGTACTAGTGGGGCCCATGGTTATTGATCCTGATCATCGGTAATGTGGATGGACAATGCCCCAATAGTCTCCTTGAATCAATCATAACCTTTTTATTTACACCCTGCAAATAGTTTATTAAAAACATAAATAGAGAAAAGTTTCCCATTCAAAAGGGGCCCAAGATTGGCACATGGATCGTCAAGTCTGGGAGAATTTCCATTATGGTCCATCGATGGGGTTGCATCTGGCCAATGGTATGGATACCGAACTATTGGGCCTACTTGTACAACAGAAAACCCAAGTATACTTTGGATACCCACAAGTCGAGGATTATATGCTTAGTGTGTCTCAAGTCTAGTAAAGTTACTGTACCATTCATTTTGGAGCATATAGTGCTTTTATTTGTTTCTACTGCTGATTTACTGAAGAGGAAAAATGAGCAGTTTTTTTTATTTTTAAATTTTTTTTCTTGTCTGTTGTAAACAGTGAGTCCTGATGGCTTTTTGCTGCAAAGTTCGACAGTAGCAGATTTGACATCTTTCCATTTTGCTGATGGAATCACTGAAGCTGTTCCTTGTTCATATATCGAGTTTGCAGAGCGTCTTGTTCTCCCTCAGTATAGGAACTTGCCTCTTGAAGAGGTATGCATATTGTCATTTTACATTTTGCTTCGAATGTGATTCTCTGATAAGCAATGCATGAACTGTGGATGTTTTCTTCAAACCATATCTGCATTCTGCTCCCTTGAGTAAGAGATCTGGCTGGTTGTTATTTGATATTTGATATAAAAATAAAAGATTAAAGATTAAAAAAGAAAAAAAATGATGTCCATACGAATCTATGATATGCCACCACTAAAAATATCGTTCAAGTTCAAATTCAAATTCAAATCTTGTGACAGGATATGCTGTTCATAAGATTTAATTATTCTGTCAACTCTCATCTCCATGAGTGCTGCTAGTCAGTTACAATGTTACCGACTTGCTTTTGAATTCAATTGAATAATTTGGTTTGAAGAATCAGAGATAACCATTGTGTCAAGTCAACAAGTGCTGAATTCCTACATTTTATATTCTCTTTGATTTTGAGATCTGTTGTCTATATACAGTGATAAGATTCCTTATGGGATCTGAGATGCAGTAGGCAGATTATCGGTGTTTAACTTAAGCAATGTATCAGTACAGCAAAGAGTGTGGCAAATCAAAATGTTCTTCATATGAATATTTATAACATTTCTTATGAATATACATTCTTTCTACTTACAAAGTCACACACACGCTATGGTATACCCAAAAGTACATATGATGTGCATGCTTCCAGAAAGACTGGGCTCCCTGAATTTTGATGTTAAGTATTAAATAAACCTGGTCAAAGTTTATGAAACTTGATCAAATCATTGTGTCAACCATCTTGACTCGTTGGTTAGGGAGATTGATTTGAAGTTCCTAGTTTTCAAACAATGGTCACATCCATAGCCAGCTCAAATGATTCAGTTCCAGAAGTAAAGCTGGTCATGCAATTGCTTAGGTTTCAAATGAAAGCTAGCTACATAAAGTCAACATGTTTTACCTTTAAAAAAAATCAACATGTTTTTGCATTTAGACTATAAAATCGCCAAATGATAGTAGATTAGGTGGAATGGAAGACAAACTAAAAATAGGCCATTGTATCAGTAGTTTTCCTGAAGTGACAACACAATCCTGGGTCGCGCAATCGGACAAGAACCATAGACTCACAATTGAGCAAGAACAAGGGATGACCATAGACTCGACCAGTGTTAGCTAGATTGCGGTCTGGATTATCATTCATGCACATTTCCTTTTTGCGACATCTACCCCAATGACCGAAAGCTATGATTTCTCGCTTATTGTTGATAAATTTTTATGTAAATTTATATTTAGAATGTAAAGATTTATCTTCAACTTATGCATTAGTAGTCAGACAACACTGATGTAGGATCTACAATAATGCCATTCATCATTTCATATAGAAATTACGTAGATTCATAAAATGCTAGAAAAAAGAGGAAATAGAGGAGAAAACAAGAAGAAAGAGAGACTAGAGAGAGGCAGAATAGTTCACAGAGAGAAGCCTCCATGCATCCCCAGATCTTAGTTTTATAAGGGTTTTCACTAATGTGATGGAAATTGCTGGAAATTACAAAAAAAAAAAAAAAAGAAAAAAAAAAAAAAAAAAAAAAAAAAGAAAAAGAAAAAGAAAAGAAAAGAAAAAAGAAAGAAAAAAGAACACCCCTCTTAAGTGACTTAAAGAGGGATAGAACTATGGGCCTAAAACACAATCCAAATATCCATATTGAAAGCCCAAAGTCCAAGGGACTCGAGCTATACCATTTACATTTAACACTCCCCATCAAGCGGGAGCATAGATATCATTTGCATGCCTAGCTTGGATATAAACATTTCAAACTGAGACTTCCCAAGAGCTTTGGTGAGCAAAGCTGCAATCTGATCATGGGATGAAATATATGGAGTGACAATTTCCTTATGAGAGATCTTTTCTTGAATGAAGTGGCAATCGACCTATATATACTTTGTCCTCTCATGGAACACTAGATTGTTGGCATATGCATAGCAATTCGATTGTCGCAGTGTAAATGCATTGGAGCTTGAACCACAAATCCCAATTCTTCCAGAAGTGATTTCAACCAAACAAGTCACAAGTTGTGTGCCTTGTATCTATATTCCGCTTCAGCATTGTACCGTGCAACAACATTCTGTTTCTTGCTCATCGAGGTAACCACATTGCCACCAAGAGAAGTGCAGTAGCCTGTAGTTGACCGCCTATCATGTCTTGAATCCGCATAATCTGCATCTAAATAACTAGCTACTTCGAGATGTCCATGAGATCTATCCAAGATACCTTTCTCAGGAGTACATTTTAAGTATCTACGAATCCTCATAATTGCAACTAATTGGGTAGCTCTAGGAGCTTGCATATATTGACTAACCACACTAACAAAGAAGGCAGTATTAGGCCTAGTGACGGTTAGATAAGTTTGCTGACAAGTCTTCTATACATACATGGATCTGTTAACAACTCTTCTTCGTCAAGATCAAGCTTGAGATAAGGGTCCAATGACGTATTTGTTGGTTTGGCATCTATCATACTCGTCTCTTTTGACGAATCACAAATATATTTCCTTTGGCACAAATCTATCCTAACTTTAGATCTTGCCACTTCGATGTCCAGAAAATACTAAAGGAAACCAAGATCTTTATTTTGGAATTGGGAGTGAAGATACGACTTCAATTTCTCAATTCATTCAAATTCATCACCTGTAACTACTATGTCATCCACATATGCCACAGGCACATTACAGCCAGATGAAGTACCACGAAAAAACTAAATGATTTACTTACACTCTTTATTCCATTCGATATCACCACTCTACTGAAATTTTTCAAACCAGGTTCTTAGTGACTATTTCAGTTCATAAATATACCTATTTAATTTGCATACTTTGCACGACTCCCCCTAAACAACATATACAGGAGGTTACTCCATATAGATTTTTTCTTGTAAATGATTTACTTCACTCCTCTTTATTCCATATGATATCACCACTCGACTAAATTTTTCAAATGAGGTTCTTAGTGACTATTTCAGCTCATAGATATACTCATTTAATTTGCATACCTTGCACAACTCCCCCTGAGCAACATATACAGGAGGTTAGTCCATATAGACTTTTTCTTGTAATTCTCTATGCAGAAAAGCATTCTTTACATCTAGTTAAAATAAAGACCTGTCACGATTGATAGCTACAGAGATAACAACCCGTATTGAATTGAGCTGGACCACAGGGGAAAATGATATCAGATAATCAACTCCATAAATTTGAGTGTAGCCCTTGGCTACCATCCTAGCCTTGTAACAATCGGTTGATTCATCTAGTTAAAACTTAATTGTGTAAACTCATCTGCATTTAATTGGAGTCTTACCAAATGGAAGATCAGTTAACTCCTATGTACCATTGGAATACATAGCGTTCATCTCCTCATCCATAGCCCTTTTCCAATTTTCATCCAACAATGCATAATGAACTTTCTTAGGAATAGAAACAACAAATAAAGCAAGAGCAAACTTCTATAATTGGTGGATAAGTAGTTAAAGGCAGTGTTTGAAATATTGGTATCGCGTTACATGTTGCATCCTTAGGATACAGATGCGTATCGGTTATCGCACAAGATAAATCGTTTGTATCGGGTAATTTATTGCACTTTTTGGGAAACATGGGGAAACATTGGGAAAATGGTTATTTTTCAATGAAACTTCAGGGATTGTTTGAAAAAAAACGTAATACACATTTTTTAAATGATAACATCTCAAAAAAGAAGTGCGCCTAATAGGTTTCTTTTGTATAGGGTCTTAAGTTATGCATTGTTTGACTGAACTAATGCTACTATATTCAAATTGAATGCATAACATTTAGAGTGTATGTGATGATCATTTCATCAAACACTCATAAATACTTCAAAATTAGTATCAATTGACAGCTGGTTGAGGGGAAATTTCCAAAAAAATAATAATAATAATAATGATAATAATAACTTTCTTTAAATTTTTAATTAAAATTTATTTTTATTTTCTAAAAATTGACAAGGACTTAACAAATCAGTAGATCAGCCCTCATACATGCTTGATTTCATGTTTAGAGTGCAATATTGCAAGTAATTTAGGAGAAATTGGAGAAATTTCAAATTTTCCCCAATATTTTCCAAATTGGACCACCTAGACTACAATTTTGAAATTAGAGTGTATGTGATGATCATTCTATCAAATACTTCTAAATACTTCGAAATTAGTCTCAATTGATAGCCAGTTGTAGGAAAATTTCAAAAAAAAAAAAAAAAAACATGGAGAACAAGAAAAACCAATGGATATTGAAATCAAAGATCCAACTCCATGATTTTTTTTTTCATGCAAAACATGAATAACCAATGGATTCGTAACCATTTGACACTGATTTAACATAATTTCAATAGATAAAAGAAAAGGATTAGAAATTGAAAATGCTCACTGGATCAAACATGTGGGATATATCGACACTATCTGTGTGTTTTGCATCGTGCAAGTGGGATACAAGATATATCGTGGGATATATCGACCGATTTCGTCGATATTTAAAACATTGGTTAAAGGTAACAAAGTTGGAAATATGATATTAAACACGGAAACATTTTCTTTTACGAATACCAATGGGCAGATCTATGACAACTTCAGCAGACACGGAAGAATCCAAAACCTCAACCGGTGCAGCAGTTGACGATGGAAGGAGGAAGGAAGCAGTCTAACCTGCTCTTCTCCTTTTCCTATAATATGTTTGCGTGAAATCCCTGTAAGGTGGTGACCCTAATGGAAACACTTTTGGTAGAGGAACTTCCATAGGAAACCACTAAAAGACATCAAATCACCAGGCCAGACATATTTCTGTTGTTTACTTTTGATTTGTTTATTTTTGTTGCCAACTTGTGGGTCCAGCTGTAGGTGGCCAATAAAAGCCAACTGCACCTTTCTTTATGTCATATTCTCCCTACAACATAAATTAATAGGTCTCGATTTTTGTATCCTAAAGATTATTGGCTTCATTATTGTGAGGAGAGATTAGTCTCTACTTCTAATGGTTTTCAGGACCTCTTCATTCCTTACCAGGCTAATTCAACTGGAGGGCAGGGTCCGTCACCTCTTTCATGTGATTAAAATAGGAAAGCTCAACCCCAAATCCTCTCAATGCAAAATACTCAATGCCTAGTGGCATTGGTGCTAGATCTGGCTTCTATGGCTCTGTTTCAAATGTGTTCTGTTGATATTTGTCCTGCCTAATGTGTGCATTTATCTGGTTTCTGAAGGAGACTGTTGCCCGTGTCAGTTTTTTCTTTTCTTTTTCTGTGAGGTCTTGTAGAGTGCCCAGCCTGGCCCATCACAGTAGCAGTTTGGTTCACCAAACCACTAGATATTCTCAGGCCGAGCATTGTATATTACCTCTCTGATTATCGAGTTGATGTCATTGTAGGCACATAAATGCTTGGAATCTTTTTAGAACTATTTCTCGCCTTTAAAGTTTTTTTTTTTTGTTTTTGGTGAACAAAATTAGATCAAAGAGTTCCACAGGCGGGACGGTTTCGAAGTTGGTAATGCTGACAAGATATTTGAGAGCACATCGGTGGATCAGTTAATCAGGAAAGCTTGAGTGATTCAGCTGCTGATACTCTAGAGAAAAGCTGCCTTGTTCTTGTACATGTGTAATTATTGGACATTAGCAGATCAATGAGGTGTGAACCTACCAATAATAACATAATTAATGCACATCAAAGTAATCCAGGTGCTTGATTCAGGTTCCCCCAATACCACTCTTGTATGGGAACTCCCATACAATCTACCTACTGCCTTACATGTGGAACCCCCACCCCTACAATTGGACAAGCTTGTACATACATCAGTTTAAGAAGAAGGAAGAAAGGGAAAAAAAAAAAAAAAAACTCTCGAATGTGTGAGGTGGGTTTCATGGGAGTTCCTATATGACTTTAGGATTGTGCATCGTTGTTCTATTTGAGAAATCATTCGACGCTAGTGGAAGCAAATACATATCTCAATCATCACTTGGTGGAAAGTGAGATAGTTACTGGGCCGCTCACAATGATGTCTACTCTATCTGCATTCTCAATGGTGGAAACTGAAAGTTGAATTTCATGGGGGGAAATGGTTATTATGGAGATTACATTGCCTGAGCATTGCATCAATATTACAAAACAAAGTGAGAGTTGGGAACTTAAAATGGGATTTTTTTTTTTTTTTTTCCCCAAGTTGCAATATACTGGGAAAATGGTCTAGCAGAAAATGAGATGCATGATAATCTATTAATCTGATATCACTGGGAAATATGAGCTTGTTATCGAGGTTTGAAGACTGTCGTAGCTCAGCTTCAGAAATGAGACTAGCTTAAAACATCTAAAAACACTTGGTGGGGGCCCACCTGTGGTGTGGAATGGCCTGAAATTTAGTGTGACCCCTCATCCAAGTTGGATAGACACAGTGGATGGGTTGGATGTCTGAACCACATCTCAGTTGGGCCCTATAAAACAATCAGGAAGTTTTCAATGGGTGGGGATCCACTTTCAGCAATTTTTATATGGTGTGGCCCATTTAAGGCAAGTTTGGCCTGATTTTTAGGCCCATATGGGTGATGGTTTGATATCCGATACACATCACGGTGGGGCGCACAGGATTCTCGTGGGAAGCTCTCGAAACCCATACACACCCATCCACTCACACAATGGGGATTTCACCACAAATGAGTGCTTGAACCCAATACACACACCTCAGTGGGTACCAGAACCCATTGCTGGTTATCAGGCACCCACAGAGCTGGAGCTCATGGGAAGTTCCCATAGAGTCGAACTGCCCACTGGATACTTAATAGTAATCAGTGCTGCCATTCTTGGATCAAACACTGACAACCCCAGTTGAGAAGACCCATCAATAGGAGGGTCAGTAGGCACCTGAACTCGAGTTAGCCTGTGTCACTTGTACCTAGTAAAAATAAATAAATAACTGTCCAGTCGACCAGCTCTGGGTCTTGTCTTTTACGCGATTAAAAAAATTGAGTCAGGTTAATTAATTTTAATCATGTGAAGACATGTTTAAAACATATTAAAGTGCTTGGTGGGGCCCACCTGAGTTTTGGATGCGGCTGAAAATTGGCCTGACCCCTCATACACGAGGGACACATTGGATGGGCTGGATTCGTGAACCACACGAGGGACACACATTGAATGTTTTAATGTGAGCGTCATCCCCCTTAATTGTTGTATGTGGTGTGGCCCACCCATGCCATGGATTGACTTGTTTTTTAAGCCCATGGCCCACCATGGAATGATGCATCTGACTGATGGGGTGATGATCAACACTCATCATAGTGGGGCCCACACAGCTCGACCTCGTGGGAAGTTCCGATGAGGTTATATATATATATATATATATATATATTATAGCAACGGAACCCTGATTATAAAGCCCCTAGGTGCGTGTGAGAGAGATCTATTCTACCCATTCAAGTGGGCCGACCATGTGAATGACCCAACCGAACCCACTGGAAGCCCAAGGTCCTGTAAAAAGAAGATTGGGGACCGTGAAGGACCCAACAACCCTCTGATTAGAGGGACCAATGTCTGGAAAATACAGGATCCAACCTCATGTAGCACACGTGGTCCAGCCACCTGTATCCACGTGGACTGAAATTATCCCTTTTTAACCCCTTTCTCATCCATCTATTACAATACCGCCAATGGAAGTGTGCTAGGTAGGTCGTTCCAATCATATAAAAATTTTCAACTACCCCCAGTGGTGAATCACCAAAAAAAATGGGCCCCTACCAAAGCCATCAAAGAAGATTGAAAAACAGATAAAGAAGAAGCATAAGAGTCAATCGAGTCCTTCAACATCCCCTACCAAAGCCATCAAAGAAACACTGGTTCAATAGCACTTGTAATTGGATCACAACAAAGAAAAGATGAGAGACACCTGTCAAATAAGCGACAATTACTATTTATAAGGATTAGAAATCAAAAAAAAAAAAAAAAAAAAAAAAAAACAACAACAACAACAACAAAAGAAAGGGTAAAAACATTCATCAGTCATTTTAAGTTGCGTCCCTGTATATCATCCTCCTTCAGTTACATTTTCCAAATAAATTTTATAAGCAACTTACCATGCCACCTCTCTCTCTCTCTCTCTCTCTCTCTCTCTCTCTAGTATCTCCATTTTAGCTCATCATCAGACTTCTCTCATCACTTTCAAAAGACACCACGTCCCCACAAGTCCACCCTACTCCCCACCACCCATCCACTCTTTGAAGAGAACCCGTATTCCCCATACGAACAAAATACATTAAAGGAAAAAAGAAAAAGAAAAAGGAGAATCAGAAACTGTGGAATGGGAACACCCATGTCTACGGTTGTTTACCGTTGGGCTTTGGTGATTGGTGGTAAGGAGAAGCATGTGCTCCATAAGAGAGGCTCCTCATTGGCTGTCCATTTCTTGTCATGGATGCCTGCGACTTCATACCATTTCTGGCATTAGGGTTGTTGGGGTTGGCTGCAGCCCGCTCTGCTTGCATGGTCTGGAAATAGTACGATGAGCTGGCCATGTCTTTCAGGTTCAGGAGTGGCTTTAGAGCTTCGACGACTTCACTCATCAGAGGCCGAGCTTTTGGATCCCTGCTGAGACAGTGGTGGGCCAGCTGGGCAGCCTTCTGAGCACCTTTGATTGAGAAGTGACCCTCGAGGCGGGGATCTATGAGTCGATAAAACCGCCTCCTTTCTCCAAGATGAGGCCTGGCCCATTCCACTAGGTTGTGCTCCCCATTTGGTCGATTCTTGTCCATGGATCTTCGTCCAGTTAGCATTTCAAGTAGGACCACTCCAAAGCTGTAAACGTCGCTCTTTGATGTTAGATGACCTGGGACCAAAGATGGATATGGATTAGAAATGTAATCAACAATCCATAAAAGGACTCAGATATATTGATGATCATCAAACCCCAAATTCTCAGGATAAAGGCACGAGGGAGGATTAGTTACAACTACTAGATAAAATCATGTCAGAAAACCTCACAATAATACTCACACCAAAGACTTTCAAATTCCAACTTCCATTCTGGAGTTCCAACTCCGAGTGCATGTTCAAGTTGTTGGGAAGGGAGACTCTTCATCTTATCTCCTTGAGCTAAGTATCTGAGTCAGACTCGTATTCTTTTGTACAATTCTAGGAAAACGTAATGACCATTAAATCCTCTTGCTAATTGGTAACCAACCATTCATTTAGTGGGTCCCCCTCCCTCCATCCTTAGAATATTAAGAAATGGTATTCATATTCAGTTCCATGCAAAACAACACTGTAATTATCAGAAATAAGAAGATGAATGATATCTTAGAAAGGTTTGTCACACAGTGATTTGAAATTATTATAGTATTCAAAACAAGTCGCTATTTATTTAGTAGAATGAGGAGCGAGTGCGAGGCAGTGACATTTCTCAAAAAAGTCGAGCAACTGAGCAAGAGCATCTAAGAAGTGCCCCTGTAGTCTTGAAATGTTTAAGGGGCATTTGTTAGATGAAATTAAAATTAAGATATTTGACTGATGATTTTTAATTTTTATACAGATTATATCAGTCCTGGAGTTGCAATCGGATAAAGGGATTCTATTTTGTACAAGGGGACCTTTTTTATTATGTTCAACAATTAGCCCAACTCTAGATTTCCCATGTACTAGAGATCTTTCAGCTGGGAAAAGCTCAACACCCTTCAAAGATCATCTAGGATTTAACAGTCCTCCGGAGAGGACTTCGTGAAAATATTTTTGAGTCTTATTACCAATCATCTTAGGAATCACTTTGTTTAACTTGTTCACAATGCTAACAGCCCTAAAATCTTTCACCCCACATTTTCCTTCCTTTCTTACTTGTGCAAAGGAGATAATGTAGCAGCATTCATGCCTTCGTCAATCCATGGCTTCTTCTTCTTCTTCTTCTTTGTGTGCGTGCACGCGCATGTGCATGCATGTGTGTGGCAAATCACTTCCATAACATCTACTTAGATCATGTCTCAAACTTCCTAAAGAAACCAAAAGAAAAACTATCTAGTCCTCGTGTTTGGTCCACTCCACTTCAAAAATTGCCTAACTATTTGCTCTTCAAATGCCCATTCCAGCCCAATCCACCCTATCATGAGATAGCAAGTCAAACTTTATCCCATCATGAGAAGGTGCCATGCAGGTTCTCCTACGCGTAAGGAGTTAATTGACTACTACCTTTTGTTTTCTTCCGAACCCTCAATAGATGCTCCCTCCAACTGCGTGTTGGAATCTTGAACAATCTTCATATTCTCACTCCCTTATTTAAGCCAATCACAATTTCTGATGCCAAGACATCTCCTCCCCCTTCACCATTTCTTGATATGCCCTCTTAAGAATATATCTCTTGATTCTTTCCTCCAAAGATGGAACCCTAGAAATTTGCTCCGTGTCTAAAAAAATTGGGGGTCCCACAGAAGACGATTCTGTGCTGTCAATGCACCCAAAGCACTCTCTTTTCCACTTCAATAATCCTCTACTACTGCAATTCTTTATAAAATTTGAATCCACATCATCCTTCCACCTCTTGCTCATTCCACCATTTCTCCACTTTCTTACAAGAAGTTTCATCTTGTCGAAATTTGGAGTTTGGGCACATGATCCAAAATAGGACACAGAAAAGCATTGTGCTGTACACAAAAGAAGACAGATATCTCTGGTTATAAATTCCAAGATAACTTCCTCATTAAAAATATTTAAAGCCAGTCACGACCCCATCTTTGACAGATCCGATCCTTTTCCAGTTGAATTCTTTTCAAAACTAAAGAGGACAGTCAAAAAATCCTTTTCCGAGGATACTATTCTACAGCATCTTTGGCCGTGTGAACCAAGAATAGTACTGACGAGGCACTGATCATTTTTAACCCAACCTAGAATGTCATTTTCCATTTCTGTGGCCCAAGTCACTAACTCTGCAAGCCTATTGATGGAAACATTTTCCTTTACACCCCTCGCAACCCCCCCCCCCCCCCCCCCCCAACAAAAAAAAAGGAACTGAGTACCTTGTAGGATTTTTTAGTTACTTCAGCTCCTCTCCCTATGCTCAAAAGCGTAGTCTCCTCCTTTCACCAGCTAAAAGACTAGATTGAGACATTTGATTGCCCCCTAGCTACATTTTCGCTTTCCCCAACCTTCTTTCTCCAGTAGTTCAACCCAATTTCTCTTAAATCAGTCCCATTTTCACCCTGCAATTTCCCATGGATTGAAAGCAGACAAAAGTGATCCCTTCGGAGTCGAAGTGCCTTGAATTTCAAAATGAAGACATCTTTCCATCTGTCCATAGCTCCCAAAAAAATCTTTTAAGGCTGCCAATGTTGTTATATTGAAGACGGTGAAAGCAGGTTTCAGAACTATCTCTGTAGTTACTCCAACATTCTCCATTTGTGCTTTCTAACCAATACGCAGTCTTCCACCCCTATACTCTTTCATTGCGACCTTAGGAGTCATTTGGTTGCAAGAAAATTTGTCTCAGTTACCGATCCGGGGTCATACAACTTGTACATGGATAGTCTTTTCTTTCTCCACAGAATTCAAAAAAGTGAGAAACTTGTCTTCATATTTTGATCCTCGGAGAGTTGCTGTCTCCAAAAGAAATGGATTGCTTATCCCTATTACGTCAAACTATTCAGCTGCGGTACACATGCTGATGTGCCACAAGTACCACCATACATTTGCAAGAGCCACGCATGACACATGTGCCCAGTTGTCAATTTGCACATGCACTGCATGTACTGGATAATCCTCATTCCAGTGTGACAGATAAATAGCACCAGAATAGCCAGTCCTGAACAGTTGTGCCCAAATAGCTTGTTCCAGGTCATAGCTAGTCAGGGCTGAACTTTGCTTGGAACAAATGGCCCCTTCAACTAGATCTGCAGAACCGGCCTTTTCCCCTTGATAGTCCTTACACCAGGAATAGCCTCTAATTCAGCTCCCCACCACTCCTGTTGTCACATCTCTGTTTCTGAACAAATTGTCTGCCGCGTCAGTCACAGATTCGGTCACCATTGCATTTGCCTTCATGACCATCATTGTCATTTGTTCATCATTCTTGCAATTGCATTCTGGCTGCTACCATCTCACCTTCATCTTTTTAGGTGTCACATGCAAATGCCTAATTCCCTTGCATCTATGCTGGAAGTATGGGTTTGGATTCCTGCACAATTGCATTTTAGGATAATGCAAGGAGTCCTTCCACAGGAGAGGAATCTATCAAGTTTTTTCTTTTTTTTGGTTAAGAGAACCAAAATCTCCCAAGAAAATCTCAACACATGATTAAAAAAACTACCAAGATAATTACAAAAACTTTGATTATTTTGGTTTTGATGACCTAATTATTGCGATTCGGTGTAATAGTTCATCTAAGCACGTCCTGACTTTGCCCCAGATCTTGAAGAGTATATGAGAAATAACAGCTGCAAGAGGCTTTCCAGTGGATTAAGCAAGCAGGCAATTCTTATCTGTTGATTATAAATTATAATGGACCTTACAAGAAGATCAATTATATTGATATGAATCAAGCTGAAGGACTTTCTTAAGCATTGTACAGAGCTTTAGGATTTATTAGTATCTGATCTTACAATAATCTTTTCTTTGCTTTCATTGCTTTCACAACTAAAGCATTAGTATCTCCAGGTTACTACCATTGTACCCATAATCCCTTCATGAATCTTGAAGAAGAGTTAGGATTGTGAAAAATGGGGGTAGTACAATATGTCAGTAGTTAATCTAACCAACCAGACTTGGAAAGTCAGAAATGAGATCCACTTGCAAAGTCATGCTCACGGATTTCTAGTTGATAGCTAAATCACAGAGAGGATTAGCTGTGATGCTTCAGTGGCAACGGTACTCACACGCAATAGCTAGTAGCTAGCTATTCTACAACTAATTCAATGGAATCCAACTATCATAAATTACCTAAAAACAACTGAGTTGACAATCCTGCAAAATACAGGAGCAAAAATAATAATAATATTATTATTATTATTAAATAAATAAATAAATAAAAACATTACACAAGGGCCTAAAGTTAAGGGGGGAAAAACAAAGTATGCAATCTCAAATCTTTGCAACAAGGTTCCCAAGGAATTATATAACTATGAGTTGTGTAGAATCAGCAGATAGTCAGAAAAGCCAAGCTAGAATAATAATTTACTATTTGTTTGAAATTTCAAATACTGCACATGGAAACTGGTGCAGTGAGTGAAGGGCCAATTTAATCATAGACTCACCTGTCATGACATATTCTGGAGCTGCATAGCCATATGTTCCCATTACTCGAGTGGATACATGAGTCTTATCACCCTCAGGACCATCTTTAGCGAGCCCGAAATCAGAGAGTTTAGCATTGTATTCCTGGAAGAGCATATATTCAGGAAAAAAGAAGAAATATGACACACATACATACGCACAAGCAACATACGTACACACCCACCTACCTACATGCGCATATACACACACATACATACATACATGCATAATACATACATAGAGACAGGTATTATTCCATGGTTTTCACAACTTACCGCATCTAACAGGATGTTAGATGTTTTGAAATCACGATAGATCACTGGTCTTTCCGCTTCCTCGTGAAGAAAAGCAAGGCCCTTCGCAGCACCAAGTGCAATTTTCATTCGGATGGACCACGGGAGAGGCAGGGACCCTTCTGTATAGAACATGGTTGTTACCAGAAAACATTAAACATCGGTAATATATAAGCCATTTCAACATAAATAAAAATATAGGCCAAATTTATTATTAAAAAATCAAAATGACTGCAAAATTAATTCCTACCATGAACAATAAAGGTATTAGATGACGATAATGACTAGAACCAAACAATGTCCTCAAGGAAATGGCACCAAAAAAAATGTGTGACAGAAAAAGAAACTGTCCAAGCAGATACTGAAGAAGGGTTTTGAGCATACACTAATATAAAGCAGCAGAAACTTGTTAAACTGAACAACATGGATGATTAAACTTTTAAAAAATTAACGTGCCAGAGATATACAGAAACAACAGTCCAAACCAAGTTCCTTGTTTTCCTGGACCATCTTTCTGACTCACAATAATATGATAAGAATGCATAAATAGAATGAAGAACAAATGTGCAAGCCAACAATTCCTAGACAAAGCAAACACCCCCAAAAACAATTCAACCTAGTCAACTTTTCACTAACCACATGCTCACTTTAAGCACGGATATTCACAGCGAAGGCCACATGTGCCTCCAACACAACGTTTTCTTTGATTTCAATTGCCACATGTCACAAATGAGCCACATCCCCCAAGAGTAGCAAATATTCAACTGGTCTCCTTGAAGCACAGATAAAGACTCATTCTAACATATAAAGGACAGTTGCCAACATCCTTGAGCAGTGCATGGACAGCCCAACTAATAACCTTCACCAGAACCTTGAAAATCCACTAATTGGGTCAATATCACTCCCTGATAAGAAAAACTCTTCTGTGATACAGATAGGTATATTGTCGAGAGTTTATTCGCTTAGACAATTTCTCAGGTAACTGTGGCTGGATGTCACAGTGACAATACCAGAATAAGCTTCCAAATCCAGTTCAATGAATATTACACACTTACGTATGCGAAAGGAGTGACGTTTTGCCCCATCTTTGGTGCACTAGCCCCTCATCCATAACCACCTCTCTTCAGGTTGGGTTTGGCTTCATTATTGGACATTGCCCACTGTCTCTCGATCTATGGAAGGCCCTATGGTCGCCTTATGTGGGAAGTTAGGATGTTGCCCCATTGTTGATGATGGTCCTTTTACGGTATAAAATCGTCTTCCAAGTCCATAATTAATTATATCCTCGGCTTTTAATGCATGTATGCATCAGATATCTCGTATGCATCTTTAAAAGCTGATTTATTTCTTATGCCTGACTTAAGACCACATTAAGATATTTTGAAATATTCCAGTCTTCATACTCATGAAACCCTGCCCGTAATGTCAAGTTATGGAACTCCTTGGTATATTCATTTAACAATTTGTTCCATTGACGTAGATTATAACATCTTTAATAGAGGTCACGGGCATAAGTTGCAAGTAGGAACTCCCGTTTTAACTTTTCTTCAACTTTTCCTGAGAATTGACTTTCTCCTTACCTTGACGAATTCATTCGGCTTGGAGATTATTCCACGATGCTAACGCGTGACCCGAAAACTTCACAGCTACTAACTTAACCTTGCGATTTTCTAGTACTTGAATAGTTTTTCCACCTTGCTTAGCCAATTGATGTAGTCGTCAACATGCAAATGACAATAGAATTCCGGAATTCTATTTTAATTACAGGCTCTCTATCACGTTCCAACAGTCGAAGGATTTGATCATTGGTTCTTCTTAAGATGGGGCCACCCGTTATTGGCTAGGGTCATGTTGGGAGCCTTCCCCTACGTATTCCATCTTCGATCTTTGAATTCTCTCAATGTCAAAGCTCTCCCACTTTATTAGTGAGATTGCCTACCATATGCATGAGTAAATCTACTCGTTCTATGAGAGCGGATCAATTGGGTTACTTGAGCAAACTCTTCCCATGTCACCCCCTTTGAAGCCATTAGGAGGTGATGTGGAAACAAAAATCTTCAAAGATAACCCACTCTGATACCAAAATAGTGCAGCCCGGTTATCAAATCAAGGGGATATCAATATATGAATTGCAAAGAAATGGGCAAGAGTACTCCCACAATAATATTGAGTAGAGAAGGAAAAATAACTTTATTGACATCCTACTTTTCTTACAATACTTGAGGAACCTCACAACTCAAAATATGTGGAATGCCTACCTCCTACACACCTCCCCCCAAATTTGTAGACTCTACAGACAATATGAATCTTTGATAAAAATCCCCCCAACTATTAGATTGATTTCAAACCAAACTAATGCTGGGGCCAGGCCAGGGCATTTTCAGCCCGTAAGGGCCTAAGCTGGGCTAGGGCCAACCCTAGCCTATCCCATTGGGATCCTCGAGTTCATGTGATCCCATGAGGCCCACCAACCAAATAAATGGCTCATAAAGCCTACCAGACATAAACTAGGACCACTAGATCCAAAAATACAAGGTGAAGAGTCCTAACCATCAATTGATAGCAAAGTGGGGCCTGCCTTGGCCCAAGTCTTCTATTGTTAAAGAGGTTGGACTCCAATTGTAGTTTACCACCATTTTAAAGGTAGTGGTGACTCTTCAACAGTACACATCAAGGTATTCTATAATGGTAACGGTGGCCGTAACGGTCACCGCCATTACCGTTACAATGCGGGCTGTAATGGCCGTTACGACTTTAATTAAAATAAAATAGAAAAACCTGTTTCCATGCTTACAGTTACGTAACTGTTTTGGCATACCTTGGTACACATGGAATAGTTGTACATAGTTCAAATAGTCCAAAACACTGACCCAATTGGGATGGCATGTAACCTGAAAAGTTACATAGAGAAGATGATAGTAACCATCTGATTTTACCCTTCGAATTTTGACCACTCACTATTTTACTTTTAACCATCATTTGATAGCCTAGGAGTTCGTGATCTGTGTGACTTTATAGATATTCTCTATCAACAATGTGCCCCACAATTTGGAAGGTCTGGATGGTCAATGCACAAATGCCACATGTGAGGAAAATGAGTCACCACCATTTCAAAATGGTGGTGAACTATAAGGGGAACGTAGACCTTGTAAAAGATATGAAAGTTTCAAATCCATACGTAACGCTGCTTGATACTTGTCAATAACAATCTTGCCACTACAAGTAGGGATATACAGATGTTTTAAATACCCCAATAAAGGCAAACCTCCATTTCCCATCCTAAGACCTGAAAAGTACACCACACACCACTTTCCCTGTATAACTCCCAAGCAAAGGGCATATGTGGACAAAATCACAAGCTATGGACTGCAATTAAGAAACAACATATTCCTTGTGAGATGCACATGACCTACTTTTTTATATCATGAAATATGGTCCAAAATATCTTTTTATGATAAATTGATAGGGATGTTGATGAGCTGAACCTCGGCCTAGACAGCGTCAGTCTGGACTCTGAATCCAAAATTGACCAAATGTTTCTGATTAAAAATGCAAAGCTTGAGCTTGGATAATTAAGCAATTACTACATGTAGATTAATGGGTTGATCATAAGAAACAAATAGTAAAAAAAAAAAAAACTCAGATTAGGAGAACCTGTCATTGTCCATTTTCTCATTGGATGATGGCACATGCCTAATGCTTCTAATAATTCACGAGTATCCTCAAACCACTCAAATCATGCTTCTAATAACTGGTAAGACTACCAGCCCTCAGTCAAATGTCACATTGGACCCCATCCCATTCCATTCCATCCCATTTAAGATTGGAGTGACTTACCAGTCCAATGCATAGAAATCACTATTCTTCTTCGTCAACTCTCCCTTTCGGTTTCCCTAAGAACATTGCCACAGCAGAAAATGATCCTTCCAGCATTCCCTTGGAATTTCTCCATAATATGAAGCATGTGACTCATATAGTTTCAACCTAATCAAAAGAATTGTTGACTTACCAATGGACCCAAAGATTTTAGGTCCAAAAGAGCAATTTTTTGTTTTGTTTCATGCTGTGTTTTGGGCAAAAAAAATCCAAAAGCTGAATTCAAAATTTGATGGTCAGGTTGACTGAACGGAACTTTATCTCATTCCAAACATAAATGGGAAATGAAGATTGATGAGGGTAACTCATTCAGTTGATTAAAATGTCTTTTCATTTTTTTCTTTTTGTTTCTGTTTTTTTTTTTTTTCTTCTTCTTCTTTCTTTTGTTTTGTAAACAAGTAGTCAATGATTAATTGGGTAAGGGATTGGTTCATTATTAAACATGGGGCCCTCTGCGAAAAGGAATTAAACAACATCCAAAAGGAAATACTTAAACCCATCTTGAAGGAATAATAGACCCATAAAAATAAAAAATAAAAAAGAATAGTGGATCCTTAGTTAAGAGATTTATACGCATCTTGTTCCCTAAATATGTTAGGAAATCTGAGTAAGTTAGCAGTCTTTCTTTTTAACAAGGCATTCAGTTGGTTAGGAGGCCTTTTAAGGTGAGGATTGTATTTTAATCAAGGGTCAGGATTAGAGTAGGATACGGGCTTGATGCAGGACAATTTACCACTTGCTCTAAAAGCTCGAACTGTTAGAGTATGGCGAATTAATCCCTTTATCTCATAGCCCAGGCCCCACATCTCATGAGTTAGGACCTCGGCCGAACCCCCTTCGTGGGCCCCAAATCACATGGGTCGTCCACCCCGAGTGTGTCCCCGCATCGCATGGGCTACCCCACTCGAGCCCGGTGTGAAATGCGCATTACTCACCCCTGGTAAGGAGTCTCGAACACGAGACCTCCCCCGTGGGCCCCAAATCGCATGGGTCACCCACCCCAAGTGTGCCCCTGCATCCAACAGGCGACCCCACTCGAGCCCAGTGTGAAAATGCCTCTGCATTAATCACCCCCGGTGAGGAGACTCGAACACGAGACCTCCCGCTTTGATACCAATTTGATGCAGGACAATTAACCACTTGCTCTAAAAGGTCGAACTGTTAGAGTATGGCGAATTAATCCCTTTATCTCATAGCCCAGGCCCCACATCTCATGGGTTAGGACCTCGGCCAAACCCCCTTCGTGGGCCCCAAATCACATGGGTCGTCCACCCCGAGTGTGTTCCCGCATCGCACGGGCTACCCCACTCGAGCCCGGTGTGAAATGCGCATTACTCACCCCTGGTAAGGAGTCTCGAACACGAGACCTCCCCCGTGGGCCCCAAATCGCATGGGTCACCCACCCCGAGTGTGCCCCTGCATCCAACAGGCGACCCCACTCAAGCCCAGTGTGAAAATGCCCCAGCATTAGGGCTGCCTTCTTATAGTAAATCTTTTACGAGAGAAATGGACAAGGAGAATCTCATTTTAGAACTGGAGAACTGTTTTGCAAGAGGAAAGGACTCACCTAACAAAAGATTGACTATTCACGGCATAATCTTCCATTATTAGGTTTTAAGCCTTCAGTTTAAATTGCGAGTAGTTCTAATTAGTGGATATATTTGTATCATTTAATAATAATGATTGTGGGAGTTTTGCACACTCGTTGTAGGCCCCAAGCACAGATAAATAAGGGTTGCATCAGGTTGGCGGCCAGAATGAAACTCTTGTGACAACTTTTTTCATGAATCCTAACAATATAACATTTCAAACTCATGCTAGGGATATCCCCCCTAAGTGACGTGTTGCATCAACAGGATGTGGTCCATGATAGAGTAGCATGGTGGAACACGTTCCGTGTAGCTGACCCCAATTAGTTGGGACTTGGGATAAGGCTTTGATGACGATGATTATTTGTAACTTTTCATGCTCCTCCTTATTGCTTCTTCTTTATTGTGGTGAATCCAATCATCACGAAGATCTTAAATCATTAGTTAAGATCACAAGTTAACTGCCGTGACTGCCAAGTTACTACAGTTCCTAGCTACGTCACATTTGTTCCCTTCTTGGAACTAAAATCGGTACCTTCTTGTCTAGGATAGAGGCTTCTTGCAGGTTCTTTCAGATTAGAAATTCAATTCCTGTATAGGATAAAGTTTTCTTGTTCACCTCTTCGCTTTTTGACCCTTTTGTATTCTTTCCCTACTCGCAGGTTCTTTTAATAAATTTTCATCATCCTCCAAAAAAAAATTGTACCTTCTTTGGACACCCTTTAGTTACCAATTTCCACTCCTTAGGTTCTACCTCAACCATCACAAGGAGCCTTTCTCAACAATCACATCGAAGGCAGAAAGAGAGCTTGAGATGCATTATGCAATAACTATTAGTTTTATGGAAGCATTGATAGCTTGAATGAAGGACACAAGATTTTCAACGTCAATGTTAGAGAGGAGAAGATACCAAGGATGCTTTTGCCAGTGAGAAGTTACATCCTACTCAGAGAGGAAATAGAGATGACCATATTACCATCAAACCCAGTTCCTTTCTCAAGAATTCTCGACCAAGGTATTTTGTATTGGTAACAGTGGCTGTAATGGTCACCACCATTATCGATACAAGGGCATAATGACTATTACAACCACCATGATGGTTGAAAAAATTTACCTGAAAAATATCTAGAAAATTCAAAATAATGTAAATATTCCAAATATGCATTCTTTTTTTTATAAAACATGTTTATGGCAACGTAAAAGTCCACTCTATGGTTAGAGTGTTGTATCGGGCTATCTGATGAATTTATGAAAATAGTTATATGTATCTAATGTTTACACATCACAATCAAGCATTAAAATTAGAACTAGAAATCAGGAAAAAGGCATAAATACAAAAAATTTCATTTAAAAATTAAAAAAAAAAAGGCCCTCGAAGCTTTCATTCACTCAAATATCTTCAATCTACGGTTTTAATCCTAAAAGCTATAATAAGAGCATGGTGTGTCATAAAGGTTGTTACGAGGCCGTAAAGGCCGTTAAGTAAAGGTAACGGTAGTAACCGTTACGCGTTACAGGGTCGTAAAGGGCATAATGGAAAGAAAAAAAAAATTAACGCGTAAAGGCTGTTACCCCGTAACGGCCAGTTACGCCTCACGTATAGGCCGTAATGGACCGTTATAGGTTTTTCATATTTTTTTTCAATTAAAAAGAGAGAGAGAGACTGTAACGGCCGTTACACCCCTTATTGTAAAGGTAAAGGTGGTGGCCATTACCACCACCATTACGAGCATTACCATTACAGAATACATGAGTAAGAGTGATCGAAATTTGCTGTAAAATGATCTAGGAGAGTTTTTGGAATATGAAAAGTGAAAAAAATGAGGAGACAAATGAATTTAAATATGAAAAAATTGGTCTTTTTCCACCGTTGTGGGGATAACGGTCGTTATGCCCCGTAAAAGCCGATATGGTCCCGAAAAGCCAATTGCCCCATTTCACTCATGTATCGCGTAACGGTCATGGCCGTTACCTATAAGTATTGACCTTTACGGCCATATCATAACAAATACGGAACACCTTGCTCTCGACACTTTATTCAATGACGAACATCAAAAGACAAAAGCAACCTCTAAGGATTTTATTATCTCAACGTTCCAAAAGCTATTTGCCCAAGTCTGGATCCCATGAAGCGTCACCATAACTAGACCGAAAACTTACAGGCAACTCTTTAAGCACTAGTTGCATCTCCTTCCCACCAGCTCATTTCCTTTGCTAATTTTAACCTTCACCTACATATAACAAAATTGCAATTAGGAGCTAAGTTTCCTTCTTAAACCCTTAACAAAGCCTCTATTTGGCCGATACCCTCATTTTACACCTACACCGGTTCAGGCTCCACAATAAACGGCAAGACTCAACAACAAACTTTATGGATCCTCAAGCTTCTGCCTTTACAAGCTTTTACCAGTGGGAAAGCCTCCATCTTACTATTTAGATCCTCTAACTTTTGCCTTTCTAGGTTTTTACCAATAAGAAAGCATCCATCTTTGGAGATTGGATTCCTTCTCCATCAACAAATAATGTGCTGACATTTGTTTCCTCCACAACTATTGAAGGCCAAATATTGCATATTAGACCTCATTTATTACTTGGTTTTGTGAACATGATAATGCTTAATGTTCTATTTTAATCATGTTTGTGTTGCAATGTGAATTTAAGAGCTTGGATTGAAAAGTTTGCTAAAAGCATGGATTTAACGCTCAAAAATACCAAGCCAAAGATTAGATCTTAGAAAACTAAGAATGAAGAATTCACATGCCAAAGATCCAAGAAAACCAAGTCAAGAATGAAGAGAATTGAAGTTTTCAAGTGAATTTGTGTAATCCTCGACTAGTCCTGGCCCTGCTCAACCAGACGAGGATTCCTCGACTCGAACTCCAGCGGCAAAATCATCTAAAATCAGGTCATCCTTGACCCGTCGAAGGAAACCCTCGACCAATCAAAGGTGACCCTTGCCTAGTCGAGGGATGTCCTCGACCATCCTGGATTACGCAGACAGCACACAAAGTGCAGAAATTTGAAGCAGTTTCTAGAATTTTCTAACTCGATACAAAAGTTTGCGTTGCAAAACTATAAATAGGGGTCCCTAGGATGTCCTAGGCATCTTCTAGGGTTTGAGGAGTGGAGCAAAAGGGTGGAGCCGCCGTCCGGGAGTTCTTCTTCTTCCTCTTTAGTTGGTCTTTTTGTTTTGTTGAAGGGTCTTTAGTTCAATCATGTCTATGGTTGGCTAAACCTCTTAGCTAGGGCTAAGAGGTGAAGATTGTAGCGTGATTGGGATGTTTGCTTTGTTTTGATTCATGTTTTGTTGAACTCTCTTGGATTCCAGTTTGATTATGAAGGAATATTTTTAGTTTTAATGGTTTGTTGTGACAAATTACAATAGATCTGCGATAGCTTGAGATATCTTCTTTTCCTGAATTGAGATTGTGAAATTAGGAAATCATATTGTTCACCATCGTCCCTTGGGCATGGTAGGATGATAGAATCCTTTCTAACATTCACAATTCTTTTATGATTGGTTGTGGGATTGGCAAATCCTGTTGTTTGCCTTGTCTCCTGGGCATGGTTAGGTGACAGAATCATTTCCAAATCTTCACCACTCTCATCCATTGATGATTAGATCCATGAGAAGTTCAGAGATCTGACAAATCTCTTCTTACTGACTGGATAAGATAGGACTCTGATTCCAGCTGTGTCCTTGAATCATGCAAGGTAGGTTCCCAATTGCTACAAGTGGATCCTTGGAAACCCTAGCTACCACCTTTAAATTTACAAGTTTTAATTACCTTATTCAAAATCACTTCCTCAAATATTTCAGATTTAGGTTTTCATCTTCTTCTAGTTCTAGCTCTAGTTACTCTCAGAATACACACAAGTTCAGTCCCTGTGGATTCGACCTTGGTCTCACCGAGATTATTACTCATCGCGACCCTACACTTGGGGTTGTGAACAACAACAAAGACACTTCACTGCTACAAATATAGGTAAGATCCACCTGAATGTAACTCTATAACCAAAATAAATAGAATGCCCTGATCAGTAGAACCATCAGACCCTATCTTTCAAGAGCAGGTACAATTTTTGGAGAGACACATGGTTACTTGGACCTTTATGCATGAAAAAATTGCTAATGCATATTTCACGCTACATGGTAACTAGATAATTGTTTAGAACAAAAGCATTTTGGCATTCACACATTCATGTGCCCACGCACGCACTCACACACACACACAGATGCTCATGTCCAACAGGTTGGAACACTAATGTCCAACCAAAGAATCATTTTAGTACTATCATGTTTGTATAACATCCAACCCGTCCAAAGGGTTGGTCGCAACATGAGCATCACCTTAGGCAAAAATTAGCCTGATCCACCAATAGATGGGCCGCAGATGTATCCTTTTATCTTATCAGTGGCTATCCTTTGTTTTTCATGGCTTAGCCCACTAGGTGAGTGGACTGGGTTGATTTTCACATTAGGGAATCCTCGTGGTGGGGCGAACCTATTGGACAGGTTGGATTGCACACACGCTTGAAAGGTCGGAAATACAGTGGTTGGAAGATAACTTATCACATATCTATTATGTGGAATGAGATAGTTGAGTGCATTAATGAAGCAGAGAAATAAGTTTATGTAGAAGGAATAACCGCTCTTATAAGGAAAACTTGGTAGTGGAATGATGACGTCAAAAAATGCTATTAGCAAAAAACAATCATATTACAAGGCTTGGCAAGGGATTAGAAATGAGGAAATTTTAAAAGAATATAAAAATGCCAAAAAGAATGCTCAGAAAATAGCAAGTGAGGTTAAACTTAAGGCCTATGATGATTTGTACAATAGATTAGGGACAACATAAGGTGAGAAAAATGTCTTCAAACTTGCCAAAAAAAACAAGAGAGAGAGAGAGAGAGAGTGTGTAGGCATCCAAACAATGCTAGATGCATTAAGCGCAATGACCAAAGGGTTTTTCATCAAGGACAATGAAACCAATTAAAGGTTGGGAATTTTTTTTTAAGGAGAGATTACAAAAATTTTATTAAGAAGCCACCCCAGTAAGGGAACACAATTAAAGGTGGGGAAGTTATTCCAAGAACTTGTTAAATGATGACCTCTGAGAACTTGGAGATAGAAAGAACCATAAGCTCAAATGAGGCCAAATATCATATCGACTTTTCATAGAATGGGGATATTTGAAGTGAAAGAGGCTTTGAGAAAGATAAAAACAGGAAAGGCTTTACAAGCAAGTTAACTGGGCGTTTACAAGAAGAAAGAACCATAAGCTCAAACGAGGCCAGATATCATAGCGACTTTTCATAGAATGGGGATATTTGAAGTGAAAGAAGCTTTGAGAAAGATGAAAACAGGAAAGGCTTTACAAACAAGTTAACTGGGCATTTACAAGAAGATTTTTCTCAGCGTATGTCGTTTGCAAATGACATTGAATCATTGATTGACAAGCAAGGGAGGAAGTAAACAGAAAGCTAGAACTATAGATGGATGCTTTAGAATCTAAAGGTTTTAGCCAGACAAAAAACAAAGTACACGAAATCCAATTTTAGTAACAATACGAGTGGAAAAGAGGAATTAGTCAAGATTGATGGCCAAGAAGTACCCAAAATGGCCCCTCCTGAAGGGCAGTCTGGATCTTGAATGTGCCATGATGCACGTGTGGAGTTTAGACGGGATTCCTTGCACACATGTTTATGAATATCTGTATCATATCAGCTGATATGGCTGTATTGTATGCATATCAGCCCACTATGATACGTGACTATGATACGTGATACAGAGCCACCCCCAAAAAAAGGTCATATTTAGTCATATTGGCCCAGATGAGACGTCTTGACATGAATGACCAATATGGGCAGATTCGACCATAGAGGCCCAACTTAGAATCTATTTCCAATTTTTGTCTTAATTTCTCTTCTTCTTTTTCATGTAAACCATGGATGAAGCTTAGAAAGTCATTTTGGACTAGTTCTAGGCCTATTTGGGAGGTTAAATGAAAGATTTGAGTGGGATTTGATGAAGCGAAGCAGAAAGAACCATTATGAGAAGGAAAAAAAAAAAAGAGGGTAAACAATTACTTTTTTCGTGATTTCATCTGCTAGATGTACTTTAATGTAATGGGCCCTAATTCACCAAATCATGCTTGATTTGCATTCAATTAGGGACCATTTGGTTGACTTTCAACAAACCAAGCCAATATAGTATCTAGAGGTGTACACGAGTCGAACCGAGTTGAGCTTGGCACAGCTCGACTCGGCTTGCTCACTTGCTAACCCCAACTCAAACTCGGCTCGGTTCGGTCAGCAGCTTGGGCTGGTTCGAGCCGAGTTCGCCTGTGCAGTATTTTCACAAACACATGGCTTGCACCTTCAAAATCTTAATGTAAAACAGCAGCAGTGGTTTTATAGGTATTTCATCAAACACTTGGTGAGCAACATCAATATCATAGTAACCGAGTCATCGAACTGGTTCGGTTCGATCCGAGTTCGATTCGAGTTGGGTTCGATCCGAGTCGAATCGAGCTCGGGAAAGCTCGAACTTGGTTCGAAATTTTTTCGAGCTTAAAAAATCAGCTCAACTTGGCTCGAACTCAGTTTCGAACCGAGTCGAATTGAGCTTTTGCGAGTCGAGTTGAGTCGAGCGAGCTAACCGAGCTAACTCGGTTCGTGTACGGCCCTAATAGTATCATTCTTGTCAAAGACATATCTGATACACCATTATATACATGTCCAAAATATAAAGAGAGAGAGAGAGAGAGGATAAATTCTTGAATATCTCATTGTTTCCATTTTCTGATATTTTTCCTTAATTCTTTAGGTTTAAAAAGATTTTCGACCAATACAGACTGATGAGGTTTGCTATGGGCCGATGTTGCCTACATTGTATGGTTTTTTAGTCGGGCCAATACACCACCCAATGCCTATCAAAACCATGCTTGTATGGCATGTGCTTAGCAAAGTCTCACACAAAACTAGTTATAATGAAACTAGTTGGCATGTGGGGCCCAATAATATGCATGTATAGCATCCAACCGATCTAACGTAGTTGCCTCATAATGAAAATGTGATGCCCCAAAAATCATGCTGATCCAATCATCAAGCCACTACATGAATTTCAAAGATTTTTGGGTGGTTGTCCATTGTTTTCTACCATGTGGCCAACCTGATGATTGGATTGGCGTAATTTCCAGGCGATCCTATTTTCATGATGGGGCAACCCTATTGGATTCATTGGATGTCATACATACACCATGACAGCCCCCAAATGCAGCTCTCACACACACATACATCCATGCATGCATACATATACATACGTACATACATATGTTTTATGGTTATAGTCTTCAAGCTTTATGATTTATTACCACTTTGCATGCATAGCTGCAAATAGGCTCACGTAGCCAAAAATGGAACTTTTGTGCCAATAGCAAACCAAACTAAAACAGTTAAGTAAATTAACTACCATATAAACCTTCATATTGCCAATTTGAACTAGAAAGAGGAGAGAGAGAACGACCATAATTCTTCATGCACCATATCAAGGAAAGCTACTAAAACATAAGTTCAACCTCCATAAGCGACAAAATGAAAATCCCACACCAACTTTGAGACTTGACAGTGGGTCTCACCCAAGTATAATGAGTGCTTGCAAGGCTTGAGTCTGGCTCACTATTCAAGACTTGGTTTGGATTCAGGTACTACTCAATGCACAGAAGGATAGAGAAAGCTCAAATAGAATAAACAGATTTTGCAAGACAGTCAACTCATAACTTGAAATTACTTCCTGTTTTCTTTTTCTTTTTTTAAGATTGTAAGGTCGGTAATGCAGGCCAAGTCTAGCCATCAAATAGGACCATCAGAGAGGGTCCAGATTGAACCCACACTCGCTTTGCTGAAGAATTGGACAATCAATTGTCTTGTGGACCCAACAAGGTCAACTGGATGAAGTTCTAACAGCCTAATTAGAAAGAAAAACCCACCAACCCAGTGGGGAGATGCTAAATGTCTCTATAAATCAGGCGATTGATGAACTATGGCCAACCATACAGCATGTACAATCAAATCATACACATAAGTCTATATGATCGTATAAAATGGCCCAAATTGCTGGTATATGAAGATATCTAGAATATATGGGATCAAATGCTGCTTAAGGACTCTAAATACCAAATGGCTAACTGAATTAAGGTTGACAAACAACCATGCAGCTGTTTATACCCATACGTTTGTGTATGGAGGATAAATACAGTCCGGGTTAGATTTGATTTCTTATTGATGTTTTTAGTTTATGATTTAGGGTACTTCTATTAGCAAGTTGAGTAGGAACAGGCCACCATATTTGGAACAATGGAATTTTATTCTTTCGTTTTTTCTTCATTAAGGATTTGATCATTGATTGATCATTGATTGATTTTCTTCTAATTAAGTTTATTCTTGATTCTAGCGATGATTTCAATATCTGGTGGTGCAATGTCCTAAAAGCCTCTCCATTGGGCTTCGTTCAGAGTGATTCCACCTATTTATCATTTGTTCACAATTCTTATCTAATTTACTGAATTTGAGATCTATATGTGCAATCTTGAAGGGGATTACAGCTCTTAAATTGGTAAATATATTCAGATGTGGTTCAATTAAGCTATGGTTCTTCAATTTGCTGCATCGATTTGGTATTAGGGGAAATTGTTCATAGGATGTCTTTTGTTTCTTTCTTTTACTTCTTTTTCATCTTCAATTACCCTAATTACTTCCTGATATCTTTCCATAGCCTCTAACCCTAGTTTTACCCTCAATTTAACCCAGACCCCAAAATTAACTAAATCCCCAATTTTTCTCAAAAATCAAACCCCAGAACCCCAATATCTCAAAATCACAACTTTCCCTAAATCCTAATCCAGCCCCTTCCCATAATCAATAAAAATAATTAAAAGCCTGAAGCAAATGCCAGATCGTACTCTTTCTATACCCAAATCCCCAACCATACATCCCACTTTCCCCAAATTCGAAATCCAAAACCATCATCATAACCTTTCCAACAAAACACTCAACCGCAGCCCCCGAATCCCATTAAAAAAATGTAGGCCCATTGTTCATTTTAAACATAAAACTGATGCATCTGAGGTCCACACATCCATCAGATGGGTCCCAGATGGGCCGTACAAGCTGGTCAATCAAAAGACCACGCCATAAAATTGTTTAACACACCTAGATCAGTCTCATCCAAGAGTCTTGGTCAAAGATCTATCAAATCCAACTGTCCAGGTTTCAGATCTAGACCATCCAACCACCCAAATTGCAGACTTGAAACCAAGGTGTCCCGTATCGGTATCGGTTGGCGTAACGGTGCCATCCGAAACCGATACGGATACGGGGGCGTAACGGCGATATGGGGGCGTAATGGCCCGTAACGGCGCAAAATTTTTTTTGCCAAAAAAATATGAAAAAATATGGATTAAATCCGGAATATTCTAAGCATTCCAAATATGCATTCATTTATAAATTGGAACATGTTTATGGTGGTGTAACGGTCCACTCTTTGGTGAAAAGTTGTATCGGACTGTCTGATGAATTTATGAACCAGATAACCTGAATTTGACTACAAAATTCATATATTTAATTTTCTAAATATCTAATTTATATACTTAACAATTTGATATCAGTTCTCCCAATAGTTCTATTAAAAATTGAAATTAAAATCAGGTAGATCGCGTTGCCAATTTGGGGCTGACTTGGAGGACCAATCCATGCCCCAAATCAGCCTCAAATTCATGCAATTTATTGGCATTATCCCACTTGTGAATTGGTGGACATTTATTGGATAGTGAATCATGAAAAAAAAAAATCAAAAGGCCCTATTTTAAAAAATAAGCGTCCACAAATTAACAATTAAAACTATTCAAACAATTTGATTTTGCCATTTTGAGTTAGCAATTACAGTCCATAATTTAATTGGTAAATTTTACGTTAATACAGGTCTCGTGTATAATTTTTTAAGGGCCCGAATTAGGTAGGACTCAGATTGTGAAGTGTAGCACACGAGTGTCAAAGTTTTTTGGACCCCACTCGTGATGAATGTGTTATATCTACACCGTCCATCCATTTTGCCAAATAATTTTAGGGCATGAGCCCAAAAAATGAGGTAGATCCAAAGCTCAGGTGGACCGCACCATAAGAAACAATAATAATTAAACGACTATCATTAAAAATTTATTGGGGCTACAAAAGTTTTAGATCAAGCTGACATGTGTGTTTTCCCTTCACCCACATTAGTGTGACCCTATTAACAGGTTAGAATCGTTAGATGGAAAATAAACATTACAGTGGACCCTAAGAAATTTTTAATGGTGAGCATTCTATAACCACTGTTTCCTATGATGTGGTCCACCTGAGATTTGGATCTTACTAATTTTTTGAATCATAACCTAAAATGATGTGGCAAAATGGATGGACGGCATGGATAAAATACATACAGCATGGTGGGGCCCATGTGGCACGTGTACATTTTATTAAATTGTGCAACGTGCTGCGTAACGCGTACCAGTCCATTCATTTGACGCAAGCAAGTCCCGTGGGTCTGATCATGAGGTATGTGTTATATCTAAACCGTCCATTCATTTGACGAGCTCGTCTTAAGGCTTGACACGAAAAATAATACAGATCTAATTATTAAGTGTACCACACTGCAAAAAGCAGTGGAGGATTGAACGTCTACCATTGAAACCCTTTTTGGGATCACAGAACTTTTGGATCAATATGAAATTTGTTTTTCCTCTTCATTCAGGTCTTTTTGACCTTTTCATCAGATTGGATGGAAAATAAACGTTATGGTGGGCCTACGAATTTTTTAACGGTGAAAATCATCATCTCGCTGCTATTTTTGGTGTGGTCCAGACGATCTTTGGATACGATTCATTTTTTGGCTAATGCTCTAAAATGATATTTAAAAATAGATGAACGGTGTAGATATAATAAATACATCGTTGTGGAGCCCATGTAACTTTGATCTCCTTTGAACCGTTCGTACAACTCGGAGCTCGAGGAGTGTCAGCGCTCGTCTTAGCATGACACGTACCTACAGCAGCTATACTGGTGTGTGGTACACCAGTCAAACCGCTTCCGATTTCAAAAGAAAAAAACGGGAGAGGGAAACCGAAAAGAAAAGGAGAGAGAGAGAGAGAGAGAGAGAGAGAGAGAGAGAGGAGGAGAAGGAGGAGGAGGAGGCCCGGGCCGCAGCAGGGCGAGAAGAAGAAGAAGAGAAAGAAGAAGGAGAAGAGTAAAAAAAAGGTATGTTTTGTTTCTTTCTTTTTTTACCATTTTTTTTTCATTTTTCTTTAGGGTTATGGACCGTAACGTTTGTTATGGTACCGTAACAGCCGTTATGGGCCATAACGGCCGTTACAAACCCAAAAAATAGAGGTGCCCCGTTTCGGGGCCGAATCGCGTAACGGTTGATGCCGTTACTGTTACGCATCAGCCATTACGGCCGAAACGTAACCGATTTGAGATACCTTGCTTGAAACATATCAAGATTGATATTGACCTGATTGGTGACTAGATCATGCCAAGGGCTGAATAACTGAGTATGAGCTAGACCAATCCAATGATCATATTGGACCAAGGGTTCTTCAAATCCAATTGGATGACCTATCCTAGTCCAAGGGACCCCTAGGGTCCAAGTACAAGCAAATACTCTTTGCAGTCCATTCACCCATCAAAGATAACAAGAATGCATTTTGGAATTCTATGCAAATTGTATGGCCTTTATGCAAAGGGTAGGGTATTTTGGAGGTTTTTGTCATGCGTATGATATACAGTTGGTAATTAAGGTAGTTTAGAATAAATGGATTCTTGTTCCATAATTGCCTTTATTGCAAATAGAGATAAAATAGGTACGTTATTTATGTGCCACAATCGACTTAAAGCCTTGACTTCTTAGATTTTTACCAGGATTTTTGTAAAGGCTAAACATAGGCATGGGAATCATTTTCTAGAGATAGTTTAATAAAAAAAACTTCAAAGAGCCAATGGGATTCTTTCCTTCATTTGTCGTCACTAAACTAGAAATGGCTTTGTAAAATATAGATAATGAATAGCTAGAACGATCCATTAAAAATAAATAAATAAATAAATAAACAAATAAATAAGACATAGAACAATCCATTTTTAACAATACATGTCTTTCACATCCAACAATAAAAGTACTTCTTTATTTTAAAATGGTGGTTCCAAAGGAACATAATAATAATAATAATAATAATATTATTATTATTATTATTATTATTATTAAAATTTATTTTTTTTAAAAAAAAAAAAAAACATACTCATAGAAATACTTGGAAGAAAAAGGGATTTTGGACATCAGTAAAAGCTTTATCTTTAGCTAAATCTATTTCTACTGGGCATTCAAAAAGTTTTTTTGTGCGACAAACAAGTAATAAAGCCATGGAAAAATCTGAATTGACACGACTCGATGAATTGGATGAATATAAGATGAATAATTTACATTAACTAATGTTTGAACTCATCTAAAACTATATGTATGAACTAGAAAAGGGAAGAATGAGGAATAGTTTTATGAGAAAACTTGATTTTAAGTATGTATTGTTATGCTTCATGTGTTGCTAGATCTAAGCATGTGCTGCCAGATTCAATAATGCCAGATTCATGTGTTGCTAGATCTAAGCATGTGCTGCCAGATTCAATAATGGCATCTGTTGCTAAACTGTTTGCAAGCAAGTCAAGCCATAACTCAAAAATTAAATCTTTTTTTTTTGAAGGATAACTCAAAAATTAAATCTTGTTTACCTGATTCACTTGAAGGCTAGAATGGGTCAGAAAAGATGGCCAAGCCTAGCCATCAGATAGGGTCCAAGATCAGACTGTCAGATGAAGAGATTGGACATCCGATTGTCTTGTGGACACCAAAAGGTCATTTGGATGAAGTCTTTATGGCCCAATTGACTTGGTCCTACACATCCAATCTAGATATGTTAAATGTCTCTTATAAATCAGCCGATTGATGAATTCTGGCCTGTTTTAGAATCGTATAGCATGTACATGACTGTCCATGCGGTCACGTAAAAAGGTTGTACAGTTTGTGTACTTGCGTATTAAAAGATCTGGCTGATATGGGATCATAAAATGGTCATAAAGGCCTCTAGATACTAACAGGTTAGTTGAATTAGCGCACCATATGTCAACCAATAGGATGTTATTCTTGTTTTTTATCAATAGTTAAGGTTTTGTGAGAAAAGGCTATAAATATAGCCATACATATGGGATGAAAAAGACAACGGATGATGAAGTGAATGAATGGTGTGTTTTTTTTTTTTTTTGAAGACACAAGGTGTCCCCTCCCCTTTTGAGGTAAGACTATTCCCTGCAGATACACGCAATCAAACACATCACGTGTATCCGGTAATGCCGAGGAGGGGAGTCAAACCCACATGGTCACACCTGTAGGGCGCAAACCCACAGTGATGGCTGCTCTCCCAAACCTCGTTGGGTGAGTGAATGGTATTTTTAGTTTCATTTAATCCTGATTCATACGATGGGTTTCAATTTCTGAAGAATTGATGCCCTAGGAGCCCTTTGGCGCAACTCCAACAGGTTCCATTTGAAGCAACCCTGATACAGTATTTTTATCTATCATTGCTGGCTTTGCCCAAGAAGCCCTTTGGTGCAACTCCAAGGGTTCCATTTGGAGCAACACCGTGATACAATATTTTATCTATCATTGCTAACTTTCAGCAGATTGAAGATCCATATGTGGCATTTTGGAGGAGATTAGAGCTTACAATTTGAGTGCATTTTCAGATCTGGTTCAATTAAGTTATAGTTCTTCAAGTTGCTGCATCAGTTAAACTTGTGTTAATCCTTGTTATTTAGAATCCTTCATATCCTCAACCCTCATTCTAACCCATATATCCCTAGATCTATGATCTGCAAAGTCTTTCAGTTCAGTTTTGAGGAAGAATAAATGAACATAGTGGTGTAACACACAAAAAGGGCATCCCACAACTTTATCGGACTTTCATAAATTACATGCAAATGATGAAAATAGAGACAGCCTTACTCAAAAACACAGTTTCATGAACAAGATGATATACCGGCTTAACATTATAATGCTTATCATCACAGACTGCCACCCCTTGGCTGGTTATAGATTGTTTATATATTGTGAGTAACATCATTAGTTTCTATTATGATTGAGAGTGGTTGTTGTTTAATTGTTATCTATTTGTATTTCAAACTTGGAATTTGTGAATTTTATTCAGTAATATAGTTTCTAAGTTCTAACAAGAGGTGGATAATTAGTCATATGACACTCTAGGCTTGTGAACCATCAATGTTATTGCGAACAAAAATCTTTTTTGTTTTTTGGATGTGATTTGCAAACTCAGTTTCTGAAGTTATATAATTCATCATGTAGATTCAGGCAATTTCACATTTTATCATGCATTTCTAGTGAAGACATCACGCACGTACACCCTTACGTACGTATCAAAGGAAGAAGTGGGCCGCACCACTTTCCCTGTGTCTAGGTGAGAACCCGTGATCGTGATGAAGACCTCATGTGCATGTGCGAGCATCTGGAAGACCCCACACTGGGAAGATGCACGTAGGCTGCTTTATGGAATGATCCAAACCATTGGATCATAGGGACGCGACAATCGGGCCATTGGGTCTCATGGATCACATGATCGAGCAATTGATCGTTGATCGTCCACATCAATTTTAGACTTTATAATATTTTAAGATTTAATTTTTTATTATTTTATATTTGGACACATTATGGGTGTTTTAGTTGATTTTAATTAGACTATGGCTATTTTCGTTAGAGCTTACAAGACCGAGGGATTTTTGTAATTTTTGAAACTTCTTGGATCTATAAAAAAATGGAGGGCGTGTGACCTCTCCCTCATTGAATTTCGTGATTTTAAAAATAAAAAAAATAAAAATAAAAAAAAAGTTCTTGCTTTCTTTTCCCATCTTCATGCAATTTGAAGATACTTCCATTCGATTTGGAAGAAAAATTGGTGTGAGGCTAATCTTCATCAACGGAGATGCGATGTCTCCATCTATCCCCACACCATCTTCTCTTTTCTTCCACATCCAGGTATTTTCTTTAGATTCTTAATTCTCTCATCCCAAATATTCGTCTTCTCTCAAACCCAACTTTTCAATACTCATCCACAATCCAAACCCTAACCGACCTAAACCCATCCTCCCACGTCACACGTGTAACCGTACGACCACACGTGTGAAACCCACCTACCCCTTTTGGTTTCCCACCATCATTATATCAAAACCCCTTTCTTCCATCCCAGAAACCCTAACCCTAAACCTAAATTTCCTAAATTTCCTACTTTCTCAAATTACCAAAACCCTAATTTTCACCCTAAGTTGTAATAGGTTTCCTGTGTTGAAATAGACTATATCCTATGCTAATTTACATCCATTAGATCCCAGTTTTGTTTTATTTAATGATCTTATGTTACGATGTTCGTAGCTTAGGCTAGGATTACGCATGATTTTCTTTTGATTTTCATGATATTTGTGATGAATATAGTGACATTTGTGTTTTTTTTTTGCTAAATATCTTAATTCAGTTATCTGATCGCACATATTACTTAGTTCATGCATCGGTCCTGTATCAAATTTGGTATCAGAGCGGGACGTCTTGTGTTCGAGACTCCTCACCAAGGGTGATTAATGCAAGGGCATTTTCACATCGAGCTCGAGTGGGGTTGCCTGTGGGATGCAGGGGCACACTCGGGGTGGGCGGCCCATGTGAGGCGGTACCCATGTGATTTGGGGCCCACGAGGGAGGTTCGGCCGAAGTCCTAACCCACGATATGTGGGGCCTGGGCTATGAGATAAAGGGATTGATTTGCCATGCTCTAACAGTTCGAGCTTTTAGAGCAAGCGGTTAATTGTCCTGCATCAATTTCTTACATAACTCAGCACATATGACATAATGAGTGCTTTAACTTAATTTGCATTTGACCAGTCTTCTATTTTTTTTAAGGAGAAGTATTCAACTATTCCTGGAAAATTCCTGGAAAAAATGCAAAAAATAAAAAATAAAAATAAAAAGGATTCGCTCAATCAGAATTCAAGTCAATTGGTAATCAAAACCCTTAAAAGTAAGTTTTAAATGTTTAAACCTTGTTTCAGACATTTAGACTAAATTCATTGAATCCTACTTAACCTGGTTTCAGATATTCCAACTAAATCTCCAAACAAGTGTTATCTTCAATCTATTTTATAGCACCTATATTATATCATGAAATGCTATTTAAGTCCTATAGAAGAATCACGTAGAATGGAAACAAGCAATTATACCATTATCGAGGTATTAAAAATGGCGATTTTCCTCTTTTCTGGACTTAATCAGAAGTGCTCAAGAAGTGGTAACTTCCTCAAAGATTCAAAGATTTCATGCATATAAACTTTTAGGGCCATGTCGGCAGGGTGAATACTGCAGTATTCTCCCCTTGTTCTAAAATGCAATGAATTCATCTCCAAGCTAAAAAATTTCTCTTTCCAGTTTTAGTGTGCATTTCCATAAACTGTATGATTACCCTTTTGTGTTGAATTTTATGCAATAAATGCACCTTAAGGAGGGGAAAATGGCATAACCCAGTACATACAACCCAAACCAAACAACCCCTTGAAAGTTCTAAAAGGTTAACTATCCAGGAAGTCAAGATGCATGAAACCAATTGTAAGATATCAAAACATGGGCAGTTACATACTTCTGAAGAGGTGGTTCTCCAAGCTTCCTCTAGGCATAAACTCATATACTAGCAACCTTTGATCATCTTCAATGCAATACCCAATCAATTTAACCAAATTAGGATGCAGAAGATCACCAAGAAAATTAACTTCCGCCTGCAAAAGCTAGAAGACATCAGACAATGCTCTCTACAGTCCACCCATAAAGAGATAGACAAGAGGTAAGGTACTAATCAATAAACAACACTAAGATCTTTTATTTTCTTTTCCTTTATTTTATTTCTTCCTTTCTTCTTTTATTTTCTTTTTCTTTTTCTGTTTTTTCTTTTTTCTTTTTTGAGAGAGAGAGAGGGAGAGAGGGAGAGAGAACAAGAGATTTCACAGCCAAGATCACCAAACAAGAAACTAAAATAAATTAAGAAATCCCATACCAGCCACTCTTTATGCCCCTGAAGTCCATCATGGTTAAGTGTTTTAACTGCAACTGTAAGCCCTGTGCCCGGTTTCACTGGGGCAGTTCCATTCTCCTCAATCCATCCCTTGAATACACAACCAAAGCCACCCTCACCAAGAAGACTCTCTGGCCTAAAATTCCTTGTTGCAGACTTAAGTTCATTAAATGTGAATTTCCTTAGCTGCGAGGCAACTTTCAGCTCCTCACTTACTTTTGGAGTTGGCGGATTACTTTCTGCATTACTTGTTGTTGTAGATGAGACTACGGGAGCAGTTGGTTGGTCTTTGCTCCTATCATTTGTGGACTTACTCTCCGCTGGTCCATGCACAAAACCAACATACTTCAATGGATAGTTCTCATATCAGGATAGCTTTTTTGAAATAATACAAGGAAAAAAAATCATTCACTTGCACTAGTGTAATTCTACAAACAGAAACACTATCTAATCAGGTAGATCAAGGTAAACCACACTTCGAAAAACTAAAAAGAGCTAAGGACATGTTTTCTAATTTTAACAAAAGAAACCTCTTGCGTGTCAAAGGAAAAAAGAAAAGAAGTGAAGCTATACAATCATGCCAAGAAAAGCACCAACAGGGTCTGAGTTAAATATTGTTCACCAAAATATAAGTTCACAGGCAAAAGATGTTTGCACTATAGAGTGAAGATCGGGGGGGAAGCAAAAGAAAATTAACAAAGAAGCCCATCTTTCTAGAAGGAAACCTAAAGAGAAAGGGACCAAATATCTCAAGTTGTCATGGAAGGCCTCCTTTCAAGAACCAAGCCCCGAATGGGACGCGTGCATATGGATGGATTTAATTGCAATAATTAATCTCTTAAAGTGGAACTGGCAAAATTGCAATTGCCTTCATTATCATTTGTATTGAAGGAAGGGGAAGCCTCTAAAGTCTAGATTGCAAATATACGCTACTTTTAAGTTGGACGTGATTGGAATATAGCTATATTGGGGGCTCCTTCCACATTGCTAAGACATAGAAAAGTCATTATTTTTGTCATTTTCTCTTCATTTAACTGGATATTCCCAATGATTCACCTATGCATCCAAATGCTGCCAAAATCATGATAAACATTTCAGCGCTTACTCAAGATAACCCCAATATAGCAACCATACCATTTCAGTATTATTATGATAGCAACTCCAGTATTTCGCAATTTCAAAGCTGCTTGGTTACGGTGACAGCAAAATCAATCCTTATCCAGTAGCCAGTGGATCGATCATTGACATTGTTGAGAAGCCGGAAGAATTCAAAACTGCATACATATATCTATTTTTGGCATTAAAATACTATAAACGTTTTCCTACCGCTGGTATTAGAATAGTAGGAAGTCTATTCTATTCTATTAATAAAGCTAGAAAGAAAGAAGGGCGTGCGCCGTGTGCATCAAAAGAGAGGCTGCATATATCAGTCTCCTATAGAACTAAAGGGCCTTCAGGTTGAAACTTACAAAGCTCGATTAAGAAACCTCGCCACCTTGACAACATGAGTATATTTATTGATCTTCAAAACTGACAGAGTATTCTCATTAAATAAACAAACAATTAGGGAAAATGATCAGGCCGCAATCATGACCATTTCACCAGCATTCAAGCTAAATATTCAAATAGTTAAAACCTCAAGAGGAGGCATTTCTTCGTGAAACCAAGTTCCATCAAACATGTTGAGTAGAAGTAGCAACAATCTCACAAACAGGAAAGATATCTCATTGAAAGGGGAAAGCATTGACGACTTCATCAAATAGAACATGCTCATAAAAAAAAATGAAAATGAAAATATAAAAGAACATAAATAAAATGAAAGAAACAAAGGAAGAGAGGATAAGTTACCATAATGAGTACTGGTGCCGCTTATAGAGCTATCGACTTTGGATCTTGAGGAGATGCAACTCCCCATGAATCTGAACTTAATCCAACATCCGGTTTCTGCCTCTTCCGCCCCATCTTTCTTCTTCCTACCTCTTGATTTCCCAACATGTTCCTCCACCTGAATAGCATCGGGACCTACTCCCATCTCTCCAATCAAACACCCGCCCTTCAATCTTCAAATCAAAAACCCATTTTCCAAAAAACCCCCCACAAAAATCTCTCAACACCACTAAATCACCCACAGCCAGAAACCGCTATACAACCCAAAAGGACCTAACGAATCCCCAAAAACCACCAAACATGCAGATAATCAAACCACTCCACAAGCCCAAATCCGCCCAGAAATCCGTCTTTTATCCAATAACCACTGAATAGTCTGCCTTCAGACCCCTGAAAATCGAAAATCTGGTCAATAACCAGAAACCCAGAAACCCAACAGCCCAAAGCAGTTGCCACAACTAAAAACTACTCCAAAATCCAAACTAGTTGCCAGAAAATCAAACCAGCTCAAAAACCCCCTTTTTTCACAAAACACCACCGAATCTGCCTTGAAACCGCCCGAACATGGGAAATCCGGGGAAAACCCAGAAACAGAAATCGCCCAAAATGCCGAAAACAGAACTGGAAATCGAACAACCAATAGCAGAATCTGTAGTCTTGAACTTGTATATTCTTTTGAATTGCGTGCAGCTCAGACCAAAGAGCTGATAACAGCTAGAAGAAGAAGAAGAAGAAGAAGAAGAAGAAGATAGAGAAGGAAGGGTACCTGCCCGAGAATTTGAAGGGGCAGCAGCCCGAACGAGTTGAGCTTCCAGGCATGGAAAGGGGGAGATGCGATCAATGAAAGCGAGTAGGATGGTGGGGGAATGTGGAAAATCAGAGACAGAGGGGGCGTGGAAATGGGGGTACTTTGGGGAAAGAACGGGCAGCTCGGGCAGGGGAATGCGGGCAGGACGGGCAGCACGAGGAATTTAGCGAGCCGAGACGAGGGCGGGGAACGGTACAGGTACTCGCACGAGTGGGTTGGAGAGCACTCTGCACACGTGTACTCGCGCGAGTAGGGTGGTGACCACTCTGCACACGTGTACACGCGCGAGTGGGGGTGGAGAGCACTCTCACGTGCGGTATTTTGCCCATTCGTTGCGGCATGCGTCGTGCCGGTAACACGATCTCGACCGCAGGTTTGGCTCCTCCACTGGTAAAGTGAGGAATGATGATTAGAAAGAAATAGGCCGGTTACTCTACTAAGTCCTTTTAAAAGGTAAGTTATACAACAAATGCTGAAGGGTGGGGCCACTAGTGTTTGGGGACGGCATCCAACGAACGGGATTTCCCAGACATGAAAACAAAAACAGGCTGATCCGACCATTCTTCTGTGGACCACCACGTGATTTTGCAACCGTTTGGACGGGAGACCCCATGTGTGCTGTATATAACATCCAACCCATGCATTACATTATCCCACTTTTACCATATGGGGACGCGGATTGGGACAACCCCCTCCTTCCCTTACCTAGCAACGGACAGGAACTCTGTGGGACCGCCTTGATGTACGGGTTCCATCCACACCGTTCATTAATTTTTCCATATCATTTTAAGGCAATAGTTTAAAAAATTAAAATAGTTCCACAGCTCAGGTGACCACACAGTGGAGATAAAAACACCTACTGAGTTTTTTTTTTATGAAGTTTGTTGGTGTGTTTTTTTTTACTGAAGTTTCTAGGCTATCATTTTATACACAGGGTCTTGGATTGTGTTAGAGGTGTACACGAGTAGAGCCGAGTCAAGCTTGGCACAGCTCGATTCGGCTTGGCCACTTGCTGACCCAGCTCAAACTTGGCTCGGCTCAACTCAATCAGCAGCTCCAGCCGATTCAAGTCGAGTTCGAGCCAATATCAAGCTGAGTTAGCCTGTGGAGCATTTTCATAAACATATGAACTATACCTTTAGAATCTCATTGTATAAAATAGCAGTAGTGGTTTTACGGGTATTTCATCAAACACCTTATAAGCAACATAAAAGGAAGGGGGAGGGGGGGGGTGTACGGATCCGAATCCATGGGAAGAAAAGCTTTAATGGCTAAAAATGAGGACGTGAATTGCTAGTTACCTTGGATACAGCAAGTTCCCATGGTCAGAAGCTTTGTGGGACCTAAAAGAAATGGTTGTCCACACTTCATTGAGTCATTTCATCAAACGCTTGATGAGCAACAGCAATATCAAAGTAACTGAGTCACCGACCTGGTTCGATCCAAGTTGGGTTCGATCCGAGTCGCGTTGAGCTCGGGCAAGCTCGAACTCAGTTTTGAATCGAGCTTTTTTGAGTCGAGTCGAGCAAGCTAACCGAGCTAACTCTACTCGTGTACAGCCCTAGGTTTTGTATAGGGTTGTACATGAACAGAGTTAGCTTAGTTAGCTTGACTCGACTCGACTCGAAAAAGCTCGATTCGACTCAGTTTGAAACTCGGTTTGAAACTGAGTTCGAGCCAAGTTGAGCTAATTTTTTAAGCTTGAAAAAATTTCATACCGCATTCAAGCTTGCCCGAGCTCGACTCGACTCGGATCAAACCAGGTCAGTGACCCAGTTACTCTGATATTGATGTTGCTCACCAAATGTTTGATGAAATGACTAAACGAAGTGTTGGCTGGTGACGAGGAAGATATGTAAATGAAACAAATACTCTTTTTTCTTAATTTTGATGTTGCCTACAAGGTGTTTGACGAAATAACTATAGGGTGTTTGATGAGATACTTGTAAATAGTTGCTGTTGTTTTACATACAGTAAGAAATTGAAAGTACACTACATGTGATTGTGAAAATGCCGCACAGGCTTGATCTTAGCTCGAACTCGGCTCAAACTAGCCCAAGCTGTTGACCGAACCGAGTCGAGTTGGCTAGTTAGGCTCAAGGACCGAGCTGAGCCAAGTTCAAGCTGGGGTCAACTAGTGGCTGAGCCGAGTCGAGTTGTGCCAAGCTTGACTCAGTTTACACCTCTAGTTGTGTACACATGCCCTCCAACCTCTACATTACATGATCCTACTGATACAATAAGATGCCCCAAAACCTTGTCTATTTAGTTGTTGGGCCCTTCACATCATAGAAAATAATGGATAACCCATCGAATCACTTGGTGGGCCATGTGATGGTTTGATCAGCTTCATTTATTCTCTTCTAACTTTGGATTGGGGGCAATCACCACAAGCAAAACACTTCGAGAATAAGCAATCCGGCTTGAGAGTATAATACCAATAACTGTTATTCACTCTATATATGTTAACTACTTGATTATTTTGGCTAATTTGATGAATGCCATCCATTCATCCATCTCTTAAATAATCGGTACATTTGGCTTTGTGTTATTACCCATCTATTTCATTTGCATCTTCCTTCAGCTACCATCACCTCATCCAAGGATTGGGATCTCTCATTCCAAGAGACCTCCAAGGGTTCATCAAGATCATCCGATTACTAGGTCACATACGCACAGTACCCATTTCTTAGCAAATTATACCATTGCTGATCGATGCAGATTGGTACTCCTCTAAAGGGTCGCCGTGATGTGTGAGTCTTATCTATACTGTCCATCCATTTTTCCCTAACATATTTAGGAAACCAACTTAAACTCAAGGCAGATTCAAGGCTGGAGTGGAACACATGGTGTAGATTAAACACCAATAATGTTGAAAACATTTTAGAAGCAACAAGGGCTTGTTTGGTATGTGGAATTGAATGGTATTGAATTGTATTAGATGAGATTAATATCATTATTGTACAATAATTGTATGTTTGGAAATACGACAGTATTGTAGCCATCCAATTTCATGTTTGGGATAAAAATTTTGCTTGAGAAAAACATTGTATTAAGCAAAATCATCTTTGATAGATCGTGGAATTGTAATCAATGGATCAAATTCACAACGGATCTCGTTCACTTATACACATATAACTAGAATATCATGTGTAAACAGTGTATATGGATGGACGGCATGGAAAAATGCATGCATCAATGTGGGGCCATGTGTAGTGGATTTCAAAATCCATGAAAATCCTACATAGGACCAAATGAAATTCCACGATACTAAATGCATTTCCATCCCACCTAATCCCAACATTTCTCATCCTTTCCAAATGCGGGATGGAATTGCAGGGAACCAAATGCAATTCTATCTTAACTAATGCCATCTAATACTCTATGTCAAACGCCCCCAAAATTTTTTATTCAAGTTGATATTTGTGGCTTTCCTTAATTCAAGTTTATATAACCTTATGAAACAGGTTGGATGGTGGGCCCTAGAAAGTTTTCAAACGGTGGATGTCATTATCCGCTTTAGCCTTGCATCTATCTCATTTTTATTTTTAGACTTGTATTTAAAATAATACAAAATAATAATAAGAAGAAGAATAAATAGATGGACAGTATGGACGAACCTTATAAATCATGGTGGCCTCTCAGAGCACACGTCTGTTCCTGGCTAGGGACGGACGGGCCCTGTTACTGATGTGCAGAACCCGTGTGATTACTTGCCCCGTCGACAAAGACAGAGAAGATGTTAATAAGAGACGCACATCTTGAAGCGCCAAACACTCTGCATGTGGAACAGTCTCGTTAGATGGGAAACATTCGCCGACCGCTCCGCCCGTGCATGGAACATCAAAATCAGGCCTGCCCACTCAAAACATTGAGCCATGCATTCACGTTGAATACAGACCGTTGGTAATTATTTCTCCTAGCCATCCATTTATTCGTACCTTCGTTTCCCACCCGATGAATTTACGGGATGAAGTTTTAGGTTGTGAACATTGTCAAGCTACTAGAATCATATTACATACGTGTCGGATCCTGGGTACATGCGTGAATGTGAATTTAGCTGGTGTGGCACATTTGTATCCGGCGCTTGATGATGTAGCGTCTGAAGAGAAAAATGCAACACTTTTTTTTTTTTTTTTGTGCACCAGTGGATCGCAGCGACAATTTGTGGCACGCGTGTGATACCCAGGCCATTCATCATGTGGTCCCTTTCCCATCAATGAAGCTGGTCCACTCGTAAAGGGCCACACTTGATGTGTTGATCATCCTACGTTCATCTCAGGCCTTGCCTGACGAACGGTCCAGATCTGACAAGTGTGTATCATTTGGTGCGTGTCATGAATTACCTTTTAAGCAATTCTTAAAAGAGAGACTTGAATGATTCTCTTTTCTCAGTTTGGGTATAAGCACTCGCGCACAAAATTCTTACCGTGGCAGAGGCATATATTGACAGGAAGCGGATTCCCTTGGTCACCGGATCATTCTTTGAGGCCCACCGTAATCTATGTGTTTTATCCAAGCCCTCCATCTATTTCTCCAACTCATTTTAGGTGCAAATCAAAAGCTCAAGTGTACCACATCATAGGAAATAGTAGAAATGGAACACTTACGGTTGAAAACTTCTTGGGTCCACAAAAGTTTTAGATGAAGATGATATTTGTGTTTTTCCTTCCTCTAGATTTGTGTGACCTTATGAACATATTAGATGGCAAATTATAGTCATGTAGGCCTAGAAAGGTTTCAACTGTGGGGATCATTATCCCACTGTTTCCTCTATTGTGGACTGTTTTGTGGTCAACTTTTTTTTTTTTTTTACACACACCCACGCACGCCGTAGTGGGATTTCACCACCTATGGGTATCGAACCCAAGACCTCGTGTTGAAACTCCTCAGAGTCTACCACTGTTTTGTGTTCAACTTGAGCTTTGGATCTGTGTCATTGTTTGGGCTCGTCCCAGGCTCATCCCTAAAATGATATAGAAGAAAAAAAAAAGTGGATGGACTATGGATAAAATGCATACATTATATTAGACGTTAAAGAGTCAGGTCCCTAGGCACAATTGACGTCCATATTAACTCATAAACCCTCTCTCACCAAGGCAAAATCCATTGAATAGTTTTAAACTCTAATTAATGGATGTTAGTGCACTGATTTGTACACATTGTATGTCAATCACGTGAGCTTGTGTGTTATGTAGTCAGTTGAGCCCTTATAAGTTGAAGAGCGAAGTCACAAGAGGACGTGCAGTATAAAGGAGTAAAGAACAGGTAAATGAAGTGTCTTAGTAATCGTAACATTGACCCAAAATAACCATTTTACCTCTAGATAATCTATGCCTTAATAGAAAAACCTTGTGTGATCATTATGGAGCGAGAGATGCCAAAAAGCTTTCACAAAGCTCAAAGGCATGTTGACAAGCGCCCCCATCATACAACTACCTCATTAGAGTATTTCATTTGAAACCATATGCGATGTAAGCGATTATGCGATTAGGTCAGTGCTAGGCCTGGAAAAAAAAAAGCCTTGTGTCATTTACTATGCGAATAAAGCTCTAAACCATGCCCAGGTGAACTAGTCCACTATAGTAAAGAAACCCTTAGTCGTAGTATTCGCCTTGGACAAGTTTAGGTCCTATTTGATTGGATCCAAGATAATCATCTTTCTTGATCACACGGTGCTAAAGTATCTTCTTTCCAAGAAGGATGTTAAGCCTTATTGCTGAGATGGATCATTTTAATCCAAGAGGTTGATTTTAAAATCCGATATAAGCAATGAGTAGAAAACGTAGTGGTCGACCATATCTCACGGCTTGTTTTTATTCAATTCCATAAAGACGACACCCATTAATAACATGTTCCATGATGAACAACTCTTCAAAGTCTCCCAATTACCTTGGTATGATGATGTTACGCCCCAAACTTGGAAATTGGGCTCACAAAATTTCCGATCGCCGAGTCCACCGCTGACAGAAGTTAGTATTAGAGCATAACTTGGGAATAACCGAGAACAACATCACATATCTAGTATGAGTTTAGGTTAATTAGGTTCCAAGTGCATAATCTTCTAATTTAGTCCCCTAACGTGCCTTCGAGAGTTTTCAAGGATTGACAGACACCTTTGTTCATTTCTATGGGACATGCCGCCTAGGAGAGCGACCCGAGCGATTCCCGCTCCACCACCTGAGACTCCTGCTTTACCACCTACGACTCCCGCTCCACCCCCAGAGATCCCTGCTCCCCAACTTAAGGATGTCGTTCCTCCACCTGAGACTGGTGCAGATCCGACTGTACCTATGAATGCCTCCCACTTACAGTAAATGTTGCAGGCTGTGATGGTTGCGCTGTAGGGATAAGGCAGACACCCTGTTATTTCACCAGCCTAGGCAGAGCAGGAGTGCGCGAGCACCCTTCTTCGAGAATTCAGATATCTCGATCCTCCGCGTTTTCAGGGTGAGCCAAATCCCACTGTAGCCGAGAGATAGCGCTCCGATGTGGAGAAGATTTTTGATACTATGACTGTATGACCCAGCAGTGAGTCCGATTGGTTGTATTTCTTCTCCAGGGTGAGGCCGTGCACTGGTGGACCTCCATTACTCGTGTTGCAGGGCCAGATTTCGTATGGACATAGGAGGATTTTGTGGACTGATTCGACCAGCAGTACTTCTCCGACAACATTCATCAACAGTGAGCGTTAGAGTTCGAGAGTCTGGTGCAGGGGGACATGTCCGTGGCAAAGTATACGGCCCGTTTTGTGGCGTGATCGAGGTTCACGCCATATTTGGTTGATGATGAGGGGTGAAAGGCCCGCCGTTTCAAGAACGGCTTGCGTTACGGCCTTCGAGGCCTTGTTATTGGGCACGAGCTCCCGACTTTCCAGACGATAGTACGAAGGGCTCGGATTTATGAGACTAAGTGGGCTGGCACGCAGAGCGATCGAGATCAGAGGGAGGCCGGAAGAGGCAGGCCCCCTCCAGTAGCTCCTAGCAGCATCGATGACAACAGAGATACAGGAGTCACTCATCTGCCAAAGCACCAGCAGCACCAGCTGCACCTCTAGTGCCACCCCAACAGCCGTTTATAGGAACTTATTTTGGATGTGGTGGGACAGGGCACTGCGTGTATGAGTGCCTCCAACCTCATCTGTAGCAGTCGAGAGGGCTATAGCAGCTTCCAGCGTAACAGCGACCCCATCAGCAGCGACCAAAGCCACCTCAGCCGCCGAGGCCCCAACAGCAGCTGAAACAACAGTACAGGCTGCCGCAGAGGCAGCCGCGGCATCAGGGACCTCAGAGGGGACAGATACCTCCCCATCCAGCTCAGGCTAAGTTCTACATAACTCAGCAGGACCCGCAGACCTCCGAAAGAGTCGTTGAGGGTATATTTCCAATCTCTGTATGCATCGCTCGAGTTTTATTTGATTCCGGTGCTTCGCACTTGTTTATGTCCGAGGGATTCTGTTGTTCGACTGGATTGCCGACAGAGTTTGCTCGAGAGGGGTTGACTGTATCGACGCCCTTAGGGAAGACTACAGTATTAGACTGTTTCTGTTCGTCTTGCCCCGTGTTAGTGGGAGAGATTTTCTTGCCCACCGACTTATACGTGCCACCAATGTCAGATTTTAACGTTATCTTGGACATGGATTGACTTGCCGAGTACCACGCCATCTTGGACTATTCCGCGAGGACCGTCACATTTTGTATGCCCGGTTTGCCTCAGTTTTAGTTCGTTGCCGAGCCCAGAGGAGAGTCGTTGTCTTATTTGATGTCCTACGCCGTTGAGGAGCCTGTTGCCGCATGTATTGATCAGTTGCTGATTGTTTATAATTTCCCTGACGTGTTCCAGCAGATTCCGGGGTTGCCGCCTTGTCGGCATATTGAGTTCTAGATCGATCTTGTGCCCGGCACCGCGCCTATCTCGAAGGCCCCGTATCGTATGACACCAATGGAGTTAAGGGAGCTGCAACGCTAGTTGGACGAGTTACATGAGTTGGGATTCATTCGTCCGAGCAGTTCACCTTGGGGAGCGCCGATACTCTTCGTCAGGAAGAAGGATGGCTTGTTGAGGCTCTACATAGATTATCGCAAGCTCAACCGGTCACGATCAAGAACAAGTATCCGCTCCCGAGGATAGATGATCTGATTGATCAGTTGCAGGGTGCACAGTTCTTTTCAAAGATTGACATGCGTTCTGGTTATCATCAGATTCGAGTCCAAGAGGAGGACATCCCGAAGACGGCTTTCAGGACGCGTTATGGTCATTTTGAGTTTCAAGTCATGTCCTTCGGACTGACCAATGCACCCAAGGTCTTCATGCAGTTGACGAACGAGATTTTTCGTTCGTATCTCGATCAGTTTGTTATGGTATTCATCGACGACATCCTGATATATTCGAGAACCCATGAGGAGCATATACAACATCTGGAGATCGCTTTGCAGACCCTCCGTGCCCACTATCTGTATGTGAAGCTGGAGAAGTGCGAGTTCTGGCAGGAGGAGGTGAAGTTCCTCGGTTACGTGGTGACGAGGGAGGGTGTCGCAGTGGACCCGTCGAAGGTTGAGGCAGTGCGTTAGTGGGGCCAGCCCATGACTGCGTTCGAGATCTGCAATTTCCTTGGTTTAGCGGGATACTATCGGCGTTTCATTGAGGGCTTCTCTCGTATTGCAGCCCCGTTGACCAGGTTAACTCGGAAGGGCGTAGATTTTGTTTGGACTGACGAATGTGAGTAGTATTCGTGGAGCTGAAGGACCGTTTGACGTCCACTCCTGTCCTCACTCTTCCCTCTGGGAGTGATGGATTTGTTATATTTACCGATGCCTCACATATTAGTTTGGGTGCTGTCTTGATGCAGTACGGGAGGCCAGCGGCCCTTGCGTCCTGCCAGCTCAAGGTCTATGAGCTAAACTACCCCACGTATGATTTGGAGTTGGCAGCAATCGTCTTCATACTGAAGGTGTGGAGGCATTATCTCTATGGGGTCAGGTTCGAGCTCTTTTCTGACCACAAGAGCTTGAAGTACTTATTCTCTCAATCCGAGCTGAACATGAGGCAGAGGCGTTGGATAGAGCTCCCGAAGGACTATGATTTTAATCTCCAGTACCACCCAGGTAAGGTGAATGTGGTGGCGGATGCCCTCAGCCATCAGCCATAAGGCCTGGTGGCACATATGATGATTCGAGAGTGGAGCATGCTCGATGATATAACAGAGTATGACTTCGATTTTGGTCTGTAGTCTTCTATTGTTCAGCTATCAAGCTTGTCGATTCAACTCTCGCTTATCGCAAGGGTGATCGAGGCTGAGCAAACAGACGAGTCATTACAAGATTACCGAGCAGAGGCAGCATCTGAGAGTTAAACAGATTGACAGATTAGTTCTGATGGTAGACTTCGCTTCAAAGGCCGATTGTGTGTCCCGGATATTCTTGAGTTGCGCAGAGATCTTATGACAGAGGCACATCGATCGCGGTTTTCTATCCACCCTTGCTCGACGAAGATGTATCGTGATATGAGGAGATAATATTTTTAGGCGGGGATGAAGCGCCAAATAGCCAGTTTTGTGGCCGAGTGTGACACCTGCCAGCGTGTCAAGGCCGATCATTAGAGACCCCCTGGTCCATTGCAGCCGTTGAGCGTCTCGATGTGGAAGTGGTAGCAAGCATCTACCGATTTTATCATGGGTTTGCCGAGGACTTAGCGCGGTCATGATGCCATCTGGATTGTCGTGGACCGTCTGATGAAGTCGGCACATTTTCTTGCGATTCGTGAGACTTGACATTCGAACCGGCTTGCAAGGCTGTTTGTTGATGAGATCGTGAGACTACACGGTGTTCCTATCTCGATCGTTTCAGACCGAGACCCGAAGTTCACGTCTTAGTTTGGGGGGAGCTTTCATAGAGCGATGGACACTAATTTGCAGCTCAGCACAGCGTATCATCCGTAGACCGATGGCCAGACCAAGAGGGTTAACCAGATTCTTGAGTATATGCTTCGGGCCTGTGCGATTGACTTCGGAGGTAGCTGGGATGAGCATCTGCGATTGGTTGAGTTCGCATACAACAACAACTGTCAGGCGACCATTGGCATGGCTTCTTTTGAGGCATTATATGGCAGACCGCAGATTTCCTAGTTGTTGGACCGAGGTCGGAGAGCGGCGTCTCCCAGGTCCCGAGCTTGTGCAGCAGATGTCAGAGGCTATCAATATCATCTAGCAGAGCATACGCACAGTTCAGAGTTGGCAGAAGAGTTTTGCTGATTGTCGGCGTCGCCTCTTAGAGTTCGATGTTGGGGACAGTTTATCTCAAAGTCTCACCCATGAAGGGCGTGGTTCGATTTAAAGTGAAGGGCAAGCTTGCCCCGAGATTCATAGGATCTTTCGAGATCACTGAGTGCGTTGGCGCCGTGGCCTATCGGCTTACCTTGTCATCTCAATTGTCTAGCGTCCACAACATTTTCCATGTCTCTATGTTGAGGAAGTGTGGGTCAAACGTAGTTCCTACTATTAATTGACAACTATTGGAGGTTTGTAAGGATGCTTCTTACATTGAGCAGTCAGTTCGTATCCTTGATCGGAAGGAGCAGGTCCTCCGGACCATGGTTATCCCCTTTGTGAAGGTTCAGTGGGGTCACCATTCTGTTGATGAGGCATCTTGGGAGTGCGAGGTTGAGATTCGAGAGTGCTACTCTCATCTCTTTGATGATTGATCATATATTGTATCTTGTATGCTGTCTCTGATTTTATATGATGAGTTATGTTTTCTCTTCCTTATGAGTTATGTCTATTTGCGATGATTGTGTAAATTTCAAGGATAAAATTTTTATTTAGAGGGGAGAGCTATAAGACTCGTATCCTAGACTGTACCGTTTCGTAGGCTTTCGCAGTCCTCCTGGTCGAATTCCGGCAACCCTCGACCCATATCCGACGTTTACGCGCGATTCTAAGCCGAGTCCTGCATATCAGAGTCAACTCGACTCGAAACTTGTACCCTAGCGACTGCGCTGTCGCCGCAGTTCCAACGCCGCGACTCGCGCACCGATCCGATACTCGGACTAGGAGATGTGAGCCCGCGTTCATTCCAAAGAAACGCCACGCATTGCGAATTTTGAGAGAATCTCTATAACAAATCCCATCAATCAAGTCAAGTACACCACCCATACCTTAATGCTACCTCACCCTATCTTAAGTATAAGCAACCATCACTCTTTTTCCTTAAGTCAACTCTTTCTCTCTCCCTACCCATCCCTCTTTTACACAATTTTCAACTAAGGCCATAACCTAACCATCCTTTCCTTACAACACCCATCCCATATCATCCCATCACTTCTCTCTCTCTCTCTCTCTCATTTTCTCAAACACTCTCCCAAGCAACAAATTCCAACGTCCAAGCATTTCCAAGAGCAAATAAGTGTGGCCCACTTTCCCACTCTCTCATCTCCCATCTTAACCATTCATTCTCCATCAACCTCCATTAAAATAAAAGGCAAGGAGCATACAAGTCCAAGGAGCTAAAGAAGAAGGCTGATAGGTGGGTGATCCACTGTTGATTCTTGATTTAATGGCCCACTTGTGATGAGACCCACTTTGATGTATGTGTTGTAATTTAGAGGGGACCATAGTGGCAGGGCCCCTCCATCTCGTCTCTCTCTCTCATCTTCATTTTTTTTGTGGAGATGATGAAATCATGTGTCCCATCCGAATGGACCCCACCATGGAGTGTGTATTTTATCCATGCCATCCACCGAGTGGCCCACATAGCAGTCCTTTTGGACGGGCCCCAAACGAAGGAAAACACAAATATCAGCTTGATCCTAGAGTGTGGCCCACTTGACGTGGGGCCACCGTGTTGCATGGGGCCACCCATACCGTCCATTCATGTGAGGCCTACAATATTAGGTGGGCCCCTTTCATCCAGGCCGTCCGGCGTCCCTGGACGCTGAACACTACCAGTTACACGGTTTCATACACCCACATGTTCGTAGATACATATATTGTATATTATATATTATGATATATTATATTAATAAATATTGTAGTGGGCCACTCCTATGTGTGGACTCACCATGTCCTCGTGCATCAGATCAGCACTATCCAGAGTATCCAGGGGTCTCTGGACGGTGGCTTTTTTCTTTTGTCATGTTATATTAATATATATATATATATATATATTATGATGAGATATCAGGTGGTGGGCTCTACGTGGACCTACCGGAACTGTCGGCAGCAACTGACGCTGCACATTACACAGCTAATGAGCTACTGTGTGTACGGCAACTCAAGTGGGGCCCATCTGCTGTGGGACCCACCATGATACATGTATACATCACGCCATCCATGCATTTTGAATCCCCACCGTCCATCTGATTTGACGGTGGGCCAGCGGCCGATATCAGCTACAACAGCTCTCTAGACAAAAAAATGAAGAGATTCATATTTCTGGTGGGCCACGTATGTGGACCCCACCTTGATGTACGTAATTCATCCGAGCCGTCCATACATTTGGTGAGCTTGTCCTTGAGCTTGAGAAGAAAAATAAGACTGATCCAGCTATCAAGTGGACCACACTGCCATAACAGTGGGGTGAGGATTGAAAGTCCAGCACTAGAACCCTTTGGGTCACAGAAGTTTTGGACCAATATGAAATTTGTTTTTCCTCCTATTCAAGTCTTTATGACCATATGAACAGTCTAGATTGAAAATAAATGTTATGGTGGTCCCTATGAACTTTTCTAACAGTGAAAATCACTATCTCCACTACTATTTGTGATGCAGTCCAAATGATATTTTGATCATTATCACCACTGTTAAGTGTGGTATGGTCCAGATGATCCTTGGATATGATTCATAATTTTTTTATAATGTCCTATAATGATCTTTAACAAGGGATGTATGGAGCAATTGACTCGGCCATTCGACTCGGCCTATTTGACTCGGCTTATTTGACTCGGCCAATTCGACTTGGCTTATCGATTCGACCCTTTTGAATCAGCCCATTTAATTGACTCATTTGAATCGGCCCATTTGATCTGCCCATTTGATTCGGCCCAATTGATCGGCCCATTTGAATCGGCCCATTTGATCAGCCCATATGAATCGACCCCTTTGATTTAGCCCATTCGATCGGCCCATTTGATTCAGCCCCTTTGATTCGGCCCATTTGATGTAGCCCACTTGATGCATGATTGACCCATTGGAGCGGCCCACATGATGCGGCCCACTTGAGGTATATGAGGCCCAATGAGACGTATATGAGGCCTTTGTGTGGGCCGACTGTGATGTATATGAGGCCCATTGTGATGTGAGATTCCACCATGATGCATGTAATGATGTTTTTGCGACCATGCCTTGAGAGCAATGATGGTTTGACATCGACATTGTAAGAGCAATGATGGTTAAATGTCCACATTGTAACTCTCCCTAAGGGCTCATTGATAGGCCCATACTTGTAGTGTGCAGGCCGTTTAGGCCCTTCTTCGTTATGAACAGAAACCATCACCACATAACATATTTAGTATAGTTCCATGATTTATGCTCATACGCATCATATGTATGCTTGAGATGAGGAGTGACTGATCATAGCATATGCCTTCGGGCAGATTGTTTATGGGCTCCCTGATAAGCGGAGTTGCCCTTCATGAGCGCGTGGTATGCGCAAGATTGTTGCATGACTGGTAGTGTGATTCATGCACTTTACATTTGTATGACATGATTTCTATATGCCCTGCAACATTAGGGCTATGACCTCCACAGACACATCGTGGTTGGCAAGATTGAACAGCGAAAATATTGTTACTAAACATCGGAGAACCATAGATGTCTCTGGGTGAAAATCTCTAAACCCGATGGTACCAGATGATAACTCTAACGTCGAGACCAAGTGGATACATGAGCGCATAATGGCGAATGCCAGGAGGCCGCGTCTCCCACTGTGTCATGGTCAATTGGAAATGGGTGTGGCTTTACCCGCCCGAGGGTAGAGGGCATTACAAGGCTGAGTATGACCAGTTCAAAAATGGGTCCGTTATCGACGTGCTGGATAGATATTGGCAGACTATTGGCTAGACGGATAGTGAGGTTTCTTATGTTTACTTGGACTGCGCACCTGGGAAAGGGGCAAACCATTTGGAATGTACTAAACCCCGGTAATTATCCAGATTGAGAACTGTACTGATACTTGATGCTCTAGTGATTAGCTGCATTGATATGTGGATTTAGATGAGGATTAGCATGCTTGAGTTGCATCTTGCATCGCATGGTCTTGATATGGCCGATAGCATTCATATCTTACACCGCATAGCCTTGGTACGATTGATTGCATTCACATACTCATCAGTATGATTCCACATTACTCTGACATTATATTCTGAGCACGCTCATATTGTGCACACACTTACACCACCCTCTAAGCTTTCTATAAGCTTATGCACGATTGATGCGTGCAGGTGACGCCAGGTCGCAGCCGTAGCTTCGCCGCAGTAAGAGCGTGCAGTCGAGCTTTAGGAGTTTTCATTATTATCATTATCTTGTATTTTCCTTCATACGTATTGTACTTAAAGTTTTTTATCACAATGAATTTTGTGATAGTGTTCTTATGGTTATTGTTCGTGAGTTATGCTTATAGTTATGCTTATACTGAATCAAAATTATGTTTAAAATCCTCCTTATAAGATCCAAGGATCGGAACCCAGTGTATAGGTGCCGGGAGTCGAGAATGGGGTACTATGGTGGCTGTCAGCGCCGAATTCGGCGATCAGAAATTTTGTGAGCCCGGTTTTCGAGTTTGGGGCGTGATAGTTGACACTGTCAATTATCTTACTACAGGTACTATTCCCACTCATTGGACTGTGTAAAATAAAAACAAATTCTTCACTGAGGTGTGCAAGTTCTTCTAAGATGATCTTATCTCTTTAAATATTGCCCAAATCAAATTATAAGGAGATGTGTTCTAGACTACGAGCAACACAGTGTCATCTTCTTTTGTCACTCATATATGTGTGGTGGCTACTTCTCGAGTAAAAAGACTGCCGTGAAGAGTTTGCAGTGCGTCTTTTATTGGCCCACTATGTTCAATGACACTAATAAATTCTGCAAAGCATGCAAGAGATGTCAGAAATTGGGAGGAATATCCCATCGAAATATGATACCATTAAATCTTATTTTTATTATTGAAGCATTCGATTACTAGCACATCGATTTCATAGGACTATTCCCCACATCTTTTATAAATTTGTACATTCTCTTTGCTTCGACTATGTTTCCAAATGGGTTGAGGCAATTCCATGTTAAAATAATAATCATCGAACGATCATTAATTTCTTAAAAGAAAACATCTTATCTAGGTTCAGAACGCCTCGAAACATTATTAGTGATGGAGTGTCTCACTTTTACAATATACCGTTTGAAACATTAATGAAAAAATACGTTATTACACACAAAGTGAGCATTTCCTATCACCCACAGACAAGCGCTCAAGCTTAAATATTAAATAGGGATATTAAACATATATTGGAGAAAATGGTGAACGTGGATCATAATGATCGATCACTTCGACTACTCAACACATTGTGGGCTTACTGTACGGCTTATAAAACCCTTATTGGTATATCACCCTACAAACTTGTCTATGGGAAGGCTTGCTACTTGCCTATGGAGTTGGAACACAAGGCGTATTGGTTTATAAAGATTTTCAATTTCAATCTTGACAAAACTAGCTCGCTACGTAAATTTTAATTAAATGAACTTGAAGAAATTCAGAATGAGGCTTAGAAGAACTCTCGGATATACAAGGATAGGATGAAAGTGTTCCATGATAAGAACATTCTTCAGAGTTTTTTGGAACTAGATCAGAAAGTCTTTTTATATAATTTAATAAGTCATCTTTTTTTATTAAAAAATAAGATCTCATTGGACTGACCCCTTTGTAATCAAAACGGTTTATCCTCATAAGGTTGTTGATATAGAAAATTCTGCAAATTACAATATTTTTAAAGTGAACAATCACTGCCTTAAGCAATTTGTCGAGAACTTCAATTCAGATGACATGTCCATCCCTCTGAAAAATCATATCTATCGAGATTAACCTTATAGTTTGATGGTGTTCCCTCGTGCTCTTTACTGCATTACTATGAGAGGTTATAGTAGTTTAGATTTTCTTTGTTAGTTTGTTTTTGTCTAGCAACTTGAAAACCCCTATAACACCTCAGTTTTTGCAATCCGAATTTAGTCCTCATTTTTCAAAAATCTAAGTGTTAACCTTTAAAGATAGCTCAAATTTTACATATATATTTTTTTCTTTTCAAGAGTGAGCAGTTCAATGGAAGAGAAACAAATTAAGCGTGAATGAAACTCTGAATACACATTCATGATATACAAGCGGTTGAGCATAAGACTTATACAAACCAATGCCTCAAGATTTACAATTTTAGGGAAGTACAGAATTGATACGAGTGAAATCTATAATATAGAACTGCGAGATCATCTAGCTTATCATACTCCACATGAACACCAACCTGCACCTCATGTACATCTCTTGCAACAACTGAATATAGTTTAATGGCGTCAATGACTATCCCAATGAGGTACACCCCCAAGATTTACCAAAATATCATAATAATTAAGCATAATTTATCGGGAAAAGTCTACACTAAACAATTCACAATGACCCTTGTAGTAATAAAACATAATTCATAAAGACAAGCATACATTACATTAATTAATTCACAATAATACTCTTGTTTAAATGCATGAATGCGTGCACATGCTCACAGACCTGGAGATGCTCATCTAGCTAGCAAAAAAGTCACCCAAGGATAACTACCCACCCGAAAAAGTACTCAAAGGTATGCCCAAGGAGAACTAGCCACCCGAAAAGGTACTCAAAAGTACACCCAAGGAGAACTAGTCACTCGAAAAAACTATGTAATAAGGACACCCAAGGTAATCTAGCCTCCTGAAAAAGTACTCTAAGATACACCCAAGGATAATTAGGCACCTGGAAAAGTCCATACGAAAAGGACAATCCATATTAGTTCGAATGCACGCAATGATAATTTAAGATCACTTGGTAAAATATTCTATGGCACAACCCATAGTGACCCAAGAAACCCCGTGTCTTATATCGACCACTGGTAAAGTCCACATATCATGAAATGCATGATTAGCCCAACCATTGTTAGTCCGATTTATAACAACCATTATAAGGAAGCTCAAAGTCACTATGGGGGCTTATCATTGTTGAGTCTCAAATATTGCATATTTCCCCCTCATTATACCTTGGTTTTATGAACATGATAGCACTTAATCAATATATTTATGCATGTTTGTCTTGCGATGTAATTGTGAGACCTTAAGGTGAAAAGAATGCTAAAAGCGTGGAAATTAATGCTCAAGAATTACCAAGGCAATGATGGATCTTTAGTGATGAATATTAAAGATTTCAAGAGTCAAAGATCCAAGAAACTAAGTGAAAAAGGAAGAAAATCGAGTTTGAAAAGTGCAGAATTCAGAAGCTGCTAAACTTGATTGTTCGATGACATCGAACACACTTCGATGCCATCGAAGTAGGCTCGATCACATAAAAATTTTTGGAAAAATTCAAGTTTGGTTGCTGGACTATTGGGTGCAAAGTTCGATCCCATCAAAGACCATTCAATTCCATTGAAGATAAAGTTCGATATCATCAAAGCCAGTTCGATGACATCGAGAATTTTAGGATTTTTAAGCTTAACTTGCTGGACAGTTCTGGACCACTTTTGATGACATTAATGAGTTGTTTGATGACATCGAAACATGTTCGATGACATTGAAGGCTTACACATACAAAAGGGTGCACAGTTTCTGAATTCGAATCTAACTCGGTTTCGCACCTTCGATGACATCGAAGGTTACGCAGTGCGTAAATTTGAGGCAGTTTGCAAAGCCGGCCAAACAAAGCCTATATATTAAAGTTCTATGAAGCAATCTAGACACGAATTAGGGTTAGATGAGTAGAGCAAGGGGTGTAGCTACTTTTAAGGAGTTCTTTCCTATTTTCTAGTTAGTTTTTTATTTTTATTTTTTTAAAAGTTTTAGCTTAATCATGTCTATAGTTAGCTAATCTCCTAGTTCGAGCTAAGAGGTGAAGCTAGTAATTTATTTTAATGCTTTTCTTATTTTGATTCACGTTCATAATCTTCATGTTGAATATTTCATAGTTATGGTTTGAATTTAAGAAGTATTTTTTATTATTACTTTAATCTATCGTCGACTCTGGGCACAGTGGATGCTTAGGAACTTCCATGAATGCTTTCTTTTCTATTTTGTGATTGTTTGGTTTGTAGAATTCTTTGATCTACCCTTGACTATGGGCATAATAGATGCTTTGAACTCTTTACAATCAAATCAACAAGATGGTTGTATGTGGAACGATACTATGAATGTTCTGAATCTGTTAGGAATTATTTATGGTGCTTTGACCGCTCTATCATCCAATTGGATAGATTAGGACTTCGATTACATTTGAAGTGTTGAATGAATCAAGTATGGATGCATTAAGATGAATACAAGTTGATCCTTGGCGCTCTAGTGTTTCTTTTATTTATAACTCACTTCACAACATCTCTTCAAATATAATTTTAAGTTTAGTTTTTAGTTCTAATTCTTAATTAGTTCAGAATATTCACACATATTCAGTCATTGTGGGTACAACCTCGGTCTCACTGAGATTATTACTACATCACAACCCTGCACTTGGGGTACAAGCGAACAATCCCAGGCTCATGGGACTCCAACAACTAGGATGTTTAATGGTAACCTATTCAACCAGTGGCCAATCCTAGTTCAATGAGTGAAACTTACCATCGCAAGGTTATACGAAAATGGTCCATCAAATCCACATAGGACAACTAGTCCATCAAAGCCACATAGGCAAATATTCCGTTAAAGCGTCACATGGCAAATAGTCCATCCAAGTATGCGACAAAAATGAATTATCCCAAAGCCACACATGCACAAATGATCCAGAAGATGGCAAGTCCACCACATAATTTCATTTAATCCATTAAACAAATGGCCACTAGTTCGAGGACCTCCAAAAATTCTATCAAGTAATTATAAGCAGCAAAATAAGCCATGTACAATATCGATAGCACTTACACATATAAAGTGTTTATCTTAAAATAGAATAGAGATATTTGATATCCATAGCATGTTCAAATACTCAAATTCAAAATCCAATCATCAATCATTTATAAAGAATTACTTAAATTAAAACTAACATTCATCACCATTTCCACTGAATACCATATTAAGCAATCAATAAGGTAAGTGAATGAAGCTAACTATCATGATGTAGAAAAGCTTGAAGGGTGATCCTCACCTTTTAAGAGTCGAATTGGCTTCCTTGTTAAAGACTCACATGCACACTTCAAGATCAACCTCAAACAAAGTTAACACATATGGTATGGTTAGATTGTCGTGATACATCATTTGTATGGTTAGATTTTTTTTTAAAATGGTTTAATGGTGTAGACTAGGGTTTCTAACTTAGGATGTAGATTTAGGTTTTAACATCAAAATCTACAGACAAGATGAATCTAATTCACAATACACAAATCAAAGATAACTCACCTCTATTAACTGAATTGACTCCACCTGAACCTAACTTCAACTTGGTCCAAACGAAAGATTCCTACACATGGGATTTAAGTATATCAATTAGGAATCAAATGGCCTAGATCTAATTAGAAGTGAAACCCTAAAATTTTAAAGACTAACTCCCATTGTCCAAATTGAGTTAACTTCACTTGGTGACAAAACTTGGCTATCTACTCGAACCAACTCAGCGAATCACCCAGCTAAGGTTCCCTGACATTGTTGAAACTGAATTGAGCTGAACTTATCTGAACTCAACCGCACTGGACTAAACTTGGTTGAACTTGCCAAATCAACCTACCACTGCCACTTCTTCTTCTTCTTTTTTTTCTATTCCTTCTCTTGGTGCCAAGCAGGGACCGGGTTCGGCCCAGACTCGACTAGATGACGCAATCAACGAGTTGGATTTGGAAATTACTAAGTCAACTCGGTAATGAGTTGATTCACTCAATCATAACCCAGTTTCAAGTCTAAGTTTAAACAACGGTTGAAGCACCTCCACAAATGTTGTTAGATAGAGATGACTCGATCTAACGCATAGGAGCGACCCAACACTGATTGGGGCTGCATTGAAATTGGCAAGTCCTACCGAGATAACTCGACATCAAATTGCTTGAACTCGGTTTCAAACATGAACCCAACTCAGCAACTCGATGACCTCGAATCCTGTTGGTGCTACAACTCGATTGATCCAGCTGCTCAATCCATATTAGGACTAGGCCAAATCGGATTTGAATTTCCAAGGACTGAGTCGAACCACCTGCTACTCAATCAGCAACTTCAGTGCTGCATTTCATTCTAATCTTCTTCTTTTCCTACTGCAAATCGCATTTAGCAATGAACGCTAATTCACAGCACATCACAGTTCTACAATGAGCTCGACACAGTAGCCTTCCCTCACTGAGTTAACATAACAAATAGATGGCCCAACTGAGTGACTCAGTCTGATCCGATTCAACTATCAACTCAAACCATCACGCATGTTACACTAGGACTTGAGCTCAACTCCACACTCTGCTTGTTGAACTGAGTGGCCAAACTAAACCAACTTCGTCACTGAAATCAGTGATGAGTAACCAATTTAACTCAACAATGACCTAATAGATGTAACTCGTATCGGCATCAACTTAGTGCTGAAAACCAAAGTTGTCTTACTCTGATTGTTGAACTTCATGCCCGATCTACTCGATCTCTTTTCGAGGATTAAACACTGATCAACAGGCACACTTGAAGGACGTATAAGATCTAGAGTTGCTGGCCAGCTGAAGATTTATTATTTTCGAAGCTTGCCAAGGAAGATGGGGTGGTCGTTAATGGCACATCACCGTCAGCTGGATTTTTCTTCGATTTAACTATTGTAAAAGGTTTGGACGCTTGCCAGGGAGCTTGTGAAATGAAGATTTCAAAGGTTGAAGAAGGTTGGGTCGGTGGGTTTAGAGCTTGAAGACACACTTGAAGGACGTACAAAATCTGGAGTTGTTGGCCAGCTGAAGATTTATTGTTTTTGAAGTTTGCTGAGGAAGATGGGGTGGTCGTTAATGGCAGATCACCGCCCAATAGATTTTTCTTTGATTTAACAATTGTAAAAGGTTTAGACGCTTTCCAGGGAGCTTGTGAAATGAAGATTTCGAAGGTTGAAGAAGGTTGGGTTGGTGGGTTCAAAGCTTGAAAGTAATAGCCCGATTTCTCCTACCAAATGCAAGAAAAATGGAAACCCTAATGTAACGATTGCTTTATATGCTTAGCATGATCCATGTTTTTAACTCAAATGGCTAGGATGATCCCATTTGGATGGCCTGGATGGAGTTTCTGTAAAAAATGACTTATAACAGAAAAGATTCTTTGAAGCTTCCTCCGCTTGCCAAGAAAATTGTGATTTGTGTGAAACCTAAAATGAAGGGTTGGGATCTTCTGAGATGGAGGGTCGAGATGTAGAAAGGAGAGCTCTCACAGATCTCCAGCCTATCAACCCAAAAGGAACTTCCTCTTTCGGAAGTTTTTCCTTCATTCGCACTCACCTTATGGCCACGATTGTGCACTTGCAGATGAGTCTTCACAAGTGGGCTTCATGGGGTCTTGGTCAAAATTGGCATGCTTGCATGATGGACGGATCAGATCTGTCGAAGTGGTCCTCGATGGTGGGCCAAAACCAGAACAATGGACAGACGTTCGTTTACGCCTGTCGGGCGGGAAAAGTGTGTGTGAGAGAGAGAGAGAGGAAAATCTCTCTTTTTTGGAAAAGCATGGGTTAAACCCAGTTTGATAGTGCAGGTGAGTTTGGTGCACTGCGGGTGCAACACCCCTGCTGCATATACAACACTTGTGTAGGGTCCATAGTAATGCATGGTAAAATCACTCCATCCATTCACTTTGGAGGTCCCAATCAGGGCTTCTAACCAAAGATTAGGAAGATCCAAAGCTCAGGTTGGCCATACCTAGTATTTCATGTTTAATTATTGATTTCTACCAATCCAATGGCCAGCTTTCTTTTAGGTTTGATCAGCACCAACCCACGGGGTTTTAAGGTTCAAGGGCTATCCACATAGTGATTAGTAGTGCAATTTAAGGCCCAGATAGTGAGTTCTTACAATATTAGTTGGGTTTACTCCTAACTTAGTCTTAAAGTTAATGAATAATGGATTTGGCTATTCGAGCCTCACAAATGATATTTTCTAATATCCACGTCATCCAGGAGGTTCTATGGGTTAAAATAATAGACCTGGCCAAAGATGAGGCATGTTCAATGCTCAGGTGGGCCATACAACTTGATTTTGTGAGTCCAACTAATGGTTACCAACTATTTAACGGTTGGATCATTTCTCGATCTAATCATCGATATTTCTAAATGTCCTAAAGCTAATATGGATGGACTCTAATGGTTGTTTTTACAATTTGGTGGCTATGTTGTGTAAGTAAGTGTCAAATCATCCCACAAGAAGTTGTGGACTCAATGAATGGTGGATCTGATGATCTGTGTCTTAGAATTTAGGATGGACGGTTCAATTAACTCAATCTATGAATGAAGACAGCTCCTAATATTTGTACGGATATAGGATTGAGTTTATAGGCCGATCTAAACTCATGTGGGTCATAGCATTTTCACACACACATAACCTAACTAAATCTCCTTAGTAACACCCGAGTACGGAAAAGTATGGGGTGTTACAACCCTCTAGTTGAAGAAGAATTCATGCTACTCCGTTGATCTTTCTCAGGTACTCTCTCTACTCACTCCTCTTTTATTTTCGTTGTCTCATGTTATGATGCATTGCATACCTTTTTTACATTGAGGACAATGTAGATTTTAGGTTGGAGGGGTGAGATTCGGTCGAATCAACATATCTTTATTATTTTTGAACAAACTTATTAATACATAAATTCGATTCTCAAATTTCAGTGATCACTGATTTTCTGTGTAACTAAGTGTGTGTAAGTGTAGGATGATGTGATATAAAGTAATTTTTGAAAGTCTAGAATCTAGTTGATTAGTAGATTTTTTAATAAGTTCTTTTAATGAATTGATTGATATGAAGCTTTAAACATTAATTGAGTCTAGTTCACAATTCACACCTAACTCATATTCTTTAAACCCAACTTGATCTCTTAATGTTTGACTTGATTATTATCAGAAGTGTTAGGAACTAAGCCTGGAGATCATTGTCTTCCTTGATATAAAAAGAAAAAGAGGACCAGCTAAAAAAAGAGGAAAAAGAGAGAAAAGAAAAGTAAAAGTGTGAAAGTCATCAATGAAAAATCAAAAGCTAGAAAAATAAGTGGAAATGAAGATAGGTTCAGAATTAGTGACTTGTGTTGATTTGACCACTTTTGAGTAATCGTCACGGTTAACATCATGGATAGAAGGCTGACTTTTAGCGATTAAAGTTAGAATTCACGAAACACTAGGAACTTGATTTTTGAATGCATTATATTGATTGATTGATGAATAAGAACTTAGTTTAATGGTTTACTAATCATATTTGGTTTTAATTGATAACAAATTATCCTTATATCTTTGAATTCTATTTACATACATATTGAATTACATAAAATGTTGTTTTATGGGAGAGATTTGAAGTTTGGGTTTTGAAGTTAGTTTTTCGCATGTTTTGCTCAGGATAACCAAAATGTTAGTTGGGGTGTATTAAGTGTGAAATATTGCATTTTTTTCTTATTGTGCATTGATTTTATATGCATAAGTTTGTTAAATTGATCTAATTATATGTGTTTTGATATGTGATGTGGTTTAAAGAGCTACAATAAAAAAGGTGATTAAATTAATGATTTAAAGTTCGAAGAATGACCAAGTAGAGAATTGGATCTATGGAGGATAACATTAAAGAATTCAAATGGCAAAGATCCAAGAAAACTAAGCACTAAAGATGGAGAAAAGTATGAAAAATCACACAATTCAATAACAGAAACAACAGACTGCTTGGTCCCACCTGAGGTTGGTTCGGTTCGACTGAAAGTGCACAAAACAGTCCAATGATGAAAAAATGTTTTTTAGACTTGATTCGGCTTGTGTTGTTTAGTCCCACAAAGGAGGGTTTAGTGCAACCTAAGGGAGATAAAGACTATAAAAGAATTTTTAAGGAAATTTAACTACAGCTGAGAGACAAATTCAGTGCAACCAAAATGATCTTCGGTGCGACCAAAGCGTAACAAAGTACGAAAATCTGAAGTCGGTGTAAGCTTTTATTATTTAAGGGGGTGACTTAGGCTCTTCTATATACGAATTAGGGTTTAGGACTTAGGCTCTTCTATATACGAATTAGGGTTTGGGAGAGGGAGCAAGGAGTTGTGGAGCTTCTACAGAAACATTCTTCTTCTCTAATCTTTCGGTTATAAGTTCTTTTTCATGTTTTTTTAATAGTTTAGTTTAAATATGACAATGGTTGGCTAAATCTCTTAGCTGGGGCTAAGAGGTGAAGCTTGTAGTTATTTTTAATATTCTGGTTTACTTTAATTCCAGTTATTTGGTTTAAATGATGAATAATTCATTGATATTGGTTTGAATAAAGATTTAGTTTTAGTTTACTTTGATCGATTGTTGACTCCAGACACTTTGAATGCTTAGGAAGGCTAAGATTGTATGCTTATCTCTTGTGCAAGGGATTGATGTATAAAATTCACTAATCTATCATACACTAGGACACAATAGATACTTTGAATTCCCTATGATCAGTAACTTGGTGCTTCATGTGGAAATTGAATCAATTGAAGTTTATATCTTTTTTAGTTTGTAAATTATGAATTTAGTGTCTATTATTCGACTGGATAGGATAGGACTTGGATTATAGTTGAGTTATCTGATTGAATCAAGTGAATTAGGCATTTAGAATGGCTAGAAGTGGATCCTTGGTACTCTAATGTTTTAGTTTATTATTATTTTTCTTAACTTACTCCGATTTTCACCATTACTTCTTTTAATCCAATTCTCATAATTACTTTAGTTCTAATTCTAGTTTTAATTTTGGTTCTAAAGTGTTTTAACGATGCACAAATACAAGTCTTTGAGGATTCGATCTTGGTCTCACTGAGTTAAGACTAGTTTGCAACCCTGCACTTGAGGTTGTCGTCCTTTTAGATTGCTCATGAAGTCGTCTTTTAGGCATGCTTCATTAAGAACCCTGAAATTGACACATACTCTTATCTGCCCACTCTTTTTCTTGACAGACAATATATTAAAGATCCACTTGGAATATTTTACTTCTTTAATGAAGACTACTTTAATAATTTCATTTATTTCTTCCTCAATTCGCGGAACCAAATATGGGTGGAAGTGTTGTTCTGCTTACTTAACTGGCATTTTCTCCTTGGAGATGTTGAGCTGGTGTATTGCTATTGTCAGTTCCAAACTAGGGATTTCTGCATATTTTCATGTAAATACGCCTTTATTTTCTTTCATATACGGATTTAATTCTTCATCTGGCAGATTGACACTTATATACGTATTATAAGGTTCTTCATTTGTCCCCAGATTTATTTCTTGTAATTCATCGATGGTAAGCTATCCCTATCTTCTATCTGCGTCGGTGCTATTCTGTACTGATTTATCTCATTTTTGTCGTTTTCATTTGTCCCCTGATCTGATTCCATCACGGCGGTCACTTAGAATGTGTTAATCATGTTTACCTGCGCAATCGTGGGGGATGCCCCTAGCCCAAAAAGTTGTTCTCATTTCTTTTCATGAAAACCAATTGGGACTTGTATACCCTTGCCATTGTTCAACCCCATTGGTTCATCATAATCAAATCACATAGTTTACATGATTTTTTTTGACTCGTTGGGCTATATCTTTTTAGGCCTTTTATGAAAGCTTTTCATCGTTCATCTTCTCACCTTCTTTATCCACAACTTTCTTCTCCAGGAGCGAATAAAATATTATCTGCTTCGGATTGCTTGACTTTAACCACACAAAATCTATTTGGTACAATTAGGAATGGTTTGACTTTTTCTAATCGTGGCATAAGTATCATATAGTTTGGTTGAAGAATTTCAATATGTTCTGATGACAACATTATTAGGGGAGGTTGTCCCAGTTACCTTAAATTTTTTGAAATAAAATAAAATCACTTCTTTATTGATTCCATTACACTTGACTATAGGAATTTTGGTTGTTTTCTTTCTTCATTTCCTGCCAGTTTGGCTCGTGGATCCTCCCTTTCTATTGTTGAATACTCATGATCATCTAATTTTGAGTCTTTCTCACTCACCTTCCCCCCATCTTCTTCAACAAATTCATCATAATATCATGCATCTATGAAAATGATTTTGCTACAAGGCACGACTTTGCATCGGCCACAACTTTATGCTAAATACCATTTTAATAATATTTAAAACACTAATGTAGCGGGGAAGAAACGATGACATATCTATGCATCTGTAACACCTTGAAAATCGAGGGTCCAGTAGAAGTCCAACTCCCGAGTTCCAACGCGTCACTTATGCAACATATTTAATGATGATTAAATGCTGTCTGTATTAGTGCATAAAACATGAATAAGATTAAGCCGAATCAGCAGAACATAATCCAAGGACAGTTGTAATGCGCAAGCGGAAGACTAAAACAAATATGTATAATTTTACAATCAGTATATGTCCCCAAAGTATGTGTGCTCTACCAGGTCAATAATTACATGTATTGTTTCAAAATACAAAATGTCAAAAGTGTAATAGTCCACTACAAATATAACCTTGAAGCCCCGATGATTCAGAACGGTCTACGAGAATCGGCATGAATACTGCATGTATGAGAATGCCTCCTCATCATCCTCAACGTCCGGCTCTGCCTCGCAGGCTACGCCATCATCTGAACCTATAAAAGGGTCTGGTTGGTGTTTAAGACACTGTCTCGTAACATGGGAGTGAGTGATCAACTCAGTGGAACAATAAAGCAAAGGTTAACATGTTATCAATTCAGTCAAGCAGTAATGATAAAGCAATACAATCAAACATTCTTAAGTAATCTGTTTAATGCAAGAATGGTATATATAAATGATGCATGTCCTCGCTTGCACTCCCTCTGCGATCTTCATCTAATGGTCGCGCATGTCAGTCACTTTCTTAGTGCTCTGCCCAACGCCAAACGGCACATGCAGTGTGATGCATGAATGTGATTACCAAGTTCTTATTAGTCCTTTTCATATAGCAGGATTGGGAAGTTAAGGTACCTCCCTTATATCAATTCCCAAACAATGATCCAATCTAGGGTCGTCAATCCTAGTAAATCTCATACGATGTTACGGTTCTAAATCGCTGCAAAGGGCTCGTCACCTTATCAGTGCAGGCCTAGTGTACTTCTGTTGCTACGTAAGGGCTCATCGCCTCTATGCAGCCTTAGCGTACGCTCGAGGTCACTACAAAGGGCTCGTCACCTTATCAATGTAGGCCGACAGCTCGAATACAGTGTCTCATACCATCGTATTCAGTTCACGAGTCTGGGTTGCTCACTGGTCACTACGGGGAGGCTCGTCACCCCAGCGTAGGCCGACAGCTCGACCACGGTGTCCCATACTACCATGCCCGGCTCATGAGTTTTAGCGGATCGAGGTACCAAGGTTAAAGGGATTTTCACTGGTGAGTTTAGTACCTTAGATTGAAGCAGTAGCATCCATATATGGTGAACATACATCGGGTCAATCGGGTTACTTGACGAGCTCGACTAGTACGAGCGCACGTTGAGTTAATCGACATGAAGTGCGTAAGCACTCCTTGTGGCCTAACCACTGCCAACATCCCAAGTACGGCTCAGATTCATCGATCACGTCCTATGTGGCGAAATCAACCTCAGCCACCTATTCAATGCCTGTTACCGATTGCCTGGACTATTCCGTAGTCCCAAACACATTTAATTATAATAGATAATCATACAAGCTAATCAGAATAATAATGGATCAACAATTCCAATTATACAAGCATGTGAGCATTTGATAGATTTCAACTTAAACATGAATTCACACATATGCAATCCTTAAGTAAAACAGACAAAGAAAGTAAGTTACATGGAGGAAATCATACACATCGTTAAGGTAGTGAGAATCTCTTCTCAATGCCCATATAAAGTATGATTTATTACACACTTGTTCATTCAGACATTTCTACAAACACTTAGACTACATATTCCGACATACATGACTTATGTTGGTGATAGCACGTATTAGGGCAAATCCTTTCACTAAGGAATTATCACATATACTTTAACCATATGTCTACTACAGTTAATCATGGCAAATCCATATCCAGAATCCATACACATACAAACATTTCAACAAACACAAGAATACACAATATTCAACATAGTTCATATATATGTGTAAAGTGTGGGAACAACGTGCCTGAGCATGTGATAGCAATTCAAGCCAGCCATAAATCATTAATTGACATTGAAAGCCTTGAAAACTATAACCTAAACATTTATAGTCCGCACCTTTCGCCAGTAGACTCGTAGCGAACTCAGTTTTAAAAGCTAAGTCTTGTCTACGGCACCACAATAACCTATACCAGGGAATAGGTCAGCTATTTCATCTATTACAATAATTGAAAACCCTAAGACAAGTTAGGGTTAGGTTTTCTTACTTAAGTACGGAGTTGGAATCACCTGTATAGCGATACAGGAACGACGGTTGAGTGCGTGGAGTAGCGGGATCGAATCCCAGGAAGAATCTCCAACTCTCACTCTCACTTTCTCTCTTTTCCTTTCTCTTTTCTCTTCTCTCTCTCCTAGGGTTTCTCAAATTCGTATGGGGTGAGAGAGAGAGAGGGTTTAAGGTCCTTATATAGGCCCACGACTGATGGAAATGGCCCCAGGGCCAAGGTGTACGTAGGTTATATCCAAATACGGACTGTTTCGGTCCAATGGAGCACTTCTGGTGGCCCCTTTTCCACGTGCGGTCGGACTTAAGCTCCCTGACCATGGATCTAGGTTAGGCTGAGTTTTCATTTCGATCGGGTTTACAGATCAGCCGTGGCGGACTAGTTTCAGTTCAACGATCACGGTCACTCGATCAGGGTCACGAGTACACCGGCATGTGTGGGACATTTCTCCTGATCCGAGTGTATATTTGGGTCAGAGTCTGACGGTCTGAATCCTTATATTTGGCCCGTAAGTGACACGACTCAGATTACTTAAATTCGAATTTTATTTCTAAATATTTTCACGTTTCTCACACACTTCGCTCCATGCTCAAGTTGTGCATTTCTAGACACAATTAAGACTTGATTTCCGAAGGGGTTGTCAAGTCCAGTAATGCGGTTATAACTATATAGTTTCGCGGTCATCGGACTTTTGACGTGCGGTCCAGGTCCGATACGGAGTTTTGGTGTGCTCCCGAGAGCAACTGGGTTTAGGGATGGGTTATAGATTTTAAGGTAATGTAGCGTCAATGATACTGCACGATTTGGGTCTTGCAGATCATATTTAAAATGATTAGTGCTAATTTCATAAGCATTCTAGTTTAACACTTGCTAATCATTAACCTAATTTCTAAAGGTTTTGGTCCTGGGTGATTTCTGCCTAAGGTGGTACTTGGGTCTTTGTAAGGATTTTTGCGAGATGTTATAATCTATGCCCCTTAAAGAAAAATTTCATCCTCGAAATTAGTACATTTTCGCACTCCTCGAGAATCTGAGGGTAGTTCTTTCGAACCTCGGCTTCCGTTTCCCAAGTAGCCTCTTCTTCCGTGTGATGCGTCCACAGTACTTTCACAAGTGGAATAACTTTGCTGCGCAACACCTGCTCCTTCCTGTCTAGGATACGCGTTGGTCGTAGTACATAAGTAGCATCCTCGCTCAACTGGACCTGCTCTCATTTGATAATGTGGGAAGGATCGGGAATGTATTTCTTCAGCATAGAAACATGAAACACGTTATGCATGCTCGCAAGTGGTGTGGGCAAAGCAAGGCGGTATGCTACCGCACCCACTCGATCAAGTATCTGGAATGGGCCAATGAATCAGGGCGTGAGCTTCCCCTTCTTGCCAAACCGAAGGACTCCCTTCATAGGGGAAACTCTGAGGAACACATGGTCTCCGACTTCGAATTCTAGCGGTCGCCGCCTCATTTCGGCGTAGCTCTTCTGTCTGCTCTGCGCTGTCAGAAGTCAGCACCTGATAATGTTGACTTTCTCTAAAGTCGCCTGAACTAACTCCAGACCAATCAAGCTCTTCTCACCTCTTAGACTATATCAGGATATCATCAATAAACACGATGACGAATCGGAATAGAAATGGCCGAAATACCCTGTTCATCAGGTCCATGAACATGGTTGGTGCGTTCGTAAGGCCGAACGACATTATGAGAAACTCATAGTGTCCAAAATTGGTCCTAAAGGCCGTCTTCTGCACGTCCTCATCCCTGACGCGCAACTAGTGATACCCCGACTGCAAGTCACTCTTTAAGAAAACTTTGCCCCCTTCAACTGATCAAAAAGATCATCTATCCTGGGTAAAGGATACTTGTTCTTTACCGTCACTTGGTTCAATCTGCGATAATCAATACATAATCGCAGAGATCCATCCTTCTTCTTTATAAACAACACGGGCGCTCCCCATGGAGACACGCTGGGTCGTATAAAGCCTGCATCCAATAGATCATTGATCTGTTTCCTTAGCTCCTCCATCTTACACGGAGCCATGCGATAGGTCGTAAGAGATACAGGTGTCGTACTAGGCACTAGATCGCTCGTAAAATCGATTTCGTGCTGAGGGGGTAGTCCAGGTATCTTCCTGAACATGTCTGGGAACTCTTGGACCACAGGAGTGCCCTCAAGCGCTGCTGGACCATGAGCGTCCTCCAGCATGGAAGCATAACAATCAATGCGATAGGGCCAACTGACCTGTACTGAGAAAGTAAAGGTCGTGCCCTCTGGTCCATAAACTGTCACCACTCTACAATCGCAGTCGATCTCTGCCTTCATCTCTTAAGCCAATCCATACCGAGAATGACATCATAATGATGTAATGGGGTGACAATCAAGTCGAGGAGCACTATCTCGCTCCCTACATCTATCGAATATCCCTTACAGATCTTAGTAGCATCCGAGAAAGTCCCTGTGGCGGTAAGGATTCTCACCTCAACCATAGGACTAGTTTACAACCCTAGTCGCTTGACTGCTGTGCACGATATGATAGAGACAGTGGACCCGGTGTCCACTAATAAAAAGATTGGAGTACCTTGGATGTGTGTCGTAACATCAAAATCCATAAGTGACGTGGTGTTACCTCTGATGCTTCAGCTGTAAGTGAGTGCACTCGAGCCTGCTGAAAGCAGTTAGGCTGAGGTACCATAGGCCGTTGAGGCGGCCTAGATCGAGGTACAGGTGGCCAGAATGATGGATGAACTGATGCCGTGCGTAGAGGTGGTGCCGATATGACCTGGGAAAGTGGGCGATTGACCCTCTAGGGCAGTGAGAAGCCGTTATCCCTCATCTTGGTGAAGCAGTTCACCTCTGTGTGGCCTGGCCTCTTACAGTAGGTACACCACACATCAGGTCGCCTCACAGGGGCAGGTGAAGCCGTCAGCCTCGGTGGTGAATCTGACCGTGGTCTCTTCCCGAGGAATGGTCTGCTCTGAATCTCTGGTCTCGGCCTAGGAGCCATCGGTGCTCGCATACGGGACTGCCTATCCCCGTCCTGCTTAGCTCTCATGGACATGCTCACTAGCTCAAAATAGCTAGGTATGCTAGCGCAGCACATATTCGAGTGAATATCTGATCGCAAGCCCTCAGAAAAACGTCGCACACGTATCGGCTCATCTGCCAGAATCAACGAGGCGTACCTGCCCAACTCTATAAACCTGTTCTCGTACTCTGCCATTGACATCCCTCCCTGTCGAAGGCGAAGGAACTCACTCTCCTTCTCGTGGTGATAGGTGATGGGATAGTATTTCTCATGGAAGCAGGTCTCAAAATCTGTCCACGTCCATACGTGTCAAATCGCAACAGTACGGAGGACACTATCCCACCAAAAGCTGGCCTTCTCGAACATGAAGGTCACCAACTCACCTGCTCGGGCTCTATGCAGTGCAGCGGCTTTAGCATCTTAGAGATGCGGTCAAGCCAATACTAGGCCTCCTCGGGTCTGTGAATACCCGCAAAGGTAGGGGGTCGTAAACGGTGAAATGTCGCAAGGTAGCCTGGCCCTCCTCAAGTTGAGCTAAGCGGGCTTTTCGAGTAGCCCGATCAGGGTCATGCACCGTTGCCATCTGAAGGGAGCTCTCATCCGTATCCTGAGCCTCCACCTTTTCTTCTATCTCTTCTCTGCTTTCCTCCTCACTTTCATACTCTTCACTAGCCGTCTCGTCCTTACTCTTATCGAGTTGGGCTTGCCGCTGTCGTGGCCCAATTTTCATCTGATTGAGAGTAGTCTCGTTGATGTAATGGGTCGGCACCAGCACTTTCACCCAAAGTCTATAGCCAAACTCCCGTGCAATCTTGCATATGAGTCGACCAAATGGGAGCGAATCAGACGCTCTAGTGGAGCGTGTGGTAAGAACGATCTGCCGCAGAACGTGTGTAGGCACGCACAACTTCTCTCCCTACCCTACTTGATACAAGAAATCTACCATCAGACGGGTGCACTCGCTGCGGTTGCTCCACCTAGAGAACACGTTGTACGTGAAGATGTGGTGGAGCAGGTGAAAGTCATCAGTCATGTTAGTTGCTAGGAGACTGTTTTTTGGATTCTAGTGAGCCAGTTGTCCACAAAGGAATCGCGTGCGGCGATCCCTTGCACATACACTCTTCAAATTCTTCTCGCTTGCATGCACTTCGCCAAGTGACATCTTCATAAGCCGAGCTATCAACCCAGCATCAATTGTGGCCTCCCGATCTCTACCAATAGGGATCTTGAACTGCAAGGGCTCCAACGTAGGCTCTCGAATATGGGCGTAGAAGGCTCGGACTGTACCCACATTTGCGCGGTACTCACCCTCGAACACAGGACCCCACCCGGCTTCGACCAGGCGGTCCATCACTAGATATTGCCTGAAGAGCTTCTCATCCACATGAGCTTCAAAGAGGACCCTGCGACCCTAAAATCTCCCATGGGACATATCTGTCAGGAGAATCCTTTCGAGGGGAGCCTGGGGATCAAGCTCCTGTTTGGTCCGTATCTCCCGATCAACATTAGCACTAGTAGCGGCGCCTCTAGGCCTCCTTGAACGAGTAGGGCAACTAGGCCCAGCCTCATCCGTAGAAGTCCTCTTCCTCTCCATGAGAGAAAGAAGCATGGAAATCAAGAAGATGGCTGTAACAAGCTCGAATAAGGCCATGGAAAAGGAAAGATAGGTGGAAAAAGGAGGGGTTGTTGAACTTGAAGGTATGTGGGACACGAATGAGGGATTTATGCTCTCAAATCAAAGGAAAGGAGAGAGATAGGAGAGGGTTTTGATGGGAAACGGTGGGAGGGTGTATGTGTTGAAGGAAAATGATGAAATGAGTGAACGGAGGAGAGAGATTTAAGAGAGATACAAAAGTTTTTGAAGAAAAAGGAAAGCTTGGAGGGGTAGATTATGAAGGGGAGGTGTGTTTGGAGCGTTTAAAACTAACCCAACATGCATCAGTGGGCCACATAGCACCCTAGGGGCGTCGACCCAAACCAGCCCGCCCGGCCAGGCCCGCTAGTCGGCCAGGCCTCGCAGAACCGGTGAGGTTCTCGCCGACCTCTGGACTGTTCGGCGATCGCTCGCCAATGGGGCGAGGTCCTCCTGCCCCCTAAACTTCAAAAATATGTGGGGCCCACCTTGGGTCCCCCTGGAAGTGTTTCGTTTGGCCCCCGACTCCGTTTTGAGTCATTTCGGGTCATTTCGCGTAATTTCTAATGTAACCTCATATTTTCTCGATTGTTGAAGGCTGGGATTAGGTGTATCATGGTCTAAACTCATCCATTGACGGTCTAGGGATGATCCGGGGTTGCCTCAAGCGATCACGGATGTGTACAGACCCGATCTTAACGATCGTTTTCGGTAAATTTCGCCAATTGGTGAAACTGGACAACCAAGCTTGTTTCTACACTTTTCTAGCACCCACCTAGGTCTAAATGCGTCAGCGTACGTCATGTGACCATAACTCAGGTCCGGTTTAATCCAAATCATGCTTTGATACCAACTTGTAACACCCTAAAAATCAGGGGTCGAGTAGAAGTCCAACTCCCGAGTTCCAACGCGTCACCTATGCAACATATTTAATGATGATTAAATGCTGTCTGTATTAGTGTATAAAATATGAATAAGATTAAGCCAAATTAGCAGAACATAATCCAGGGACAATTGTAATGCGCAAGCAGAAGACCGAAACAAATATGTATAATTTTACAATCAGTATATGTCCAAAATGTCAAAAGTGTAATAGTCTACTACAAATATAACCCTGAAGCCCCGACGATTCAGAACGGTCTACGAGAACCGGCCTGAATACTGCATGTATGAGAATGCCTCCTCATCATCCTCAAAGTCTGGCTCCGCCTCGCAGGCTACGCCATCATTTGAACCTACAACAGGGTCTGGTTGGTATTTAAGACACCGTCCCGTAACGTGGGAGTGAGTGATCAACTCAGTGGAACAATAAAGCAAAGGTTAACATGTTATCAATTTAATCAAGTAGTAATGATAAAGCAATACAATCAAACATTCTTAAGTACTTTGGTTAATGCAAGAATGGTATGTATAAATGATGCATGCCCTCGCATGCACTCCCTCTGCGATTTTTATCTAACGGTCACGCATGTCAGTCACTTCCTTAGTGCTCTGCCCAACACCAAACGGCACATGCAGTGCAATGCATGAACGTGATTACCAAGTTCTTATTAGTCCTTTTCATACAACAGGATTGGGAAGCTAAGGTACCTCCCTTATATCAATTCTCAAACAATGATCTAATTTAGGGTCGTCAATCCTAGTAAATCTCATACGATGTTACGGTTCTAGATCGCTGTAAAGGGCTCGTCACCTTATCAGTACAGGCCTAGTATACCTCTGTTGCTACGTAAGGGCTCGTCGCCTTTACGCAGTCTTAGCGTACGCTCGAGGTCACTACAAAGGGCTCGTCACCTTTTCAGTGTAGGCCAACAGCTCGAATACAGTGCCCCATACCACCGTATTCGGCTCATGAGTTTGGGTTGCTCACTGGTCACTACGGGGAGGCTCGTCACCCCAGCGTAGGCCGACAGCTCGACCACGGTGTCCCATACCACCATGCCCAGCTCATGAGTCTTAGCGGATCGAGGTACCAAGGTTAAAGGGATTTTCACTGGTGAGTTTAGTACCTTAGATTGAAGCAGTAGCATCCATATATGGTGAACATACATCGGGTCAATCGGGTTACTTGACGAGCTCGACTAGTACGAGCGCACGTTGAGTTAATCGACATGAAGTGCGTAAGCACTCCTTGTGGCCTAACCACTACCAACATCCCAAGTACGGCTCAGATTCATCGATCACGTCCTATGTGGTGAAATCAACCTCAGCCACCTATTCAATGCCTGTTACCGATTGCCTGGACTATTCCGTAGTCCCAAACACATTTAATTATAATAGATAATCATACAAGCTAATCAGAACAGTAATGGATCAACAATTCCAATTATACAAGCATGTGAGCATTTGATAGATTTCAACTTAAACATGAATTCACACATATGCAATCCTTAAGTAAAACAGACAAAGAAAGTAAGTTACATGGAGGAAATCATACACATCGTTAAGGTAGTGAGAATCTCTTCTCAATGCCCATATAAAGTATGATTTATTACACACTTGTTCATTCAGACATTTCTACAAACACTTAGACTACATATTCCGACATACATGACTTATGTTGGTGATAGCACGTATTAGGGCAAATCCTTTCACTAAGGAATTATCACATATACTTTAACCATATGTCTACTACAGTTAATCATGGCAAATCCATATCCAGAATCCATACACATACAAACATTTCAACAAACACAAGAATACACAATATTCAACATAGTTCATATATATGTGTAAAGTGTGGGAACAACGTGCCTGAGCATGTGATAGCAATTCAAGCTAGCCATAAATCATTAATTGACATTGAAAGCCTTGAAAACTATAACCTAAACATTTATAGTCCGCACCTTTCGCCAGTAGACTCGTAGCGAACTCAGTTTTAAAAGCTAAGTCTTGTCTACGGCACCACAATAACCTATACCAGGGAATAGGTCAGCTATTTCATCTATTACAATAATTGAAAACCCTAAGACAAGTTAGGGTTAGGTTTTCTTACTTAAGTACGGAGTTGGAATCACCTGTATAGCGATACAGGAACGACGGTTGAGTGCGTGGAGTAGCGGGATCGAATCCCAGGAAGAATCTCCAACTCTCACTCTCACTTTCTCTCTTTTCCTTTCTCTTTTCTCTTCTCTCTCTCCTAGGGTTTCTCAAATTCGTATGGGGTGAGAGAGAGAGAGGGTTTAAGGTCCTTATATAGGCCCACGACTGATGGAAATGGCCCCAGGGCCAAGGTATACTTAGGTTATATCCAAATACAGACTATTCCGGTCCAATGAAGCACTTCTGGTGGCTCATGTGCAGTTGGACTTAAGCTCCCTGACCATGGATCTAGGTCAGGTTAAGTTTTCGTTCCGATCGGGTTTACAGATCAGTCGTGGTGGACCAGTTTCAATTCAATGGTCACGGTCACTCGATCAGGGTCACAAGTACACCGACATGTGTGGGACATTTCTCCTGAGCCGAGGGTGTGTTTGAGTCAGATTCTGATGGTCTGAATCCTTATATTTGGCCTGCAAGTGACACGACTCAGATTACTTAAATTCGGATTTTATTTCTAAATATTTTCACGTTTCTCACACACTTCGCTCCATGCTCAAGTTGTGCATTTTTAGACACAATTAAGACTTGATTTCTGAAGAGGTTATCAAGTCCAGTAATGCGGTCATAACTGTATAGTTTCGCGGTCATCAAACTTTCGACATGCGGTCCAGGTCCGATACGGAGTTTCGGTGTGCTCCCGAGAGCAACTGGGTTTAGGGATGGATTATAGATTTCAGGGTAATGTAACATCAATTATACTGCATGATTTGGGTCTTGCAGATCATATTTAAAGTGATTAGTGCTAATTTCATAAGCACTCTAGTTTAGCACTTGCTAATTATTAACCTAATTTCTAAAGGTTTTGGTCCTGGGTGATTTCTGCCTGAGGTGGTACTCGGGTCTTTGTACGGATTTTTTCGAGACGTTACAGCATCCAAGGTCATCCAAGAAGAAAATTGTAGGTCGTTACCTCATCAATTACATGGCATACAACCTTTGTAACGAGATTTTTTTATTTTTAACATTAATGTGATTGTTTCCAATGCTTTTAGGTCGTCTTGGTTGAATTGTTGGATCATCATTCCATTTACGTGCAAATGAGGACGTTAATATCTCAATTTAGTGAGCGTACCTAGTGGCATGAGATTTACTGTAAAACCGTTGTCTAACATTATATGCTTAATTTGCTTCTCACAAATGTAGTCGATGACCATAAGCGGTCGGTCGTGCTCTTTCTCACCCAGCATTAAATTGTCACTAGAAAATGTAATAACGGGCATACAGTTGGTGTTCATAAGCCCAAGTGAGAACAAGGTCGAATTCAGAAGGACTAAACTTGTATGTATTCTGAAAAGAACTAGAACTAGAACTAGAAGAAGATCTAAATCTGAATTCTGGAATAAAAGAGAGTAATTGTGAATAATGTTTAAACTATCAATTAAAGGTGAGAACTAGGGTGCCAAAGATCCGCTTGTAGCTATTAAAATGCTACCTTACTTGATTCAATAAACACAATTGGAATTAGAGTCCTATCCTATCCAATTGGAAGATAAAACAATTTAAATCAAATCTGAACTTTTCATTGGCCTAATTTTCAATGGAGGAGAATTGTGAAGATTGAAAGGGATTCCATCACCCTACCATGCCCGGGAGACGATGGTGAACAATGGGATTTACCAATCTCACTATCTTAAAACAGGAAAAGAAAATATCCAAAGCTATCACAGCATCTATTATAATTTTAGTCACAATAAATCATATAAAACTGAAAATATTCCTTTAATATTAAACTAAAAATCAGTGAATTTTAATAAGAACAAGAATCAAAGTAAAATAAACATCCCAATACGCTACAAGCTTCACCTCTTAGCCCTAGCGAAGAGGTTTAGCTAACCATAGACATGATTGAAACCAAATCTCTTAAACAAAGCATGAAAAATAAACTAGGGAAGAAGAAAAACACTTTAACGGCTGCTCCACCCTTGTGTTATGCTCCTTGAGACCTTTCCAAACCTTAGAAGATGCTTTAAAGCATCCTAGGGAATCCTATTTATAGTTGTGGAACTCCAATTTTTGCACCAAGTTAGAAAAATCTAGAAACCGCCTTAAATTTACGCATTTTGTGCAGTTTTCCATAATAGACTCGGGGTTTAAACCGCCTCAAATTTAGCACTCTGCGCAATTTTCCAAAATATACTCGGAGTTTTAGAATATACTTTTTAAGACATTTCAAGAATACGTTTGTTTTCAAGACAATTTCAGGATTCATTTTCTTCACTTTAAATATTTGATTATGTTCATTCCTCACTTGGTTTTCTTGGATCTTTAACATGTGAATTTTTCATTAATGACTTTTAAATCTCCAAATCTTCATTTAGTAATCTTTCGACCATAAATCTTCCTTTTGACATTAATTTCACCTTAAGCTATTGAAATCACCTCACACATAAAAACATGCATAATTAAATCGATTAAGCACCATCATGTTTATAAAACTAAGGTATAAATAGGGAAAAATATGCAATGATTCATACTCAACAGTCGGACGCCTATCTTTTTAAATATTGCCATCAACTTGTACTATATGTTTCTATCTGAGCGAGTAGTGTTTCCCTTACTCCGTCATCGGACAAAGCTTGAATTAATGTTTGTTGGAAGTCCTTGGACAAAAACAAAGCGTCATATATGCTTAACCAGGCAGGGATCCTTTTTATGTGACTAATGACATCATAAGTCACTTCTGAGCCCAATGGTATCGTAGTGCTTAATATTTCATCCTTTTGCTTCTTCAATTACATAAGGGTTCCTTTTCCTAAAAGCTTTTCGAAGCTCCTTCTCGTGATGTTGTTAGGCCATGCTTTCTCTGAGGACTCGCTATCTTCTTTCCCCGAGCACAAAGTTACTACAACCATTTCATTAGCGCTTTTCATTGGAGAGTCAATTGACTCTTTCATTAACTTTGTAGTAACCACATTACAATCCTCATCGAATTGCCTTACCAACACCTTTAATAAATTCTGAAGATTATCTGGAAACTCTGTGTTCCTTAGGAATAACTCATGTTTAAGGACAGTCGCTTGGACACATTTTTTCATCACAGCTGCTTCTGATACAAGCAACAAGAGGTAATGAGAACATACATTCCACCATCGTTGAATGAAATCTAATACATCTTCCCCAGGATATTGGACAGTTTATTTCAATTGTGTTCTTAGAATTTGAGTGTTATACTTGTAAAAGTGCATAACGAATGCTTCCTTTATTTCCTCCCATGATCGCAAGACTTTTACTGGCAAGGCCAAATACCAATCCATCGCTTTACTTAATATTTCTAGCGAGTATGCGAAATTCCTTAATAAATAATTATCCGAGATGCTTCCTTTGAATTAGGTTACCTTCCTATAAGATATTATGGTGTTCTAACAACAACCGTATTTCCTCTCTATACAGCATAAGCTTCAGGAGTTTCAGAACTTGTCCTGTTTTTTCAGACTTCATTGTCTCAAATGGCTAAGTTGTTACTGAAGTTATTAATTGTTGTACTATCCTTGCATGTAACTCACTAAAGAAATGTACTATAGGCAACACATTACTAGGGGTTGGACCCATAGCCACCACTTCCTTCATAAGGTTGAAGAGTGGTGAGGCTCGTATCTTGCTTCATCATACAACCTCATACTTTTTACACATGATTCTGTCACTTGAGTCTCAGAGTATTCCAGCAGCTAGTATGACCCGTTAACAACATTTCTCCATTTTAACACATTTTAGTAAGGGCATTCTTTGGTGCTAGCTTCCCATCTTACCAATTCTCTTAATGACACAACTCTTCTCAACACGAATAATTAAAGAAGGAATAAATCACAAGCATGTTTCCAACTAGTGTCTCCTTTTAATGCTCCTAACTCGAACCACAATCACCGAGTCCATTAAGGATCTGCTAAACTGCACTATTAAGCATCTTTCACTGGAATCACGATGAATGATGTCTGACATAATGTAGTAAGTGCTTTATGGGAGACTCCATTTTAGAGAATAGGGTAACCTCAGCCTTTGGCATCTTTTTAGCGCCGTGATGCTTCGGTGGGCGGCGAACCTGGACCCCCGAAACCACTTCTACCCTCTTTTGATGATGATCATCAATGATCGTGGATATGGTCATACTCTATACCACAATTTTTTTGGGAAGATCTTTCATCTGTCTTTCTTCTTATGAATCTTCATTTCTTTCCTTATGGGCTACCTGTGAATTTTCATTTGGCTTCATTATTCCGATCTCTACCTCCTAAGGGAGTACTTCCAAAAGGAGGTGAAAGGTGCCATATTAAATATGTTCCACATAGACAATGTTTTTTTATAACCTTTTTGGCTCGCTCATTGTCCTTTTTATTATAATTTCACCTCGGTCAACCATCTTGTGGAGTATGTTCTTAATAGTATAACAATTTTCTGTCAGATGGTCGAGCATACGATGATAATGAAAGAATTTTTTCTTTTATTTTTCTCACATCTCCGGGATGTTTTGAATCAGGTAACTCAATCATCCCTATGACCATCAACTGGTTTATCATGTGGAGTACTTCTTCACATACCCCTTGTGGTAATCATATCATTTAGGCCATTTATCTGTCGCTCTGCTTATATAACTGTTTTTGTTCTCTCTTCTACCATCTTTGTCTATGTCCAGAATCTTCTCTCCTTTTTCATTTATCAATGACATTTACCGACTTATTGTTGGAACCTTGACGTATCGCTTCCATCTAAAATGCCAACATTTTTTTGGCCATGATTTCAGGAGCATGAGCTTTGGTAGCGAGATCATGAAAAGTTCATATGTCAGTGCTCGATTGATGGAAGACCTTAGGAGTGTCATGCCAACAGCTCCCGTGATAGTAGGAACAAGTTAAAATGTTTCTGGGTTCTATGAAATCAGGGGTACACCTTTCCCCCCATTCTTCAGCAAATTCATCATAATATCGTGCATCTGTGAGAAACGATTCTGCTACTGGTTATGGATTCGTATCAACCATAACTTTGTGTTGAATACTGTTATGAAAATATTTGAAACACTAATGTAGCGTGGAAGAAACGATGTTATATCTATGCATCTAGGGTCGTCCAAGAAGTAAATTATAGGTCGTTACCGCATCAATTACATGACATGTTGTGCAGCATGCCAACAACGTAGTGAACCGAGATCTAATCTCCGGTCTCACCCACAAACGATAAACAAGAAGAAATATAGGCTAAAAACAAAATTAAAGCATTTCAAACAAACCACAAGACAAGATATACATGGAAAAACTCCAACAAGGGTAAAAAACCATGGATGTAAACTTCCACTATGAAGAAAAATAAAGATTACAAGGCAATATACTAACCTCTCCCTTGAATGTACAGAGAAAACCCTTTGCCCACACCTTAGAATTATTTCCCATACACTAGAAAAGCTTTCCCATTACCCTAGAAAAGCCCTAGGGACACTTATTTATAGTTTAGGCAACTCTCCTTTTGCACCTTTGCGAAAACTGACTCAAATTTTCGCAGTCCATATAAAATCTGGACTTAAACATGTGTAAGCTCGACTGGTCATGCGGAGACTTCGACCGGTCGAGCGGCACCCTCGACCAGTCGAGCACATCCCACGACTGGTCGAGTACCTCAAAAATCTAAAATCCCAACTTACTGAAAAATGAGTCGAGTCAGTCCACGACTGGTCGAGTGGGCCACTTGACCGGTCGAGCAGGTCACTCGATTGGTCGAGCGGCCGTCCAGATGTGGCTTCACAACTCAACAATCTCCCACTTAGAGACACATCACCACAAACCTTCGTTTTCTACAATTAGAGTGCACCACCTCCCCATCTTCAAGCCTGAAGACCAATCAAAGCTGAACAGAGCTTCAGCTTCCCCCGTGTGACCGCCTTGGTCAGCATATCCGCAAGATTCTCACTTGTATGAATCTTCTCCAGTGCAATCGATCCATCTTCCAGTAACAAACGTATGAAGTGATATCTGATGTCAATATGCTTGGTCCTTGAATGAAGGGCTGAATTCTTAGTCAAGTGTATTGCACTCTGATTGTCACTGTACAACTTGCAATCTGCTTGCTTCTTACCCAACTCTTTCATGAACCTTACATCCATACCATCTCCTTGCACGCTTCTATAGCCGTAACATATTCTGCTTCTATTGTACTGATAGATATTATCTTCTGTAACTGAGAGACCCAACTGACTGCAGCACTACCCAGAGAAAAAACATAACCTGTAGTGCTTCTTCTGCTATCGATATCTCCTGCAAAATCTGAATCCACGTAGCCTTGTAGCTTGATTTTCGATCCTCCATAACACAACCCTACATCCTTAGTACCTACCAGGTATCTGAGGATCCACTTCATAGCTTCCCAATATTCCTTCCCGGGGTTGTTCATGAACTTGCTAACAGCTCCCACTGCTTGAGCAATGTCTGGCCATGTGCTCACATTAGCATACATGAGACTCCCAATAGCTGACGCATATAGGACTTTAGCCATGTAGTCCCATTCCTCCTGTGTCTTTGCCCCTTGCTCCTTAGATAGCTTGAAGTGGTTGGCTAATGGAGTGCTAACCAGCTTAGCACCTCCCATATTGAATCGATCAAGTACCTTGGCTATGTACTCTGCCTATGACAAAACCAGTTTCTTGTTTTCCCTGTCATGCTTTATCCTCATGCCTAGGATTTGTTTTGCAGCTTTTAAATCCTTCATGGCAAATTCTCTAGACAGTTGTCTTTTGAGATCTGAGATATCCTTCATGCTTGAACCAGACATAAGCATATCATCAACGTACAGAAGAAGGATGATGTATAACGTATTTCTTCTTCAAATAGCAACAGTGGTCTGTATGATATCTCCTAAAATCGTTTCCCGACATGAAACTGTCAAACTTCTTGTACCACTTCCTCAAGGCCTGCTTCAGGCTATATAAACTCTTCTTCAGTCTGCACACCTTATTCTTATTTCCTAGTGCCACGTATCCTGTCGGCTGATGCATATATATCTCTTCTTCAAGGTCTCCATGAAGAAAGGCTGTCTTAACATCTAACTGCTCTAGATGTAAGTCCTCTGTAGCCACTATACTCAAGACCATGCGAATCGTAGACATTTTCACTACCGGTGAAAATATTTTAGTGAATCGATACCTGCCTTTTGTTGAAACCCTTTCACAACCAGTCTAGCCTTATACCGTTTCGAACCATCATGCTCCTCCTTCAGTCTGTAAACCCACTTGTTATGAAAAACTTTCTTACCCTTGGGTAGAGTGACTAGCTCCTATGTATGATTAGACTCAAGAGAGTCCATCTCATCATCCATGGCCTGCTCTCACTTAACCCGTGTATCCAATTGTAATGTCTCTTCAAAATACTCTGGTTCACCATTATCTGTCAGCAGTAGATAATGTAAGGAGGGTGAGTATCGGACCGTGGGTCTCCTCTTCCGAGTGGACCTCCTCACAACCGGTGTCTGTCGCTCTGCCTCAAAATGCTCCTGTGCATGATCATCCTGTGGCGCTGTAACACCCGTGTCCGATAACTCTTCCAACTCTACAAATTCTTTTTCCTCGACCTTATTTTCCTACACACTGTCCTTATGTATCACTTTTTCATTGAAGATTACGTCCATGCTTCTGATGATTTTACTATTTTCTGCATCGCACCTCTTGGACTTCACATCCAGCTTGTTTCTGTGCTCTGCATCAATGTGAACATATGAAGTGCAACCGAACACTCTGAGATGTGTAAGGTTCACTTCTTTTCCAGTCCACGTTTCTTCTGGTAGCCCACCATCTAATGGTGCCGAGTTACTTCTATTGATGAGATATGCGGCAGTATTCACAGCATCTGCCTAAAAGGTCTTGGGTAACCCTGCATGTAACCTCATGCTCCTGGTGCGCTCAAGGATGGTCCTGTTAATGTGCTTAGCCACACTATTCTATTACGGTGTCCCTGGAATCATTTTCTAATGTTTGATTCTATTCGCTGCACAATACCCTTCAAATCTCTTATCGCAGCATTCTCCCCCATTATCTGATCTGAGACATTTTACTGTTTTACCTGTCTCATTTTCTACCATTTTTTTCACTTCTTACATACATCAAATACATCAGATTTATGTTTTAAGAGATAGACCCACAGTTTTCTACTAGCATCATTAATAAAAGAAACAAAGTAACGTGAGCCACCAAGAGATAATACCTGTGCCGGTCCCCACATATCAGTGTGTACAAGCTCCAACAGATACATCTTTGGAGCGCGTCTTGTCTTCTTGAAACTTACCCTCCTTTGCTTGTCATACACGCAGTCCTCGCAGAATTCCAAATCAATAGACTTCAACCCTGGTAGCTTCCCTTTTGATAATAGTACTTTCATCCATTTCTTACTTATATGTCCCAACCTCTGATGCCATAACTGCCCATTCACTCCAGTTGATGCAACTGTGAGTGAACTATATAATCCTGAAGTCACGTACAAAGTACCTTCCTTCTTGTCTCAAGATATCACCAAGGCACCTTTTATGATCTTCCAGGAATCACTGGTGAATGTCGTCATATAACCGGTATCAGCCAACTGCCTCATTGAGATTAAGTTCCGTTTCAAACTCAGTACATGTCCGACATCCTTCAATTTCAAAGCCATCTGTCTTTCTGATTTATATGAACGTCTCCCTTTCCAACAATACTGCGCGGCTCATCATCACTTAGGTAGACTCTCCCAAAGTCACCTGATACATAATTACGCAGAACTTCCTTACACGAAGTGGTATGAAACGAAGCACCTGAGTCTATAACCCAAGACTCATTCCTCGCATTAAGAGACAAGATCAACGCTTCCGTGTCACTCTCCTCAGATAGATTCACTGAATCCTTCCCACCTTGAGAGCTTCCTTCTTGTTTCTTAAGCGCCCTGCAATCACATTTCATTTGCCCCTTCTTGCAGTAATGCCAACACCCGTCTTTGTCTTTCGGTCCCTTAGACTTTTTCTTCGACTTAGAATGTCCATATTTATTGCCTCCTTTGTTCAGCGATCTTCCTCTTCCTTCAACGTTTAGAGCATTCCCTGAATCACCTGAAACTCCTGATGCCTTTCTTTTAGATTCTTCGCTTGGAATTAGACCCACCATATCATCAAATTTTAATTTTGTCGACCCTGAAGAATTGCTCACAGCAATCACCAAACCATCTCAACTGTCTGGTAGACTGCATAAGATCAATAATGCCCTGACCTCATCCTAAAAAATAATGCCAACGGATTCCAACTGGCTCGTGACTGTATTGAACTCATTTAGATGTTCAGCCACGCTCCCACCATCTGATATCTTCATTTTGAATAGCTGTTTCATAAGATGATCCTTATTGGACGCTGAGGGCTTTTCGTACATGGTGGCTAGGGCTTCCATTAATTCTTTTGTAGTTTCATCTTGGATATATTGAAGGCGATGCTCTTAAACAAAGAGAGTCGGATCATTCCTAAAGCCTTCCGATCCAATAAAAACCATTCATCATTTGTCATCCTTTCTGGTTTCTTCTCTTTTCCTCCTAGAGGAATATAAATGTCCTTCTGATACAGATAATCCTCCATTTGCATCTTCCAAAAGGCAAAGTTTGAACCATCAAACTTCTCAATTCTAGTCTTCCCTTCTTCTGTCATCGCTCCCAATAGAATTAAACCAATAGCTCTGATACCAATTGTTGTGCAGCATGCCAACAACGTAGTGAACTGAGATCCAATATCCGGTCTCACCCACAAACAATAAACAAGAAGAAATATAGACTAGAAACAGAATTAAAGCATTTCAAACAAACCACAAGACAAGATATACGTGAAAAAACCCCAATAAGGGTAAAAAACCGCGGATGCAAACTTCCACTATGAAGAAAAATGAAGATTACAAGGCAATATGCTAACCTCTCCCTTGGAAGTACAGAGAAAATCCTTTGCCCACACCTTAGAATTATTTTTCATACACTAGAAAAGCTTTCCCATTACCTTAGAAAAGCCCTAGGGACACTTATTTATAGTTTAGGAAACTCCCCTTTCGCACCTCTGTGAAAATTGACTCAAATTTCCACAGTCTGTATCAAATCCAGACTCAAATCTGCGTAACCTCGACTGGTCGTGCGGAGTCTTTGACCGGTCGAGCGGCACCCTTGACCGGTCGAGCACATCCCACGACTGGTCGAGCAACTCAGAAATCCAAAATCCCGACTCGCTAGAAAATGAGTCGAGCTAGTCCACGACTGGTCGAGTGGGCCACTCGACCGGTCGAGCGGCCGTCTAGATGTGGCTCCACATCTCAACATGACATACAACCTCTATAACGAGATTTTTGATTTTCAACATTAATGTGATCATTTCCAATGCTTTCTAGTCATTTTAGTTGAACTCTTGCATCATGATTTCACTTGCGTGCACGTGAAAGCACCGATATCCCAATTTGGTGAGCATGCGTAGTGGTAGGAGATTTACTAGAACCGTTGTCCAACATTATACACTTAACTTGCTTCTCAAAAATATAGCTGATGAACATAAGCGATCGGTTGTGTTCTTCTCGCCTAACATTAAATCGTCATCAGAAAATGTAACAACGGACATATAGTCAGTTGTCTCTATCTTTTCATATATGGCATTTCAACTTGTATTATCATCTTTTCCTACTTCTATGTTTTCCATCTCCCTGAGTAGTGCTTCTCTTAGTCCATCATCGAACAAAGCTTGAATTAATGTTTGTCGATAGTCATTGGAAAAGCGTAAAGCGTCATATATGCTTAAATGGTAGGGATCATTTTCAGGTAACTGATGACATCATAAGTCACTCCTAAAGCCAACAGTATCTCAATGCGTAATCTTTCATCTGTCTTCTTTCTTTCACTATATAGGGGTTCCTTTTCCTGTAAGCTTTTCGAAGCCCATTCTCGTGATGTTGTTGGGCCATGCTTTCTTTAATGACTCACTATCTTCTTTCCCGAGCACAAAGTCACCACAACCGTTTCTTTAGCACTTTTCACTGGAGAGTCAATCGACTCTTTCATTGGCTTTATAATAACCATGTTACAATCCTCATGGAATTGCCTTACCAACACCTTCAACAAATTATAAAGAGTATCCGACAACTCTATGTTCCTTGGGAATAACTCGTGTTTGAGGATGGTCGCTTGGACACATTCTTTCACCATAGTTGCTTTGATCTAGGCAGTGAGAGGTAACAAGAACATACATTCCACCATCGTTGAATAAAATCTAACACATCTTCTTTGAGATATTGGACAGTTTCTCTTCATTGCGTTCTCAGAATTCGAGTGTTATACTTGTAAAATCGTAAAATGAATGCTTCCTTCGTTTCCTCCCATGATTGTAAGACTTCTACCGGCAATGTTAAATACCAAGCCATCGCTTTACTTGATATTGCCTGCGAGTATGTGAAATTTCATAACAAACAATTCTCTGAGACGATTTCTCTGAACTAAGTTGCCTTACCATAAGATGTTAGGTGTTCTAACGACATCCGTGTTTCCTCTCCATGTAGCATAAACTTTAAGAATTCTGGAATCCATCCTGTTTTTCCAAACTTTATTGTCTCAAATGGCCGAGTTGCTACTGGAGTTAGTAATTATTGTACTTGCCTTGTATGTGACTTAATAAAGAAATGTATTACAGGCTGGACCCACAGTCGCCACTTCCTTCATAAGTCTAAAGAGCATGTGAGGCTCGTATTTTGCCTCATTATACAACCTCACACTTGTTGCACATGATTTTTCCACTTGAGTCTTACAAGATTCCAACAACTTGTATGAGTTGTTAACAACATTTCTCCATTTTAACACATATTGGTAAGGGCATTCTTTGGTGTTAGCTTCCCATCTGACCAATTCTCTCAATGACACAACTCTTCTCAGCACGAAGCCTATTTCCAACTAGTGACTCCTTTCAGTGCTCTTGACTTGAACCACGATCTAACCGGGCCTGTTAAGGATATGCCAAACTGCTCTACTAAGTATCTTTCACTGGAATTGTAAGTGTTATAGTTTATATCCCTGTCTGTTGTCAAATTTATGGTGCCAAAATCACTGTTATATATAACTTGTATTAGTGAAGCTCTCTCGAGGATCAACATTCATGAACAAGCTAAGCTCACAACAAGCAAAGCTCACAAGTACAAGGATCAATCTTGAATGTAAGAACTGCTCACAAGACAAGACTCAAGCTGCAAGACTTCAAGAAGAGTTCAAGGCAGTTTGTAAAGAACTCAAGACTCTTTCAAGATTGAGCTACATCAAGATTTCAACTACATCAAGTCTTCAAGGCTCATACTTCAAGGTCACTTGTTCCTAATGTTTCAATGTTTGTACTTCATGGTTGAGGTTTGACTGACCATAGGTTGACCTTAGAGTAGGTCATTTTGGATACATAAGTCGAATGTTTATTTTACATGAGTTTGGTCTGTTCTTCGACTAGTCCTAGGCCTTCTTCGACTAGTCCTAGAGTTGCTTCGACCAGTCTAAGAAATTTCTCGATCAGTCGTAAGTTTGTTACAAATTTTAGATGAAATCTGTTAGGCTTCGACTAGTCCAGGAATTTGTTCGACCAGTCGTAGGAACAGTGTCGACTGCATCTTTGACCTGTCGAATATCTTCGACTCGAAATCCAGCGATGTGTTATAGGTTCTTCGACCAGTCGAAGGAAACCTACGACCAATCGTAGGTGACCTACGACCAGTCGAAGGAGACCTTCGACCAGTCGTAGAACGGTCAGAGCTTATCCCGCTGGATCTTTCAAATATCTGTTATTGCTTCGACTAGTCGAAGAGCTCCCTAGACAAGTCGAAGACACGATCTGCTCACCTATAAATAGTGCACGAATCTCAGAAGAAATTATTGAATTAATTAATCCATTCAAGCCAAGCTTCGTTGAACTTCTGAGAGATAATTCTGAGCTCCATCTAAGCTAAGTGTGCTTATTTAATATTCTCTTTCCTTAGCTTTATTTAATTGATTTTGTTTCTGCTATTCCAATCTAATTTGATAAGAGGAATTGTTATTCCCTTTCTTTGGAATCAAAATCAATTAAGGCAAGCCCTATTCGGTTTAATTTAAAATCTATTAGAATTAGAACCATTGTAATTGAGTACTGGACATTGAACTTGGACATTCAATCATCTACTCTGATTTGGTTCTACCGGGCTGCTACAACGAAGGAGATAATCAGGTATTTTACATTTAATTGTAAATTCCTTTTTGTTTTGGTTTCTTTCAAGATTTGCGAGAAAAATCTTGTTGTATTGGTTATCTAAGGAGAGCTAGGAAAACTCAGAAGTGGGGTTTTTTAATTGTGTAAGCCCACAGACAAAAACACAATTGTAAAGGTTTTGGGTGAACCTGGGAAAATCTATTTTTAGTGAACGCTAATATCCCCTGTGTGAGGATATTAAGAGTGGAGTAGCATTTTGTGTGGTTGTTGTTTAATAGTTGGTGAACACACAGGCGAACCACTATAATCCCTTGTGTTGTGGTTGAATGATTTATTCTTCTAATCTTTAATTATTCTTTTGTGGGATGTATGTATGGTGGTGAATGTTGTAATCATTTAATTCAAGCATTGTGAGAATATTGTAATAGTTTAGAATTTATTTTCTGCTATTCCTTTATCAGCTTGATATTTTAATTTCTTTTGAAAGTTGTTCCAGCAAGGTTGCCCTGCCATTTTTATGGTGTATGGCTGTCCCTAGAACAATACATTTGTGATTCAATTTATTTTAATTCAGTTTGTATTTATTTCTGTATTTCTCTTCGATTTGAGATTTGATACAAAGATCTTTCTAGAAATAAGGTTGTCCTACCATAAACTCTGGTTTTTGGTGTAAGGTTGTCCTTAGAATAACATTTGTATCAACCTCTCAAGATCTGAATTTTGAGGCTATTTTTCTTTCCTGCATTGTGATTTACTTTGGCTATCATATTCTATTTAATTCCGCTGTTATAAGTTTTATTTGACATTGTCCTATTCACCCCCCCCTTAGGACATATAGCTTGGCCTTTTCAGGAATCACAACGAATGCTCTGTTTGACATACTGTAGCAAGTGCTCTATGTGAGACTTCGCTCCAGAGAACATGGTAACCTCGGCCTTTGGCATCTTTTTAGCCTTACGATGCTTTGGTGGGTAGTGGGCCTTGACCCACAAAATTGCTTCTACCATCTTTTGGCGACGATCATCAAAGACCGTGGATACGGTCATACTCTGTAACACGATTTCTTCGGGAAGATCTTTCATCAGTCTTTCTTCTTCTGAATCTTCCTTTCTTAACTTATGATCTAACTGTGAATTTTCATTCAGCTTCATTATTCTACTCTGTCCCCCGAATCAAGTACCTCTAGAAGGAGGTGAAAGGTGATATGTTAAATATTTTCCACACAAACAATGTGTTTGCCACAACCTTCTTAGCTCGATCATCGTCCTTTTCTATTACAATTTCACACCTGTCAATCATATTTTGGAGTATGTTCTTAATAGTATAGCAGTTTTTGGTCAGATGGTTGAGCATACGATGATAATGAAAGTAATTCTTTTTATTTATTTTTCTCACCTCTTCGAGACATTTTGGCTAAGGTAACTCAATCTTCCATGTGGCCAACAACTAGTTCATCATGGGGAGTACATCTTCTTTCGCAAATGCATACCCTTCATGGTCATTATATCATGTAGGCCGTTTATCTGTTGATTTGCTTATATAGCTGTTTATGTGATCTCTTTGTTTGTTTCGAGAATCTTCTCTCTTTTTTTATTTATCATTGACATTTGTCGATAACTTGTTGAATTTCTTCCTATGTTACTGTTCGAGTAGAGGCGGGCACAGACCCATGAGATCCCACTCTTTATGACTGTAACCCTTTTGTCTATTGTCCGTTGTCATTTGTAGCGGCCGCCATCAGAGAAGCAGTAGCCTAAGTGCGTTCCAGGCTGGCACCAATAATGCTTCTCTAAGGTCTCTGCATTCTTCCATCAAGAAAGCTCGCATGCGTGCCAACTCGGCTAGGCGTTCATCTATCGAAAATGAATGAGCATGACTAGTGCCTTCCATAAAAATTGTTGCCTTTCTACTCCTTGATCATCCTGAAATAGAGGGAGAGGATAAATATGTCGTTATTGGTGACGTTAAGGATAACGAATCGTTGCTTGACCCAAAATCAGCGCTTCGCTGTCTCGGGAAATTAGACAGCTCAAAACATGGTGTTTTCAATGAAAAACTTGCACTGAACCCATTGCTATGGGTTTTATGGGAGAATGCTCGCTTATTAGAATAAATTTCCCTTTCTCTTTTTTGACTCTCGGTGAGGCTGCAATGAATGTGTTTTGTGTCATCATTGGTAATGTGGAAAATTCTGTTGGGGATTTGTGTTGCGGAATCACCCAGATCTAAATCTAGGATAGTAATCCAATGGCACCAAGCACACACAAGAGAACACGAAGATTTAACGTGGAAAACCCTTGCGGGAAAAAACCACGGCACAAAGCGACAGATCTCCACTATGAAAATAGAAATTACAAGAGAGAGAACTTACCCAATTCGAACAACCTCGAATCTCACCCTTGCTACACCCTTTGATAACCCTAAAACCCTTTTAGGAACCCTTGAAAATTTTTTTAGAAAGCTTTAGAGTGCCCTAGAATAGCCATAGGGACCCCTATTTATAGTTTAGGAAACTCCCCTTTCGCACATCCTTGAAACCGCCTCAAATTTACGCAGTCCGCGCAAAATCCGCACAAGAATCTGCGTAACCTCGACTAGTCGAAGGAGGGCCTCGACTGGTTGAGCAACCCACTCGACCGATCAAGCAAGCCCCTCGACTGGTCAAGCAACACAAAATAGCGAAAGGACGAAGCCATTGGACTTCAAGTCGAGCTGGCCTCGACCGGTCGAGTGGACCCTCGAATGGTTGAGCAGCCCGCTCAACCATTCGAGCAGACTTGAAGACTTTTTCTAACAATAATCTCCATCAAGTCTTCTATCTTCAACCGTGTAGCTTCTTGACCTCTTCTCTTATATCTTCATCACATCATAGTTTCTTATGCACACTCCGTCCTTCTTTTATGCCATCGCCAAGCCCAGAGAAGTTACATAGAACTTGAACTTTTCTGTAGGAACGATCTAGGTGAGTATGTCTGCCGGATCAAAATCCACGTGCTCAACCACCTTTGCTTATGTCTTCTCAAAAGGAAAGATGTAGTCTTCTTACCATCTCACCGGTACCCGATATTGCTTGCCAGGGTACTTGCTCACAACACTGATAGCCTGTGAAATAACTGGTCTAACCCAGACCATGGCATACACTGCCAACAACATTTGAATAAGGCTCATGAGATATCCTACTTTTTCTCATCTGTTTTGGGACATGTTCTGAGGAAAACTTGAGGAGAGGCGTGTAGGGAACGCTCTCCAGCTTTACCAGACCCATCACATCCTTGATCAATACCTACACACAAGGTATTCTTCCTGTGCTTACTAAAGCCTACTCCTCCTTCAGTCTTAATGCCGAGAACCATCTTTACAGCCCTCCCAATCCTTCATCCTGAATGTCTCACTTAACCGAGTCTTCAGTACATTGATTTCAGACATGTCATAATTGGAGATCTACATGTCATCAATTCCTGACTCACCATGAAGAAATCAGACCACTGCCTAGGCGACAAGTCGAACCACGACCTCCTGCAAAGTCTTTTCTTAGCCCCTTTAACTTCGAACTGCTTTGGTTGCTTCATGTAGATCTACTCTTCCAATTTCCTTTGCAGAAGTGCAAACTCCACATCCATCCTTCCAGCTTAAGATCACATTGGCTAACCAGCGCCAATCACAGATCTAATAGACACCTGCTATACCGTCGGTGTGAATATCTCTGAGAAGCTGATACCTTCTCTCTGAGCATAACCCATCACCGCCAACTCGCTCTGTATCTATATTGTATCCTCCTGAAGATCCACCTACATCCAACCGCTCTCCGGCCCACTAGAAGCTCCACCCATTCTCATGTGTCGGTCTGATACAATGAGTCCATCATATCGCCTATAGTCACCTTCTACTTCTCAGCACCAGGCTCACCTAGAGCCATTAGAATAGAAGACGGATCCTCATGTGATATTGGAGTCGTCCATGTACATCGCTGATATCCTGCGATCATGCCGTGTGATTCTTCTCACAGGTGGCTGCTCCACCTACTCTGTACCCCTGTCTGCACGTCTCAGCCTACTTGCCCTGCCCGCTCATGTGGCCATGCCCAACATGCCACACACGTGCAGAGGTGGATTCCGCTACAGCCACTGTAGCTCCACCTTTTGAAGTACTCCCGATCAACATGTACATGTTACCGAGTTGTTGCACTTTCATGATTACCCATGCCCCTTAAATACCTTAAGAGCACCATTAATACCTATGAACTTGTAGCCCATTGCCTCAAGTACACCAAGAAAATCAGATTCTTCTTCAAATCAAGAATGTGCCTGACATCAGTCAAGGTACGCTCCACCCCATTAAAGATCTTGATACGCACTGTACCAATAGCCACAATATTACAGGCACTGTCATTGCCTATAAATACTTGTCTACCATCGCACTCCGTATAGCTGGTGAACCAACTCCGATGAGGAGTCATGTGAAAAGATGCCCCTGTGTCTAGCATCCACTTGTCCTTACGATCAACATATGGCCGCTTGATAGTAGACACGGACAAAACATTACCATCACATCTACTCGATCCATTAGATGTATTAGCCTCCCTATATGAAGGCTCAGAATCTTCTCTCTTCGATTTAGGATTTTCACAATCCTTCTGCACATGTCCTTCCTTTCTACAGTTCCAGTACTTTACCTTTCTATTGCCCTTGCCCTTGGATTTGGACCTAGAATCTAAAGAACCTGTACCTTGTTCAGAATTCCTACCCCTTGTAACCAGTGCAGAAGATATCCCCATGTCGATGTTAAGCTTTCTCATAGCCTTCCCTTGAAGGGTTGAGATAACAGTGTCGATACTTAGAGTTTTATTCGTTGAGCACATTGTGTCCTTGAATGACTCATAATATGTCGGAAGAGAATTCAACAATATACATGCTTGTTCTTCATCTTTCATCACTTCCTCCATATCCAACAATTTGCAAACTAATTTATTAAAGTTGCTGATGTGAGCCTCCAGATCTCCACCCTCTGCCATCTTAAAGTAATACCACTGCCGCTTCAAGTGCAGGTGATTTTTAAAGGATTTTTTTACATAGACATCCTCTAACTTCGCCCATAACTTAGCCGCAGTTTTCTCCCTCATGACATTGTAGAGAACCTCATCCGTGAGACATAAATGGATCGATGATAAAGCCTTCTTATCAAGATATAGTATTCCATTCATCATCAATCATAATAGACTTTCGCTCCTCAAGAGGACCATCATCGCCTTGCTTGATTAAGGAACTCATCATCTTGATCTTCCATAACTGAAAATTATTTTTTCCTGAGTACTTCTCAATATCATACCTAGTGCTTGCCATTATTACTATTCCCTCAGATTCAAATCTATACACTAACGATTACTCTGATACCACTTGTTGGGGATTTGTGCTGTAGAATCACACAGATTTAGATCTAGGATAACAATCTAATGGCACCAAGCACACACAAGAGAACACAAAGATTTAACGTGGAAAACTCTTGCGGGAAAAAACCATGGCATAAAGCGACAGATCTCCACTATGAAAATAGAAATTACAAGAGAGAGAACTTACCCGATTCGAACAACCTCGAATCTCACCCTTGCTACACCCTTTGATAACCATAAAACCCTTTTAGGAACCCTTGAAATTTTTTTAGAAAGCTTTAGAATGCCCTAGAATAGCCCTAGGGACCCCTATTTATAGTTTAGGAAACTCCCCTTTCGTACATCCTTGAAATTGCCTTAAATTTACGTAGTCCACGCAAAATCCGCGTAAGAATCTGCGTAACCTCGACTAGTTGAAGGAGGGCCTTGACTAGTCGAGCAACCCGCTCGACCGGTCGAGTAAGTCCCTCGACTGGTCGAGCAACGCGGAATAGCAAAAGGACGAAGCCGCTGGACTTCGAGTTAAGCTGGCCTCGACCGGTCGAGTGGACCCTCGACTGGTCGAGCGGCCCACTCGACCAGTTGAGCAGACTTGAAGACTTTTTTCGACAACAAAATCTTGCAGAGTGAAGAGTGTTTCAGTCCTTCAGAATAGAGTGGGGGTGGAGCTAAGGTGGGATTGTGCCCCGCGGTATTTTGTGTAAATGACCCTTTTATTGCCCTTAGTAGAACCATGCTTTTTATTTCCAGAGGAGATTGAGCCTTTTTTCTTCCAGATGTCACCATTGTCCATTCCTCATCAGCCTTCTAAGTCGTGGGTGAAACAGAAATCACCCCGCCATTACTCTCAGTTGCTCGCTCCAGACTATAGTCGACTCGACTTTCTTCAATGACATTTTAGTCTTGCCTACGTAGGCTACAGTAAACCCATTGGGTATGAAGTAAAAGATCATTAACGGGGAGAGAAGCCATTCTAATTGGACAAGAATAAAGTACCTGAGATTGAACAAGTCATCATTAGTTATCCTGATTAATTTGAATTGCATCTCATTTTAGAAATGGAGGAATGTTCCTGTTGCGAGTCAACATTTTAGCACCTTCACGGCTCCTTTTGATGATGGATATCTTCCAATTGTTCCAATGAAATAGCATACAATTAAAAAATAGTAATTTCGACAACATTTCGTTGTGGAGTGTCCGTCAAAATGATAGAAGAGTTGTGCGAGTTTGAAACCCCTCCTTACACATTCTAAGATAGGAATAGAATCATCTTAACTTCATAAATGCATAGAGTAGTTGCATGGCCGTGTAAGATTATTGCGTTGTGCAGCTGTGTAAGACTGTTGACTACTGAGTTGCGTGGTCGTGCAACTCATCAGGAGTCTTCCCTCTGTTTCACTCTTCTCTGATTTCTTCCACCCTTGGAATACACTGACTATGGTCAATGCATAAATTCCGGAGAGGGGTCTTCCTTGGTACCTTTTGGATAGGATCTATGAGGAAGCTCTGAACTCTTAAAAGTACCCAAATGAGAGGGTCAAGGAAGTATTTGTAGGTATTAACATGTATGATGTTTAGATTTCACATAACTCAATAGAGTTGTGTGAGCGGACCACCTGACTACAACCGCGCAACACATGAAAGTTGTGGGGTCATACTCATCTTACCTTCATGCGATTGTGCAACTCATCTTCGTTACGTGGATATATGATCTCATCTTCACCTTAACTGCTCCCCTTCAACTCTCTTCATGATTGTTGCCTTTCCATGCAACCGTGTTATTCAACCTCATTCAACTCCCCTTGAATAATGCGGTAGTGCAACTTATATGTTGATAAACTTTGTGCCTCAACATGCACCACTAATGCCTCGACAGTCACATTGCCTTAAAACCCATGGCTCCGCTGCACGTGCACAGGCGTGCGTGCCCGCTTGCATGTGGACACTTAAGCCAACTTTCTTTTCTCTCTATTCTCCAAGTAAGTATACTAAAGAACTCAAAGCTTATAAATTCCTCTAGCTCTTTCTCTTTAAACAATGTGGGACTAAACATTTTTTTTTAAACCACTTTTCAAACAAGGTTTTGGAGGATAAATGTAATTCAAAAAATAATTTTGAATTTTTAGTAAAAAAATGCAAGTGCAAAACCCTAACATTTCTATTATGTTATTTAATTAACACAATTGAAATAAAATCTCAACAATCCCCCACTTAGTTAAATAAGTGTAATAGATTTTTCTTGAAAAAAAAGAGATAATGTTCTTATGTGTGAGACCCCGGTCTTTTGCAACATCGCTCATGTGCACACGTGTCCCAACTCACACCATTGATAGACCACCCTAGTGCACCTAGAAAACTCACCAAAGTGATTTGTTCTAGATGACCTTGAGACCTCTATCATGTAGACCACGTCATCGTTGCGGTCATAATGGTGAAAACCGTGTGTCAATTCGACGCTCCATTAGTGAGATATGACCCATCGAATGTAAGGCCCAAATTATGTATCCAGTAACACAAGCAACCTTTATTAGGCTAGGCCCATTGGACTTGAGCCCATGTGGGCCTAAGGCTCACTTTTAGAACATAAAAATTACCAACAAATAGGACAATTGCTACATGACAAAATAAGAAGCTAGCAAATATAAGACAAGCATTATAAGATAAAATTAGATTCTCTCCCAAAACTCATCATTAGCTCTCTCCCCATGCCTGAGAAACTAATTATGACCCATGTCTACCTCATCGTATACATGTATCCAATGCATGTCATGATTTGTGCCACATCACTTCAAACAACCAATTGCAGCACTTCACTTCATCACCCACCATGCATCACCAACAACCCATAACCCTTATCCATCCATTAGCCAATGCATGTCTAGATTTCTTCCACCTTGGCTAATGCATGCTTAGCACCATCCACCTCATCTATCCACTACCCATTCCATACACTACCTTCCACCTCACTTTTAGCACCAATAAGATCGCATAAACTTGCCACATCATCTTGCCACCTCAACCCCCAATTCCCTATATAAGAGTAGGAGCTCTCTTGCACTTATTCTTTTCTTATACTTAGAAAAGTTTTGAGATTTTAAGAGAGAGTGAGAGAGAGTGGGGCCAAGGTGTGGCCCATCATCTAACTTAGAGGGAGTGGACCACACATCATCATCCAACCATCCATCCATTGAGGTGAGTCTACACCCCTCCTCCCATCCTCCTCATCCTCCTCTTTCTTCCTCTTTTTATTTTCTTGATATGTGTGGGCCCTACTGGTGTGAAGTTCTTGTGTGCATGTATTTATATTTATGGTGGTCAGTAAAGTGGCTCATGTCAGTATGGTCCACCATGATGAACATCATATCTACACCCTTCATTTGTAATCATATTTTTGTTTTTGGACAAAAGATTCTAAGAATCATATAAAATCAACCATGCTAAGATCAGACTTGAAACTTAGGGATATTATGAATTACAATATGAACTAACTCTGAACCAAATTTTGTAGCCATCCAACAGTCCAATTATCCGTAACATCAAGTTTACTTGGCTGCTGTCCAGCAGCACATGCAGGATTCCAATTTGCCTAAATGGACCCATTTTTAAACTCTTTTAATAAATGTATTAAAAATATATGTCTAATTGGATTCGTAGAAAATCGAACCAGCTTTCCAACGGTATATAATAAGCCTCAATCGGAGTTCGGACGGCCGAGATCTTGGCCTTATACGAAAGATGTATTGGGGAGTTTATTATGACAATTCTTCTTTGGGCCATATCTATGATTCCAACGGTCAGATGTATTTGATATTTGCTCTTAACTTACTTGAGATAGTTAATAATCATATGTATGGTCCCTATGGTCAGATTCTTTCATGATAAATTTAGAAAATTCTGGACCGATAGATACTTCTGTAAGGACAAATCTTGAATTTTTATGTGTGGTTCAGATGGATCCAAGGCTTTGTATGGTTGGAAACCTATAAACGGCCTGAATGACTTGTTCCCAAACCATCCATTAGATCAGATATCCCAACAGAGAATCTGATCATAGAGATTTCATCAATATATATTTCATATGTTACTTGATGAATATGTTGGATCTATGTTATATATAACAATTATCCTCTCATTGACCCACTTGGGTGTGGGATCACTTGTGATTTATGCATTTTATTAGTTCATCCAATCTAAGAACTCATGTATATTTTTGTGTCTCTTATCTATGGTTTGCTAGTATGTGGGCCCTACTTGCCATTGAATCTATTTCATTCCCTTTACACTTTTTGTTTGCTGAAAATTTTTCAAGTACTTAACTGTATTGCATGTAGGCCTCTTTGGCACCTTGTACCGGGCCCCACACTCTGTAGTTAAGCGTCTCGCTTTGGGGGATGTTTAATCCTTATATAAGTGAGCTGGGATGTCCTACCTTTTTGTTAGGAATGATTCCTAAGTGTTTGGAAATTAGGCCTTAAGTTGTGACAGACTCCATTTCTGAAAACTGTCTGATTATTTGTATTTTGTACTAACTTTGTTCCTTTGTAGTGGACCACACGCTGGAGGTTTGAGTAGGCCACCACTTGGAACCTCTAACCTACACTAATGAATAGATAAATAATATTTTAATTTGGTGAAATTAGACCCCACATGATCAGGGAGTAGATCCCAAAATGTGGTCAGGCATGGTTGTGTAGAAAAATTATGTGCAGAAAATCGAAGTGCCTATGTTTGGCCCTATACCAAATATTACATGTGCACAACCAGTGGTCCCAACTTATAATTTTTGAAGTGCATATATAGTACAACCAAGGGCACCTGATCGCACACTGAAATGTGGTCCCTTGTGATCATGAGATATACTTAAAATTGGGCCAAAACTAATTCTGCACTATATTTCCTGCACAGTTTCTCCAAGTACCCATGTTTGGGCCATCACCGTAAATTGTACTCACCCAACCAATGAGGCCTACCTTATAATTTGTAAAGGCCCTACATAGAGCTACCAGGTGGTTATTCTCTTTCACTATATGTAGGCCCCACGTGATTATGAATCTGACTCTAAAATGGCTGAGAACCAACATTGCACAAAAATCTATTTGATGTAAAATTTATGTGGGGCCACGTCAGTGGGATCTACCACCTTCTCAAAGCATTTAATACAGTATATAAACTCTGAAAAATAACTCTCAAATATTGTTGGGCTTAAAAACCTCATGTGGGCCATCTAGTATGGGCTGTCTTGTATAGGCCTTACCTTTCATGTAATGAGGCCCACCTAGCATGTTTTGTAAATGGGTATTGTATAACTTGTAAAATATTTAGTGGACAGATCTTGCTGTCCAAATGTTCTATTAGGACATAGGTGGCCTTGGGCCCATCTAAATGATGCAACCCTAAGGCCCAAGCAGGCCCAACACTAGGAGAAATCATTGGGGAATGAGAAACCAACTAAGGTAACCTTCCTTAAGCCCGTTGGGTAGGCTCATTGCCTATTGAGTAGTGTGTCTTGTATATTACCTCTAGTCAAGTAGACCACGCTTAGAGAGACTATTGTATAATGCATAAACTGGATAATTAGGCTTTTTCTTGGTTGTTGTGTGGGGCTAGTAGGCCCAATATGATATATGACATGAAAGATGTTAGCATCTTATCCTTTGTGTTTGAGATTGTGCATTATTTCTAGTTGGTGGAATGTGTGGAGCCCACTTAGTTGTGGAATTAGATCCACACCATTGAAAGCGTTGTGGTTGGACATTTATGCCATTGGGTTGGCCTATTGGTTCACTAAGTGGGACTCACACTTGACCTATACGACCCCATGCCTTGTATGTAGTTCAAGTCCAATATGGAAGTCACACTAGGAAAGACGTACCTAGTGATGGGTGAGATGACGATACATGTATGGTAACATGATAATATGATTATGAGTTGTTGGTTGAAATGATAGATATGATTTAATGAATGGTGAATTATAACATATGCATTGATGATGGATGAGTAATTATTTATAACACTTATGACATTGTTTATGTTAATCATGAAGTGAAAATGATGTTGAGGGTTAAATATTGCATAGACCCCAATTATTACCTGATTTTACGAACATGATAATGCTTAACGTCGTATTTTAATTACAAGGTGAATTTAAAGAGCTTGGACTGAAAGGGTATTAAAAGCATAGATTTAACGCTCTAAAATCACCAAGGTAAGGGACGGACCCCAGGGGATCAAGATCAAGGAATTTACATGCTAAATATCCGAGAAGATCAAGTGATTGGATTTAAACGGGCCTGAAAGTCGTCCAGAATGCAACATCACAGGGTTCCCACCATTCGTTTGGCTCGAAACTTTATATCTGCCTTGAGGACCATAAATTAACCGTACACGTCAAAATTCAGCCCTTGGATCAGTGTATAAGTGACCTGATGGGCAAGATCAGACAATAACCATTAAGTGAGCATCTTAGTCATCCTTGAGAAATTAGGGCCCAAACTTGACCAATGAAAAGAGCACAAAAAATGAGGAATACCTGCTAAATTTCAAGGAAATCACATAATGCATTCAAACATAACGTACTTTGGAAGACGGTGACTAGAATGATGGCAAATCTGTAATTTAAGGAACTCCGTATGCATGCACGTAAGTGAGAAGAGGTTTGCTTCAACGGTGGGTATTGCCTCATTACAGGTGGATGGTGTGGCCCACCTAGAGTTCGGATCTACTTCATACTTTGACCCATGGGCTTACATGTTACTAAGAAGATGATGAGCGGAGTAGATCTTCGAGAATGTCATCAGAAGTGGGCCCCGCCAATTTTTTGAACAAAACATCTAAACAGTGCCCTTCTCGCGCTTAGCGGACGCACCCGAGTCGATTGGGTTTCAATAGTGGGCCCCACCCATCATTTAATTTGATGATCTGAACCGTTCAGTCAACTCAGGGGGTGAAGATGACCCCAACCATGCTTTCCTTTTGGTCTCACGCACGTGTACGCATGTGGATCATCCGAAAATGCAGGATGGACAGCAAATTGATTTGATGCAGTGGGCCGCACCAAAACTCAACCAAAACCACTCCTTTCCAACCGAAATTGCGCCAGAAATCCAATGAACGGAGTAGATTTGTCCGAAAACATCACCGTGGGGCCCATCGAGCATCACAGCGTGGCTATCTTGCGTTAGCTACGTGCATTCAGAAAATCGGGAATTCCAGGTTGTTTGACGATCTTGGCTGGGATCGGACCGACGATCCAAGCCGTTCAAACACATCCTTAAGGGAGGCTGACCACTCCTTTGAATTCCGATCGGAAAAAGATCTCACACAAGGGCTGTTAGACCAACCATTCGTCAAGTGTGAACCGCAACCGACTCTCTACGCTGAAGGAGAGGCTGCAAAATCCCTTTGCTGCAAAGTCTTTCGCTGACTCCAGCCCAACCCACCATCTTTGCTACCTATAAAAGAAAAAGAAAAGAGAGAGAGGTGGCATATCTTTGACGTGCAAGCTAGGTAGTGGGCCGTTGTGGAGGCCAAGCTATGGAGGGAAGGTAAAGAGAGAGAGAAGGAAGTGTGGAGAGTGGCTACCTTTAGAGAGTTCCTTTTTTTCCTTTCTTTAATTATTTTTCTTTATGCTTTAATTAAGAGTTTTAGTTTAATAATGGTAGTGATTGGCTAAACCTCTTAAGCTAGGGCTAAGAGGTGAAGCTTGTAGTGTGATGGATAGTTTTCTATTGCTTTGATTCACGGTTGTCGAACTCTCTTTGATTTAAGTTTGATTATAAGGAATATTTATAGTTTTTAATGGTTTGTTGTGACTTAAATTTCAATAGATCTGTGATAGCTTTGAGTATATTCTTTCCATTATAGGGTTTGTGAATTTGGGAACCCTGTTGTTCACCATCGTCTCGTGGGCATAGTTGGATGACGGAACCTATCCTAATGTTTATAACTCCCTCAGATGGATGTGGATTGGTTAGATTTTGTTGTTTGCTTTGTCTCATGGGCATGGCTTTGTGATGGAATCAAGTCTAATTCTCATCTTATCCATTGATGACTAAATCAAAGGACGTTCATAATTGTTTTTAATGAAGTGTCTTCCATCTGGATGAGGATAGGACTCTAAGTCCAGTTGTGTTCTTGAATCAAGAGTAGATCTCCCTGATCTCTACAAGTGGATCCTTGGCACCCTAGTTTCCCACCTTTGAATTTTACAAGTTTTAGTTAAATTTATTCACCATTATTCTCTCAATTCTCCCTAATTTAGATTACATCTTCACCTAGTTCTAGTTCAAGTTACTTTCAAATTACGTACAAGGTTCAGTCCCTGTAGATTCGACCTCGGTCTTACCGAGATTATTACTACATCACAACCCTATACTAGGGGTGTGAACAAGTTTTTGGCGCCGTTGCCGGGAACTGACGGTTATGTTTTTTTGAGATTAACTAGTTTTAGAATTAGGTTAAGATTGGGATTTTCTAACTTTAGGATTAGGTTTTATTTTTCTAATTTTAATTTTAGGATTTCTTTTAATTTTAGAAACTAACATTACTTTCTAATTTTAGGTTTAGGTTTTCTATTTTAGAAACTTTCTAATTCTAGGTCTTCTTTGTAGAAACTAACTCATCTTTCAATTTATTTATTTTTAAATTTTTTTTAGAACTTTCTAACTTTAGGATTTCTATTTTTAGAAACTAATTTCTTTTGTTTTCTTGTGCAGGACCTTTACATAGACCTCTAATCTGATAACTTCTTTCTAACTTCTCCTCTACCTACTTTCCATATTGCTGTAGGATTTTTCTTTTATGATTAGATTCAGAGTTAGGGTTTCATCATATATATGCAAGAATGGGAATATCAGTATGCTGAGATAGCTAAGAGACACTGGGAAGGGATGTATGATGATTATGATAGAAATCAACCTATGTCTCAGAATTTTCCTGAAACAATCATCGAAACCAACCAGAGTATAATGCTTCATCAGTTAAGAAGTCCTTACGCGATCATATACGGGAGAACAATTACACCCCACATACAGTACGTGAGTGTTGGAGTTATCACAACTATGGGAGTGAGAATTATTATCACCCATCCGATAAAAAGAAAACAATGCGTGATTATATATATAAGTGATAATATGTATTACCAACCATCAGAATCTCCCACCTATGATCCATATGACTATAATCAGTGGAAACATCAATGTTGGGAAGATGAACCAGCAATATATCCTAGTGATAATTCTCTTAGATCATCTACCTTTGAAACTCAATCAAAAACAATCCAAGAGGATTTACTTTAGAAACTCATGAATACACAAGAACAGTTTAATCAAATTGTTATACAATCATGTGAATTGCTCAAATCCTCAATTCAAAGAATTCAGTCACACCTTATGGAGGAGGAAGAGGCTAGGTTATCCCAGCCTCAACCCAATCTAAAAGCACAATGTGAAGAAAGTGATCATAACTTGCTTGTGGAAGAAATTGAAATTATGAATGAGGAGTTGGATTCCATTAATGAGTATATGATTCAATTTTCCGATGAGTCGATCTCGATGACTGTCCAAAGGAATGATCAAGAGACGTGGGTGTTTTTCAAGTATAATGATGATGACACACTTCACTCACATGACACACTTGGTTTCAATGATGAGGGAGAGGTTAGTTTATTCAAACCTCAACCCAATTTAGAAAGAGAGTGTGAGGAAAGCGATCCCATCCCAAGTGTGTACTGTATTGAATTGGAAGATGATGAGTATTGGGAAGACGATCATGAATGAGCAACCCAAATTTCCCTGGAATCAATCTCAAGTTTGGTCCAAGTCAGTGATTAAGAAGTACACGAAGTGATCGGTCATAATGAGCTGCTCCACTCACCTGACATGTCTGATTTAAAAGTAAAAGATGAGCTCTTTACAACCGACCCTTCTAACTCTTGTGAGATATGTTTGGACCACTCCTTTGAATTGAATGATGATATGATTAAGGAGAGAGACAAATTGCTCTATATGACTCTGGAATTTGAAACCACCCAGTTTAGGCCACCATCTGAGCTATACACTTTTGACGATTCAATGCGTCAACTGAGTAGCTTCAATGAACAGAGTGTTCACATTGATGCTTCCCTTATTGATTTTCAATCTGTTTGTGCAGGGCAAGAGCAAGAGAGCAAGCGTCCATCCACTTTCAAAGACAATGGATTTCTTGGGCAGATCATCACGAACTTCAATGTGGAAAATAAGTCACTCTCAGCTGAATTTCTCAACTTTTTGGATGATTACTTGTAACATTTTACAGATTCAAACGATCCCATGATAAAAGACATAGGGAATGCCTTGTAAGACGATATCTCGGTAGTTGTTATAGACTGAGAAAATCCTTATTCTGAAGCCCCTCCTGTCCTAGATCCTGAACGTATACCGTTAAAGGAGGAAGAGCTGAAAATGAAACCGAAGTCTGGAACTTCGGAATGTGTTGAGACTACATCACTTTCTGAAAATTTTTCTGAATTTTATCTACCTATAGTCTCTGATTCACCATGGAGTACTAATATTGAAATTTTTTCGGTTACAGGTAAATCATATATACTTTGGATACCTCAAGCGATTCAATGACAATTTTGTGCTGAGGTCCATAAATTTCTCTAGAAATTCATGATCCAGAGCATCCAAGCCTATTACAAAAAGGGCTTTTGGATGATCTTGTTGAGAAACCTACTGAGAAATTTATTAGGATCCTGGCCGGAAGAGGAACCATGTGGCATGACTAAGTAGTTTTTCTCTTGCTTTCATAGGACTAGGATTGTTTTCTTGATGCTGTTCTAGGTTAGTTGGTTTTATACCATTAGGTTAGTTTGCTTTCCCGTTGTTTTAGGATAGTTTGCTTTTATTGCTTAACTCTTGTGCCGAGTCGCCTTCATGCTAAAATCTCTCTGGGAAAAAGCCACTTAAATTCTGTCATCAGGTACTATCTTTCCATCACTTCTCCTTTACTTTCGTTGTCTCTTGTGCATTGCATGCTTATATCTTTTACATTGAGGATAATGTAGATAATGTAGATTTTAGGTTGGGGATGGGAGATTAGTTTACGTAATCAGTATTTTCTTGGTCTTGAGCAAAAATTGTGAAAAAAATTTTAAAATTATTCTGAAAATTCAAAGTGATGTTGACGACCATATTTGATTTAGAATTATAAGATACGTAATGTTGGTAATTTATGACTCTTGGATTCAGCCATTCGTTAGACTTTACAGTTAAGTTCGAATTGTTAATTCATGATTAGAAGTTTTAAACATTGATTGAGTCATGATTTCACATGTCACACCTAACTTACACATTAAAGCTTCAGTTCGATATTGAATTGTTAACTTGGTAGTCACTAGGCATGGAAGGAGCCAACTTGGAGAATTTGTCCATCATGTTAAAAAGGAGGGGGGGGGGGGGGGGGGGGGGTTGTCTTTAGAAAGGGTTGGGCGAATGGTCATCACCATAGGTTTGCTCCCTATTGGTGAGGATTCGATTCCTTAAGGTTGACATGGCATGAAATCCGCCGATAGAAAAAAAAATAAATGAAAAGTTAAACTGTAACGCAAGTTTTGGTTTAGGTTATGGTTATCCTAAATGCTCTTGTGATTATCAATGTTATCATAAAAATAACGAATTGAGCCTCTGATTGTGGTAAGTTTAGGTTTCACTATTAACCCATGGAACTCAATGTTTAGAATTTTTCTAATCGATAGATTAAAACCTTAAACTTGACTATGAAGTTTACCATACGCTTGAGTCCAGGAGAAAGTAATGCCCAACATTCATAAATCTTAGAATTATATTGATTGGACTATTTTTCAAAAATCACTCAAGTTTATAGAAATTATCTTGTAGTTCTCAACTTATTTTTCGCATACTTTGCTCGGGACTAGCAAAATGCTAGTTGGGGATTGTGTTGAGGGTCAAATATTGCATATTAGACCCCAATTATTACCTGGTTTTATGACCATGATAATGCTTAACGTCCTATTTTAATCGTATTTTTGTTGTAAGGTGAATTTAAAAAGCTTGGACTGAAAAGGGTATTAAAAGCATGAATTTAACGCTCTAAAATTACCAAGGCAAGGGATGAACCCCAGGGGACCAAGATTGAGGAATTTACACGCCAAATATCCGAGAAGATCAAGTGATTGGGTTTAAACGGGCCTGAAGGTCGTCCAAAATGTAAGATCACAGGGTTCCCACATTCGTTTGGCTCGAAACTTTATATCTGCCTTGAGGACCATAAATTAACCGTACACGTCAAAATTCAACCCTTGGATCAGTGTATAAGTGACCCGATGGGCAAGATCAGACAATACCTTTAAGAGAGCATTTTAGTCATCCTTGAGAGATTAGGGCCCAAACTTGACCGATGAAAAGAGCACAAAAAATGAGAATACCTGCTCAATTTTAAGGAAATCGGATGGTGCATTCAAACATAATGCACTTCGGAAGACGGTGGTTAAAATGATGACAAATCTGTAATTTAAGGAACTCCATATGCATACACGTAAGTGAGAAGAGGTTTGCTTCAACGGTGGGTATTACCTCATCATAGGTGGATGGTGTGGCCCACCTAGAGTTCGGATCTACTTCATATTTGATCCATGGGCTTACATTTTACTAAGAAGATGATGAGCGGAGTAGATCTCCGAGAATGTCATCAAAAGTGGGCCTCACTTATTTTTTGAACAAAACATCCAAACAGTGCCCTTCTCGAGCAAAACGCCCAGCGGACACACCCGAGCTGATTGGGTTTTGACAGTGGGCCCCACCCATCATTCCATTTGATGATCTAACCCGTTCAGTCGACTCAGGGGGTGAAGATGACCCCAACCATGCTTTCCTTTTGGTCTTACGCACGTGTACGCACATGGATCGTCCGAAAATGTAGGATGGACGGCAAATTGATTTGATACAGTGGGCCATAGCAAAACTCGACCAAAACCACTCCTTTCTAATTGAAATCGCTCCAAGAATCCAATGAACAGAGTAGATTTGTCTGAAAACATCACTGTGGGGCCCACCGTGCATCACAGTGCGGCTCCCTTGCGTTAGTTACGTGCGTCCGAAAAATCGGGAATTCCGAGTTGTTCGGCGATCTTGGCTTGCATCGGATCGACGATCCAAGCCGTTCAAACACATCCTTAAGGGAGGCTGACCACTCCTATGAATTCTGATCGGAAAAAGATCCCGCACAAAGGCCGTTAGACCAACCATTCGTCAGGTGCGAACCGCGATCGACTCTCTACGTGAAAGGAGAGGCTGTGAAATCCCTTTGCTGCAAAGTTTTTCGCTGACTCCAGCCTCCCAACCCACTGTCCTTGCTCCCTATAATAGAAAAAGAAAAGAGAGAGAGGTGGCATCTCTTTGACATGCAAGCTAGGTAGTGGGCCATCGTGGAGGCCAAGCTGTGGAGGGAAGGTAAAGAGAGAGAGAGAGAGAGAGAGAGAGAGAGAGAGTGGAGCGTGGCTACCTTTAGAGAGTTCATTTTTCTCCTTTCTTTAATTATTTTTCTTTATGCTTTTATTAAGAGTTTTAGTTTAATCATGGTAGTGATTGGCTAAACCTCTTAGCTAAGGCTAAGAGGTGAAGCTTGTAGTGTGATGGATATTTTTCTATTGCTTTGATTCATGGTTGTCAAACTCTCTTTGATTTAATTTTGATTATAAGGAATATTCATAGTTTTTAATGGTTTATTGTGACTTAAATTACAATAGATCTGCGATAGCTTTGAGTATATTCTTTCCATTATAGGGTTTGTGAATTTGGGAACCCTGTTGTTCACCATCGTCTTGTGGGCATGGTTGGATGACAGAACCCGTCCTAATGTTTATAACTCTCTCAGATGGATGTGGTTTGGTTAGATTTTGTTGTTTGCTTTGTCTCACGGGCATGGCCTTATGATGGAATCAAGTCTAATTCTCATACCTCTTATCCATTGCTGACTAGATCAAAGGACGTTCATAATTGTTTTTAATGAAGTATCTTCCATCTGGATGAGGATAGGACTCTAAGTCTAGTTGTGTTCTTGAATCAAGCGTAGATCTCCCTGATCTCTACAAGTGGATCCTTGGCACCCTAGTTTCCCACCTTTGAATTTTACAAGTTTTAGTTAAATTTATTCACCATTATTCTCTTAATTCTCCCTGATTTAGATTACATCTTCGCCTAGTTCTATTTCAAGTTACTTTCAGATTACGTACAAGGTTCAGTACCTGTGGATTCGACCTCGATCTTACCGAGATTATTACTACATCACAACCGTATACTTGGGGTGTAAACAAATGATCCCCATGGTAATGATGATGATGTTATATATATATATATATATATATATATATATATATATATATATATATATATATATATATATATATATATATATATATGCATGATGACAAAACATGCTAGTTGACCACTATGCCTGATATCCAAAATGATCTATATGAGGCCCAATTGTGATGTGTGATTCCACCATGATGTATGTAAAGATGTTTATGATGCCCATTTGTCTTCCTAGTTGGTACTAAAATGGGCCATGCATTGGGAGCAATGATGGTTAAATATCCATATTGTAAGGGTAATGGTGGTTTAATGTCCGTATTGTAACCCTCCCTAAGGCCCGTTGTTAGGCCCATTCTCATCTCCTCTTAGTGGGCTAACCCAAATCATTGGGCCCCCATAATTATTAGGCAAATTCTTGATATGAGTAGGCCGTCTAGGCCCATCATTGATATGAGAAAAGTACATCATTACCATGATTCATGCCCATACACATCATCTGCATGCTTAATATGAGATGTGGTTGACCATTGCATATGCCATTGGGCAGGTTATTTATGGGACTCCCTGATAGGCGGAGTTGTCCCACATGAGCGCACGATATGCGTAGGATTGATGCATGATTGACTGAGTGACTCATGCATCTTCCATTATGTGATTATGATTACTATACGCCCTAGTGACATTAGGGCTGTAGCCTCTGCAGATATAGCGTGGATGGCAGGATTGGACACCGAAAATTCTTGTTAAGCACGGGGGCGCGAAGGATGTCCTAGGGTGAAAGTCCCCAAACCCTTATGGTACCATGGAGGATGCTCCAATGCCTAGACCGAGTGGATGTATAAACGCATGAGGGCCGAATACCAGGAGGTCGTGTCTCCCACTGTATCATGGTCGGTTGAAAGGGGGTGTGGCCTTACCCGCCCGAGGGTAGGGGGCAATTGTTAGGCTGAGTCTGACCAGCTCGTAAATGGGTCCACTACCGACGTGCCAGTTAGATATTGGCAGACTACTAGTCAGGCTGGTAGTGAGGTCTCTTCCGCTTGCATGGTTGTGCGTCCAGTGTAGGGCGGCAATGTAGTGTATAGTGTATTAGACCCCGGTGATTATCTAGAGAGAACTGTACTGATATATGATGCTCAAGAGATGAGCTGGATTGATATGTGAATTGCTATGCTTGAGCTGCATCTTGTATATGACATTGGCTATGTAGGCCTTAGATCGCATCGTATGGCCTTGGTGTGGCCGATAGCATTCATGTCTTGCATTACATAGCCTTGGTATGACAGATAGCATTCATGCCTTACATCACATAGCCTTAATACAATAGATAGCATTAATGTCTTGCATCGCATAGCCTTGGTATAGCCGACAGCATTGTAGTATACCCCAGTGATGATCCCAGAGATGTACGATATTGATATGATGACATCCCATCACTGTTGCTCACGTGGGCAGGCACATATGGGCGGGACCCAAGGGCCTGAACGAGCTACCAGTGGTTGGCGGGCTACTGTGCAGCAATTGCATACTCAATACTTGACTCATTCCTTCATCCATCCACTATCCACTCAAGCTGGTGGTGCGCAACAAAATCATTATGTGTATCTTCGCAATGGCCAGGATTTCGGTTGGGGCGCACGACCAACTTGAGATCAGGAGTTTGCCATATTGAGTCTAACTATCCAAATTTAGGTATGAGACTGGTTTGGATAGAAGTCCCTTGTGATGAACTCTACAGCTTGCAATATCACGTACTATCATCTCGACTACACACTCCAACTTGTTAGTTATTTTGAATTGCATATTGCATTGCATCCTCAGCATATGACATTTGGCTTGCTATGACTCCACATGTCAGCTCTGTCATTGCCTTTACATTGTACGCCATATAGTAGAAAATGAAATTTGAATATCTTGTTCATAATGATTGGCTATTTTAATGATTCATGGTTGCTTGTTGAGTGACATGCCTATTATTGATGACATGTTTATAATAACCTATGCAATTATACGACATGCTTAATTGACAACCTGCTCACATATGATAACATGCTTGGTTGATAACATCCCTATGGTTATTTTGGATGTCTTTACGGGAGCGCCCTAATAAGCCGTGTTTTACTCCCAGCACGCAGTAGACTCATGAGCTGTGGTTTACTCATATAGATGACTTACACTTTTTCAGAATGCATGCAAGAGCTGTTGGAGTTGCTATTGTTTCCCTCATTACTATTGAGCCGGTGCATCATAGTATGTGTGATATATCAAACAGGTTCATCTCTTCAATATGCGTTGACACTATGTATAAAATGTGTAATTGCCTAAACAGATCAATCGTTAAAAAAAATCATACTAAAATCCTCCTTGTAGGATCCTAGGATCGAAATCCGGTATATGAGTGTCGGGAGTCGAGAATGGGGTACTACGGAGGCTGTCGGCATTGGATTCAGCGATCGAGAATTCTATGAGCTTGGTTTCCGGGTTTGGGGCGTGACATTATGCATAAAAAAATATTTTTCAATTTGAACCTTCCCTTAGTGCAAGCATCCCACATCATATCGAAATCCTTGGTAATATAGGCTTTGAAAGAGTTATTCCTAAATGACAAAACTGGAGAAAATACACAAATAATCACGTCTACGTATATGGGATTCTTAATTTAAACTCATTTAGTACATTTAATTGCCATATGCTTATCTTGTTTCATAAGCGATACCGAGAGAAACTCTAACTCTCATGAGAGACGGCACCACTTCTACACTCACATAGGTGAAGTTCTTCTACTGCTCTCATTACATTTTAGACATTTGTGCTTAAGATTAAACTTCATTAAGAATTCTATGACTCAATTCTTTGTTTATAATGGTCAACATTGTCCATCATAGATGAGGTTCTTATAAATTTCAGTGTTGAAACTCACCACATATTATTGAATTGTTTTCACCCATTGAACCCAAGAACTAATGATTTATTAGTGATAGGTTGGGTTTTATATCACTTGTGGATATTTTGAAAAAAGAGTTTAAACTCCATCCCTCTGAATGTAGTCCTGATCACTTCTTTTATTGGAAGTTTTGTGAAAAGATTGGCTAAATTATCACTTGACTTTACATAAGTAATAATAATGATTCTATCTTGAATCAAAATATCGCACATAATCATGTCTCAGACTAATATATCTAGACTTTTCATTATATGTGTCTCTAGTGGCTCTCACTAATGTGGCTTCACTATCATAATAAAGTGATACAACTAGTGTAGGCATTGAACAAAATGAAATTTCTAATAAAAGATCCCTTAGCCACTTAACTTGTTTGTATGTTATAGTTGAAGCTATAAACTCATATTCTATTATCGAGTGCATTATGCAGGTTTTTTCTCAGATCCCTAAGAGACGGTTGCACCTCCTAGGGTGAATACCCATCCTGTTATGAACTTAGTGTCTTCCGCACTCGATATACAACTCGCATTGGTATATCCTTCCAATATTGTCGAAAACTTTGAGTAAAATAGCTCAAGTCCTTTAATTCCTTTAAAGTAACTCTGAAGGCTATCTATGACCTTTTAGTGTCTAATACTGAGATTATTAGTAAACCGATTTAGTTTACTCACTACGAATGCTATATCAGATCTCATGCATTGCATTGCATATGTCACGACCCAAACTCGGAAACCGGACTCACAAAATTTTCGATCACCGAATCCGATGCCGACAGCCTCCGTAGTACCCCATTCTCGGTTCGCAGCGTCCATACGCCAGATTCCGATCCTAGGATCCTACAATGAGGATTTTCCAACATACATTTAACTCGTAATAAGTATAACCACAAGTTTACCCAAATCATAAAGGCAATATCATCATCATGTATCCACTAATATAAATATTTGAATACAATGCTAAAAGGAAAATACATATATTGAAAATCAAAGCTTCAGAAGTCCGCTACATGCTCCAAGCTCACTGCTGCTGCAACCTACCATGACCTGAACGCATCTATCGTGCATAAGCTTATAGAAAGCTTAGAGGGTGGTGAAAGTGTGTGCATAAGGTAAGTGCCGAGTATGCAATATAATGTCATAAATCATACAATATCGAAATAGGCAAAAATACTGACAAGATCATGAATCATACGATATCAGAGTAAGCGGAAATATACTGACAAGTCCATGAGTGCCATCATCCGTACCAAGGTTATGCGATGTAAGGCATGAATGCTAACGGCCATATCACTGCAGAAACATGGCAACCCAAAATGCTAAATGCTGTGAATGCAATGCAATTTGCGGTGCGAATGAGATGAATGAGCTGGAGTGAATTCGGGATGATAGTACGTAGTATCGAAGGCTATGAGGTCCATCACAAGGGACTTCTATCCAAACCAGCCACATTTGGATAGTCAGACTCAATGTGGTAAACTCTTGATCTCAAGTTAGTCGCATGCCCCAACCGAAATCCTGGCCATTACAAAAGTACATGTAACAAACAGTTGCGCACCACCAGCTTGAGTGAATAGTGAATGAATGAATGAGTATGCAACTCTTGCTCAATAAGTCCACATATAAGCACCGTACATCTCTGGGATCATCACCGGGGTCTAGTACACTCCAAGCTGGCTACTTCCCTAGCCGGCCGTGTAACCTAGCGAGTGGAAAAGACCTCACTACTCGCCTGCCAATAGTATACCAATGCCTACCCGACTCATCAATAGCGGACCCATTTGGGAGCTGGTCAAACTCAACCTAGCTTACAGCCCCCTCACTCGGGCAGATAAGGTCACACCCCCTCCTAACCAACTACGACACAGTGGGAGACGCGGCCTCCTGGTATTCGGCACTCGGGCGCTCATGTATCTACTCGGTCTAGACGTTGGGGCATCTCGTAGCCTCGGAGGTTTAGAGACTTTCACCCATGGACATCCAAAGTGCCCAGATGCTCGAACCAAATATTTTTGGTGTCCCATCTCACCATCCACGACATGCTTATGGAGGTCACAGTCTTGATGTCGATAGGGCGTACAGTAATCACAATCACACAATGCAAGATGCATGAGTCATGTAGTCCAATCATGCATTAATCCTGCGCATACCGTGCGCTCATGTGGGATAACTCCACCTATCAGGGAGTCTCATAAACCATCTGTACTATGGCATATGCAATGGTTAATCACATCTCATAATAAACATGCAGATGATGCGTATGGTCATGTATCATGATACTATGTTGTCATATACTCATAATCGGTATCAATAATCAGCATCAACATTCGGCCTCGACAATGTGGACATTTAACCAACATTGCCCCCAAGGAATGACCCACATAGAGCCTAACATATAGTGGACCCATGGCCTCACAAAGGGCCTAATATACAACACCATGGGCCTCACTCAAGAGCTTAATACACATCACGATGGGTCTTTCACATGGGCCCAGTCTATATCACAATGGGCTCCATCGCCTGACCCTCAAATGCACCACAATGGGCCTCATCACATAGGCCTCATATACATCACGTTGGGCCTTAAGCACGGGCTGAATACACATTACAATGGGCCTCAAATACGGGACGCATATACATCACATTGGGCCTTGACAATCGGCCTCGGCAATCGAAATCGGCTTCGACAATCAGCCTCGTCAATCGGAATCGGTCTCGATAATCAGAATCGACCTTGATAATCGAAATCAGCCTCGATAATCGGCCCCGACCATCAGAATCGGCCTTAACAATCGGAATTGACCTCGACAATCGAAATTGGCCTTGATAATCAGAATTGGCCTCGACAATCAGAATCGGCCTCGACAATCGGAATCGGCCTCGACAATCGGAATCGGTAATCAGCTTAGACAATCGGAATTGGAATCAGCCTCAACAATCGATGTCGGCAATCGAAATCGGTAATCGACCTCTATGCAAGGCAGGATCCATGGATGGACAACCGATGATGGACCAAGCAATATCAATGGGGCCCAATTGTTTGGGGTAACCCACTAGAGAATGACGAGAATGGGCCTAACCAAGCCTAAGGGAAGGTCACAATGTGGACGTTTAACCATCATTACCCATCAATGTGAACATTTAACCAACATTGCTCCCAAGGAGTGGCCCACATAGAGCCAAACGTATAGTGGGCCCATGGCCTTACACAATGGCCTAATATACATCACCATGGGCCTCTCATACAAGGGCTACATACACATCACTATAGGCCGCATCACATGGTGTCACATATATGTCAGTTGGGCCGTATCCATGGGCCGAAAATACATCATAATGGGCCTCGACACATGGGCCATAAATACATCACATCAGGCCTTGCCCATGGGCCTTGAATACAACTCAATGGGCCACGCTATACGGGCCTAACAATACAAACAGGTGGGCCCCACACATGGACCAAAATACATCATGATGGGCCTCATGGATGAGCCGCACCAATGGGCCTCAAGTGGGCTTAGACCACACCAAAAATCATTTCAATAGTTGTAGGTGTAACATGTGTACCACTGTACACTATCATTCCATGGGGCACATGGCCTACTAATGATGATCAGCACTGTCCAAACATTGTCCAACACTGTCCAAACATTATCAGCACTGTCCAGACGCTCTGGACGATGTGGATCCACATCTGCACTGTCCAGACAACAGATGGACGGTTTGGATGTAACACATACATCAGGTGTGGCCTGTTGGCCCATCGTCCAAATGGACGGTAAGAATAAAACATATACATCACGGTGGTCCGCACTATCCACGTGCTGGATGGTGGGACGCAATCCATACATCAGTGGACCCCACGTGGTGGAGGTGGGCCACCCCACTTCTCTCTCCATATATATATATATATATATATATATATATATATATTAAGATATTGTTTTTATTTTTATTTTATTCAATCGTCAGCCTTGAAGTCCATTAGTAGACAGTCTGGATAAGCGATGCAGACATCATTGTGAGCCCATCTCCACATGTGCAGCACGTGTGGAGTGGGTCCCACTCAACTGGATGGATGGCGATGATGAAACACTTACATCAGATGGGACCCACGTCCATGTGCTGGACGGTGTGGGTACACCACATCAGGTGGGTCCCACGAGATATGCTCCACCTAAGGTTTGAATCTGCTTCACTGCCTGGACGGCGTGGACAGGATCATTCATCAAGGTGGGTCCCACGTGGGGCCTACCATATATATATATATATATATATATATATATATATATATATATATATATATATATATATATATATATATATATATATATATATATATATATATATATTACATGCATTATATCATTATATTATTATATATATTACATGCATTAACTGACTGTTGTGTTTTCCCTTTTCACAGAGGCTGCTGGACGTCCCAAGTAGTGATGTAATACATTCATCAAGGTGGGGTCCACGTACACGTGGCCCACCAGCCACATACATCGAGGCAGCCCCACGTACACATGGCCCACTAATGGACGGTGTGGATCTAATCCATTCATCACGGTGGGGTCCATATGTCCCAAAACGGACGGTATGGATATAATACATATGTCATAGGTGGGCCACTCACATCATCATCATCTCCAAAGAGAGAGAGAGAGAGAGAGAGAGAGAGAGAGAAAGAGAGAGAGAGAGACAGAGAGACGAGCGATGGAGGGGCCCTGCCACTATGGGTCCCTCAAACACATGCATCAATACATACAACAATATGGGTCCCAAATCAAGTGGGCCCTAAATTAAAAAATAAAATAAATTCTAGCGCTATGATCACCCACCGTCTTCTTCTTGCTCCTTAGGCTTCCTTGGCTTCTCGGCTTCTTCTTTAATGGAAGATGATGAAATTTTGATGGTTGAGATGGGAGATGAGAGAGTAGGAAGTGGGCTACACTAAAGCTCCTCTCATGGAGCTCTCTTACTTGGACGTGGGTTGCTTGGGGCTTTCTTGAAAATGGAGAAAATGAGAGAGAGAGAGAGAGAGAGAGAGAGAGAGGATGGGATGTAAGAGAGAGAGGGATGAGTGAGTGAGTGATGGGTGATGTGTACTTTGACATGTAAGGGATGGGTTGCTTTGACTTTGGGGTTGCTTGGGGATGGGGTGTTGTACTTGACATGTGAGGTGATTGATGTGTACTTGATTGATGGGACATGTTGTAGAGATTCTCCTGGGATTACAAACGCGCGGCATTTTTCTCGAACTGAACGCGGACCCACATCTCCTGGCCTGAGTATCGGCTCGGTACGCGAGACGCGGCATCGGAACCGCGGCGACGGCGCGGTCGCTATGGTACAAGTCTCGGGTCGAGTCGACTCAGGTTGACAATGTGTGACTCAAGGTCGCGCGCAAATGCCGGTTACAGGTCATGGGTTGTTGGAATTCGACCGGGAGAACCACAGAAACCTACGGAATTGTACGGGCTAGGATACGAGTCTTACAGCATACATGATACTTCTCATTACACTTGCATATTACAATTGTGTGACTGCTCTTTTAAAATTTGGGACTTGTTAGATTCTTTAATTCCACAGTAAATAGTTGTAAATAACTTATTATTGTTATTTACATCTGTTTGAAAGCCGTGTATTTCCACCTAGAAACTCAGGACAGAAAAGGTTAATTTAAATATGTGGGGTCCACCATGATGTATGTGACATATCCACGCCGTCCATCTGTTTTACTCGAACATTTTAGGGCATGAACCCAAAAATGAGGCAGATCTAAAGTTCAAATGGCCTACACCATAGGAAATTGTGGTCATAAAAGGTTTTTAATGGTAGGCATTCAATCGATTGTTTCGTGTTGCATGTTCCGCTTGAGCTTTGCATCCACCTCAATTTTGGGTTCATGTCCTAAAATCATCACACACAATATATGGACGATGTGGATAAGCCACACATATCATAGTGGGCCCCACAAAATTCAACCCTCCATTTTAGTGTAAAAAAAGCAAGTTGTTATTGTCAACGTAGAAAAAAGTGCATGAATTATATTGGTAATTAATCATTACCCATTCACATGCATTTATAAGGAAAATAAAAAAATCAAACACCCCTTGGTACATGCTTGATACTTGGATCAAATAGGATATTTGCTTCTTAATTATCAAGTGATTAAATTTATTTAGTACATTCTCAATATAATGAAATTGACATAATACATAATCCCCACTATGTTGTTTAACTTTGATGCCTAATGATCGAATTCAAATGATGACAACCCCAAGTGTAGGGATGTGATGTAATTTTAACTTGATGAAAACAAGATTGAATCCCCAGGAACTCATATTTGTGCATTTTTTAAAACACTTTAAAAGTATAATTAAATCTAAAACTAACTATGGAATTGAATTATAAGAAGTAATGATGTAATTGAGTAAAGTAAAGAGGAAAATCAATAGGAGCAAAATACTAGGGTGTCAAGGATCCACTTATAGCCATTCTTAATGTCTAATTCACTTGATTCAATTGGACAACTTAATTAGAATCGAAGTCTTGTCCTATCCAGTCGGATAATAGAGCGGTTAATTTATCAAACCAAAATATATATGAGCTTCAATTGATTCAGTTCTCACATAAGGCACCAAGGTATTGATCTTAGAGAATTTAAAGTATTTAGTGTGTCCTTAGTTGACGATAAATCAATAGATTTTACAGATCAATCTCCTGCAAAATAGATAAGTAATCAATCTTAGCCTTCATAAACATCCAAAGTGCCCGGAGTCGACAATGAATCAAAATAAACTAAAATTAAAACTTTATTCAAACAAATATCAATGAATTGTTTAACATTCAAACTAAATAAATTGAATCAAAGTAAACTAGCTAGAACATTAAAAACCACTATAAGCTTCACCTCCCGTAATTGTTTTTTCAAATTTCGGAAGTCCGTCGATGGCATCGAAACTCCTTTGATGGCATCGAGTAGGAACACAAATTTTTATCGAGCAACTATCCATAATTTCTTGATTTATGCTCGATGGCATCGAAGACCACCTGATGGGATAGATGATTTTTGAACTTCTTCTATTTGCAACTTCACTTTGAATCTTTGATTTTCTTCTCTTTTGCACTTGGTTCCCTTGATCTTTTAGCACTTCAAATCTTTCTTCATGGCCTCGAAGTCTTCAATTTTTCATTATGTCTTCTTTTAAGCTATAATCCCATCACTTTAAACATATTTTCATCCTTGGGTCCCAACTAACCTTGCATGCATGAAACACATAAGTATATCAAATTAGCACTCAATATCATGGAAAGTGAATGCAATTAAGAAGATAAATATACATATTTAAGTAAAAACACCTAAGATCGTGTCAACTTTTTAAAGATCGTTCATTTTCAATGTAGGAGAGATAAACCTCTTTATTTCATTCACACTCTTCATATTATTACTTATTATTATTATGTTGTCAATATATAGACATATTATGATAATGCAATCACTGCACACTTTGAAATATATGCATTTATCAACTATATTATACTTGAAACCATGAGATAGTTGCTACACCCAAAACTCAGTGAACGGGCTCACAAAATTTTCAACCTTCGAATTTGGTGTCGATAGCCTCCTTAGTACCCCAATTTCGGTACCTAACGCTCATGCGCCTTGTTTCAAAAGTGGTGTTCGATAAGGAGGATTTTAGGGTGACTTTTTTTTTTTTTTGTAACTGAGCATATCAATAAGAATCTCCACAAGTAACATAACATCTCCACTATACATAATGGTTTCGTACAATCCTACTAAAAGGGAAGTACATAGGATAATAAAAGGACAAAAGTAGAGGAGTGTGCTCTAGCGTCACCTACCGTTGCGCCCTATCATAACTTAAAACATAAACAAGTGAGCATGAGCTTCTTACGAAGTCTAGTAGAGTGCATGTGCACGCGCACAATGCCAATGCATACGACAAGTATATCAATATCAGAGTAAGCAGTAACAGATGGAGGATCATGGTGCCGAATCCATGTATGTCATTAGTCATACTAAGGCTATGTACATATGCTATGTGAAGGCCTACCAGGCCGAATGCCATATACGATAATTTGATGCAAGCATGTCAATCCTCGTATCTAGTCTACATCTTAAAATAGTTCTCATCTAGAATATCACCGGGGTCTAGTACACAGGTAAGGCTCATAGTGCGAGATCATGCGAGGGCAAAGACCTCACTACCTGCTTTGACACTGGTATGCCAATGCTCACCCGACTCGGTAGTAGTGAATGCATTTCCAAGCTAGTTAGACTTAACCTAATTTTTCCACACCACTCCAGGCAGGGCAGGTGAGGCCGAACCTACTTCCAATCGATCCTAATATAGCGGGAGACACGACCAACTGATATTCGGCAATCAGCAATCAGGCGGCACTTAGGTATTCACTCAATCTAGAAATTAGAGCATCCAATGGTACTAATGAGTTTAGAAACTTTCACCAAAGGACATTCTATGTGCCCTATAACTACAACTAATTTTCGGTATCCTTATCAACCAATCACGTTGAATCTGTGGTGGTCATAACCTCGATTATGCTAGGATGTCAATGTAAGTGTGCCATGCAAAATTGTGGGAATGCATGAGTAACATCATCAAAGTCGTACGATTCATGCATACATGCGGGGCGGCCCTATCTCATACAGGTTCGTTAAATACCCTAAAACCGTAGGGCTATCAAAGCAAGCTTACCATGCATTAGGCAGACTATAACAATGTCATGTGTACTAACCGTGGCCCCATGGCCGGATGTACACTATCATGATCAAGGCATTATCCACTAGTCAATCAGACATATCATGTGCATGAGATACGAATAGTGTATAATATCTAACCACCTAAGCATGTATCATACATGTAGCGCCACATCCTGGCCAAATTAATCGGGCTAGCAAGTTTGTCAAAAGAAACTAATAACCCACATCAAACATGAGTTATGTCATAAGGAAACACAGGCTCAAAGTAAGAGGAGAGGCCCATTAGGAATCCACTCGAATGGCCACCCACAAGCTTCTATGTGGGCTGGCTTTCAAGTCAATGGGCCCATACCATATCAAGCTATCAGGACACATTAGGTGGTCGATGGAGACCTCATCTCGGTGCATACATAAGCAGGCTGAATCATGCAAATAATGGTGGCCAACAATGGCAAATAGAGGGGCCCACAGGCATCACAGTAAGCCCAAAAAAGGCATCAAGGTGGGCCCAAAACCAATGCCCCGAATGAGGCCTAAATGCAGTGGCCCACAATTAAACAAGAACGGGCCTAAGTGGAAAAAAAATGCCCTATGTGGGACTCAAACGGTGGGCCCCACTTGCTTCCCATAAAAGGATTATGTGGATAAAACACACACACACACACACACACACACCAAAGATGGGGTCTGTGGCGGGCACTACATGTGGATAGGTTTGGGTAGCAAAGAAACATTTTAGTGGGCCCATTGGGTGAACCACATGGATAAAATACAACATCACAGTGGGGTCCACTTGATGACAACATGGATAACATACAAACATCACAGTGGGCCCACATCCCGGTTTGATAGCCAAATAAACATTACAGTTAGGCCTAAGCTTTCAACGATGGGTGTTAAATCACTACTGTTTTCCGTCGTATGGCCCAACTGAGATTAGATTTGCATCACCCTGAAATGATATGGAAAAATGGATGGATGGCAAGATGGGGTCTACAGTGGGCCACCACATGCTAGACAACTGGACTGTCCAGTAGTGGACAGTGTCCCTATCTAGCAAGGGGTCCACCATGATTTATATCCTATTCATTTTTGGGTTAAGCCCAATGGGTGGGCCTCACTGATGTGGTCCCCACCACACCCAAATGAGCTATAAAAAAAAATAGGTGGACAACATGATATAAAGCACATACATACCAATCCATATTCTCTGCTTATTGCAAACAGGTTTTTTTTCTGTTTTCTTGCATTGTGATTAGTCCACATTATTACTGACTTTGTCAACACTGCTATCTTAAATGCAGTCTATAATGATGTGGCTCAATCACATTGCAACAAACAAGTTTTTCCTATATGTGGCAAGCAGAGGATCAGATTCTCATACATATACATTAGACCTGGCTGAGTCCAACAAGCTTGCAACTGTGGGCATCCTTCATTGGTGTTTCCAGTGGTGGGGCCCACTGATGCTTTAGATCAAGCTGATATTTGTGGATTCCCTTCACCTAGGGTCTGCTTGACCTTATCATCAGGTTGGATGGAAAACAAACATCATGGTGGGCTCCACAGCGTGGGACACACTGTGGGGACAATGTGCTTGCACACGTTGTTTTCACAGCATGGTCCACTATTGTGGGCCCCAAAAGCGAGAGAGGGCACGCTGGACACAATACAAGCATCAAGGTGGTCCCACCCAGCTAACCACAATGAACAACAAGGTCCAGGGGTCCACCATCCGAAAGTAGATGGGCAGCGTGAGATAAAACATGTATATCATGGGTCGGTCTCATATCAGTGGGCCCACCTCGCTTGGACAACATACATACATCACAATGGGGCCAAAACGGCCCAAAATCTAACACCTACGGGGGCGTCACGGGCTATCCACATGGTCCAGTTTACTGGACCGTGGGACCCACTTGGATATCCAAAAGGAATGGATGGTGGCCTTGTAATTCTCACAAGTCAAGAGGTGTGGTGCACCTCCTTGCTTCCTAAAACAATCATATAAACAAAAATAAGGAAAGGGAACTACTCTACATGTTTTACTCCAAGTCATGCACTCACCAAGTGCTATTAGAATCAAGGTCTTTAGGGTCTTTGGAAGGTGGGGGAATCCACCATTAATGAGGAAAATCCAAGCTTAACAACTTCCTCCTTCCACTCTTAAATGTCCTCTATTTGTTTTTTCTCTCTTTTTCTTGCAACTATTGTAGATGTTTGGAATGGAGAGAATGAGAGAGAGGTTGTAAGGATTCGGAGGGTAGAATGGTCATTCCACATGGGTGATGGGGTTGTGTTGCACGGAAAAAATGAGAAAGGAGGGGTGGTTTAGGAAAGTTTTAATATTGGGGTATAGGAAAGGAGGGCGGATTAACTTTTGGGTATGTCCTTGTACGGGAGAATGGGAAAGGAGGGGTAGATAGGTCATTTGGGAGGGGCACTTTGGCCTTTTTGGGAGGCTTGTGTAATGAAACAGGCGCTTAGAAGGTCCTGGGAGAACATAGGCTTTACAGATGGGTCGTTGGAATTAAATCTTTTATGCCACTGCTTCCTTGCTTGTTTTAATCTATACAAAGATTTAACAAGTCTACAAAGTTTATTTTCATTTCATAAAATAACAATCACTTCCGGTTGTTCCAAGTGTACCACTTCATTGAGGCCACCATTTAGGAGTACAATCTTCATATCTATCTGGTGGACATGAAAATGATGTATGGATATGCTAAAATGAATAAAATTCTAATAGAAGTTATTCGTGCCAGTGATGCATGTGTTAAAGTAATCGATTCATTCCTTTTGATGAAATTCTTTAGCTACTAATCTAGCCTTGAACATTTGAATCTTACCATCGGAATGATATTTTCTTCTAAATATCCACTTGCAGCCAATATGTTTGGAACTAAAGGTAGATATATTAGTTTCCATGTTTGGTTTGACATAATAGAGTTTATTTCATCATTAATGCCATCTTTCATATTATGGGTGGATGAAAGAGCTTACTCGTTTGCTAAATTGGTTATCCAAAGTAAGCTCAGTGCTTGAGGAAGCAGATTCAATGAAATGGTTAAAGGACAAGTCGGGTAAATTCTCACTCAAAACTTTCTACAGGTTTATTAATGGGTTGGCATCAGTAAGGAGATCAGCCCAACATCTTTTATTTGGTGTTGTGGAGCTCTCCTGAAAGCAGAGGTGCTTGCTTGGTTAGTGAGAAGAAAAAAATGTGTTAGTAGTTGACAACCTTTAAAAAACAAAGATGATTCTCCCGAATGTCTGTTTAATGTCCTATCAAAGTAAGAAAACGGTGAATCAACTTTTCATCCACTCAATCCATTACTCTTTCGCAAAAAGGTTTTAGGATTGCTTCTTTGATTTGTTCGGGATAACATGGATCTCGCCAAGCTCTATTGATCGATTTATGTTGGCATGGCATAGTAGAGGTAAAGGGAAGAGCGGAAAAAAAAAAGTGTGACATTTGAATTTAATAGCAGGTTTATGGTTCCCATGGTTAAAAAGAGATAATCGATGTTTTAGGAATCAAAAAGGAGAATAAAAAAGGAAAGGTACTAGAGGTTTTTAAAAAAGTGTGACATTTGAAAGTTGTTTCCTAATTTTCGATCAATTGGCTTGAGTTGTAATTTTCCTTTTCTTTGATTTTCGGTTCTTGTATTTTTCAGCTCCTGTGTTTTATTATTAAATTTATCCTCTCAAAAAAGTACCAAAATGCATTCAAACGTGTCAATAAACAATTCTAAATACTTATCTTCATCAAATACGTCTTATAAATAGGTGAATCCTGGTGTGACAGAATGGATTAGTAGAGTACATAACCGATATTCGTTGGGCGATATGATCCAGTTTCAGATGATTTTTCAATCTACCAGAGTAGAAAATCCAACCTGTCCAAAGCCCAGGTCTCATTTCACTTCCTTCCAAGTGGGTTCTCCCGAAATCACCCTAATTCTAACTCCTCACATCCTAATATACCCAAACAAACCCAAGAACAAAACCATGTAGAAAAATCGCAACAATTTGAGCTTGCCTCACAATACACACCTCAGTTCCTCTATCAAAGGACACCATAAATCCCATGATCAACTTCTAAACTGAGCTTTTCATTTGCTCTCATTGCATGTGCTTTTGAACCACTTCAGCATATTTGAAGGTCAAAACAATCCAGATGTTTTGACAGCTACGACACCATGGAGAGCTTGGGAGAGTAGAGTGGAGGGGATGGGGGGCCAACAGAAGTGTTGCCCATACAACAATTTGGAAGATCGGAAAAGGATGATGAGCACGATTATTAGAATTTTTTGGCCCCAAAAATCATATCTTTGGAAATGAGTTTCTCATTTGAATCATCCAAATAACAGTGGGAATGTTCAAAATAGAGAACTAGTCACCAAGAATCAAAAATCATTTCTCAGGAATTCCAAATAAACAGAGGCCCATTATAAATGGAGAACTGGTCATAAGCAATCTCTTGATGGCTACAACCCAATTTTTATTTTTATTTTATGGCTTGTGCTTTTTCTTTTGAAAATACTGGATATTTTTCAAGGAAAAATGCTAGTAAAAATAGGCCATATGTTAAGTTGGCAGATGATGGTCATAAGTGATCAATTCTCTTGAAAATGATTTTGTGTTTACTTTATGGAAACATGATCATTTTGAATTATTCAGCATTATACAAACACCATGTAGGTTCTTTGTGCCAGTTGAGTTGTGCTAAAAATTCAAAGAGAGCTCATTTGGCCTTTGAAAATACCAGAAAATTTTCAAAAGGGCAAAATGCTTGTAAAAATAGGTAATATATTAAGTTCAGTGTAGTGTTGTCATGTGCGACCGCATATGCACATATGCGCATATCCATATGCAAATCGCATACATGATCATGGCACATATGCGATCACATATTGGCCATGGCACATTGATTTTTTATTTTTATTTTTTTGCAAAAAAACAACATTTTGCCAATAAAAAGGCATCCAAATCTCCTCCATTTGCAATATTCTCACTCCAAAACTCTCTTATTCTATTTTTCTCTTACATTTCTTAATTACAAGTGGTCTTAATCTCTCTCTCCTACATTCCCTCTCTCTTGGACGTTGGAAGATCAAGATTCAAGCACTTTCAAGTTTCAAGGAAGATAGCTTGTTGATTTTCTACAATAATAAATAAATAGCTTGTTGATTTTGTTGTTACTTCTTGTTAACTATATTGTTAAATGTCGATGACTTGATGTTTAATTGATTTTACCCCCCTCAAATGTATTTTAAATATGTAAAATTAGTTATCTATTAACTTAGAAAAGTTCTCCTTAGTTTCTTATATTTTTTACATTTTTTTGAATTTTTTCCTATTTTATATATATATATATATATATATATATATATATATATATATATATATATATATATATATATACATATTTTAATTTTTCAAAAAAATAAAAAAATTATGCGGTCGCATATGTACATAGGCATATGCGATCGCACATGATCGTATATGCAATTTGATAACATTGGTTCAGTGGCAACGGGTCGCAAGCAATCAACTATCTTCAACATAATTTTGGGGTTTATTTATGGAATTGATCATTTTGAACAATTTTCAGCCGTAAGCCAAACACCCTGTGGATTGTTTGTGTCAGTTTAGTTATGTCAGAAATTCAAATTGACTTTTGGTTAGATTGTTTTAGTTGTCTTCTTCACCTCTGTATATGAATCATGTCTCCAGTGCTAAGGAGCAAATCTGGAATTTGCAGTGCAGAATTGTTTCAACATCGAAAGAAGGGTTTAGGGATATACTTTTTCCCACATTTAGTCTGCCAACACTAGCAGCAGGCTGTTTTTCTGTACTTTAAATCACATCAATCCTCCGAATATCTCTACCATATTTCAAAAACTTGAAAACTCATCTTCACTCATTGTCTACCTGTGTCAGGTCAACTCAAAGACTCGACCGACTCTTTAATTGACTCAACACAATATTTCAATAATCAAATCTAATGTATTTAGGTAGGGAAGAACATCTTAAACGTCTTAGGAAATGATATAGATTATTATAAAAATAAAAATAAAAATACAAAAGAAAACAAAACTGCATTCTGTGGAGCAACAGTAGCATCTGTGAACCTCCTCATCTGAGGTTAGTGGTCGTATCCTATTGCAAGGATATAAATTTTTATACAAGACAAAATGATAGAAGGAGATTGAAGGTATAGATTGTGGACTCTCACCGCGAGAAATAGAAGTAGTGGAGCTTCCTAAAAGAGTGACACTTCTAGTAAAACATCCCATCCAAGGAATCAATTAAACCTTATTTCAATCAAATATTTTGTACCCATGTGGTTGCATTTGCAATGCTACATACAACAGCCTTCACAGCCATCCTAAAAAAGAAAAAAAGAAAAGAAAATGAAAGTCCGAGTCCAATTACGACTGTTGCTACTTAGGGGACATTTGGATCCTAAGTTACTTTAGATAATTTACTTATGCCACAAGTAGCATATCTTAGTTTTTACTTGTTAAGTTGATAAGTTTGTTTGATAAACAATATACTTATCAACAAAAAAGTAGAAAAACATGTTTGGTTTCCAACAACCTTAAGTATTTATCTCTCAAGTTTGTTCGGTCCCCCTCACATCAACCGTCCATCATGTGGGGCCAACCTTTGATGTGAATAGTTTATTGTATAGGCCCCACTTTTGATGTGAGTCATCTGTTATGCAGGGCCCACCTTGGATGTGAGTCATTCATCTTTAAGGGTTGACCTTTAATGTGCACCGTCCATTATGTAAGGCCCACCTTTGATGTTGGTCATCCATCACGTGGGGCCCACCATCAATGTTATTGTCCATCATGTGGGGCCTGCCTTCAATATCCACCACCCATCATGTGGAGCCCACATTTGATGTGGACCATCCATCATGTGGGCCCCACCTTCGATGTGGGTTGTCCATCATGCAGGGCCCGCCTTGGATATGGGTCACTCATCATTAGGGTCGACCTTTGACGTGGACCATCCATCATGTGGGGCCTGGCTTCAATTTTCACAACCCATCATATGGAGCCCACCTTTGATGTGGACCGTCCATAACGTAGGCCCTATCTTTGAAGTAGGTTGATCATCAAACCAATTGTAGACACCCCACCCTAGGCTGGTAAGCTGATAGAATTTGAACAGATAGATAGACAACCGAACTCCAATCCTAAACCCTAACCCTAGAAGCTTAAACCCTAAACTTAGCCCATTTAACCCAGTTAACCCAGTCAACCCAGTCAGCCTAACCTTGAACCCTATCAACCTAAAACCCTAAAGCCTTGAGTCAACTCGGTGAGTCAACTCACCCCAGTCAGCCTACCCAGCCTCACAACCCAATCAACTCACATAGTTAAGCCCAAAACCAAGTCCAATCGGAGGGTTGAAACCTCAAAGCAGTAGCCCTCATAGCAGAGCTTACACACGCTTAGAGAATGCTGCCTGCCAAAGTGGGGAGTCCAAGTAGGGACCGATGATAGCCAAGCTGCCGTCGGCCACCCGACACTCTCCCTCTTTCAAGTAGCGTCCCTCAAGCATGTGGGTCTCTCCTTTTTCGAACCTTAAGTGTGTGGTTAAGGTGCATTTACTCCAATGCCCATCTCATTACCCAAAATTACCCTTTTACCACTTCATCCACCCCATCAGATAATGCATTGTGGCAATCTTCAATCCCAGTCATTCAACCATATTTTGCCTCTAGGATCACCAGGAATTACCGGAAAACCAGGGTTAAAGACTATAAATAACCCCATCTTCTCATTTCAAGCATCCATTCTCATCAGAGACACCAAGCATTAGAGAACCTTCTCATTTTAGAGAGCTCACCTATCAGGAAACCATCCTTCCACTCAGGAGAGAGAGAGAGAGAGAGAGAGAGAGAGAGAGAGAGAGAGAGAGAGTCCAGCCCTAGTCTAGCCTAGCCTAGCCAGAGTCCAAGCTCAATCTAGCATTGCGACACTACCATTCATCCAACCGTTTAAGCTCTATAAGTTTCATCAAATCAATGCATTATCATTGTGCAACATTCATTCCCTTCCAACTCCTCTGCTCCTCATATACATCAGCATCATAGTGCATTTTCATGCATCTGACTGGTGAGTGAATGCTCTGTAGCTTGCCGATATAATCAGATCTTGTCCATTAGAAACCTTAGCCAGTTAGCCGTTGTTTGGCATATACATCACATTCCATCGTTTTGCATCGTATCCAACTAGCGGGCGTATGCTCTGAGACCTGCTGATATAAGCGTAGCAGGTCCACTGAAAACCTTAGCCAATTGGCCATCGTTTTATCATAAGCACAACATCGAGCATCCCAAAAATACACCCTGCACGTGATCGTTTCGAATGTATGTTATGCGGCTTGCTGATATAATCGGAACCTGCCCATCAGAAATTTGGATAGATCAAACAATCATACTATTGCATCGTATTACATTTTCTGCACGCGAGAACTAACCTTATTATTTAGAAATTAGTTAGATCTTATGAAGTGAAGACCATACATCCATATGGGTAGAGTGGGTGCATAATACTTTCCCTCTTTGTAACCGCAGTCCCTTACTCGAAATCTTTGGAACATAAACTTACGAATCATCTTAAGGTTAAGGATCTTCGGGTCCTTAACCTTAAGTGTTTCTACGGGTTCTAACCAACTGTAGAATCATAATAATTGGTTAGTGGCGACTCTGGTCAAATATAACACCTTCACCCCTTTAAAAAAGCCCTCGAGCGAGGCAACCAAGTGGAATGAAGAGAGTAGTTCTCCCGAACCCTTGGGGAATCCGCCCTCTAGCATCCACGCCAACCTACTTTGGATGTGAGCTATTTATCATTATGGGCCAACCTTTGATTTGGACCATCCATTATATGGGCCCACATTAATATGAGGTCATCCATCATGTGGGGTAGTCCGCATTTGATGTGGACTGTCCACTGTGTGAAGTGTGAACCCCCAACGTGTGAATATGGACAGTCCATCATGTGGGGCCTCCTTTGATATGGACACTGAGAGAGGGAGAAATAGAAGAGTGATAAGTTAAAAGACTAAAAAAGAAAACTTACGAAAGTAGCTTTAAGCACAACTTTTGTAATCATGTTTACCAAACTAGCTTAACTGAAAATAATAATAATAATAATAACTTAGGGCCCGTTTGGATACTACCAAAAAAGTTACTTTTTAACTTATGGTAAGTAATTAAGTTAGTTTTTTTTTTTCACTCAAGTTAATTTGGTAAGTATCGCTATAAAAATAACTTATTAGCTAAAAGCTACTTCTCTTAATAAGTTTTTTTTTTTTTTTTTAAAGGCCTTTTAACTTATGGCTTTTCTACTTGACCCTCTCCCGGTCCATGTCATATGAGGCTCTCTCTCACGGTCCATATCAAAGGAGGCCCCACATGGTGGACTATCTACATTAAAGGTGTGGCTCACATGGTGGACAATCCACATAAAAAGTGGGCCCTAATGATGGACGACCCCATATTACTGTGGGCCCACATGTGGATGGTCCACATCAAAGGTTAGCCCATAATGATAAGAAGCCAACATCCAAAGTAAGTTGATATGATGAATGACCCACTTCAAAGGTGGGCTCCACACGATGGGTAATGGACATTGAAGTTGGGCCCCACATAATAAATGACCCCATATTAAGGTGGCCCCACATGATGGGTTGTGGGCATTGAAGTTGGGCCCCACATGATGGACAACCCCATAGTAATGCAGGCCTAGATATGGATGGCCCACATCAAAGGTCGACCCATAATAATAAGAAGCCAACATCCAAAGAAGGCTGACACAATGACAACCCACTACAAAGGTGGGGCCTACATAATTGACAATCCACATCAAAGGTGGGCACCACATGATGGGCAATGGGCATTGAAGCTAGACCCAAGTCACCTAACATGATGGATGGCCCATATTGAGGTGGCCCCACATGATGGGCGGTCCACGTCAAAGGTTGGCCCCTAATGATGAATGACCCACATCTAAGGCGAGCCCTGCATGATTGGCGACCCACATTGAAGGTGGGGCACACATGATGGATAGTCCACATTGAAGGTGGGCTCCACATGATGGATGATCCACATCAATGTGGGCCCCACATGATGGACGGTTCACATCAAAGGTCGACACTAATGATGAGAGGTCCATATGTGAGGTGGGCTCCGCATGATGGATGACCCACATCAGAAGTAGGGCCCACATGATGGACGGTCCACATCAAAGGTGGGCGGTACATATTGAAGGTGGGCTCCACATGATGGACAATAACATGGATGGTGGGCCCCACATAATGTATGACCAACATGATGGACGGTCCACATCAAAGGTGGGCGGTACATATTGAAGGTGGGCTCCACATGATGGACAATAACATGGATGGTGGGCCCCACATAATGTATAACCCACATTAAAGATGGGCCCTATATGATGAACGGTGCACATAAAAGGTCATTCTTTAATGATAAATGGCCTACATCCAAGGTGGGCCCCACATGATGGACGACCCACATCACAGATGGGGCCCACACAATGAATGGTCCACATCAAAGGTTGGCCCCAAATGATGACGGGTGGATGTGAGGGGGACCAAATAGACTTAAAGGATAATTACTTGTGATGTTAGAAACCAAGCATGTTTTTTTACCTTTTGGCTGTTATGTTGTTTAACAAACATACTTATCCACTTATCTGCTGAATAAGTAGAAACCAAGATAAGCTACTCATGGCATAAGTAGCTTATCTTAAGTAACTTATGATCCAAACGCCCCCTTAATGACTTAACATAAGTTAAAAAGTAACTTATTAGGCGATATCCATACAGGTCCATAAAGAAATCTAACCTGATTATGTGGTGCCAATTAATAAAGATAATAAATAGGACGCTTCTATTCAGCGATGTGATTTGCAAGTCCTACAGTTTGGACTAGAACCAGACCTCCACATGTGGGATCAAGTGGAGCTCATAGATGATCCAAACACTATTGCAACTATCCAGTTGTAACCCTATTCTGGTGGTAGTATGTTGTCCTGCATAACATGTCCACTGGTTGGCCCATCAATGATAAATTGATGTGACTGCATGATCAGATGATCCAGACAATCCAACTCTTGGACCTAATCTGAACAGGGTACAGCCCAAAACCCACGCTGACAGAATGATCATGACCATTCAGTCCAACAGACTTCAAATAGATGGTTAAAACAAAGTTAAATAAGTCAATATTCAATGGGAAATGTCAATAAACTTATATGATAGTGATATGAGACCAACCATAGCGGGTTAGAAGGAGGCACATCTCTTAGGCTTTAAGGAACAAGCATTTTAAGGGTTGTAATATGCAAGAGATTTTGGGTCTTTTGGGGAAATTTGTTAGTCACATTGTACAGGAGAATATAGGATAATCTCTCATTATCCTTTTCTCTATTTCCCTCTGTATTTCCTCTTCTTTCTTTCATATAATCCTCAATTACCACTAAAGAAATGCAACTGTAAAGGGTGGCTCCACCACCATGTTGCATCAATATCTTCAATTCATTTAATCAGGAATAAACTCCCTCCTCTGAAACAAATTACACAGCTCCAGGAATGATCCTCATCCATGCAAGATCTGATGCAACAGAAGGCATACCTGAAGGTTGGGTGAATACTTGTATGTCTGGAGGAGACTGTTGAACCATTCAGGGTGGAATGAATCCTCGTGCATGAAGGATCTGATGCAGGTGCTCGAAACCATGTAAACCACCACAGGTCCACATCACCAATGTAATAATCACATGAGTATGATGATGACACAAATTCCAACAAAAACCCATCTCCAGCGGTGTGAAAAGCATTGCTCCTTGACAGAAACAACCCTATATTGCAACTAAAATTACGTGAATTCCCATGGCAGATGCAGAAACTGAATGCATCCAAATAAAACCTTAATACAAGTTATACAACCAAGATCAAAATGTGAAGCAACTATGGGAAGGACGTTGGCATTATTTGCAACCAAAGAAAGCAAACTATACAACAGTGAAGATTTCTAGCTTCACACTCACCACAAGAGCACTGCTATGGTAAAATAATACATTCATTCCAAAATTACATGTGCAGCAAAATGACAGATGAAATGTTACCCAGCAATGCACCAGCTCCAAAACCAGACCTATCTACATCTTCTGAACCAGACATAAAGCATATGTACAATTAGAAAGATCTTCATCCATGAAAGATCCAATGCAACAGAAGGCATACCTGGAGGTACAGTAACCACTTGTATATCTGGAAGATACCATATGATCCATCTGGGGTGGAATGAATCCTCATCCATGAAAGATCTGATGCAGGGGCTCCAAACCGTATCAACCATCCACAGCACTGATGTAATAATCAAATGATGATAATGCAAATTCCAGCAACAACATGGGCAAAAACCCATCTCCAGCAGTGTGAAAAGCATTGCCCCTCGACAGAGACAACACCACATTGCAACTAAAATTACATGCATTCCCATGACAGGCACAGAAACTGAATGCATCCTAATAGAACCTTAATACAAACAAAGATCGAAATGTGAAGCAACTAAGGAAAGCAAGTGTGCATTATTTGCAGCCAAAGAAAGCAAACTATACAACAGTCAAGATTTTTAGCTTCACACTCACCCCAGGAGCCCTGGTGCAGCAAAATAATCCATTCATTCCAAGACTAAATGTGGAGCAAAACGACAGATGAAAGGTTGCCCAGCAATGCATCAGCTCCTAAACCAAACCTATCTATGTCTTCTGAAACAGACATAAAGCATCAGTACAATTAGAAGGATCCTCATCCATGATACAGCTGATGCAACAGAAGGCATTACCTGGAGGTACGGTAAATGCTTGTATATCTGGAGCAGACCGTATAATCCATTCAGGGTGGAATGAATCCTCGTCCATGAAAGATCTGAAGCAGGGTCTCCAAACTGTATCAACCATCCGCAGCACTAATGTAATAATCACATGATGATGATGATGATGATGATGATGATGATGCAAATTCCAGCAACATTGGCAAAAACCCAGTGTGAAAAGCATTGCACCTTGACAGAAACAGCCCCATATTGCAACTAAAATTACATGCATTCCCATGACAGGTGCAGAAACTTAATGTATCCTAATAGAACCTTAATATGACCAAAGAACAAAATGTGAAGCAACTACGGAATGCAAGGACACATCATTTGCAGCCAAAGAAAGTAAACTACACATCAGTGAAGATTTCTAGCTTCACACTCACCACAGGAGCCCCTACAGTGGAATAATACATTCATTCCAAGTTTAAATGTGTGGATATTGCCCAGCAATGCATCAGCTCCTAAACCAGATATATCTACAACTTCCAAGACAGAAATAAAGCATAGGTAACATTAGATGCAAACTCAAGAGCAGAGAAGTAGACATTCATTACATAGAAGAAACAACAATCCATTTCACAATCAGCTTTATTGCATGGAAATAAAAGATTATAATTGAGATAAGTACAAGAGAAAGCTCCGAAAGCAGAAATTCTATTGCACCCAATATAAACATCAATGCAGATCATACCCAGTTCCTGATCCCACCATGTGGCTAGATTCTTTTTCACTGACTTTAACTCTACCTAGCTCCGCAGACAGCAAGGCAGTGATGATGTCCAACCCCATAAAGGGTTGTGCTGTGTTCCTATTGAAAGCCTGTAGAATGCTCAACGCAACCGGATCTTTTCATTCGGGAAAATAACATTAGGATTCCGTATATGAGGATTCAAAGCTGCTAATTCCTTCCATTTGGCTCCAGTGCCATGAACACGAGATGAAATGCTCCACAGGGTTTCCCCAGGCTGCACTGTCGTGGTTGCTTGGGCAGGCTTTGAAACTGTCTTCGACTTCATAAACGGGTGCTTGTTGCTCTTCCCCATCCCACTGGCAAGCAACCACCGCGAACCAGATTGTTGCTGCGTCGTGGTACCCCATAACTTTTTCTTGCTAGGTTCAGTCGTCAGACCGGCAACATGGACTTCAGTGATTTTAAACTGAGGTATGACTTCGGCTTCGACTTCTTCTTCTTCTTTCTTCTCCTCTTTTATTACCAGTTCAGGCTCATCAGGTTCTTCACTGTTTCCCTTATCTGAGACACTGACATATATTTTGGGCTTTGGAGGGATAAAGACCCGCTCCACTTGAATGAGGGAGAGCATGGGGGTGCCAACCGGCTCGTAGTTACGTAAGGGATCCCGAAGCTGCACCATTAGTGCTACTGTAAAGTTGTTTCCCAATAAACCGCACCTCCTACCAGAATTTTTACCCCCTCTCTTATCTCCTTGCCAACCTCCATTAACCAAGTCTGTGCAACTAGCACGGTGGGCCGCAAGAATCTTTGATGTCCGGCTGTTGTTTTGTTCTTCTTCATCAACTATTCCCGCATCCAGTCTCATCCACTCATCCAATGTAATTGAAAGGCCCATCAATCCATCAACATCATCACTGCTGTCTTTAATGTCCAAAAGCTGCAATCCAGCTGCACCTTCCAAACCAAGAGACCTGCTGCTCTTGGCCCTCGTTCCAGCCAGAGCTGAAATCTCCCCAATGGATTGAGGGCTGATATTTGTAGGCGCCTCCCCATCCGACATGCCAGACTGTATTCTCAAACCCTCTATTGAGAGAGCCTCAATTTTATCCATTGCCAATGGAGCAAGATCTTCCAGTGAAACATATTCAGAACCTGTTTGTGATGAACTCAAATCCAACCCATGCCCTAATGATCCTTTGCCTTTCTTTCTTCCACCAACTGCATCTTGTCCAACCTCTGACAGCCCTGCTGGTTTTAGATGCTTCGATGAATCCTGTCTGCAGAAACAAAAAAAGAAATACGATAACAAAGTTGTCAATTTGAAATAAAATAGAAAAAGAAGAAGGGAATCACAAACCCAACAAAGAGAAATTTCTAAAAGAAAATTCACAGACCTCTCTTGTGCCTCTAGAGCGGGTGCAGCTTCCCCTGCTACCTGTTGCATCGTCTTCCCAGTGATATCTTCCAAAGGCATCAGCTTACTTGCCTGCATCGAAAGCTTTTCAATTCCAACAGAGGCCAGATGCTGTAATATTTCCATTACCCCTGAACCCATTTCTGCGGGGACCACAACAGGACTAGAGACCTGCATGATCAAGCTTCCATTGCTCCTAGAATTCCTAAAGAGGGACGGATTCATTGACCGCAGAAATCCCCCATCCTTTGTCTGAATAAATGGGCCAAGCCCCTCACAAAGAGGAGGCAAATCAAACACCTCTTCAAGGGGGAGATCAATTGGGCTACCAAATCCACTGGCACTGTCAGGCGGAGATCTCTGAAATGCCTTCTCATTCAAGCCCCACTCTTGCATTAAAGCTTCTGCCTCCGCATCTTCCAGCATTTTGGCTCTCGTTTTACTTTTCATTGCCTGGGCGGCTTTCTGATGCTCTGTCTCAGCAGCATGAATGATCGAGGACAGCTCAAAATCCTCAGACAAGTCACCCAAATCGAACTGAACTGTGGAATCATCAACGGGTACTGCCTCCATTCCCATGCAAGTATCAAGACCGAAGATGCCACTACCTCCAGCGAGAGACTCTTTCTCAAACTGTCTCCACAGGCGCCCTCTTGGGGATTCCGGATCGCTATCAGAACTCAAGCCAAAAGGGCTATGCTCTATACCAAGCATGCTCAAGAACTCACTGGCAACTGTCTCTGTAACGTCATCCAAGCTACCTGCCTTAACCTTCTTATAATTTGATTTCACCTCTGTGTCATTCTCTTGCACGGGACCCTTGTTTGGAGATTGGGGAGAATCCAATCCATCAACCTCAAGAATCGAAAGACTACGGAAAGCGGAGTCCAGTTCCTCCATGACCAATTCTCTGGTTAACAAGTTGTCCTCACTGGAATCATGACCATCAATCAGGGATTCTCCTTTGTAACTTTTATGGGCCATGTCCCGCAGATCAGGCATCATACCCTCTACTACCACAGCTTCACTACTGCCCATACTAAGTTCATTGATCTTGACATTTTCTACTGCAAAAACATCATCAGCAGCCTTCGTATCCTCTTCCAGCTTCACCTGATCCTTTGAAGCAATCTCTATACCCTGCTCAATAACAGTGAACTCAGAATCATCACACATGCTTTCGCAACTCTCTTTGGCAGACTCCACTAAATCATTTGATGGCTTCAGTTTGTGTCCTGAGAATGCCTCAAACTCGGGCTTAGATGAAACCAGACCAAAAAACTCCCCCTCATCGAAACTCCGATATGTCAGCGCCCGTTCGAAACCAGCCAAGCTCGATGCCTCCGACCTTGAGCTAGGCAAAACTTCATGAAGGATCCTGACATCTTCCACGGACCGAGATGGGGCATGAGACCGATCATGAGACACATGCGTCCCACCCTGAAGGCTCCCGACACGCCGAAGCGAGCCCCTGTTGGGACCAACTGCAGACTTTGTTGAATCAATCTGACCCTGCTTCGAATTTGAATTCTTGGGAACCACATTCCTAGTCGTGCCGGATTCAACAGAATCATCCCCTAGAACCAAGAAGCCAAAACTCACATTCAAGACCGCCCCTTTGGCCTTCCCAGAGAGCTTGTAGCTAGTTGACCATTTCCCAGAGCTCTTCTCTTCCTCCAATTCCTCCAGAGTGAGAGGAAGCAACCGCGTGAGATCTATCCGGTGCTTCCCCAGATCAAGATCAGGGGCACCAACCAAGGAAGCGTAGACCAAAAAATGCTTCGCATCATACTTGGCAGAATGGTGGGACCCATTCCCACTCCCATAGACCGTGCACTTTTGCGTCAGGATCTCTTCAAAATCAGCGATGCCATGGAAAACCCTAGCGGGATGGGTCTCCAGCCCACCGCTGCGGCTCCTCCAATGCACGATGAGGTCGAGGTTGTTGAAATCTGGTGGGAGGGAATCGATGGAGTGGACCTGGAGGGAGAAGAGGCAGTCGAAGCGGCGGTGGCGGATGTGAGACAGGGCTTTCAAGGGTTTCCAATTCCAGAAGGATTTCTTGTCTTTGTCTTTGTCTTTGTCTTTGTCCTTGTCCTTGTGAGAAGGGGGATTGTCTCTGAAGATTCTAGAAGCTTTATTGGAAGAGGATGACTTGGGAGGACCAAGGAAATGGGATTTGCCGGCAGAAATGGAGCGCTGTTTGTCAAGGAGAGTTTTTTTCGGAGAGGGGTTTTTGTTGAGGTAGAGGGCTTTGCTGAGAGCCTCGATCTCGTGCAGTAATCGACCGTTTCCAGGATCGGAAGAAGGAGATATCATAAGCCTGTTTTTCTTCTTATTCACTGATTCGGTTTTCGCCAACATCTTCTTTTTTTTTTTTTCCTTTTCTTTTTTAATTGAAAGATGGATAGATTAGCTTGGAATAAAGGAAGATTGTTTACCAAGATTAGCTTCGATGAATGAGAGAGAGAAGAAGAAGAAAACCAGATGAAAAGAGCATCGGATGCATCATCGGTGCCGTCGCCATTTGAAATGAAATTGCGTCAGAGAGAGAGAGAGAGAGAGAGAGAGGCAGAGAGAAGGGAGGCTTTGCGGAGTATACTTAACGGCGTTTTAGCTTTTTATATAAGACCGTGTTGTTGTCGTGCCTGGCTCGCTCCTGTCTCTGTCTTTCTTTCTCTTTCGTTTACCACACTCTTAGAAAAAAAAGGGTCCGTATTGGGTTGAGTATGCGTTTCATGATATATCCGAGCAAGTAGTTGCGCAACTATTCCACGCGGGTTGCCTGCCACACCCGAGTTCCTGCGGTCCAAAAGCAGGTGGGACCCACCGTGACGTTCGTGAGAAATATAACCCTTCCATTTTTATTTTTTTTCAAGCTCATGTTAAGATAAGAAACCGAAAATGCGGTGGATCCAAAACTCCAAGCAGCTACACAAAAAGAAATAGTGGGGATTGAACATCCACCATTGAAATATTCTCGAGGCCACAGAATTTTTGTTTCTGGCTAATATTTTTTTTTTGTTTACGGTTAATCCCAGTGGGAATTATCTTATCAACGATTTAGATGGCAGGACACCACTTCTCCAGTCATACAGCCTATTTGAGTTCTAGATCTGCCTCATTTTTTTAGTACATGTCCTAACATAATATGATCTGGCAATGATTTTTCACAAACATTATAATGACCCACACCTAACTTTTGACAGCTAATTGTAAAACTCGTCCATTGCAGCAACTCAGTCACCTCATGTGTAGCCTGCACTTGGCATGTTTTACAAACTCATACTGATTAAAAAATTATTAAAGCCTTATTTGGATACTTGTAAGTTTTGTTATTAGTAAATGATTCATAGGTAAAACCGCTTCCAGCCATTGTTTAGATCACATTTTTCACCTCTGTAAGCTACAAACTATACTTCATTTTCAGTTTTCACTAATTTGCCTACTTATAGGAATTAGTCTATTCGCTAACAAGCACTTTCTACTACGCATTCACCCACCAAGTTGAAGTGTTCCATACCCACATGACTTCTTTTTTTTTTATTACACACGCACACGCCATGGTGGGATTTCACCACCTATGGGTACTTGAACCCTCAAGCAAGTGTTGAAACTCCTAAGGGCCCGTTTGGCCGGACGGATTGGAAGGGATTGGATGGTATTGGAAGGGATTGGAAGTTAAATCCCGGGATTGTCCAGGCAGGCCAAACAAACTGGGTGATCTGATCCCGGGATATAGCAATCCCATGGGTCTTAAGACAATCCACTGACAACACCATCATTACCTTTAAATCCCATCCAATCCACCCTAAATCGTTCAAACTTGCCTGGGATGTGTTTGGTTTCAAGGATTGGAAGGGATGGGAAGGTTTAATCCCTGGATTTGCTAGGTGTACTAAACAGACTCAGATATAGCAATCCCGCAATCCCATGGATCTTAAGACAATCCACTGACAACACCATCATTGCCTTGAAAAATCCATGCCATCCACCCTAATACCATTCAATCCCTTCCAATCCACCTGTCCAAACGGGCCCTAGCCGGTCGGATTGGAAGGGACTGGATGGCATTGGAAGGGATTGGAAGTTAAATCCCAGGATTGGCCGGGCGTGCCAAACAGGGCCGGTGATCTGATCCCAATCCCATGGATCTTAAGACAATTCACTGACAACACCATCATTACCTTTAAATCACATCCAATCCTAATCCATTCAAATTTGCCTGGGACGTGTTTGGTTTGAGGGATTGGAAGGGATGGGAAGGTTTAATCCCACGATTGGTTGGGCGTGCCAAACAGACTGGATATAAAAATCCAGGGATATAGCAATCCCATGGATCTCAAGACAATCCACCGACAACACAATCATTACCTAGAAATCCATGCCATACCTAGAAATCCATGCCATCCACCCTAACACCATTCAATCCCTTCCAATCCACCCGGCCAAACGGGCCCTAAGAGTCTACCACCGGAGTAAAAATAAGGACCCACATGCCTCGATAACATGAAGATTGTCATGATTAGAAGGTATCAAACGCACATCTAGTCTTGAAATGGTAGTCCCAAGGACCTCTTTCCCATGAAATTGTAATGTTGACAATCAGCCATTCAAATCCATTTCATTCACCCAATATGCGTAAGTAGATCCAGGCCCCTGGTTGAACAATCTTCCAGGCAGCCATGCGGTCTCCATGTGTATTATTGAAATAGAAAGGCCATCCGTCCATCCATATACTATGAACTAAATGTCCATTTTCTTTGGACCATCCCGAGTTGGGGTGATGCAGTGAACAGTTAGGATCATGTAAGGTGGGGTCCACATGGGAATGTAGGCTGTGAGTACTACAACTTCCCATGTTCCAAACTTCCAATGGATTCTTTCCTATCCAATATATTTTCTTCTTGTCATAAATTTGCAAGTTTAGGTGTGAGAGAGGGGATTCTAACTTTGCCCGATTCTGCTCTTTTATACGTGAGTCTTCATCAACAGAAAAACTCTGATACCCTGAGAGAGTGCGATGAATGATATGCAGGCGCTTAGAAATTACATATGCAGATGATAAGTTAAAAATAAGTTATTCAAACCATGGTTGTCAATTTAAACATATATGCTTATTTGATTATCTTACTATTTTATTAGTAGACATTTATATAAAAATAAAACTATCCAATGATGCTATTTCAACTAATAAACATCCTGTAAGCAAAGGTAAGGATTATTTGATTTCGGGATTGGCTGCAGTCCACTGCAAGTGCCACATGTACGATTTTCTTCAATGCTAGTATGCTGTCCGAGTAATATATAATGAAATCATTCCCGTTTCAATTTGGTGGGACTTGTTGTTGGGCTTTTCAGAGGTGGACCCCACCATGAAAATCTCCGTCACAAATGAACAGGCATGTTTGTGGAATCAGGCCAATGGCAGGTCTCCAGTGGACCGATCATCTTCTTGATGGTTTTGTGTTGTAGGTGATCATCATGGTGGGCCCACCTTAGTCGCTGATTGGATTATTTATAAACTTTTCATGTGATGGACATGTGCATACGAAACTAACGAGACTTGCACGGTCCTACCAAGGGACTGTGCCTCACACTCTCAATAAAGGTTAGAATATGAAGATATTTGGCCAAAAGTATACAAAGAATGAAAATTAAAACACACCTTCATCCATAGCTCAAGTGGTAGATTGAGTGAATATACCCTTATTTCAACATTGAGGTTTTGATATCAATTCCTTAGTGAGTTATTCCTTAGTGATAGACTGAGTGAATATACCCTTTCATGCAAGTTTTGGTGCTTTGGGCCCCACCATGATGTATGTGTTTTATTCATGCCACATGAAACAGTGATGATTAGATGCCCACCATTAAAAACTTTCTAGGCCCATTGTAATGTTTATTTTCCATCCAACCTATTGATTAAGTCACATGTGCGTGGATGATGGGAAAACACAAATATCAACTTGATCCAAAACTTTTGTGACCCCCAAAATTTTTTAATGATGCACTTAATCACCATTATTTCCTATGGTGTAGTCCACACGATATTTAGTTTTGCCCCATTTTAGGGCATTAGGCAAAATGAATGGACCACATGAATAAAACACATACATCACTTGGCCCCACAACACTCTACCAAATTGCTATGCATAGTAAAAAAAAAGGGTACTAAACCATCCATCCCACCAGAATGCCACTTGTGTGGACCATCACTATTGTTAAAATGGTAGACCCGTTGTGAAGGTCACATTACGTACAAATCAGGCTATTCCACTTATCAATTGAACTACAATGTTGGAATCAATTGACAATAGAGAGTTTAAACCAAAATATAGGTGTGTCCCACTTAGTAATTGGATCAGGTCCATTCTCAAGAAAAGTGATGATCTTTATGATAGAGATATTGTTATATTTACACCTGGCTTGATATAGTCCACATTGCCCAGTGAGAAGTCTCCACATGTTTGCACTCATATATGAACGGAGACAAAGAAAATCATACAAGTATAGCCTATTAAAAGTAAACTAGTTCAAAGTTATGCGCACGTCTTCGACAAAAAAAGGTGAATATCATTCGAAAGCATGTTTGCAGCAAAAAAGATGGTTATCTTTTGAAATTACGTGTCCGACACACGCATGATATGTGTAACTTTAGCTTGGGTAAGAAGTTTCTGAAGACTTAAAAAAAATTTTAAAAAAATAAAAAAATTTAACACACGCACACACACCCTCACACACTCACACTAGTGGAATTTCACCACCTATGGATACTCGAACCCTTGACCGGGTGTGCTGAAACTCCTAAGAGTCTACCACCTGAGCAAGAGTAAGGATCCAGTTTTTAAAGACATATCAATGATAGATTCGTCACAAGTAAATTCATGTACGACAATTAAAAACGAATCTGTAAAAGAAAAAAAAAATCCCTAAGATGATTTATATTTTCTCGAAGACAATAAAGAATTAGAGAAATTAACGAAAAGTTTATCCAGAATTAGAAGCAAAACGGATCACGATGGTATCATACAACAATCAATCCAAATCCTGTTGGGACACGACCAATGCATAATTAAAATTTCACATGGAAATTACAACATGAGCACCGCATCCCAAAAGCCTATAAAAATAGCACTTGAAAAAAGAGTTTTGGGCCATCACTATACATCATTAATCTCTCTATAGTCTAACATTGTCTATATTTAGTTTGGCTTCTTAGTTTAGATATTTTACTTTTGCCTAGCTAATTTGCCCTAAGTTTAGAATCCTTAATTTAGCGTCATCGCTACAGTAACGATAAACTTCATTTTAATCTTGCCCGCTTATTATTAATCCATTAAGAAACCTGATATGCTATAAGTGTTTTTTTTTAAAAATAAAAATAAAAATCTATAGCTTAAGGTAAAAAGATCCGATTCTGAATTGTTAATCTTTCCATTCTTAAATCGCCTTATCATTGCAACAATTGATAGTTGAACAATCAGATCAGCCTTCACATGTGTAATCATAATATAATTAGTTTGGTGCCTAGGATTATGAGCATTCAATTGATTCAATTCAAATACACCTATAAAAGGGTCCTTACTCTTGCTCGGGTGCTAGACTCTCAAGAGTTTCAACACCCGGTCAAGGGTTCGAGTACCCATAGGTGGTGAAATTCCACTAGCATGAGTGTGTGGGGTGTGTGTGCGTGTGTTAAAAAAAAAAGAAAGAAAAAAAAGTACGCCTATAACATACTCAACACTATTTCTAATCACATATATTTAATTGAATTCGAAATGTTCATCATGCATGTGATAAACGTCTTAATTGAATAGGTGTTGTATTGTAATATTTCTTAGAAAAGTCAGCATGTTACAAGGGTCACAAAGTTAGGTTAGCGACCACTTCTCATCATTTTTTTTCCTGTCATGGTAATACAGTTCCATCTTTCCAGGAGAAGAAACAGTTTAATACTCTAATAGAATCTGATGGATGATACACAGGCAGCTTGAAATTAAGGGAAAATCATATCCGTGGCATACATGTAATTCCAACCAAACTTTCAAAATAAGCAAAAGTTGTTTCTATTTGATTATACAATTATTAGCTGGAGATATATTGAACAGTTAAAAAAAAAATCCATACATCTACTAATAATTGAAAGTTAGAATGGTTCAACCAATCTGATTTTCGGAATCTAAGTTAGCTACCACGTGTTCAACAATTTAGTCGGTTTTATTTAAGTTAGTATGTGCCACTTGTACTGTTTCTAAGTGCCCGTGTATTAATCTTCGTAGGCAGCCAGAGTATCAAATAAAATCCCCAATTCGAAAGGATATTCCCTCGCTTTTCAGGGTCCAAAACATATGGGTGTTTTCAAAATTTTAAATTCACGCGTCTCTTTCGAAAGAGTTGTCGATTTTAAAAGTGCACACGCTTCACACGTGAAAATGTGTCATACGTGTTAAAGATCGGATAGGCTTGCCAGGCTATCATCAGCAAGGAGATTTTAATATAAATTAGAAAAAAACGATTGTCAGCTGGTCCACACATACATAAGCAGCATTTGAACCATTGGTCGGTTTCTCTTAACCGTTCATTTCTTTTGTTACAGACGTGGACACTGCTGATCACATAAGGATTTCCGTTTTTTTTTTTTTTTTGGATATGCCATTTGCATTGTTGGGATCAGCTGATATGCGGCTCTGATCTCACACCTATGTACATCATCTTCACGTGTAAGGCTAATTCACTTTGAAAGTGCACTCGTGCGACTAACGTTATCAATTGCGCTATACTGAAGCGCCAGACAAACGTGATATCTGTATCCACGTGGTGATGCCTTTTTGTATTTTTGTTTTTTTATTATTGCATATCTCCTCTATCGCCACCCAACCTCCTCTCTGTTTTAAATTCAAACATGGTGCAACACCGCAGATCCTATTGGAAGTTTCCATCTTCTTCCATTAGTGCAGCGACACTTGTCGATTCCACAGGGTTCGGATTACATGACGTCCTTACCCTTACCCTGCGGTCCAGCTGATATATGTATTCTATATATTCACATTGTCTATCTGTTTTGCTAAATCATTTTTTGCACACAGGCGTTTCAGATAGGCTACACCACATGAAAGTATTTGACCATAAAAAACTTCTCCAAGCTACAAAAATTTTGAATTAAGCTGATATTTATTATTTCCTTTCATCAAGTTTGCATTACCTTATCAATAAGTTGAATAGAAAATAAATATTACAAAAATATAAAGCTGGGATTTGAAATGTTTTTAATGGTTGAGCGTTCAATCACCATTGTTTTTTGAAGTATGGCCCACATGAGATTTAGATATAATTCATTTTTGGGTTCGTTCCCTAGAATAATCTAGCACAATATAGAACACAAACATCAAGGTGGGGGCACCTAAGGGTCGCACCTTCTTAGGTGAGTCACCGACGCACATATCCCACCATTGAGTCCGGATCATCTGTTATCGGGTCAACAGAGAATTCCTGATGCCCCAATTCTCATTGGTCCACGTCACCACTCACTAAAAAATTTAAAAAAATAAAAAACAGCTTCGGACGCCAAACCATTCGGGTAACAGGAATTCTCTGTTGACCTGATAACAGAGGATCCCGACTCCTCACCATTTTATGGGATTTCCACTGTAATAGCATTCTAGAATGACTTAAGCGCAAAAATGATCAATTTCTCACGGGTAGTCCCTAGATGGCTTTTTACTTTCTTTTTCCAACAAAATTGTCATTTTACCACCTGCTGCACCGTACAACCCTATTTTGCATTGAAATTTTGGGAGAAGCAATTGAAAGTCAATTGTCAGATCCACTAAAAGAATACTTGGGCTCATCCCTTAGTCAATTTGAACTGTTCACATTTATTGGACAGTCGTGAACCCATATAAGTGATTTTTCTATTTTCCTGTTAAAGCTTCGAGTGACCCACGACTGCATAAATGTCGTTCATTAATTTTGAATTGTTTCCTCTAATGTGGTCCATTCATAATGATTTTGACACTCAAACTTTAATCGAGGACATCAAATTAAAACCCCTTTGATGTCAATGGGTTGGATTTGCTTCATGACAGTCCAGTGGGGCCCTATAAAAGATCTGTGGTGGGTTCAAAAGGTGAGGCCCTTGCCATAAGTGGCCTTCTTGGTCTTTTTTTCTTTTTTTTTCTTTTTTTTTTTTTCGTTCTTCATACCTTGGATTTTGGAGAAACCGTTGTCGATGAGGGGATTGTGCGTCCCCAAAGTCATAAATAGGCCAACTAATCTAATTCGTTCATTTGTTTCTTATCATCATTAGACATCGTAGGGCATTGATTTCATGGGCATCCAAGGCCTCTGTGGCCCCAAATAGATGTAAACCTATACTTTTGATTTGAGTTGTTTCTTCTTATGTGGTTTGTTAGTAAACTTATTTGTGCATCTATTTATCAATTACATGGGTTAGTGTGTCAGTGACTCGATTAAGCCCTTCGAAGTTAAAGACCAAATATACATGAAGACACGAAGCATTAGAGACTGAAGAAACATATAAATTGAGGTACCTTGGTGAATCTAACCTTAGAAATAAAACATCATAACCTCTAGATGATTTGCTCCTAAGTAGGTAAACCTTTGATTGATCATCCTTTTTAACCTTATGAGCTTCATTGGAACATGTTTAGATAGGCTATAGAGGTTCAAAGCTGTTGTAAATCGTATAGCCCAAAAATAGCATAACTCCGGGTGAGTTCGGTCGATCTTTGATCGATCGAGTTCAATTGATCAAACTCGTTAAATTCGGCTCATTTGTGGGACCATTACCCATACTCCAGAAGCTGGCATGAACCATTGATTTAAAAGGAAATGGGAGAGAAACCTAATTGTTTGTTTCTTTTTTGAAATCTCGTGTTTCAACAATCAATGTAAGCTACTTTTTGAGCCAAATCAGAGTATTTTATAGATAATCCGTTAAGGGTAGGATTATGTTCGCAATCCTAGAGTCTAAGTTCGTGGGATTGGAACTGGTTGTGTTAGTCACCATAGTGATCTCAATGAGTGAAAATTTTATGGATTTTAACTCTTGATATTGGGATACAGTGGTAAGATTGCATATAGTTGGATTTGCAGCCAATGTGGACAATGACAAAAATGCATACGATCACCGTTTGGCATAGACGTAAATGGTATGGAGTAAACGTTGTTGGTGTAAGGATGAGAGACTCATCTCACCCACAGGTCTTGAGTATCTTAAATTTACAGGATTGGTATTGCTTAACTTCATGTTCAAGAGAGTCAAATGACACAACTACCTCCCACATGAGGAGTGATGATGATATAACCGATTCTTGCCAAGATTGACTAGTTGGGCCCATTATCACCCTGGATAGTTTAATTAAAGGCCCTGATTAATTGAATTTATAATAAATTTTGTCTGTTATTCAATTTTATTCATAAATTATTTTATGTAAATAATTTGCTAATGTGAGTATATTTTGTAACCAGCTACAATTTCAATTCAAACGTATAATATTCCTGCCTTAATTAGGTCCCATTATGTTTAATGGAAGAGTCCATAGAGAGAGTCCTTGGGTGCTTGCAGCTAGACATGACTTTGCAAAAATATAAACCTTCAAAATCATCTAAAAATGCATAGAATATTAATCTTGTAGCCTCAGGACATGGACGTAGGCATAATGGAAAGGGAAAGATAAAACATGGTCTAATAAGGGATCCTCTGAATCGTGAAAGCATTTTCAACTCCCTTGAACCACAACCTTAAAGATGATATGCCTTTAGAGATGCTGAGCTGTGGGTCAAGGGTATGTGAATCCTAACTTGCTAATGATAATCGTTTATAGTTAGGGTTATGATTCCTAAGGGTAAGCATTTAATACTTTTTTTAGCACAACAAATTTTTCATCAAAGATGGTTGCTAGAGCATTAATGAATGCTGGAGTTCATTCTTCAATTGAAGCTTTGAATCCTCAATGAATGTCTTGAAGACAAGAATTGAATGATAAACTCCATGAGGGAAGAGAGCTTGGGAGAATGGTTTTTAGCTAGGGTTTCACACACTCATAAAGCTCTCTCTATTACTCACCTATTTGCAAAGAAAGCCCTCTTTCATTTAAGTAAAGGAGTTTGCAACGGTAAAAAAGGGCGAAAATCTGTCAACTTCAATGGCATGAAGTCCCTTTCAATGCCATCAAGAAAATCTAATTTTATCTTGAAAGGTTGTTGGATAGTTTAAGATCTCTGCTTGATGTCATCGAGTGGTCTTTGATGCTATTGAGATGACCCTTCAATGCCATCGAGAAAATTCATGATTTTTTCATTAGCTTACTAGACAATTTGAAGTATCCACTCAATGTCATCGAGATGACCCTTCGATGCCATCAAAGGTCCCTCAATGTCATCGAGAAAATCCAAAATTTTAACTTGAGCTTGCTAGACATTTTGAAGTATCCACTCGATGTCATCAAGTGGTCTTCGATGCCATCGAGGTGACCCTTTGATGCCATCGAGAAAATCCAAGATTTTAACTCGAGCTTGTTGGATATATTTGCTCTACCTTCTCGATGTCATCGAACGGTCTTCGATGCCATTGAAAACCCCTCGATGGGATCAAAACAATCTAGTTTTTTTTTTTTTTTTTGAAGTTTTCTTTTAAATTTATTTCTTCCCATGACCATTTACTAACTCATATTAGAGTGGTTTTTCCTATTGGGTTTAGGCTAGTTGGAAGGTCGAGTTTATAAGTTAAGTATGAGTTTTGAAGAGGTCACGACACTTCATTATTTCCTTGATATTCAATGCTTAGATGCCTATGATCTTCGAGTCTTTAGTCTTCAAACTTTTATGGGGCTCTCCAGACTCGATGACTCACAATTCATGATAATTGACAAAATAGAGCACGTACAATCTCCCGCTTTGTCAATTATGTGACAAAACCTATACAACTCAAAATACACTACAATTTTACAAGACGTCACAAATTTTCACAAGATATGCAATTATAGCTTGACTCAAAACTTTACAAAACTTCATTGCTCCTCCTACATCCCTATACCAAAAGTGTCACAAAAAAGATACACGCACTTTGGTGGGAGGTTTGTTCCCCCATTTTTTGGTCAGTGATTGGCAAATGATTCAATATGATAATTCCATACACAAAATAGAGCATGTAAGGCATTGAAAGTTATTATTGAAAAGACATAAATCTATGAGTATATACTACTTAAGCACAGAAAATATGTCAAATCATTAACAGGAGAAATGTGGGGCAATCAAGCAATCATAAAATCTATATAATATCATAACATGAATTGTGCAAGTCATAAAACCACTACATAATATCCAAAATGTACATGTATGACAGGAAACGCACGTCCACCATCAGGTCAACCAAATCTCAAACTGCGCCACAAACAGCTGCTTGATGCGACTTGCTATCGAATGGAGCGCCTCGATGTGGCAGCATCGGGAGTGGCTTGTGGTGTGGGCTCCTGAGTCTATGTAGGGCCATCGCTCATCTGCTTCGGTCCTTCGGCCTCAGGCACGTCTATGTCGGCGTCAGGGTTCTTTGCTGCTGGTGCGGGAAGGTGTATCTTCTTGATGTTATTGCTGATGATTTTTGTAAGAGGGATTAGTACATCAACTGTTGGTGAGAAGCCACACTCCCTTACTAGAAGACAGATGAGATGTCCAAATGGAAGATACATTGGCTGACTGCCTCTCAAAATATATGTGATCTGATGGAGAATGATAGTGGGAAGGCAAAGTCGAACACGCATCCTCACATTATAAAGAATATTGACCATGAATGGAGTCGGGTTGACTCAGTTGGTTCTTCTCAGATACACATTGGTGGAAAAGATTGAGCGAAGGATCCGGAATGAGCTAGATGTATTGGATGACCGAAGGGCATTGCCATGGATCCATGGCTCATCACGCCCATTACATAGGAATTTGGTCATCATAACGCTATGTCATAGTCAAACTGAGGGTCTCTAGAAATAAGAATATTGGGTAGTGTGGCAATACGAGTGGGGGTAATCCTAAATAGATGGCCACCGACATCTATGTCAAATGATGGGGGATGAAGAGTGAGATTCTTGCACTTAGATAAGAACTTATTGTGCACGCTAGAGGGCAAATTTCCCAAGGGGATGGGAGATTGACTCTTACTTCTTCCATTGGTTGCCTCGCTCGAGGGCTTTCGTAAAAAGGGTAAAATAGTGTTATATTTGACCAAGTCGCCACTAACCAATTATTACGATTCTACATTTGGTTAGACCCCCATAAAAACGCTTAAGATTGAGGACTCAAAGATCCTTAATCCTAAGATGACTCATGAGTTTATGTTCCAAATATTCCAAAGGACTACGGTTACAGATATGGAAGGTGTTAGGCACCAACTCTGCCTGTACATATGTAGGTCATTACTTTACAAGATCTGACTAATTTATGAGGAATATGGTTAGTTCTCGCATGCAGAAAATGTAATGTAATGCAACGGCAATGATGATTGACCGATTCGAATTTCTGATGGGCAAAATCTATATATATCGGCAAGCCACAGAGCATACGTTCGAAATGATCAAGTGCAGGGTACAAGGTATGTATGTATGGGATGCTTGATGCTTATGGATGCTTATGATAAAATGATGGCCAATCGGCTAAGGTTTTTGGTGGACCTGCTCCAATTATATTAGCAGGTCTTAGAGTATACGCTTGCCAGTCGGATACAAGAAAATGATGGAATGTAATGTATATGTCAAAATGATGGCTAATTGACTAAGGTTTCTGGTGGGTAGGATCCGATTGTATCGACAGGCCTCAGACCATACGCTCTCCAGTTAGATGCAAAAAAATAATGAAATGCACTATGATGTCGCTGTATATGAGAAACAAGGGGGTTGATAAGGGAATGAATATTGCATGATGTTAATGTATTGATTCAATGAAACTGATTGAAGCTTGAATAATTAGATGAAGAGTAGTGTCGTAAGGCTAGATTAAGTGGCTCAAATTTGAACTTAGGTGGCTTGGACTCTGGCTAGGCTGGGCTCTCTCTCTCTCTCTCTCTCTCTCTCTCTCTCTCCACTTGGTGGAAGGATGGCTTCTTGATGGGTGTGGTCTCTGAAATGAGAAGGGATGGTTGTGAGTGCTTTGAAATAAGAAAGGGAGGGGGGTTATTTATAGCCTCTAAATTCGATCTTCTTGTAATTCCTGGTAATTCTAGAGTTAAAAAGTGGTTTAAGGGCTGTGATTGGAGATTACCATATGACATCATTTATGGGTTGGATGATGTGGTAAAAGGGTAATTTTAGTTAAGGAGATGAGCATTAGAGTAAATATACTTCAACCACACATTTGGAGTTTAAAAAATGAGAGTTCCACATGCTTGAGGGACGCTGCCCCAAAGAGGGGGAGTGCCACCTGGCTGGCGGCAATCTGACTGCCACCGGTCCCCACTTAGACTCATCGCTTTGGCAGATAGCATCTTTCAAGCCTATGAAGGCCCTGCTGTGAAGGTTGCTGCTTTAAAGTATTGCATATTTCTCTGATTGGGCTTGGGTTTGGGCTTAACTAGGTGAGTTGATTGGGTTGTTACATTGGGTAGGCTGACTAGGTGAGTTGATTCACCTAGTTGACTCTAGGCTCTAGGGTTTTAGGTTCCTAGGGATTAGGGTTAGGCTGACTGGGTTGAATGGGTTGAGTTTAGGGTTTAGGACTGGAGTTCATAGGGTTTAGGCTTTTAGAGTTAGGGTTTAGGATTGGGGTTCGGTTGTCCATCCATCAGTTCAAACTCAATCAGCTTATCAGCCTAGGGTGTGGTGTTTACAGATGCTCCTCTTTGATAGAGGTCATGTGCAACCAAATACTAAAGCGAGTGGACACCTCGCCTTTGCTAGTCAACTGAATGACAATAAGTGATATGGTAACTCTTGGCCATTTGATAGCAATTTCTTTTCAAATAAGCTTGATTTCACCTCATTCCATTTGAGAATTGAGGAAGACACGAGCCTTTCATTGCAAGTATGAAGACCTAAAGAGTACAAGGTGTGTCGTATACACTACTGATAACTTTCCACCAAACAATTGAGATGAGTTAAAGTGTGTTGGGAATATCGATAATTCTCTTTCCAACAAGCTAAAGAATACTTAAATCTAACATAGAATGACAGAGTTAGGAGCAATCTACCATGGTTGTGCAAGTGCAGTCCTTATATAATGAGTGGTCCAAATCAATGAGCAGAAATTGCAGAAATTTTCAATATAATGATTCTGGATCATAATTTTCACATCAATGAATAAGACAATTAGAGTAATCCCATGAAGGTGATTCTCGAGAATCATGATCAATTATATGTCCAGCCCATATATGGTTAGTCTAGAATCAAAATCTTATAAATGCAAAAGACTCTTGGCTCTCTCCAATCGAACTCAAAAATACATGTGCAGCTTGCTATCATCCGTAACGCTAAGAGAGACAAGAGTCTCTACTACACTGCTTTTTCATCATTAAGTTCAATCGCCTACAAGTATCTTGTGCACCATTTATTTTGCATGGCCCAAGCTATATAGTTAATCCCTCTCCTCTTAGTAGTTTATTAGTTGGTAAAATTGAATATGTATATGTTTTACCATCTTTGAATTGGAAATCTTAACTGTTTATATGATTTCATGAAAGTTAACATATGGTTTTGAGATGGTATGTATTCAAATTCTTGATCAATGATGGAACCATGTATGATCATTCAATCACATCGATTGAAAGCAAGTTGTGGTTTTGATTTGCCTGTATTCACCCACAATCTAAAAATCAGATGGATATGAACCACTCATCATTGGGAGCAAACTTTCGATGTGGACCGTCCATCATGTGGGCCCGTCATTATTAATTGCCCATCATGTGGAGCGCACCTTTGATGTGGACTATCCATCATGTGGGCCCATGTGGGTTACCCATCATGCAGGGCTCGCGTTGGATGTGGACCATTCATCATTGGTGGCCGACCTTTGACGTGGACCATCCACATGGGGCCCGGCTTCAATGTCCACCACTCATAATGTGGAGCCTACCTTTAATGTGGACCAGTCATCATGTAGGCCCCATCTTTGAAGTGGCTCGTCCATCACCAGCTTGCTTTGGATATGGGTATTTATCCTTATGGGCCAACCTTTGATGTGGACTATCCAATATGTGGCCCCACATTAATATGGGGTCATCCATCATGTGACCATTGATGTGGATTGTCCATTGTATGAGTCTCACCTTCAATGTGGATAGTCCATCATGTAGGGCCTCCTTTGATATGGACCGTGAGAGAGAGAGAGAGAGAGAGAGAGAGAGAGAGAGAGAGAGAGAGAGAGAGAGCTTTTAGCACACAAGTTACTTTTACCATGATGCTTTGAAATAAGTGGAAAAAAGTAACTTAATCACGTAGGCACGTTTAGATGATAAGTTACTTATGCCTCAAGTAGCTTATAACGAAAAGTAAGTTGGGTTGGTGAAACACCCAGTCCAATAATGTCATGACAGTGGGGCCCACCTTAATGTATGCATTATATATCTAATCAGTTCATCCATTTTGCCAGCTTATTTTACCTTAGCTGCTTGGAAACACCCAGTGTTGACCACACTAAGAGACACAAGAGCGCAGGTAACACCAGTTGGCGAAGTGGCATTAAGCATCCCTAGTGGTGCGTTACTTGACGGTGAAAGCATACAAAGATAGTGATGCTTCCATCACTTAGACGACGGGCGATAGGGTGCACCACAAATACGATAAGAAGCACCCCTCAATCGATGGTCAAAGACATAGACGTACATTATCGGCACCAAAGAGAATTTCTTTGTATTTTCTCCAACTTATCCACCACTTACGTTGGGTAATGGAAGAGAGACAAAAAAATAAAAAAATAAAAAATTGGAAGATTCAATAGAGCCAAATCCAAATCTCAGGTGAACCACACCATAGGACACAATGGTCATTAACCATAGGAAACAATGATCATTGAACGCCCACCATTTAAAACTATAAGTGCACTTGTTTATCAAGCATGTGTGTCGGTGTGTTAATAAGTCGGTTGAGCCCTTGGAAGTTGAAGGTTGAAGACATATGAAGACTTCGAGCATTAATAAGTGAAAAAATAGGTAAATTGAGGTGCCTTGGTGACCCTAACCTTAAACCCCTTTAGGTCCAAAACAACCTTAACCTCTAGATGATCCATTCCCCAATAGGTAAACATTTGTTTGATCATTACATAACCTTAGGATATTAATTTGATCATAATTAAATATGCTTTAGAGGTGTAAAGTTGTTGTAAATACATAGCCAAAAATAACAGTTTTTAAGTGGATCTCGATCCTATCGACAGGTTGTCGATGGGACTCGATACGATTGAAGATCTCCTCGATAGAATTAAAGAAACAATTCAGCAACTAAATTGTAAATTCCTTAATTTTCTCGATCGGATTGTTGACCAGTTCGATCCTATCGACATAGTTGCTAACTAGCCGTTGGAAACTTGTTTCTATAAAATAAGCATTTGTTTCTTAGATAAAATGATGGGTTTTTGGTGCAATTAGAACCTAGGTGATTCCCCACTCAATATTCATCTTAGACTCCAAACCAAAGAGATTTATGTCCCCCTTCTTGTGATTAGCTACTCTAATAAGCATTCCAAGCTCTATTATAAAGGGGTACATGAATTCTCCATTCTTCTCGAGATCAGATACAATCTTATAGGTAAATATTTATCTAAATTATTTAGAATACCCATCTAGG